>NC_092165.1:25591257-26191257 GCF_045791955.1 Oncorhynchus clarkii lewisi | reverse complement strand
CGTTGGATTCCATACTGTTCCCGAACCTCACCACATTTCCTCTCCGCTACCTGCTCTGTTGACGGTTGGTGGTGGACCGAGAACAGGGCACCAATTATAATGTCCCCATCCATTCTGGCCACCAAGCGGGACGAACCAGCTTTAGGAACCACTGACCTCTCAAATATGTTACTGGGGGAGACGAATGCGTCATACAGTAAAATAGGGAAATACAAAAACCTAATGGCATTCAAGTACATCATATTCCACATGGTGTGAACGGTCTTGGTGATAGAATCATGTCCTCTTTGCCATTGGGAAGAGCTGTGGGTCCAAGTTTAATCGAAGATCCATCATCTCCTTACCATACCTCTTTCACTGATGTCTTTTCTGCAGATGAGATACGTATATTAATTTAAGTTTTCTTTAGAAACAAGTGATGATAAACAGTTGTCCGTTGCCAATCTATCTTTGGCAACTCTTTATACCCTTTGAAACGCTACATAACTTTTCAATTAACAAAAGGAAAATATCCCACTGGACACAGACGTAAATTCAACGTCTATTTCACGTTGGTTCAATGTAATTTAATTGAAATAAAGTGGAAAAATCAGTGTGTGCCCAGTGGGAGAGCTATAATGCAGAAGCGAACTTGACATTCAATCATGAATAATCAAAATAATAATAGCCTAGTCTACAGTAATTTATAAGTATATAATGACATTGAATGCCTCTGATAACATGTACTGCAAAAACAGCTTGCCGGAGGCTGATTAAAAGTTGATTGGTCTGATGGTTGGTTTGCATGGCTGGTTTCAGCACCTAGTCATTGGACAGCACTCAGCGCTAATTTGCCTGTTGAGTTTGCAGTAATTTACCCACACTGAGCTACATATATTTCTGCTTAAAATGCTGCTAAAATGACTCATTGAAATTATGAATCAGATCTCATATAATTTACTACACCTTGAGGCCTATGTACAGCACCAGTCAAAAGTTTGGACACACCTACTCATTCAAGGGTTTTTCTTTACTTTTACTATTTCTACATTGTAGAATAATAGTGAAGTCATCAAAACTATGAAATAACACACATGGAATCATGTAGCAACCAAAAAAGTGTTAAGCAAATTTTTTAACCTTTATTTCACTAGGCAAGTCAGTTAAGAACAAATGCTTATTTTACAATGACGGCCTACCACGGCCAAACCATCCCCTAACCCGAATGACGCTGGGCCAATTGTGCGCCACCCTTTTGGACTCCCGATCACACCCGGTTGTGATACAGCCTGGGATCGAACCAGGGTCTGTAGTGACGACTCTAGCACTGAGATGCTGTGCCTTAGACCGCTGCGTCACTCGGGAGCCCCAAAATATATTTTAGATTTGAGATTCTTCAAACTAGCCACCCTTTGCCTTGATGACAGCACTGCACACTCTTGGCATTCTCTCAACCAGCTTCACCTGGAATGCTTTTCCAACAGTCTTGAAGGAGTTTCCACATATGCAGAGCACTTGTTGGCTGCTTTTCCTTCACTCTGTGGTCCAACTCATCCCAAACCATCTCAATTGGGTTGAGGTTGGGTGATTGTGGAGGCCAGGTCATCTGACTACATCACTCTCCTTCTTGGTCAAATAGCCCTTACACAGCCTGGGTGTGTGTTGTGTCATTGTCCTGTTGAATAACAAATGATAGTCCCACTAAGTGCAAACCAGATGGGATGGCGTATTGCTGCAGAATGCTGTGGTAGCCATGCTGGTTAACTGTGCCTTGAATTCTAAATAAATCACTGACAGTGTCACCAGCAGTGTCACCAGCAAAGCACCCCCACACCATCACATCCCTTCCTCCATGTATCACGGTGGGAACCACACACGCAGAGATCATCCATTCACCTACTCTACGTCTCACAAAGACACGGTGGTTGGAACCAAAAATCTCTAATTTGGACTCAACAGACCCAAGGACAGATTTACACCAGTCTAATGTCCATTCCTCGTGTTTCTAGGCACAAGCAAGTCTCTTCTTCTTATTGGTATCCTTTAGTAGTGGTTTCTTTGCAGCAATTTGACCATGAAGGCCTGATTCACACAGTCTCCTCTGAACAGTTGATGTTGAGATGTGTCTGTTACTTCAACTCTGTGAAGCATTTATTTGGGCTGCAAATTCTGAGTTTACATCAGAGGTTACTCTGGGTCTTCCTTTCCTGTGGCGGTCACCGTGAGAGCCAGTTTCATCATAGCGCTTGTTTTTGCAACTGCACTTGAAGAAACTTTCAAAGTTCTTGAAATTTTCCACATTGACTGACCTTCATGTCTTAAAGTAATGATGGACTGTCATTTCTCTTTGCTTATTTTAACTGGTTGTTGCCATAATATGGACTTGGTCTTTTATAAAATAGGGCTATCTTCTGTATACCCCCCCCCCCCCCCACACACACACACACACACACACACCTTGTCACAGCACAACAGATTGGCTCAAACGCATTAAGAAATAAGAAATTCCACAAATTCACTTTTAACAAGGCACACCTGTTAATTTAAATGTATTCCAGGTGACTACCTCATGAAACTGGTTGAGAGAATGCCAAGAGTGTGCAAAGCGGTCATCAAGGAAAACGTTGGCTACTTTGAAGAATCTCAAATATAAAATATATTTAGATTTATTTAACACTTTTTGGGCTACTACATAATTCCATTAGTGTTATTTCATACTTTTGATGTCTTCACTATTATTCTACAATGTAGAAAATAGTCAAAATATCGAAAAACCCTGGAATGAGTAGGTGTGTCCAAACCTTTGACTGGTACTGTATATAACCTATTGAGATTTTCAAAGTCTAACGGACATTCAAATTGACAATAACTTACAAACGTTTTAGGTAAAATAGGCTATTTCACAGTTTTTCATTGATTCAAATGTTTCAGACATTTGTGAATGAAATGCCATATTATTAATATAGGGTGAAGTCTGCATTAGTGGGACATCAGGTGTAGTGGGACATTTGTGTTTGAGAGTACTGTACTATGATCATTTTGCAAACCAATCACAACAGATGTTATTTTGGGGTTGCTACTGCATGTGTTCTGTGTTGGTTAGTGTGACATCACATCATTGATGGACATACCCATCATTTATGGTCAGGTTTCTTAGGTGGGGTGACCCGTTAAAAATGATGAAAAATCGCTGTACTATGAAACCTTACACTAGAATGACAAGGCTGTCATTCTGTCAATTATAATTTAACCATCTAGCATTTCAGTGTTAAAATGAATAGTTATTGATAGCGTTTTGAAATATAATAAACATTAATGTAAAACAGCTTGAATATATTATGAAAATCTGATTTATAGTAATATCCCATATCTAATGAAGGAAATGACTGACAGGGAACTTTTCAGCTATAAAAATGCACAACATAAACCTTTAATCAATTTAAATACAATTCCCTTCATTAGATATTCTAAAGTACATTGAAATATGTTGTTGTAGTTGTTCATAACATCTCAAAATCAAGTCTAGACGCTATATAGCACATAAACATCATGGGATGACAGTGAAAGGAATTAAAGGGAAATAACAAGGGGTGTAAGGAAAGAACGGAAAAACAATGACGTGTAAGAAATGTAGGCTAGAAAAGAGCCTCAATTTATGAAAGGGGACAGCATTTAGGGAATAATAGAGGTGATTCAGGATCAATTAAAAGCTGAGCAAGCTCCTTTAGATATATTTTCACCAAGAGCTTGGAATGTCCCCAAATCAATTTCCCAATAGCATTAATGAGAGGGTCTAATAGAAGATCATAGACAAAATAAAAACATAAATAAAACAGAGAGTGTGTTATCTATATGCCTCTACAAAGTCGTATTTATGACTTCCTAACAAGTGCCAGGTGAAGTGGGATAGTAATGTATTTCTAATGAGTAAATAGTGTCCCACTTCATCTACTTAAATGTCTCACTAAAACTTAAAGCCACGCTTTAGCAAAAGTAGGGGTCTGATGTTCTTTTAGGGGTATTAGCATCCACTGAATAATACATTATCAATATGCTTCATCATCACAATGTAGATAAGACCTTAATTAATTGAAATAAACATACATTGAGTAGGGGTAGACTTATTTTTATTGTGTACACAGCCATTGACCAAAAAAGTGGCCCACTCATGCATATATCACCCTAACTAAACAAAATGCTACCATCACTGATGTTCACATGAAGAGTAGTCTCCTCCATTCATGTTACGTTGCACCTTTTGAAATCCTTAGCATAAAACACCTTAAATATCATAACGTTAGAGTGTGGACATACCTGCACCTCCTGCCTCGGGAACATTGCGTACCTCCTCGTCTCCTGAACCTCTCAGTTTGGAGCCCAAGTTAAGCCTTTGCCGCGCCAATACAGGGTTTCTCTTTTTGCCTCTCTCTCTCTCTCTCTCTCTCTCTCTCTCTCTCTCTCTCTCTCTCTCTCTCTCTCTCTCTCTCTCTCTCTCTCTCTCTCTCTCTCTCTCTCTCTCTCTCTCTCTCTCTCTCTCTCTCTCTCTCTCTCTCTCTCTCTCTCTCTCTCTCTCTCTCTCTCTCTCTCTCTCTCTCTCTCTCTCTCTCTCTCTCTCTCTCTCTCTCTCTCTCTCTCTCTCTCTCTCTCTCTCTTGAAATGAAGCATGGGTGCCCCCCTTCTATTCCTTTTGATCATTGCATGCATCTTTAAAACCGGGTCACATAAACTGCATTGCATGTTCCCGATAAAAGACAGTTTGCAGAGATATACATAGTATTTATTGTACGCTAGGTTTAAACAAGTTAATTGCATGTACAAGCTTGCTTTATTTATTTTTCAAAATAAAGGTATGATCATGTCAGTATCAAATTAGGCTATAGGATCCTGCAGCTATTGGATAATAGCAGTAGGCTAGGCTAGTCAGTGGTTTAAGCTGATATGTAACAGATCTAAATAGACAACAGCATCTATTTGTTTGGCGGCGCATCTAATGGCTGCGCATCCAAGTTAAGCTTCCCCTAAAGTAAATTGAATTGAACTTGCCATGATGATATACTTACTGCTGTCTAAACAAAAATAAATTAAATCATTCAAAAGACCAGACCAGTGTGCATGATTTAGCCACAGAGGATCAATAGCTTCTTTAAAAAAATATATGTTGATTGATTGCTTTAAATCCCAGCGCAGCACATAACCTAAACTCGGAAAACGCGCAATTTGGGCAGCGCGTGTAGCAAATATCAAATAGCTGATTGTTCATTTACAGCTGTCCGTGTAAAGTATCTACAATCCTAAACCTATCACAATATTTCTAAATTAAATTGCGGGAAGAAGCACAAACGAGAGGAGACAAAAACACATCTCTAACCTGTTTGTCTTTAGTTAAACTAACAAAAATCCCAAATTCCAAAGGAGCCTAATTATATTGGCACTATAGCAAAGAGCGTCGATGAATGCATATTCACTGTCTTTATCATTGGGTGAGTCCGTGCCACTGGTAGGTTCTTTTTAGGACAATAATTTCCTCCTCTTGGCTAGATGGACGTCATAGTCTCCCCTTTTCATGGGCCTCGATTAGATGGTTGCATTCAAGACAATGTCGTTTTTATTGATCTCAGCTTTTTTGTGATATTAAAGATTGCGAGACGTGACTGGGGCAAATTGAAGGCAACTAAAAAGAGAGCAAAAGCCCTATTTTGTTAAACTCTTTGCAGGCAGAGAGCAATGCTGCGACCTAGTGGTTGTGGCCCAACGGTTCTGTTTCAACCTTGTTGTGACGCTATCTCACTTCCGTCCTGTACTATGAAAACATGGCGCATCGCAGCGGCGGAGGAGCTGGCTGTTCAAGAAGACAGTAAAGTCCATTCTTGACTGATTTCGATCAACCAGACCAGTCTATTATTTCGTCTGCAGGGACCAGGAACAGAGACGACGCTTTGTGAGAGATAAAAAGTAAATGTTCAATGTTTGTTAGAGCCAGACAGTAGACAGATTTGCTATCAAAGCCAGACAACAATCACAGTGCACCTAGAAGCGGCACTGTGGTGTTGCCTACTCGTTACATTGTAGCAAAATGTTGCAGTATGGGATTTCTACATTGCAGAGCCATTGTTGACACTTTATAGTTCGATAATCAATCAGTGAGCAGCTGTCGTAATGTGAAGACAATTAGCAAGTTTACACCAAGGATTTATAACGGAATTGCCCAAACACGACGTTTTATGGTAATCTGGAATAGACTTCAATGGTATAAGTAGATCCGACAGGTGTTTTTTTTTTAATCCATGCGTGTCCATAACGTGGGTTTTTGCTTTGATGAACTAACCTCTAATAACTTTCATTGCATGGTTCTTCATAACTCAGTTCCCTCCACTTTTTAATCTGGGCATGCTTTACTCATCATAAGCATTACAGCAGTGAGTGACTTTCCCGACATCCTATGCTCTCCTAGGTTGCCACCATGAGCAACAGAAGGAAGCGTGCCCCACCGGTGAGGGTAGATGAGGAGGCCAAGAAGAAGCTGAACTGGAACATGCACGAGGACCGCAGGATTGAGACTCTACTCCAAGAAGAGGAAGACCAGATTCCAACCAGCTCTTTTCTGTCCACCAGCCACCACATCCCAACTGCTTCCCTTCTCTTCACCGGCGACAAGATTTCAACCAGTTCCCTTCTTTCAACCACCCACCAGATCCCAACCGGTTCTCTTCTCTTGAGCGTCCAGGAGGACTGTGAGGCAAGCTGCTCCAGCTCAGGAGCTCTGTTGTCAGACCTAGGACTAGGAGAGGACCCCCAGCTCCCTGCTTCCTCCTCCACAGACACCTCCTCCTCCACTTTCCTCTCCCTCACTGTGCTTCCTCTTTCTGACCTGGCTCACATCTGGAAGTCTCTGATCGGGGAGTTCAGCCTCCGTCCTCCCCCTCTGTGGGTTAATCCCCCAGGCTGTGACCAGAGGGCGTTCACCCTTCGTAGGACAGGAGATCAGTTGTGCCTCAGTTTGACCAGCAGCAGCGAAGAGAGTAGTACAAGTACAGGAGGACTGGAGATGAGGCCTCTGGATAGAACCTGCCCAGTGGAGTGTTTCCTGGCTGGAGGGATAGTATTGGAGGAGCTGGACTGGCTGCAGAAGAGAAGAGCTGTGCAGCTGTGTCATCAGCCAGGGGAGGATGAAATTAAGGTGTGCACATTCACTTTATGTACTCTGTGATCACTTGGAGTGTAGTGTCAATATTACATTTTTTTTTTCAGTTCTTCACAAGAGCTTCAATGAAATGTGTAGTTTATTCAGCATGGTGGCTGATGTAGTCACCCATCAATTGTGTTCGGCCATTATGGTTATGAATATGGCATGAATTATTAAATTGCCTTTTATTTTTGCTGTTTATATTTCTGAAGAAGTGCAGTGGTGTTTTTTTTCTCCTGTGTTTGTCGGCCTTCCCCCGGCAGGTGGGGATATATGTACTAGAATCGGGATTGGGAAAGCCTGAATTCCTCAGCGAGGGAAACGGACGGATCAGAAAGGCAAATCAACTGATTCAGAAGTTAATGGAGTTTTACTATGACTTTATCATCCCTGGTAAGTAACTTGTGTCTCTTCTTCTTCCTCCTCCTCCCTCTCCTCCTGAGTCGTTCCACCAATTCAGTGCCTTTTGAGAAGTGTAAACTTGGACCGATATTTTTTTTTATTTCACCTAATTTTAACGTTCTGTCATAAATAGCACATGTTCAACTTAAAAACAAAAAACATGTTTTCCCATCTCAATTTTTTTTTACTATAGTAAATGTCTATTAAGTGCCAAATAAAGTAACAAGGTTGACTGTAATGGGGTTGATCATTTCATTTTAAATCCACCATAAAACCCCTTGTGAAATGGGGAATGGAAGCTTGTTGTGTGCGACAGGGAGTGGCAATTGAATGCAAAAAAAAACAACATTTCTAGCCTGTCTATCATGGTTAACAAGTTTTTTTTCCACCACAAAACACCAGAAAAAAAGAGTAGAACCAGCTCAACTATGATTTGACTATTAAAATATTAAACAGGGAATAGTTTCACCATATTAAAATGAGAGTTCAGTTCACGTCACAGGGTTGACCTTTAAATGAGGGACAGATGTAAATGAATTACTAATCACATTAAATAAATCATCTTCAGAAATTGTCATGGCAACAAAATAACTAGGGCTTTACAACAATTGTGAAAACTTGGATGCGTTTTGAGGTTAAGTGGGTTAAAATTTAGAGAGCACCACGGAGGGGAGTCATAGAGGGTGCACGGAGAGGCATGTAAAAATGCTGGATTTTGGCGGCAGGTAGCCTAGCGGTTAAGAGCGTTGGGCCAGTAACCGAAAAGTTGAATCCCCGAGCCAACTATGTGAAAAATCTATCTGTGCCCTTGAGCAAGGCACTTAACCCTAATTGCTCCCTTAAGTCGCTCTGGATAAGAGCGTCTGCTAAATGAATTAAAAAAAATATTAAATAACAAAAATGGCACTTTAGCTCGTCTTTAATCACAATAAAAATCTGCTTTATTGAATTCTCCATGTGGTCTATATTAAAGGGCACTTCATTTAATATAACAGGATTTTAAAATTCAATATTGTTGCACAATTTCTACTTAATCAAATGGATGCAAAACGTACTCATTTCGTGGAACAACCCTCCTTACTTCTCCTCCTCAATTGACCCATGACACTCTGTGTACCATTTCCCTGGTCCCATGGTAGAAGTGGTGTCGACCGAGGAGGAGGAGTGTGACACTGACTTGGAGAGGCAGAACGTGGAGGAGCTGTATGATTACGTCAGACACCTCCACCAGAGAGAGAACCAGGACGTGAGCATAGATGTACAGCACAAGGCTCTTATCCCAGTCCTCAGGCCATACCAGAGTCAGGCTGTTAACTGGATGCTGAGGAGAGAGAAGTACAGGAGCAGTAGCTCTTCTCAAGGTATATACGTTCTCCCTGCAGGCAAAACAGGTTGACATGAATCCATTTTGCCTGCCAGGTTGTACATTACTAATTCTAACTATGTCCAAATGGGAAAGTATTTTCTATTTTGATTATACTGGACAATAGTAACAATATGTAATTTCCCCTTCCCAGAACAATCTCTAAATTTCCTATGGAGGGAGCTTGTCACATTGTGTGGGAAGAAGCTATTCTACAATCCATATACAGGCTGGTATGACCTTATCTACAAATATCTTCATTATCAAACACTGGCAGATAACACAAATCATAAACATAACGAAATATAATCAATCAGCCTCTGCGCTGTGTTTAATACATTGTTATTACATGGATATCACATTTTATTACAGTTTATATTGTCAATGTCATGACCCTATCTCCCTGTTGCAGCCTGATAGTAGTTATTACAGTGTTTTTACTGTTTTTAAATACATACCAACATACATGGACCATTTCTTGTCTATTGCTCTAATTCTCCCTGCAGCCTGATTCGTGAGTTCCCCCTGGCTGGGCTGGAGTGGCCTGGGGGGATCCTGGCTGATGAGATGGGGCTGGGGAAGACTGTGGAGGTCCTGGCTCTTATACTGAACAACAGCAGACAGGGCCTGAAGCAGGAGGCCCTCACCCTGCCTCTGGTGAGAACCATGTTATGATGGTGCTGGAGGTGGTGGCTGCCGTCTTATCGGCTCTTAACCAACCATGCTATTTTGTTTGTTTTTTTGCGTTGTTTGTAACTTGTTTTGTACATAATGTTGCTGATACCGTTTCTTATGACCGAAAAGAGTTTCTGGACATCAGAACTGCGATTACTCACCTCAGATTAGACAGAGTTTTTCTTCAATGAGTCAGACGGGAGGGATATACTACAGACACCCGACCAGGCCCCAATCCCCATCATTCGCTGGAGAAGGAAACTGAGATTTTGCGGAAAAAGACCAGGGTGCCTTGTGAGGAGGATCAGGCGACAAGTGACTAATCTGCCTTTGCCTTCCGTCCTGCTAGCTAACGCTCAATCGCTAGAAAATAAATGGGATGAACTGAAAGCACGTATATCCTGCCAACGGGACATTAAAAGCTGTAATATCTTATGTTTCACCGAGTCGTGACAGAACGATGACATTAATAACATACAGCTGGCGGGTTATACACTCTATCGGCAGGATAGAACAGCAGCCTCTGGTAAGACACGTATGTAAACAACAGCTGGTGCACAATATCTAAGGAAGTCTTATGGCTTTGTGCTTGCCTGAGGTAGAGTATCTCATGATAAGCTGTAGACCACACTATTTATCTAGAGAGTTTTCATCTGTATTTTGCATAGCTGTCTACATACCACCACAGACCGATGCTGGCACTAAAACCTCACTCAATGAGCTGTATACCCCCATAAGCAAACAGGAAAACGCTCATCCAGAGGCGGCGCTCCTAGTGGCCGGGGACTTTAATATAGGGAAACTTAAATCAGTTTGACCTAATTTCTATCAGCATGTTAAATGTGCAACCAGAGGGAAATAAATTCTAGACCACCTATACTCCACACACTGAGACGCGTACAAAACTCTCCCTCACCCGCCATTTGGCAAATCTGACCATAATGCTATCCTCCTGATTCCTGCTTACAAGCAAACATTTAAGCAGGAAGCACCAGTGACTCGGTCTATAAAAAGTGGTCAGATGAAGCAAATGATTGCTAAACTACAGGACTGTTTTGCTAGCACAGACTGGAATATGTTCCGGGATTTTTCCGATGCCATTGAGGAGTACACTACATCAGTCACTGGCTTTATCAATAAGTACATCGAGGAAGTCGTCCCCAAAGTGACTGTATGTTCATACCCCATCCAGAAGCCATGGATTACAGGCAACATTCGCACTGGGCTAAAGGGTAGAGCTGCTGCTTTCAAGGAGCGGGACTCTAACCCGGAAGCTTATAGGAAATCCCGCTATGCCCTCCGACGAACCATCAAACAGGCAAAGCGTCAATAGAGGACTAAGATCGAATCGTACTACACCGGCTCCGACGCTCGTTGGATGTGGCAGGGCTTGCAACTATTACAGACTACAAAGGAAAGCACAGCCGAGAACTGCCCAGTGACACGAGCCTACCAGACAAGCTAAATAACTTCTATGCTCGATTCGAGGCAAGTAACACTGAAGCATGCATGAGAGCGGACGACTGTGTGATCACGCTCTCCGCAGCCGATGTGAGTAAGACCTTTAAACAGGTCAACATTCACAAGGCCGCAGGGCCAGACAAATTACCAGGAACTGTACTCAGAGCATGCACTGACCAAATTATTACAGACCCGTGGCTCTCACGTCTGTAGCCATGAAATGCTTTGAAAGGCTGGTCATGGCTCACATCAACACCATTATCCCAGAAACCCCAGACCCACTCCAATTTGCATACTGCAACAACAGATCCACAGACGATGCGATCTCTATTGCACTCCACACTGCCCTTTTAAACCTGGACAAAAGGAACACCTATGTGAGAATGCTATTCATTGACTACAGCTCAGCGTTCAACTCCATAGTGCCCTCAAAGCTCAACACTAAGCTAAGGACCCTGGGACTAAACACCTCCCTCTGCAACTGGATCCTGGACTTCCTGGCAGTGGGGGGGAATATTTTCTTAAAACTGCATTGTTGGTGAAGGGCTTGTTAGTAAGCATTTCACTGTTAGGTCTACTACACCTGTTGTATTCGGCGCATGTGACAAATAAGGGGGCATCAAATGGCACTTTGACGTTCTCTCCTGTCTTGACTTTATTGGCACATCAGAGATGGGAACATTGTTTTTCAAAGATACTCCCCTTGATTGATGAACGCATAGGGTTGTCTCTCTTGTGATTTTCAGGGAAAGTCAGTGAATTATTTTGTACCGCCTCCACGACCAGAAGAAGAGGAGATGCATATAATTCACTGCAAGTCAGAGGCTCAACCTAAAGTGAAAATATCCTACCCAAGTAAGTCACTGTTGATGTTAGCTACATCCTTTCAAATTGGCGTTTTTGATGGGGGTTTGTTTACAACCTGTTGTGTGTTATCTCTGTGCAGCTGTGCGTGTGATGCTGCTCACAGCAATAAAAGAGATGAGGATTGGTAAAGGAGCGTCAGTCAACGCCATCTTTGCGTACATTCGCACCACGTACCGGTACGACCTCTTGAAGAACCGCAACCACATCAAGAGGGCCCTGGGCAAGCTGCTGGACGAGGAACTAGTAGAGAGAGTCAAAGGTCGCGGTCTGGCCGGATCCTTTAAACTGGGGAAGAAATACAAGGAAACCAAGAAGAAGACCACCACGGCCAAGTCTGTACGTATTGGAGTCCTTGCAGAAATGCATATTGTCTTCTCAGTTACACTGTCTTCCATAAGATGTAGAGAGTTTGATTATAATTGTGAAATACCCTCACTGTGTAAGCCTCAAATTTGTTTTTCTGTTCTTCTAATGGCATGCACTGCGTTCAGATTACTGCTGTTAAACCCATTGATGGTCTTTGATGGTTTTTGGTTTGGTTTTGCAGCAGAGTCCCTCCGGAGACAGTGGGCCCAGGAGAACTTCCCTAAGGCGCGCAGGGAAGAAGGGGAAGACCTCTTATAAAGACCCTGATACCCCAGACCTCTCTCCCTCAGAGGATGTTAGCCAGAGCTGCCTGTCCCCTGGCGGTCCTGCTTCTGCAGAGGACAGTAGACATGAACAGCAGGAGGGACACCTTGAGGAAGAACGACGCAGCAACACGCTAAGCGCCTCACAGGATCTGTCACCTGTTGCGGAGGCAGACCGCCCAGAGGAGGACGACAAAGAGACACTCCACAACTCCCAGGGACAGGCGACGGAGCGAGTGGATAAAGTGGAAGATGTCCCTGGAGAGAGTAAGCAGCAACCAGGTCCACCTGTCACTCCGGAAATGCCGCCGGCCACCCGGGTGTCGTTCACCCCCTTCAACACCCCAGACTACCGCTTTGAGTGTATCTGTGGCGAGCTGGGTCTCATCGACTACAAGGCCCGGGTGCAGTGTCTCAACTGCCAGCTGTGGCAGCATGCAGAGTGTGTGAACTACAAGGAGGAAAGCCTAGACACCACACCGTTCTACTGTCCTCACTGCCTGGTCGCCATGACACCTGTCCCGACAGGAGCTACCCTCATCATCTCCCCTTCGTCCATCTGTCATCAGTGGGTTGAGGAGATCAACAAACACATCAGCTCCTCATCACTACGAGTACTGGTAAGGACTTTTATAAGTCTGCACTAAACAGTTATATTACAGTTGAACTTTTACAAATAGTTTGGAGTCTTAATTGTTAGCTTATATTCGTTTATAAATCTGTAATTAAACAGTTATATAACTTGATGGAAAGTGCTGCCAACACTGCTGTTTGTAGTAGCTGACATTGACCCGAGTTGGTCCACCCATCCTGCGTTGGTCCATCCTTCCATTCATCCTTCCATCCTCCCTCCATCCCTCCCACCGTCCCCAGGTGTACCAGGGGGTGAAGAAGCATGGCTTCATCCAGCCTCACATGCTGGCTGAGCAGGATGTGGTCATCACCACCTATGACGTGCTGCGCTCGGAGCTCAACTACGTAGACATCCCCCACAGCAACAGTAAGGACGGCCGGCGCTTTCGCAACCAGAAGCGGTACATGGCTATTCCCAGCCCCCTAGTGGCCGTAGAGTGGTGGCGCATCTGTCTGGACGAGGCCCAGATGGTGGAATGCACCACTGCCAAGGTGAGATGCCTGGAAGGAGAATAATAATTATGGGCGGTGGTAGCCTCAATGTTGGAGAGACTGGTCGGAAACCGGAGTGCTCTTCAGATGCCGTAAATGTTATAGCAACAAGAAAGATGGTATTCCTACACCATTTTCGTTAATTACCCTTGGGCTTTTGAGCATCTATGCTATTGTTTCCATTGTTACAGATTGTTCATTGTTGTTTTTTCTTCATCAGGCGGCAGAAATGGCTCTGCGTCTCTCGTCAGTCAACCGCTGGTGTGTCAGTGGAACTCCTGTACAGAGAGGCCTGGAAGGTTAACTTCTAAATTCAAATTTATAATTCATTGATACCAACAGTAGTTTTCAATAGTTACCATATCATGCTTCCCCGGTCTTCACATGACTGATCTGTCTCTGTTCTGTCCAGATCCGTCTTGCCTTGTCCTGTTCTTAACCCTAACCTGACAGACTCCTTTGTTCCTAACAGATCTGTATGGTCTGGTTCTGTTCTTGGGGGTCGACCCCTACTGGGTCAAGTACTGGTGGGACCAGCTGCTCTACCGACCCTATCGCCGTGGAAACACAGAGCCACTCTACAACCTGATTGGTCAGCTGCTGTGGCGATCGGCCAAGAAAGATGTCATTGATCAGGTAAGTTGGATAATAACACATTTTGTATGATACAAATGTTTTCGTAACATTACAAGTACTTAGTCTAGTGCCTTATCAGGTCGTTATTGTGAAAAATAATGTGTTTCTAATAGCTTACCTGGTTTAATGGTGTAAAGTAAGTTTAGCCTTTTTAGATTCACAAGTATCACTTTTCACTGTTTTCCAGATTCAGATTCCCCCTCAGACAGAAGAGGTCCACTGGCTGCAGTTCTCTCCCGTGGAGGGTCACTTCTACCACCGGCAGCATGAGGTGTGTTCCCAGGACGCCCTGGTTAAGCTGAGGAAGATCCAGGACTGGAGCCTGAAGCTGGGCAGCCTGGACAGACGCACGGTCAACACCATCCTGTACCCCCTGCTCAGACTCCGTCAAGCCTGCTGCCACCCGCAGGCTGTCAGGGGAGAGTTCCTGCCCTTCCAGAAGAGGTAAAGGTTTAAAGATATAAAATATATATCTCATCGAGAAGATGTTGGTATGATGAGCTTGACAGATGAGCCTGACACTGTTACTGTTCTAGTAGGGGGAAAAAAGAAGATTTGCACTTGAAATTGTGTAAATGTTTGGACTTAATTGTGCAGTTTTTTCTTTTTTAACCTTTACTGTGTTACAAGGCCCCATTCACTATGTAAATCAGGGTGGGGTTGGGTGGCCAATAGAAAGGCTATTGTCTAGTCATGCTGTCTTTGGCGAATGAATTGTTCTTTCTTATGCATCAGTTGGTTCACACAGAGCCCAAATTACTAGCTGGTAATTGGATGGCCTCACACATAGAGATAAATAGTATCTATGGCCTCACGTTTATTTGTTGGTTGATAGATAAAGCCCTACAGTTTGTCTGGGTTTCTGGTGCGATGCTGTTTTGTTTGGTTCTGTTTGCCAGTTGGTGAGGTCATTCCTACAATGTGTTTCCGTGGCGCTGTTTGGTTTTGTTGGTCAATAAAGGATGCCTAAAGTGCGTTTCAGTCTCTGGTGCTGCGGTTTGGTTTTGTGTAGATTGCAATGACGTTAGTGACTAACGGATCCTTCTGACCTAATGCCCCTAAAACAGCACCATGACGATGGAGGAGCTGCTCAAGTCCCTGCAGAAGAAATGTCGAGTGGAGTGTGAAGAGGTTCACAGACAATTGGTGTGCGCCCTCAACGGCCTGGCAGGCATCCACATCATCAGAGGTAGACAACAAAACTCCTCCTCACTACCTCTCCAGTGGTTCTGTCTCCTCATCTCTTTCCCATGGGAAACTGACCTGGGAGACTGTGACATCATTGATCTGTGCTTGTCCCTATAATAATGAGCATCCTTTATGCTCGTGCTGTGTGCGGTAGTATAGCATGACGCATGAAAGTGCTGTATAACACAGAGCGGTGTGGCTTTAACGAGGGCTGCTGTTGTTGTTGTTGTCGGTATCGCCACCTGCAGATGAGTTTGGCGAGGCAGTGGAAATGTACAGAGATGTCCTGAGGTCTTCGGAGGAACACAAAGGACGGCTGAAGACTGATTCCCTGCAGGTATGCACTACAGCCACGCAGCCGGCGTCTAAAGGCCCGCTCTGGACTGTCAACGTATTCAACATCAGATTTGCAACCTTTCTGCTCATATTAACTCTCTCGTTTGCATGTGCCATCTGCTTGATGCTGATTAGCAGCAGAAGGAAACCCTTCTGAAGTCCTGAATGTTTCCATTTTCGTCTTTTTGTTTCTGTGTTTTTTATAAACAGAGGCTTCATGCCACGCACAACCTAATGGAGCTGCTCAACGCAAAGCACCCTGGGATACCGCCCACTCTGAGAGACGACCGGCTGAAAGAGGAGGTGACACACCCGCTGATGATGGTGTCGTGTGTTTGGTTCCTCCCTGACCCCGGTCTCCGCGTTGTGTTTCTATGACGTGGCCAAAGAAATCGAAATGTCTTTCACTTTCCTAGGATTCGGCCTACATGTCTACGAATGCTCATAGAACATGTATATCTGTCCCTCTGTTATGTGTGTTATCTACATAGGCAGAGCAGCTGAGGCAGCACTACATGACCAAACACAACGCAGAGGTGTCTGAGGCCTACCAGAATCTACAGCCTGTACTGCAGAACATCAAGGAGCTCAAACGCAAAGTAAGAGACCCTTTTGTGCACAGTGCCACTGATTGTTTTGACAAATTTAAGCAGTGCTTGAGGTGGAGGTGGGGATTTTAACCAGTAGATTTGTAGTGGTTCTGTAGTGGGGAGGGGGTCTCCAGAATCAAGTCGAATAGCAAGCTAGTGTACGCAAGATTTGGTTCTGGGTTCCAAGATGAAGAGCCCCTTAACATAAACATTACTGTCTCCTCTCATCGCTGTTCTCTATGCCAGGTCAATCTACGATCCCCCTGGTGGCTAGACGTGGTACAGCGGGCCATACAGCACAACGTCGATGACGACCTGGTTTCCCGCATCCAGAACGAACTGACCTGCAGCTACAAACAGCAGGCCAACAAGTTCTCCATGGCTGACAAGTATTTGGATTTGAATTGACTATATTTATAACAATAAATTGATATTTCCTGTGTTAGTTTTGGCATCTACAGTATTTTTAGATTTAGTTTTAGTCTTAAAATACCTTTTTATTCTTAGTCACATTTTTAGCCATTTCATCCTTCGCTTAGTTGTAGTTATTATCAGCCGACTAAAACTCTGGACAATTTTAGTTTAGTTTTAGTCACAGCCATTTTAGTCACATAATAGTGCATTTTATTATATTAAATAATGACTATTTAGGCTACCTCTAACTCCTATCATGTGCACGTTCAGATAGCCTTGTCCAGCTAGGATGACTGTCCCCTCGTATACCTTAGCTGGCAACATTCATCATTTACAGTCATTATTTACATACATTTTCTACGTTTTTTTTCACAAGAGCTTCATAATAAAAGTAATAATAAACAAAGAAAATCTGTTAATCACAGGCAGCAACCTAACAGGAGTTATTCATTAAGGCTCTCCGTTTGTAAGGCATGGAGATAATATGCCTCTCTGTAACAGCAATATTTTCCTCACTCACCGCCTCTCTTAAGTGGCTGTACAATTTCTAAGCCCTGGAGCCTCAGTTCGCAACTTGGCACACATCTTGTCCGGCCGCATTAGTGTCTGGCTACAGGGGACTTCTCGTCACCAATTCTGATGTTGCTCTTATGCTCTGTAATATGAACTTTCTATTTTCTGTTTGATTTTCCAACATCATAATAGCCACTTCCGTAAATAGACCGCACATTTCATTCTCCAGGAAATTCTACCCCTGGCTTACATTGTCTTTCCCGTATGAGGATGAAGGAAGAAATGACCCTTGATCATCGCAGTAACGGTTCACACAATTATGACGTGGAAAATTGCCTGAGGGGAGGATAGATCAAACATTCTGAGAGGGTACATATTCATCTGCTCTTACCAGTCTCTCCCTCAGGTTTCTAGCACGCTTGAAAGCAAATCGAGGGATATTCTGAAAAGCCTGGCCCACAGAGGGGTCCGTAGACAGGACATGCCAATGCTTTTTTTTTCTTTTATTTATCTGTATTTAACTCCATTTTTCTCCCCAATTTCGATCTTGTCTCATCGCTGCAACTCCCCAACGGGCTCGCGAGGCAAAGGTCGAGTCATACGTGCTCCGAAACATGACCCGCCAAACCGCGCTTCTCAACACCCGCCCGCTTAACCCGGAAGCCAGCTGCTTCAATGTGTCGGGGGAAGCACTGATGACCGGAGTCAGCCTGCAGGCGCCCGGCCCGCCACACGGAGTCGCTAGGGCTCTATGAGCCAAGTAAAGCTCCCCCTGGCCAAACCCGGACGACGCTGGGCCAATTGTGTGCCGCACTGTGGGACTCCAAATCACGGCCGGTTGTGACACAGCCTGGGATTGAATCCGGGTCTGTAGTGACGCCTCTAAGCCTTAGACCGCTGCGCCACTCGGGAGGACCATACTAATGCTTTTTAATGGAATATTTAACAGCCTGAGAGATGGGGGAATAAGTAGACACAAATACAGTAGGTTGATCATTAGAAAGGGCAGGTTTTGAACCAATATTTCAAAAGCGGGTAAAAACGAATTACCATTCAAAACAAAATCTTCTTCAAGCTTTCCTATGAACAAATGTGCGTAATTCGGTATGAATGGGGACCCCATCGCAGTGCCCTGTGACTGGATTTGGAAATCATTCTCAAACGTAGTCGTTTTTGAGCCAGTTCACATAAAAAGTCAGTCGTCTCTCTTTTACATGAAATAACTAAAAGTATCAAACCCATGGGGGGGGGGGATTAGTATATAAACTGGTCACATTGCTTTATTAGTCCATACAAGATGGAAAACTGTCTTCTGCTTTTTATCCAACCGCCCCAATTTACACACGCATCCACACATCCACACATGGCTGGAGAAGAGGTCAGCCTATTGGGGGGGTTAAGTTGCTTGCTCAAGGGAACATTGGCGGTACGTGGCACCTGAGACATTGATGCCAGCAACCCTCTGGTTGCCACCTCACTCCGGACAGATTTCTTCAGTAGTGGGATTCGAACTGGCAACTCTCCGAATGCTGGTCCGCTTCTCTAACCTCGAAGCTGCCACCGCCCATTTTCTGAGTCAGCGATACCAAGGCATTATTGACTCAGACATTGTGCATAGAATGTCTGAGTCAGCAATGCCTTGTACAGAGTTCAGTTAAGGAAGACCGTTGTATCCTTTAAATATGAAGGTAACAGCCGGCTTGATGTGATAATCCTAACATGGAGACGTGGCTTCAGTGTCTGACTGAGTGCCAGCAGCAATGTGACGTCTGGGAACAGGTTCTTGGCAACTCTTGTGAATATGTTGAATTGTATAAAATTGAGGTCAGAGAACGTGTTACTGTAACAAAGTTAGACTCACTTTCTGTGGGATGGCTTTGTCTAAAATAACTTTGGTATTCACCCAAGAACTTGGCGGTAGGATCACAACTCAAGGGGGAACTCAAGTCTCTGTTGCTGAATTGATTCAGTGTTTCTCTTCGACATGATTCCTTTTTTTTTTAAACAGTTGCGGGTTTGATAACCACACTGTCGTCTTTGGATAGGGAGCGTAAAGCTTGCCGCTCACCATGTGACAGGCTCTAATAAACAATTCTGAACCTCATCAGGAACAAAAAGAGAGGACGCATGCTGGTCAACTAGACGACCACAATTATCTACAGAAGCATTCAGGGGGGATGAAAGGGCTCTTAAACCGAGAAGGCCCCTGTAGCCAGACATGATGTGTGCCAACTGAGGTTCCAGGGCTTAGAAGTTGTACAGCTACTTAAGAGAATAACTAATAGAGAGAAGTTGCTGTTACAGAGAGGCGTATTATACCCATGCCTCACAAACAGAGAGCCCTGGAAGCCTTAATGAAGAAATCCTGTTAGGTTGCTGCCTGTGAGCAAAGGGTGCATTTTTAGGGGGTGGGGTTTGTTTATTATTTGGATTATGACGCTCTTGTGAAAAACAATAGGAAATGTATGTAAATAATGAGTGTAAATAATAAGTGTGAAAAAGAAGGAAGCTGTACTACAGTGTGACTTCATCTACTATATAAATATGGGTGGATGTCTATCGTTCTCCAAATGCTGACGAAGGCGCCGGGCCGAAACGCGGCCGTTTTTGTTTTGACCTGTGCTGCTAAGAAATAAGAAATTAACATATCAGTGACTGCAAGTTTTTCCTTTCGTCCGGTAATATGTCTTTTGATCCCAGCACCCAAAGCT
Organism: Oncorhynchus clarkii lewisi; assembly: GCF_045791955.1. NCBI lineage: Eukaryota > Metazoa > Chordata > Actinopteri > Salmoniformes > Salmonidae > Oncorhynchus > Oncorhynchus clarkii. The sequence goes on along the minus strand of NC_092165.1, from coordinate 26,171,185 downwards.
GAGAACACCATTTTATATTTTTAATATTGTAACCAATGTCAGACATAATTAACCATATAGACTAAAAGGCAGGGGTCGGCAACAGTGATTTATTTTTTGGGGGGGTAGGCGGGGGGCCCAATAAAATAAAATAAAGACTAAAATCACCAGGAATTGATCAAAATAATGTAATTTAGTATTCGCACAAATAAAAAGAGAGACGTGATCGTGTCTCAATGTAATCAAGGTATGAAATGATGGTATTTGAAAAGAGCTATCTTTTTTGGGGGCTTGGTTGTGGTCAATTTCCAGTATACAAATGATTATTACTAATCCCCTCCATCTAGTTGCCTATCCCTGCTATAAAGCCTCAATCAGACCGCGCAACTCAAAGATGTCAATTCTGCCATGAGAGGATTGCATGGAAATAGTCTCAACAGATGAAAAGGAGCATCATGTTAAATGAAATGTCCATTAGTCTCACGTGGAATTGTTATATACTATATATCATTTATTTCAAATGTTTTATTTTTAGGGTATATATCGTTGTCACAGTTTTAGTCCTTGTTGACAAGTATGTTTTCGTTGTCGTTATTGTTGACGAAATGAACACGGTTGGAATATATGCCACGTAGCAGACACTTACAGCCACTTTCAGTACAGCTTTGGTATATGTAGGTGATCCCTGCAGGAATTGAACCCCCGACCATCTGGGTGAATGTGTGCACTCAACCATTATGACTCCTGTAGGTTCCGAGATGGGCGTGGCCTGCAGTTCCTGCTCAGCACTCAGATGGAGGATCTGACGAAGTCCCAGAAGTCTGTGCAGGACGCGGTGAAGAGGCTGGAAGGCACACCATCAGAGGCTGTCATAGAGGAGACTGTTCTCTGTCACCTCAGACCTGTCCGCCTGCCACTCAATAAGTAGGCCTCAATGCAAAAAACAAAATAATAATACATTTTAATAATACATGGTAATTTGACTCTTGTGACTCTTGTATCTTTCCAGCTGTGTGTTTTGCAAAGCAGACGAGCTCTTCACTGATTATGAGTCCAAGCTCTTTTCACACACGTAAGTAAAAGAAACACAGATTTACAATAAATGTACAATAAATTAGCGAATCTGAACCAACCTCGTTGCTCTCTTAATATCTCTGATATCTCCCCCTGTCAGGGTAAAGGGTCAGACGGCTATCTTTGAGGAGATGATTGAGGATGAGGAGGGGCTGGTGGACGACCGTCTCCCCACCACCAGTAGAGGGTTGTGGGCTGCCAGCGAGACAGAGCGGGCCCTGAAGGCCATTCTGTCCTTCTCCAAGGCCCGACGCATGGACCACGACCTGGTGGAAGAAGGAAATACCTTCATGGAGCTTTTTGAGAACTGGAAGAAAGAGTACAAGGTATCCTGACTGACTTACTGTATGTCTGTATACAGTACATTTGTAAAGTATTCAGACCCCTTGACTTTTTCAAAATATTGTTATGTGACAGCCTTACTCAACAACAACAAAATAATGTAAAAAATGTCCTCATCTATCTACACACAATACCCCTTAATGACAAAGTGAAAACAGGTTTTTAGAAATGTTTGAAAATCTATTAAAAAAGAGAAATACATTATTTACATAAGTATTCAGACCCTTTGCTATGAGACTCCACATTAAGTTTCCATTGATCATCCTTGATGTTTCTACAACTTGATTGGAGTCCACCTGTGGTAAATTCAATTGATTGGACATGATTTGGAAACACCTGTCTATATAAGGTCCCACAGTTGACAGTGCGTGTCACATCAAAAACCAAGCCATGAGGTCGAAGGAATTGTCCGTAGAGCTCAGAGACAGGATTGTGTCGAAGCACCGATCTGGGGAAGGGTAGCAAAAAATGTCTGCAGCATTCAAGGTCCCCAAGAACACAGTGGCCTCCATCCTTCTTAAATGGAAGAAGTATGGAACCACCAAGACTCTTCCTAGAGCTGGCCACCCGGCCAAACTGAGCAATCGGGGGAGAAGGGCCTTGGTCAGGGAGGTGACCAAGACCCAATGGTCACTCTGACAGAGCTCCAGAGTTCCTCTGTGGTGATGGGAGAACCTTCCAGAAGGACAACCATCTCTGCAGCACTCCACCAATCAGGCCTTTATGGTAGAGTGGCCAGACGGAAGCCAGTCCTCAGTAAAAGGCACATGACAGCCCACTTGGAGTTTTCCAGAAGGCACCTAAAGGACTCTGACCATGAGAAACAAGATTTTCTGGTCTGATGAAACCAAGATTGAACTCTTTGGCCTGAATGCCAAGCGTAACGTCTGGAGGAAACCTGACACCGTCCCTACGGTGAAGCATGGTGATGGCAACATCATGCTGTGGGGATGTTTTTCAGCGGCAGGGACTGGGAGACTAGTCAGGATCGAGGGAAAGATGAACAGAGCAAAGTAAAGAGAGATCCTTGATGAACACCCCAGTCTGAGGTCTGGAGCAGGTTAAGGTTCACCTTCCAACAGGACAACAAGCCTAAGCACACGGCTAAGACAACGCAGGAGTGGCTTCGGGACAAGTCTCAATGTCCCTGAGGGGCCCAGCCAGAGCCCGGACCTGAAAATAGCTGTGCAGCAACGTTCCCTATCCAACCTGACAGAGCTTGAGAGGATCTGCAGAGAAGAATGGGAGAAACTCCTCAAATACAGGCGTGTAGCATCATACCCAAGAAAAATCGAGGCTGTAATCGCTGCCAAAGGTGCTTGAACAAAATACTGAGTAAAGGGTCTGAATACTTATGTAAATGTAATATTTCATGATTACATTTTTTGAATTGCAAAAAGATTTAAACGCCTGTTTTTGCTTTGTCATTATGGGGTATTTTGTGTAGATTGATGAGGGGGAGAAACTATTTCATAAATGTTTTAATAAGGCTGTAACGTAACAAAATGTGGAAGAAGTCAAGGGGTCTGAATACTTTCTGAATGCACTATAGATTAGGTCTAGATAGTACTTGTGCTATTAAGAACAATTCAAGCCTTTACTTCCATAATTAGCGTCCTATATTTACACAAATGCGATTCAGGTTACCACATAACAACTAAAATAAATAAATAAATATATATATGTATTTCATAAATGCTTCATCTAAATCATATTGCATCATCAGGTGTTGCATGAGTACTGGATGGTACTTAGGAACAATGTGTCAGCCATTGATGAGCTGGGAATGGCCACAGAGAGGCTGCGTGTGAGGCTGCCTGATGAACCCAAACCCAAAGTACCCGTACTACACATCATAGAACCACACGAGGTGAGATAGCTACACTGGGGGCTGCAGGTTGAGGGACTGTTGGTTCAACTTGTATTTTACATCCTTTACCTGTTTTTGTTTTTTGCTCATATTATGCATGACATAAGATATAATTAAATATTGAAAGACTGTGATTCAGTGTAATTCAATTAAATGCATTTTACTCTGTATAAGGACAGAGTAAAATATTACTGTGCAGCTGTTATTTCAGTGCCTATTTCACTAATTGCTGTTCTCTGTTTCTTTCTGGGTGTAGGTGGATCAGAACAGGGTGAAACTGTTAAACGACAGAGCAGTGGCAAAGTCTCAGCTCCAGAAGAAGCTGGGCCAATTCCTTTATCTCTCAAATCTAGAGAAGGTAAGTAAGCCTGCCATTCGCCTCGGAGCATTTCTTTTTGTTTCTGGTCAATACCAGAGTTTCTCTTCCTAGGCTTTAAAATATAATAGCAATGGTTTTGTTTTTGTCGATTAGTTTTGTCTTGTCTTGGATTTAGATGTCAAACTCATTTTGCCCCGGGGGCCACGTTCATTCTTCAAGAGGTCCGGAGGGCTGCTCTTAAAACGTGTTATATTTCCTTGCCGTCAAAATTTGCAAAAGATAGTCCTCTATCGCTTTTAGAATTTCCGATACTCCCTGACTGTCTAGCTTTAATTTAGGTGGTTATTAGTGAACTGGACACAGTCAAGAAACTGTATAAATGTAGGACCATTATCATTCCTACGCAGTTTCGATTTGATTTGAGTAATTTTTAAGTATTGAGTTAGCTTTCCCGCACAATTGTTTTGTTGCCTTTTTTATATTTTACTCAAACCACCCGCAGGCTAAATTGGATCCCCTCACGGTCCGGATCCAGGCCACGGGCCATATCTTTGAAGAAGTGTCCTACATTCTGTAAGGAAACAAAGCTAAAGGTAAATGTTTGTGTCGTTGTTTTGTTTCAGTCCCAGGACAAGGAGACAGGAGGACTAAATCCAGAACCGTGTCCTATCTGTGCCCGTCCTCTGGGTCAGGAGGTGAGACATGTTATAATCTGCCCATTTACAACTCGACTCTGATCAATCTGATTCCCCTTGAGACGAGTGTTTTTCTATCTGTGTCCGTGTCCCCCATCTACCTCGTGATCTTTACCACTCTTAATAATCATTCTGAACTGTGATGCTTGGTGTGTATGTGGTGTATTGTGTAATACATACTCAGCCTTTTCATGGTTGATTCATGCCGTGTGTGTGTCTCTCTCTGAATCCCTCTGCTCCAGTGGGCGGTGCTGACCTGCGGTCACTGTTTCTGTAACGAGTGCATCGCCATCATCGTCGAGCAGTACAGCGTGGGGTCGGGCACGCGGCGGAGAGCCATCAAGTGTGCCATCTGCAGACAGACCACGTGCCACGCAGAGATCTCCTATGTCTTCACCACCCAGACAGACAACCAGGGGACAGACATCCCTGTCAAGGTATGCAGACAGACGCACACCTTTGCCGAACATGTAAACTCAGCAAAAAAAGAAACGTCCCTTTTTCGGGACCCTGTCTTTCAAAGATAATTCGTAAAAATCCAAATAACTTCACAGATCTTCATTGTAAAGGGTTTAAACACTGTTTCCCATGCTTGTTCAGTGAACCATAAACAATTCATGAACATGCACCTGTGGAACGGTCGTTAAGACACTAACAGCTTACAGACGGTAGGCAATTAAGGTCACAGTTAAGAAAACTTAGGACACTAAAGAGGCCTTTCTACTGACTCTGAAAAACACCAAAAGAAAGATGACCAGGGTCCCTGCTCATCTGCGTGAATGTGCCTTAGGCATGCTGCAAGGAGGCATGAGGACTGCAGATGTGGCCAGCGCAATAAATTGCAATGTCCGTTCTGTGAGACGCCTAAGACAGCGCTACAGGGAGACAGGGCGGGCAGCTGATCATCCTCGCAGTTGCAGACCACGTGTAACAACACCTGCACAGGATCGGTAAATCCGAACATCACACCTGCGGGACAGGTACAGGATGGCAACAACCACTGCTCGAGTTACACCAGGAACACACAATCCCTCCATCAGTGTTCAGACTGTCTGCAATAGGCTGAGAGAGGCTGGACTGAGGGCTTGTAGTCCTGTTGTAAGGCAGGTCCTCACCAGACATCACCGGCAAAGATGTCGCCTATGGGCACAAACCCTCTGTCGCTGGACCAGACAGGACTGGCAAAAAGTGCTCTTCACCGACGAGTTGCGGTTTTGTCTCACCAGGGGTGATGGTCGGATTCGCGTTTACCGTCGAAGGAATGAGTGTTACAACGAGGCCTGTACTCTGGAGCGGGATTGAAGGGTCCGTCATGGTCTGGGGCGGTGTGTCACAGCATCATCGGACTGAGCTTGTTGTCATTGCAGGCCATCTCAACGCTATGCGTTACAGGGAAGACATCCTCCTCCCTCATCTGGTACCCTTCCTGCAGGCTCATCCTGACATGACCCTCCAGCATGACAATGCCACCAGCCATACTGCTTGTTCTGTGCTTGATTTCCTGCAAGACAGGAATGTCAGTGTTCTGCCATGGCCAGCGAAGAACCCGGATCTCTCTGCCTTGGTGGAAGAGTGGGGTAACGTCTCACAGCAAGAACTGGCAAATCTGGTGCAGTCCACGAAGAGGAGATGCACTGCAGTACTTAATGCAGCTGGTGGCCACACCAGATACTGACTGTTACTTTTGATTTTGACCCCCCTTTGTTCAGGGACACATTATTCATTTTCAGTTAGTCACGTGTCTGTGGAACTTATTCGGTTTATGTCTCAGTTGTTGAATATTGTTATGGTCATAGAAATATTTACACATGTTAAGTTTGCTGAAAATAAGCGCAGTTGACAGTCAGAGGACGTTCCTTTTTTGCTGAGTTTATATGGACAATAAGTGAACTTCCCTGTATCTGTGTATTTTAGGGAAGCCACTCTACCAAGGTGGAGGCGGTAGTCAGGACTCTGAAGAAGATCCAGCTAACTGACCCAGGAGCCAAGTGTCTCGTCTTCTCCACGGTAACGCATGTGTGCTTTGCAAACAAGGTGTAAAGAATAACAGAGTAAACAAACTCATTATCACACTTATTGTGACTGTCATTTATTGGCCATGCTGTTTAAAACATCAAAGTAGGATGATGTTGTTGATGATGTGTGTGTTCCTTTTCCCCAGTGGCAGTGTGTGTTGGACATCATTGCCAAGGCTCTGTTCGACAACAACATGGAGTTCTCTCAAATCAATGGCATTCACAAATTCCAGGTTTGTGTTGCATGTCACTCCAATCATAGTTTCTGTACAACTTCTCAGTGGCACAATCGCAATGCTTTTCCCCCTAAATGAAGAATATTTGTTTTACTTGTAGAGCGAGAGCTGCCACTGAGAAGCGTTTTCCCCCCCCCACGTTGTCGCAGCATCTCTCCTGTAGATACATTTGCTCCAATTATGAAGTCTTCATCTCTGTGTCTTTTAACCTGTGAATTGATCATCGGTGTTTCAGGAGAATCTGTGTTCGTTTAAATACGAGGAGAAGATCAACATCCTGCTCCTTCCACTCCACACGGGCTCCAATGGGCTCAACATCATCGAGGCTACACACGTCCTATTGGTGGAGCCCATACTCAACCCCGCCCACGAGCTGCAGGCCATTGGCCGGGTGCACCGCATCGGACAGACCAAGTGAGAACACTGGGTTTGCTTTATTACTTTTTATAAGTATGTATAGGCCATTATGTCTTATTAAGGTTTATATCATGTTATTTCTGTGTCCTCTAGACCCACCTATGTCCATAGATTCCTGATCAAGTCCACTATTGAGGAGAGAATGCAGGCTATGTTGAAGACTGCAGAGAAAAGGTGAGGGCCTTTTCTTATACTAAAAACAGAGGCCAATGTTCTATTTCATAGTCATAGGACAACATGTATATCTAAAGATGAAATTGCATCGTTAAATGATAATATAACTAGGTAACTATAGCTTCTGTAAGAATTAGACTACCGTTCAAGAGTTTGGAGACACTTAGAAATGTACTTGTTTTTGAAAGAAAAGCATTTTTTTGTCCATTAAAATAACATCAAATTGATCAGAAATGCAGTGTAGATATTGTTAATGTTGTAAATGACTATTGTAGCTGGAAATGGCAAATTTTTTATGGAATATCTACATAGGCGTACAGAGGCCCATTATCAGCAAACATCACTCCTGTGTTCCAATGGCACGTTGTGTTAGCTAATCCAAGTTGATCATTTTAAAATGCTAATTGATCATCAGAAAACCCTTTTGCAATTATGTTAGCACAGCTGAAAACTGTTGTACTGATTTAAAGAAGCAATAAAACTGTCCTTCTTTAGACTAGTTGAGTATCTGGAGCATCAGCATTTGTGGGTTTGATAACAGGCTCAAAATGGCCAGAAACAAAATTCTGTCTTCTGAAACTCTATTCCTGTTCTGAGAAATGAAGGCCATTCCATGCGAGAAATTACCAAGAAACTGTAGATCTCGTACAACGCTGTGTACTACTCCCATCACAGAACAGCTCAAACTGGTTCTAACCAGAATAGAAAGAGGAGTGGGAGGCCCCGGTGCACAACTGAGCAAGATGACAAGTACATTAGAGTGTCTAGTTTGAGAAACAGACTTTTGCAAGTCCTCAACTATATTAAATAGTACCCGCAAAACACCAGTCTCAACGTCAGCAGTGAAGAGGCGACTCTGGGATGCTGGCCTTCTAGGCAGAGTTACTCTGTCCAGTGTCTGTGTTCTTTTGCCCATTTTAATATTTTTATTGGCCAGTCTAATATATGGCTTTTTCTTTGCAACTCTGCCTAGAAGGCCAGCATCCCGGAGTTGCCTCTTCACTGTTGACGTTGAGACAGTTTTCAGCATAATTGCAAAAGGGTTTTCTAATGATCAATTAGCCTTTTAATTTATAAACTTGGATTAGCTAACACAACGTGCCATTGGAACACAAGAGTGATGGTTGCTGGTAATGGGCCTCTGTACGCCTATGTAGATATTCCATTAACAATCTGCCGTTTCCAGCTACAATAGTAATTTACAACATTAACAATGTCTACACTGTATTTCTGATCAATTTTATGTCATTTTAATGGACAAAAAATGTGCTTTAATTTTAAAAACAAGGACATTTCTAAGTGACCCCAAACTTTTGAACAGTCGTGTAGCTAGTTTTGATTTGAAACGTTGTTCAGACACCACAGTGCAATGCGACGCCGTTAGTTCTGAACATTGTAAATGTTGTCATTACCACCACAGCAGCCACAGTGCGACTGCCATGAAGCACTCGGAGGCTGCAGTCCTGATGGTGGCTGATCTGGCTGATCTCTTCACCGAGGACAGCGAGGCCCTGGAGTAAAACCATGCCACGACCGCACCTGGCCCTGATGTGAAGCTGAAACCTGTCCATCAAGCCACTACAATACTAATCCTAACCCCATCAGGGGCTAGAGCCACAGACGAGGCCGTCGTACAGATAAGCAGGCTCAAAGCTAAGCAGGCTCAAAGCTAAGCAGGCTCAAAGATAAGCGCACACTGCATCCAGCACACAGTGTTAATAGTAGACAGAACAGTGATATTACACGTAAGACACAATGGAATCGTTGTTGAGCATATTCCACTTTTTACGTAGCTGTTCCAATGGCATCACATAAGTTATATGGATACAGAAGAAAACGTAGAAAAAGGAAGCCTGTAAGTAAAGTACCAAATATCACTTTGTGTCTTTTTAAACTATGTGAAGTGGCAGTTTAATGGTCTTGTTAGATCTCTCTGTCTGGTACAGTATGTTTAGTTCACTTGTTGCCACAGATTGGAAAACTGTGAGGTTTTTAATGGGTGTATATATGTCTCCCTGCAACACACTCAGATTCCACATAATTCGGATGAGTAGCTGCTTTTATGATTCCATTTGATTAGGTTTCACTGAAATATTGTGTTGTTTTACCTCGGTATTCCCCACGACCCACAATGCATCTAACAGTAGGTCATATATTATGTTAATAGACATCAAACATGCTCCTTCTCCAAATGTTGATATTCTGATGAGGGAAAAACATTCCAGATGATGTAATCACTTTGGTGATTGGTTGAGGTATTCCATCCCTTTTTAAAGAATAAATGGCTGACATAGGACAGTTGCTTTGAATCTGTTTTGAGTCTGCTTCTTTTGTCTTATAAGTCACGTCAAACTCAGCCAAGGTTGTTAATGTCCATGTTGTAAAAGTTTGCAGGGAGGAAGGAAGCTGTTGTCTTTTACATCATGAGTGTATTTTGTATGTTTTGCGGGAATCTCTTCCGTTGAGAGGATCAACTGAAGCTGGTTGTCAGGTGGGATAATGACAGACAATGTCTAACTGTTCAGCTAGTCTTATTTGCAAGAGAAAAAAAAAGCACATGGATTCCATGTCCGTAAAACTTTGCCTGTAAAGTCAACTTGTAAAAATTACAAATCATTTTCATCAAATGTTCCTCATGTTCTAGCTTTCTAGCTTCTTCCTCTGTGGTGCTCCTTGTCTGTTACAGCCTCACACACTCACTCACACACACACACACAGACTCACACAGAATTAGACCATTGGCAGTGTCAGTGAACTGCCCTTGACTCATCAGCAGACCTTATTTTCCTCTCACGGGAGTGCATCCCAAATGGTGCCCTATTCCCTATGGGCCCTGGTCAAAAGTAGTGCACTATAGGGAATAGGGTGCCATTTGGGACAAACCCCGCTGACTGGGGTCCACACAGCAGTAAAGATTTCCCCATGGCCTTTACAAAAAAAACGAATGGACAAAAGACAGCAGATTTAAAAGCAGTACCACCCCTGTCATATTGTCTCTGTTGACATGTTAATGAGTTTGCTTGTTGATGTGCGTAGTAAGACGATGTAGTTGCGTAGTGCAATGTTTACGAAGAGGGCATCGCCGGCCACGGCCCAGTAGTATGGCGACGTCCCCAATGGCTCCCGTTTCCCTACATAGTGCACTACTTTTGACCAGAGTCCATAGTAGTGCACTATATCGGGAATAGGGTGCCATTTGGGATGCAAATCTATGTGTGTTACCTTGGACTCCCCTCGGCTCCCCCTATTCATGTGTGGAATCTCATTGTTGGTGGGGACATCATTCAGGCTAGTGTTTTAAGGTCTGGAGAAAGGGAGGGAGGGAGGCTGGTTCTCAGTCCTAGTTCATTAGAGCTGTGTTTGGAGGACTGCACTGAGAGTGGGCACTACGTCTGAACCTGACAGCTACACTTTGGTGAATAGGTTAGAAGATTCACAGATCTGTGGGAAAGGGCCAAGAAGACAGTAGTCTGAGGTTTGGAGTATCTGACCGTAGAGAAGCCAGAGAGCACGAGTCCCTTTGAAGATGACACCTGCCAGTTTGGTGTTAGCCTGGCTCCTGCTCGCTGTGAGGACAGTCACCTCTGCTGTGTATCTGGAGCCCGAGGAGGAGGGTGAGTTCAGTTCAACAACTTCATGAGAAGGGTTGCAAAAATCCCCCAAATCCACTGGGGGTTTTCTTCTCAGAAACCCCAGTTGCAAGATTTCTGGAATCAGCAGGGAATAAGTTGATAGTAACCTCCAAGCTGGAATTTCTTCAACCAGGATTTTTGAAAAACCAGGGAATTTTGGGAAGCATTTTAGGAGTTTGCAACCCTATTCGTAGGCAAATCTCAAGTTTACATCTAGAATCCTTAATTGAAACAATAACAAAGCGTCACCCCGCCTCTGTTTTGGTAAAAAGCTGAGGGATGGCCTGGAGAAATGTACCCACTCTCCCAATTCATAGACAGAGATATGGATGCAAGAACTGATCATTCATGCTATCAAAGTGATAGTTTTAAATGCGTTTTGAGGCGACACAGCGTTTATTTACATTTACGTTGTTTACAAACATTGGAGTCAAACAAGCTTCTATGTTGGATTCTTCAAGAATCAATGGGTACATATCATTAATTTATAAGTCCATAACTTCATGTAATGTGGGTTTTTTTGGGGGGGGGGGGGGGTCTGTTTCTTGATGTGGTCTTAATGTTGATTGGTCTTGTTAAACAATAAGCACCTGTTGAAATCTAGTGACCACATATATATAATAGAGGGGGAGCCCAGAATCATGTTTTTGACTGAGGAAACATTTTGGAGTCTGGGATGGAACATATAGGAGAATGGAATCTGTAGTTGTAATTTCTCCGTGACCATATTGATGTCACAACTGCCCTTCATAATAACTGGGATGAATATATTTTATAAATAACTCTTGAACTGTATACTTGCAAAAATGGAATAACAATGCATCACATTTCAAATTCGTAACATATTTCAGATGATCTGATATCATGTCAGGGTCAGGGGGACAGGATTTTTTAAATATTGTCCCACTGACCCCTTCCTCTCTTCTAGAGCTCAATGAAACTGTCCTCTGCACCAATGACCAGATGGAGGTGGTCATTCCCAGTGCCTTCTTCCTCAATAAATTGCCACCCATTTATGTAAGTTCAGTGTCAACCCGAATCAATATTTCTCTATATTACAGCTTACCTACCAATAACTCACTGTGAAGTCTGATATAATAAATCACTGCCTGTGTGCTGTGCTGTGTTGCTGTGTTCTCTAGTCATTTCAACATCAAGAACCAAATCAACATTTTAATATTAAGGCTGTCAGGTGGGTCTACCGTAGCTCTCTAGTGAGGTCCCTTCCTCTCTTTCTTAGGTCTGGGATTTGCACCTAAATGACCCAGAGTGCCGTGGTGTTGAGATTGAAGATGACTATGTCTTCAGCATCAAGACTAATCTCTCTGACTGTGGGACAATCATGGTAAGACTTTGAGCTTTTCCCCCCTAGAAATGCCCTTTCATATTTGGGGAATTTCATTGCCATTCTCTGGTAATTGCTTTGGGAGATTAAGATTCACTTGTCTACGCCAACTATGAAGGATTTAAATCCGTAAAGTAAACAAAGTAGTAACCTTTGTCGTTCAGAGCAACCCTGACAAAGAAGAAAAACATAAGCACCAGTAACATGGAGACAAACTACAGTTTGGATCTCTTTTACCAGCCACATAAAATCCCCATCACAGTAAATGATCTAATTTTACGATGCACCTCTGTTGTATTGAGCTCTGGCCTGACGCCTGGTGTAGTATTGTAGAACTTCTCTGCACTGGTTTGTGCCAGGAAAAAGGACTTTTTATGTCTCTGTGTCCAGCATGGAGGAAGTTAGAGGTAGGTTCGCAAGCCAACGCTAACTAGCGTTAGCGCAATGACTGGAAGTCTATGGGTATCTGCTAGCATGCTAGTATAATACCGATAGCCTTCCAGTCATTGCGCTAAAATCCCGAAGTATCCCTTTAATTGGGGGAGCTCAATGGGAGTTTGGACACACGCAATGCTCATAATAACTAGCATGAATAACACCTCTTTTCCTTTATAAGTTACGTACATGGGCCTCTGCTATCAGTTTCCTGCAATGAAATGATCCCATAATCTGTAAAAAAAAAAAAGCGTGAGGGAGAGACCCAGACAGAGAGAAAGAGAGAGGGGAGGGATAAGTAGCCTATATTTAAAAGAAAATGGGAGTGTTGTTCCTTTGCCCTTCTAAGAGCCACTGGACTTTATTCAAAGCAGCGCGGAGTGGGTGGGAGCTCTAAAATGATCCGGATTGACATGGAAATGAGCGTGTTTTCAGGCCTGCTGAATAGCCAGGCTATAATTCATTGGCCCACTTTGTAGTCGTCTCTTTTATTACTACCTCCCAGCCGCGTCTCATACAGTGGTGGCAGGAGCACAGCTCCGAGGACAATTTTAACTTTGGCGTGGTATAAATCTGTACTCAAGACCATGAGTGTCATTGAAACACTTGCTTAGAATGCACAGAGGCATTTCTTGTAAAGCAAGCAAAAGGTTAACACAGCTTTGTGTGTGTGTGTGTGGGGGGGGGGGGGGGGTCTCTCCCCCCTTTCTCTACCCTCTGAGGTTTTACAAGGCTTTTGCTTCAGCAAACCAGCCCTAGTGAAAGTAGTAAGCCCGCTTTGCTTCTGGGATTAGACACTGTTGGGAAAAGAAGGGAATGCCATAGTTAGCAAACACTCCTCCTTTCACCTTGAGAGGTAGAAGTAGACCCTCTTAAACCTCTTGAACCCCACAGACAGGACCGGAGAGAATAGCAAGTGGGAATGTAATGACTCTCCAAAATAAATTGGACTTGAAGATTTTGTCACCCATTGCCATAATCATTGTGGTCTCTCTGTCAAATTGCATGAGTTTGTTAATTCACCATTCATAAGAACCCAAAGTCAGTGAACAGAGCATTATTCCTACAGAATAATGAAGACGTTAGTGCACTATGTAGGGAATAGGCTGCTATTTAAGACGCAGCTTCTGTGGGTCAGACAGTAGGCCCTGTGTATTTACCCTGGGGTAATAAAACAGTACTGGACAGTAGGGACAAGGGGCAATTCATCCTTCTCAATGGCCATGGGACCAGTCCTCCAGTTGCTCTCAACGGGGATCCGGACACAACCCAGTCACAACCTTTTCATCCAACCCCTCTTTATGGTTTCTGCCTACGTCAGTAGTCTTCTACTAAACGTTTGAATTGTATTACTCACACATTCTATAGTGACAGAAAATTACAGTGCTGCTGCCTAATGTACGTAGGCGCTGTGGTTGGGGAAAGAGTCATCTTGGAACCCAGAACCAAATCTTGCATGGGCTGGCCAGCTACTCAATTTGATATTTATGTTTGATAGTATGTCACAGGAAATTAAGAAAAGAGTTTGCTGAAGAGGGGTAACTTTTGGTGAATGTAACAGGGTTTGGGACGTGTAGCGTGTGCTAGCTCACCCTTTCATGGTTATCAATCTGCAGTTACAGTGCATTTGGGAAATATTCAAACTGCTTTACTTTTTCCACATTTTGTTACTTTACAGCTTTATTCTGAAATGTATAACAATGTAAAACATCTCATAATTCTACACACAATACCCCATAAAGACAAAGCAAAAACAGGTTTTTAAGAAATGTTTGCAAATTTATTACAAATAAAAAACTGAAATATCACACTTACAGCGGCTTGTGAAAGTATTCACCCCCCTTGGCATGTTTCACATTTTGTTGCCTTATAACCTTGAATTAAAATAGATTTTTGGGGTGTTTGTATAATTTGATTTACACAACATGCCGACCACTTTGAAGATTCAAAATATTTTTTATTGACACAAAAAAAACAACTTGAGCGTGCATAACTATTCCCCCCCCCCCCCCACCCCACCCCACCCCCTAAAGTCAATACTTAGTAGAGCCACCTTTTGCCTTTTGCAGCAATTACAGCTGCAAGTCTCTTTGGGTATGTCTCTATAAGCTTTGCACATCTAGCCACTGGGATTTTTGCCCATTCTTCAAGGCAAAACTGCTCTAGCTCCTTCAAGTTGGATGGGTTCCGCTGGTGTACAGCAATCTTTAAGTCATACCATAGATTCTCAATTGGATTGAGGTCTGGGCTTTGACTAGGCCATTCCAAGACATTTAAATGTTTCCCCTTAAACCACTCGAGTGTTGCTTTAGCAGTATGCTTGGGGTCAATGCCCTGCTGGAAGGTGAACCTCTGTCCCAGTCTCAAATCTCTGGAAGACTGAAACAGGTTTCCCTCAAATATTTCCCTGTATTTAGCGCCATCCATCATTCCTTAAATTCTGACCAGTTTCCCAGTCCCTGCTGATAAAAAAAACATACCCACAGCAGGATGGATGGTGTTCTCGGGGTGATGAGAGGTGTTGGGTTTGCGCCAAACAATTTTAGGCTCATCTGACCAGAGTACCTTCTTCCATATGTTTGGGGAGTCTCCCACATGCCTTTTGGCGAACACCAAACGTATTTGCTTATTTTTGTCTTTAAGCAATGGCTTTTTTTTCTGGCCACTCTTCCATAAAGCCCAGTTCTGTGGTGTCTACGGCTTAAAGTGGTCCTATGGACAGATACTCCAATCTCAGCTGTGGAGCTTTGCAGCTCCTTCAGGGTTATCTTTGGTCTCTTTGTTGCCTCTCTGATTAATGCCCTCCTTGCCAGGTCCGTGAGTTTTGGTGGGCGGCCCTCTCTTGGCAGGTTTGTTGTGGTGCCATATTCTTTCCATTTTTTAATAATGGATTTAATGGTGCTCTGTGGGATGTTCAAAGTTTCTGATCTTTTTTTTCTTCTGATCAGTACTATACCACAACTTTGTCCCTGACCTGTTTGGAGAGCTCCTTGGTCTTCATGGTGCACTTGCTTGGTGGTGCCCCCTTGCTTAGTGGTGTTGCAGAATCTGGGGCCTTTCAGAACAGGTGTATACACAGTTGAAGTCAGAAGTTTACACGCACTTAGGTTGGAGTCATTAAAACTCATTTTTCAACGACTCCACAAATTTCTTGTTAACAAATTATAGTTTTGGCAAGTCGGTTAGGTCATCTACTTTGTGCATGACACAAGTAATGTTGTTTACAGACAGATTATTTCACTTGTAATTCACTATATCACAATTCCAGTGGGTCAGAAGTTTACATACACTAAGTTGACTGTGCCTTTAAACAGCTTGGAAAATTCCAGAAAATTATGTAATGTCGTTAGAAGCTTCTGATAGGCTAATTGACATCATTTGAGTCAATTGGAGGTGTACCTGTGGATGTATTACAAGCCTTACCTTCAAAGTCAGTGCCGCTATCCACAGTAAAACAAGTCCTATATCAACATAACCTGAAAGGCCACTCAGCAAGGAAGAAGCCACTGCTCCAAAACTGCCATTATAAAAAGGCCAGACTACGGTTTGCAACAGCACATGGTTACAAAGATTGTACTTTTTGGAGAAATGTCCTCTGGTCTGATGAAACAAAAATAGAACTGTTTGGCCATAATGGCCATAATTATGTTTGGAGGAAAAAGGGGGAGGCTTGCAAGCCGAAAAACACCATCCCAACCGTGGAGCTCGGGGGTGGCAGCATCATGTTGTGGGGGTGCTCTGCTGCAGGAGGGTCTGGTGCACTTCACAAAATAGATGGCATCTTGAGGATGGAAAATTATGTGGATATATTGAAGCAACATCTCAAGACATCATCAGTTAAAGCTTGGTCGCAAATGGGTTTTCCAAATGGACAATGACCCCAAGCATACTTCCAAAGTTGTGGCAAAATGGCTTAAGGATAACAAAGTCAAGGAATTGGAGTCGCCATCACAAAGTCCTGACCTCAATTCATATAGAAAATTTGTGGACAGAACTGAAAAAGCGTGTGCGAGTGTGCTAGCAAGGAGGCCTACAAACCTGACTCAGTTACACCATTTCTGTCAGGAGGAATGGGCCAAAATTCACCCAACTTATTGTGGGGATCTTGTGGAAGGCTACCTGAAACGTTTGACCCAAGTTAAACTATTTAAAGGCAATGCTACCAAATAATAATTGAGTGTATGTAAACTTCTGACCCTCTAGGAATGTGATGAAAGAAATAAAAGCTGAAATAAATCATTCTCTCAACTAATATTTTGACATTTCACATTCTTAAAATAAAGTGGTGATCCTAACTGACCCTAAGACAGGGAATTTTTACTAGGATTAAATGTATGGAATTGTGAAACTGAGTTTAAATGTACAGTGCCTTGCGAAAGTATTCGGCCCCCTTGAACTTTGCGACCTTTTGCCACATTTCAGGCTTCAAACATAAAGATATAAAACTGTATTTTTCTGTGAAGAATCAACAACAAGTGGGACACTCATGAAGTGGAACGACATTTATTGGATATTTCAAACTTTTTTAACAAATCAAAAACTGAAAAATTGGGCGTGCAAAATTATTCAGCCCCTTTACTTTCAGTGCAGCAAACTCTCTCCAGAAGATCAGTGAGGATCTCTGAATGATCCAATGTTGACCTAAATGACTAATGATGATAAATACAATCCACCTGTGTGTAATCAAGTCTCCGTATGAATGCACCTGCACTGTGATAGTCTCAGAGGTCCGTTAAAAGCGCAGAGAGCATCATGAAGAACAAGGAACACACCAGGCAGGTCCGAGATACTGTTGTGAAGAAGTTTAAAGCCGGATTTGGATACAAAAATATTTCCCAAGCTTTAAACATCCCAAGTAGCACTGTGCAAGCGATAATATTGAAATGGAAGGAGTATCAGACCACTGCAAATCTACCAAGACCTGGCCGTCCCTCTAAACTTTCAGCTCATACAAGGAGAAGACTGATCAGAGATACAGCCAAGAGGCCCATGATCACTCTGGATGAACTGCAGAGATCTACAGCTGAGGTGGGAGACTCTGTCCATAGGACAACAATCAGTTGTATATTGCACAAATCTGGCCTTTATGGAAGAGTGGCAAGAAGAAAGCCATTTCTTAAAGATATCCATAAAAAGTGTCGTTTAAAGTTTGCCACAAGCCACCTGGGAGACACACCAAACATGTGGAAGAAGGTGCTCTGGTCAGATGAAACCAAAATTGAACTTTTTGGCAACAATGCAAAACGTTATGTTTGGAGTAAAAGCAACACAGCTCATCACCCTGAACACACCATACCCACTGTCAAACATGGTGGTGGCAGCATCATGGTTTGGGCCTGCTTTTCTTCAGCAGGGACAGGGAAGATGGTTAAAATTGATGGGAAGATTGATGGAGCCAAATACAGGACCATTCTGGAAGAAAACCTGATGGAGTCTGCAAAAGACCTGAGACTGGGACGGAGATTTGTCTTCCAACAAGACAATGATCCAAAACATAAAGCAAAATCTACAATGGAATGGTTCAAAAATAAACATATCCAGGTGTTAGAATGGCCAAGTCAAAGTCCAGACCTGAATCCAATCGAGAATCTGTGGAAAGAACTGAAAACTGCTGTTCACAAATGCTCTCCATCCAACCTCACTGAGCTCGAGCTGTTTTGCAAGGAGGAATGGGAAAAAATTTCAGTCTCTCGATGTGCAAAACTGATAGAGACATACCCCAAGCGACTTACAGCTGTAATCGCAGCAAAAGGTGGCGCTACAAAGTATTAACTTAAGGGGGCTGAATAATTTTGCACGCCCAATTTTTCAGTTTTTGATTTGTTAAAAAAGTTTGAAATATCCAATAAATGTTGTTCCACTTCATGATTGTTTCCAACTTGTTGTTGATTCTTCACAAAAAAATACAGTTTTATATCTTTATGTTTTAAGCCTGAAATGTGGCAAAAGGTCGCAAAGTTCAAGGGGGCCGAATACTTTCGCAAGGCACTGTATTTGGCTAAGATGTATGTCAACTTCCGACTTCAACTGTATGCTGAGATCATGTGACAATTAGATTGCACACAGGTGGACTTTATTCAACTAATTATGTAACTTCTGAAGGTAATTGGTTGCACCAGATCTTATTTAGGGGCTTCATAGCAACGGGGCGAATACATATTTACGCACCACTTTTCCTTTGTTTTTTAGGTTGTTTTTTTCACTTCACCAATTTGGACTATTTTGTGTTTGTCCATTACTTGAAATCCAAATAAAAATCAATTTAAATTACAGGTTGTAATTCAACAAAATAGGGGAAACGCTAAGGGGATGAGTACTTTTGCAAGGTACTGTACTTAAATATTCACACCCGTTAGTTACTCAGTACTTTGTTGAAGCACCTTTGACAGTGATTACAGCCTTGAGTCTTCTTGGGTATGATGCTACAAGCTTGGCACACCTGCATTTGGGGAGTTTCTCCCATTTCTATCTACAGATACTCTCAAGCTCTGTCAGGTTGGATGGGGAGTGTCGCTGCACTGCTATTTTCAGGTCTCTCCAGAGATGTTCGATCAGGTTCATGCCCGGACTCTGGCTGGGCCACTCAAGGACATTCAGAGACTTGTCCCGAAGCTACTCCTGCGTTGTCTTGGCTGTGTGCTTAGGGTTGTTGTCCTGTTGGAAGGTGAATCTTTACCCCAATCTGAGATTCTGAGCACTCTGGAGCAGGTTTTCATCAAGGAGCTCTCTGTACTTTGCTCCATTCAGCTTTCCCTCGATTCTGATTAGTCTCCCAGTCCCTGACGCTGAAAAACATCACCACAGCATGATGCTGCCACCCCCATGCTTCCCCATAGAAATTGTGCCATGTTTCCTCCAGAAGTAATGCTGTCAACTGTAGAACCTTACATAGAGAAGTGTGTGCCTTTCCTAATCATGTCCAATCAATTGAATTTACCACACGTGGACTCCAATCAAGTTGTAGGAACATCTCAAGGATGGTCAATGGAAACAGGATGCAGCTGAGCTCAATTTCTTTCTTTCTTTTTTAATATATGCAAAAAATTCTAAAAACCTGTTTTCACTTTGTCATTATGGGGTATTTAGAATTAGGCTGTAACGTGGAAAAAGTCAAGGGGTCTGAATACTTTCCGAATGCACTTTACTTCCAAAGTGACTCGTTGACTTGCTTCCAAAGTTGCCCTATCCACAATAACGATTCATACTTCTCTTTCTAGGCATCGGATGATACACACATTATGTTCATTAACACTATACGCAACAACGATTTGGATGTCATCACAAGGAACTACATAAACATCACGTTTGTCTGCCGCTACCCAATAAACTACATGGTCCAGCAACCTAATGGGGAAAACATGATCAGGGTGGATGTCAAGTAAGATGTCTAGTTATGGCCTTTAAAAAGGGTTATGGATTTTCGTTACGAGTTCATCAATACATGGTTTAAACTTTCATTAACATTATTCACAGAGTCTTAATCTACAAGCATTTAGCTACACCCACAATTACATCTGCTAAATATGTGTATTTGACCAATATCATTTGATTTGATTTGATGTAAAAGAGGTCGCTTTATGTTCTATGTAGTGCTTGCAGTTTGTAGAATACATTAATCCAATCACTTCTAATCTAATTTTGGACTTGTAACTGTAACTCATGCAAATTGGACCTGTAACTGTGACTCAAGCACTGCATCTGTACAATCTCTACTATTCTGTCCAGGATGATCACTCTGAACACAGAAGATGGGAACTTCTCTGTGTCCATGTTGCTATATAAAGACAAGGACTTTGAGGACAAGTGGACCACTGTTCCCTCACTGACACTGGAAGACAACATCTACGTTAAAGTTTTCATGGTAAAGGTCATCATATGATTTCATTCTGTTTGAAATCTGTTGTATTTTTTCCCAATCTGGACTCAGGGGTAGACGTGACATAGTAAATGTAAATCCAGGACACCAAATTAGTATGACATGTTGCGTTTTGCATGGTATGTATTAATTTGTGGATGTCTATCATCCATATGTTACAAATTGCAATTCGTACAATACGTACGATGTTACGAATTACAATATGTTGTGGCTAACGTTAGCATGGTGGTAACTTTCTGTCTTATGTAACCGTACCAAACGTAACATATCATACTAATTTGAGTGTCCCGGATTTACATTTACTATGTTACTTCTAGTCTGAGTCCAGGCTGATTTGTTTTCTTATTGTCATTGCAAGCACACGTGACACCATCATAGTCTTCTAGGAATGGTGTTGCTGCAATATGAAATCAGAGCTGATCATGACCAGCAGATATTTAGTTAGGCTAGTTAACTGAAGTACCAACCAATGTGGTGTAACTTTCTGTGCAGCTTTTGAATGTTAGAATAGGCCCAATTAACTGTAAGCTTACCTTGGTTGAGACATTTCTCTCTCTTGCTAGATAAAGATGAGCACCTTTAGTGAGTGTTGCGCTGAAGACCAGTCTTTGGCCCTGGCAATGTCAAGTATATTGGCCCTGATCCAATGTGATTGTCTGTTGCTCCATCTTTGGCTTCCAAGAAACCCTAGTTCCCACTGTTGTTTACTCTCTCTTTATCTGTACATCTGTTGACCTGCTGACTTGGTCAAAATATTTACTGAGTGCAGTGTAGGCCGGAGACACCTCTCTCTACTTGTGTGTAGGGGGGTGTCAATTAGTCACTGACTGCAGTCCCGGTTTGTCTCTCTCTCTCTTAGATACCGGCTCATCTTTTGCTGCGTGTGGAGAGATGCTGGGCTACCCCAACCAACGACCCGTATAGCAACATCCAGTACACCTTCATTAAGGACAGGTGTTTTAAGAAAGAAATACATTTTTAAGAAAGAAAT
Source organism: Oncorhynchus clarkii lewisi (assembly GCF_045791955.1). Taxonomy (NCBI): domain Eukaryota; kingdom Metazoa; phylum Chordata; class Actinopteri; order Salmoniformes; family Salmonidae; genus Oncorhynchus; species Oncorhynchus clarkii. Next base: position 26,149,785 of record NC_092165.1, on the reverse strand, counting down.
TTTAAGAAAGAAAAGTTTAACATTATATCACTGTGTTTTATAAGCCCTGTCACCACATATTGCTCTTCATTCTGTTTATTAGAATTCAAAAATGTGTTATGGAGGCATATCTTTTTCCACATTTTGTTACGTTACAGCCTTATTCTAAAATTGATTAAATTAAATGTTTTCCTCATCAATCTATGCAGAATACCCCATAATGACAAAGCAAAAACAGGTTTTTAGAAAAAACAGATACCTTATTTACATAAGTATTCAGACCCTTTGCTATGTGACTCGAAATAGAGTTCAGGTGCCTTCCTTCTGGAAGGTTCTCCCATCAGCCGTCATTGAAAATAATGATTTGTTCATAACTGACTTGCCTAGTTAAATAAAGGTAAAATTAAAATAAATACCCAAGAATCTGCCAAAGGTCTTTCAACAAAGTACTGAGTAAAGGGTCTGAATGCTTATGCAAATGTGATATTTAAAAAGTATATATAAATAAATGTGCAAAAAAAATTGGGTAATGTGTGTAGTTTGAGGGAAAAAAATATTTAATACATTTTAGAATAAGGCTGTAATGTAACAAAATGTGGAAAAAGTCTAGGGGTCTGAATACTTTCCGAATGACCTGTATATTTTTGTAGTGTCACACATCAACCACACTTGACACCAGCACATAATCCTCTGGGAATGGCGTTGTTGAAATATGAAATACGAGCTGTTGAAATGCTTAGACTTAAGAGTTGGGGGTAACACAACAACCTCAGACCTGTCACGTGATCTAGGACCCAGATCAACAACTGTGCATGTCCTTGACAACCAGGACATATGTTGTACTGTTAGCAACAGCACAGCAAAGACTTGCACAAGGACTTCTGTTTACTACATCTGAGAAGAAAACACTTAAAAGGATCTTCCTTGTCTTTCCCATAATCCTAATACTTTCCCATTATGAAAGATGGATATGTCAGTCACAAAGTGCTCTGCTCTTACATGGCATATGTTTAATGTAAACAAGCAAATGGATATTCTTTGTCTGGGTTTTGTTTCAGATGTTAGTATAGCATACCAGGAATGATTGTAATGGATTTGATTAACCAACGCATTCTAAAATGTATGATATCTTATTCAACGGTTGCACATGCTGCCTCTGCTACTGATGCGATCCACTGCCTGCTCTCTCTCTCTCTTCTCTCTCTGGCTTTCTCTCTCTTTCTCTCTCGTGTGTGTGTTTCAGCTGCCCCGTGTTGTCAAACGAACAGACGCTGACAGTGCTGAAGAATGGACAGGGGCCAGAGGCTATGTTCAGGATACAAATGTTCAAGTTCGTGGGCAGTTCTTACAAGGATGTGTTTCTCCACTGCAATGTTCAGATCTGTCACAACACACCTGGGGTCTGTCAGCCTGTGAGTGATCCCTCCCCCTTTCTTCATTCTGATGATGCTCACTGGCTTGTTCAAACCCTAGTATATAGCAAGGGCCTACTGCTGTCACAAATAAAGACAATGAAAACACATTGTTTTCCTTTTTTTATTTTTACAGTCCTATTATTTCAACTGGTATTAATTAAAGAAATGTGATCATTTTGGAAAATGTAAAAGGAAAAGTAGGTAGGATAATAATGCTGTGATAATACTAAGCTATACAAATGCTTGTTGTACCTTAACATTTGTCCCTTCATGTAACAGAACTGTTCTGTTGAGGATAGCTCCAGGCGGATGAGAAGAGATGTTGCCATGTCCCATACAGTAACTTATGGACCAATCAGGCGACGTCTGCCTGAGAGTGACCAACCCACTCTGAGTAAGTCTCACAATATAGGCCCTTTATTTATTATCACCAACATACTGTACTGGGTTGTGTTCAGCAGAGATACAAGTTTTGTATTAGAGTGAAACAGGGAGGTGCTAACATGAGCTTGTCCAATAAGAGCAGAGACACATTCAGGAGCCAAATATTGTTAAACATTGTAGATAGAAATGCCATGATAGAGCCAAGATGATTCCTTATTCTACATGGCAGAGACAGACCTGAATTGAAATGCATGTGTACAGTTGAAGTCGGAAGTTTACAGGTTGGAGTCATTAAAACTCATTTTTCAACCACTCCACAAATATCTTGTTAACAAACTATAGTTTTGGCAAGTATAAACACCATGGGACCACGCAGCTGTCACACCGCTCAGGAAGGAGACGCGTTATGTCTCCTAGAGATGAACGTACGTTGGTGCAAAAAGTGCAAATCAATCCCAGAACAACAGCAAAGGACCTTGTGAAGATACTGGAGGAAACAGGTACAAAAGTATCTATATCTACAGTAAAACGAGTCCTATATCGACATAACCTGAAAGGCCACTCGGCAGGGAAGAAGCCACTGCTCCAAAACCGCCCTAAAAAAAAGACAGACTACGGTTTGCAACTGCACATGGGGACAAAGATCGTACTTCCTGGAGAGATGCCCTCTGGTCTGATGAAACAAAAATATAACTGTTTGGCCATAATGACCATTGTTATGTTTGGAGGAGAAAGGGAGAGGCTTGCAAGCTGTAGAACACCATCCCAACCGTGAAGCACGGGGGCAGCAGCATCATGTTATGGGGGTGCTTTGCTGCAGGAGGGACTGGTGCACTTCACGAAATAGATGGCATCTTGAGGAAGGAAAATGTTGTGGATATATAGAAGCAACATCTCAAGACATCAGTCAGGAAGTTTGGGTCTTCCAAATGGGAAATGACCCCAAGCATACTTCCAAAGTTGTGTCAAAAGGGCTTAAGGACAACGAAGTCAAGATATTGGAGTGGCCATCACAAAGCCCTGACCTCAATCCTATAGAAAATTTGTGAACAGAACTGAAAAAGCATGTGCGAGCAAGGTCTACAAACCTGACTCAGTTACACCAGCTCTGTCAGGAGGAATGGGCCAAAATTCACCCAACTTATTGTGGGAAGCTTGTGGAAGGCTACCCGAAACGTTTGACCCAAGTGAAACAATTTAAAGGCAATGCTACCAAATACTAATCGAGTGTATGTAAACTTCTGACCCACTGGGAATGTGATGAAAAAAAGAAAAGCTGAAATAAATCATTCTCAACTATTATTCTGACATTTCACATTCTTAAAATAAAGTGGTGATCCTAACTGACCTAAGACAGGGAATTTTTACTAGGATTAACTGTCAGGAATTGTGAAACTGAGTTTAAATGTATTTAGCTAAGGTGTATGTAAACTTCCGACTTCAACTGTATTTCTATCTGAACGTTCCAAAATGTTGAACAGCTTACTTATGTTTTCCATTTCAAAATGTTTTCCTACTTCTGTGTTTTGCTAACGTTGTGCCCTAACAACACATCCCTGCATCTCTGACTTGTGGTCTCTTGCCCTGCAGACTCTGGAGGTGTGCTTTCGGTGGAGACGTTTGTCCTGGGGGGACTGCTGGTGGTCCTACTGCTGATCACTGGAGTGTTCGGGAGGTTGTGGCTGAGAACCAGACACTCTTACCCAGCACAGGAGGCTGCTCAGCTCACTCTGTCCAATATACACCACATCTCAGAGGTAGCCTCCTAAGATAGCCGAGCAGACCAGTAGTCCAAGCTATGAGAACAGATGTCAAACGGTGCATTCATACATACATCTACAAAGGCAGACACACAAGTGCAAGCATGCACAGGCATGCATGCAGTGGTGTAGTGGAGGGTGTATGCAAGTATACGCCGTATACACACTTATTTTTCAGTGGGCATTGCGTATACTCACTTCTTAGTCCCCACAGTGTGTGTTGAAGTAGTATAGGGGAGGTATACGCTGTATCGATTAATACGGCTGATGGAACAGATCAGAATGTTTAGCTTAAAATGTTGATAGACTATTATTTCTTCATATTTTAGGTGCAGCAATGTGCTCAAGGCTGTAGGATATACACTAATGTTCCAAAATGGAATTTGCGGGAAAACTCTGTTCTAAAATGCACACCGGGTTTAATGTGGCAGAGATGGAAATATCAGTTAGACATTTTTAAAGAGGCAAGATCTAAAGGTGCAACAACAATCATGGGTTGATAATATGACTAGGATAATGCCTTTGGCTGCTAGACAATGGAAGGAAGTTGAAAGAAAACCAATAGAACAGGAGAATGCATATGAGGAAGTCTTTATAAAATAATTGCCTCCACATTTCTATGATTTCAAACAATGAAGGAACACTAAAAATATAGTGATGCTAATGATAGGCGTAAACATCTTCTGGTAGATGAAAAGTCTTTCCCAAAAACCTTCACAATAAAATGTTAACTAGCTACAAAGTAGCTTATGCCTACCTGGCAGAATGATTGCATGATTATTTGCATTAATCCAGTGGCCATTTGTTTTCTCCATCTCATGTGCTACAGAAACACTGCTAACAAAGCAGCAGTGCTAGGTGCCTGTTCACTTGAATTAAAGGATAACTACACTCAAAAATACAAATGTCTTAGATGTTTACCAGACCTCAAAAAGGGGTCTCTGGATGTGGTTAAAGCATTGTTATGGTCTTAGAACATCCAATTGTGTACTTTGAGAGCTTAAACCCTTCTATTAGCCTACTTGCACAGTACAGATTGGGTTGGCCTGATTGTGAAAGACCAATATGGGATTTATCATATTAGTGCATTCAAAGTGTATGTCACAATTTCTCATATAATTTTTCACACATGGTGCCTTTCCTTCACCTTTTCACCTCCTTTTGGTAAAATAAAGGTGAAATAAAAAAATAAAATAAAAATTCTGGCAAACTTTGAGTATACCCACTTCTCCAGTCACCACTACACTCACTTCATGCTTGCATGTGCACCCACACAAATTAAAATGTTGCATAAGGAAAGAGGAAACCATGAATGTATTGTACTTTTGGGTGTATATAAAATATCAGTGTAGAAATCAGGGATTTTGAAGATGTGGTATAAAGCTGAAAACATCTGTAACATATGGGTTTTCAGTGTTTTTTGTAAAGAAAAAAATAAAGGTATTTCAAAGAGCTGTCTTTAATTGAACTATTTCTGACCTTTTCGATGTCTAAAACAACATATTTATTGGAGATGTAGCTCGCTAAGTATTCATGGGGTATTCCCCATCTATTTCAGGCGCACATCTCTAGCCAAACTTCGCCGTGGTCCGGGTCCGCTGAATGATGACGCAATCAACTTGCGCCACTTGTAGATATTAGCAGCTAGTCACAGATGAGCTTGATAGCATTTTACAGCAGAAGTCACAATAGTGACTCGAGGCGGAAGAGACGACGTCAATATTTGTAGCTGACTAGCTAGCTGCTACAATATTACCTACCGAACTTTTAGTTAATTGTGTGTGGCTAGTGTTACTGCCGAATATAAGGACAAGACTCAGATATCAACGATTTGCTGTATCGTTATTTAATACGGGTAAGCCAAATGGTATTGTGACATGTTTTTTTTAGTTAAATAGCTAGCTACCAAGCTAACTTTAGCTAGCTCAGTGGCTGGCTAAAATTGGACATTTGGAGAGCCGCCGGATCCAACATCCATCTCATTTTCACCCGTTAATCAATATTGGGTCTGTTAGCCGCTAGCTAGCACAGCTAAAGTTGGTTGGTGTTGCTAGTAATCTAACGTTATAGAGTTAAAAAAAAAAAAAAAAAAGTTTAACCACTCTAAATAGGCCGGACATTACACTTGCCAGTGTAGCTAGTTCTTTAACTGTGTTACTATTGTGTTAATCTAAATAGCCAGTTAGCGTGTTACTACTATGTGTTACTTGTGTTAGTTAGCTAGTCGTTTGTTTTTGTTTATCTTGCGCAATCTGACATGAGGCCTGTGAAGCCAGACAACTCAGTCATGCCCAGTCAAGACTGGCAGTGTAACGTTTCCTCTTACATACATGGTTGGCTGACAGTTGCGTAGACAGTTCACCAGGTTTTGTTGTCATCAAGCTTTGAGCAGGCCTGTTTCATAAAATATTATGAATATACTAACAAGATACACGGAGTGTACAAAACCTTAAGGACACCTGCTCTTTCCAATACAGACTGACCAGGTGAAAGCTATGATCCTTTGATGTCACTTATTAAATCCACTTCAATCAGTATAGATGAAGGGGAAGAGACAGGTTAAATAAGGATTTTTAAGGCTTGAGACATGGTTTGTGTGTGTGCCATTCAGAAAGTGGATGGGCAGACCAAATATTCAGGTGTCTTTGAACAGGGTATGATTATGGTGCCAGGTGCACAAGTTTGTGTCAAGAACTACAACGCTGCTGGGTTTTTGTCAACAGTTTCCTGTGTGTATCAAGAATGGCCCACCACCCATTTTTACATTTTAGTAATTTAGCAGAAGCTCTTATCTAGAGCGACTTACAGTAAGTAGTGAGTTCAAAATGGTCATACTTTTTTCGTACTGATCCCTAGTGGGAATCGAACCCACAACCCTGGTGTTGCAAGTGCCATGCTCTACCAAGACCTGCAATGCTGCTGGGGTTTTCATGCTCAACAGTTTCCTGTGTATATCAAGAACGGTCCACCACCCAAAGGACATCCAGACAATTTGACAACCGTGGGAAGCATTGGAGTCAACATGGGCCAGTATCCATGTGGAACACTTTCGACACGTTATGGAGTCCATGCCATGTTCTGAGAGCAAAAGGGGCGGAGGTACAACTCAATATTAGGAAGGTGTTCTTATTGTTTTGTACACTCCGTGTAAATGTCTCTCCGCCCTAATAATGGGAGTCCGTAAAGCGGCACGGTGGGCTTTCTAGCTCCCGCCCATCATTTCTTCGACGTGGTGGATACATCGCATTATTGTAATCCTTTTGTAAATATTTGATGAGGGTTGGTGACATCAACTGTATTCAATGGAGAGACGCTATGCTACTAGCCTGATTTCACGAATATGCATAGCTATCTCCAGAGAGCTCTGATATAAAGTTGGTTTTTTTCTGTTGCCGCGATGTTACTTGTCCTACTTGTATCAGTACACTCGTAACGACTTAAGGATTACTAAACTTCTATTTGGTCAAATAAAGCTCACTTAGTTAATAAGCTGTTAACCTCCATACAAAAACTCCTTGCTAGGTGGGCAGAACAATGACAAAACGCCTGCTGGAGGGAGACAGATTTTCCACAGAGTTGGGCTTCTCTCTTCCTCCCTGGCTTCATACAGCCTCAGCCAGGGGTTAAAGGTCATGGTCCTTTAGGCTAGATCCTAGAACTGGTGTGTTGTGGCCATGTACTGTAACCCAAGAAGAGTGTTGTGAAATGTCATGTGGCAGCTTAAAGATTTAGTAAACAGACTGAGATGAGAGCAGGTGCTAAGTTATAGAATGTGATGCTGGTCTTTTAAAGGCACGGGACGCCATTGCCACATGTTTGGTAGGTAGAGAGCTGGCCCTAGAACTATGTCAGTCGGATAATTTAACAGGACAGGATGTTTCTAGGAACTGGGACATGGCCTGGTTGCTTTTTCTATTCATTAACTGACTGGTTCAACTTGAATTTGTTCACATCTAATTAGACCTAAATCTTTACTAAAAACGGTATGATTTTAAAACTTTTTTTTTCTCTCATTATTTCAGGGCAGACCACTTCACTCATTCCTCCTTTTAAATCTAGAATATCAACACCACAAAGATGGAGGCGCTCCATGCCCACTGCATGAAGTGTGTAAACCGGAGGTGTATGATCCGCCCAGAGACTGGTGTGTCCTGTGATCTCATTGGCTGCCCTCTCGTCTGTGGAGCCGTCTTCCACTCCTGCAAAGTGGAGGAGCATCATTTACTATGCCCGTTTGAAAGAGTGCCTTGCCTCAACACTGGATTCGGGTGCCCTTTCACTATTGCTCGGCTCAAAATGGCTGAACACCTAGAGACGTGCCCGGCCAGTGTGGTGTGTTGCACCATGGAGTGGAACCGTTGGCCTGTGAGCTATTCAGACAGGAAGTCCTATGAGTACCTGAGCAATGTTGAAGTGGTGGAGCAGCTAGACATGGCCCTGGCTCTCCAAGATCAGAGGATGCTACTGGAGTCCCTCAGAGTCACCACCAACACGTCAAATAACGGATATAATAAACCAGCTGTGGAAACAAATGAAAAGATGGCTGATGTTGTGTCAAGTGTACCAGAGACTGCAGTTAGTAATGGAATGGTTGAAATGGATGAGGCTGCTGCTTTGACTAATGGAGTGATTGAAATGGATGATGAGGAGTCCTATATTTCGGTACACAAAAAGAACTTGGCAGCGACCTTGGAAGTTCTCAGAAGTGCAAAGGACGTCAACTTGATCAATGGAATTATAAATGGGGAAAAAACAGAGCGAAATGGGGTTCTCCATAATGGAGAGAACAGTGATGATGACTTGAAGAATGTAGAGATGAAGGAGAGTGGCACACATTTGGACTGTGAGCTCGGAGCAGTGGGCGGAGTGTCCGTGGACTGTGGAGTCGGAACAAGCAGACAGGGAGATGAGAGCCACTGGATAGAGCTCGATGAACTAATCAAGTCTTCAGAGGAGGTGGAGAAGGATGGCATGATGGGTCTAGCAGAGGTGGGTCGTCCTCCTCTCAGTAACGGTTTCCACCATACAGGAGACGACCACAATCACTTGAGACGACGTGAGCGGATGGATCTGAGCAGATCTCCACCCAGACGCTCAGAAGTCAACAGGTCTTCAGACTTCAGGCCGGTGATGCCTTATCTCTCCATGCCTAATATAGTAGCACCACGGGAGCCCTCTGGGCCCCACCCTCCACCACTACCCATCCACCTGCCTCTTCCCATGCCTCTCCCTAATCTGGAACCCTACAACGTGCTCCAGCACCTGCCCTTAGAGATCGAAGATAGGTGGCTGGAGAGGAAACTACAGAACCTCCAGGTGCTCCGAGGGATGAGTGTGTTTACGTTTAACGGGCGCAGGGCTATGATGTCTGATCCCTATTTGTTCAGAGCTAAAATGGAGGACAAGTCAGTGGACACCTCAGACCTGGAGGTAACTGACGATCCTTTGGGGCTCCATGGGATAGACCTGATCACGGCAGCGCTGCTTTTCTGCCTGGGTGATTCCCCCGGGGGCCGCAGCATCTCAGACAGCAGGTTTGTAGATGGTTATCGCGTCGACTTTGGTACCCAGACCTTCTCCTTCCCCTCGGCAATACTGGCCACTAACACCATGGTGGGGGACATCGCCTCAGCGTCGGCCTGTGATCACGCCAGCCCGCAGCTTTCCAACCCCAGCCCCTTCCACACCCTCAGACTGGACCTGGTGCTGGAGTGCGTGGCCCGCTACCAGACCAAGCAGCGCACCATGTTCACCTTTGTGTGTGGACAGCTGTTCCGCAGGGATGAGTTCTCCTCGCATTTCAAAAACGTTCACGGGGACATCCACGCCGGCCTGAACGGCTGGCTGGAGCACCGCTGTCCCCTGGCCTACTACGGCTGCACCTACTCCCAGAGACGCTTCTGTCCCTCTGTGCAGGGCTCCAGAATCATCCACGATAGACACCTGGGCTCGTTCGGGGTGCAGCCGGGTATGCCTCCCCGGTTCGGAGATAAAACTCTCCCCAGGAATGCCTGTCGGTTCGGCTCCACCTGCGACCACCTGAGCTCCCTGCCCTTCGAGGTGCAACAGTATGTGGCTAGTTTCCTGGATGGCTTCAGCCTGTGCCAGCTGTCCAGGGTCTCGCGTACCATGAGGGATGTGTGTGGCAGCTTACTCAAGTCCAGAGGCATGGTGGTGCTTCTCTGGGAGAACACACGACGGGCAGATGGGTCTTCCTCATGGCAGATCCAAAACAAGGTTAGTCGCTCACTGCATTTTAAACATGTGCATTAACATCTGTATTGAATTTTACTTTATTGCATTTTCCCATAAATCTATGATCAATGGGAAATTTCAGAGATGTATGACAGTTTGAGACGCGCATGGGGATCTCAAGTTAGAATTCACTCCTATTTCCTGTCCTCCTGCTGCTGCTGTCCTGTATTAACACAGTAATCAATTAGATTAAAGGCTTTGTGTTGCAAGCAGGCATACCATATTACACATATAAGTGTCTTCATTACAACTAATGAATTTCAATTACTCTCTTTTGTGAACCAGGTGTGGCGATTCAGTACGGCTTTCGGTACGGTGAACGAGTGGAAGTTTGCCAACATCGCCAATATGGCCGAACATCTGAAGAAGTGCAAGTTTAACACCATCACCCGTCGGGACGAGGCCATCCCTCTGCCCTGCATGTGCTTCACCAGAGAGCTCACCAAAGAGGGACGCTCACTGCGCTCAGTCCTCAAGCCAGTATTATGAGTCGCCCTATAACAGGGTTGTAGTCCATGGGTATGTCTGAATTGGCATTCTATTCCCTATATATAGTGCACTACCTTTGAACAGGGGCCATAGATATAGAGTGGCAGGTAGCCTAGCGGTTAAGAGCATTAAGCCGGTAACTGAAAGGTCGCTGGTTCGACTATGTGGAAAATCTGCCCTTAAGCAAGGCACATAATTGCTCCTGTAAGTCGCTCTGGACAAGAGCGTCTGTTAAATTGCTATTAAATTGAAATGTAGGAATAAGGCTGCCATTTTTGACTATGCCCATTTAATTTCAGTCCATTCAGGAAGTTTTTACTGAATTGAAATGGACTCCCAACCCTGCTTTTTTTTCCCAGCCTTGACAGAAAGAACCTGAATTGTTTTCAATGCCACTTTGTAATGTCATATTGTTACCAATGTACTGAAGAGATTAACTTTTACATACTCTGTCAATGTGTAAATAAAACAAATGTTACTTTATTTTTATATGAATAACTAGCAAAGTCAGTACTGTGCCACGTTGACAAAGAAAGAAAGTGGAGCCTTATGATAAACACTTGCTTTCTGGTCATACGAGGGTTCTGACGAAGACCTTTAAAGAGATTTTTCACTAACTCCCAGCTAGAGCGATTTACACCATCTTATTGTCGTGCACGGTTTTACATACTTAGGGTCATCATGGTTTGAGTTAGCGGATAATTACCTTATCTGAATTTTAAGATTCAGACAACTTAGTGTCCACACTACAGGCCATTATCAGAATGGAACATTTTACTATGTAGCTATTTAACTCTACAACCAGTATCAGACCGGGCAACAATGTTGGCTGGTTAAATGAAGGGTGATTGGTTGTCTTTTATCTACTTTCCTAATTTGAGAAATGGTACTTCTGTGAAAACCATTTGTGTGAATACTTGTTATTGGATCTGTTTGAGTCCAGTGAATCCTGCAGGTCAGGGAACGTGGGCATACCGTCGCTTCTGGGGATGAGAGTTGATCAGTATTGAAACTGATCATGGCAACTAATAATCAATCATGGTCCTGTCTATAAGTTGTCATTTTAGTGTTCATCTTTATATTTTCCTCTTGGCACTACGTAGACACTGCTCAGAAGTTGCCTGCTGTGTCTCAGGGTTTGTAAAACATGCCTACCTCCAAAATAAGACCCTATTCCCCTATATGGTGCACTACTTTTGACAAGGGCCCATTTTAGGGCTCTGGTCAAAAGTAGTGCACTATAAAGGGAATGGGGTGCCATTTGGGATGCAGACAAGACGCTGTATCAATAAGTGCTTGCCATTACTTGTACTGTATTGCCTGCTTCACACGACAGGTTCCACCCAAACTGTACTGTACAGCTCTGCTTGGTTTTTGGTTCAGCTCTAGAGTGTGAATCAGGCTCATGTGTAAAATATACACCAATCTACCAGTCTTCACACGGAACAGTCACTTTAAAGTCATGGTTATAGAGTGGGGTTAGTCAGGACTGATATACCGGTCAGTATTATTGTGTTTTATGGCAGTGTTGGTACTGACACATTAAATTCCATGTCCTCAATAGATCTAATTATCAATAACCTACCTATCGTTTGACTTGATTTTTCTCTGAGTTGATTATTAGTTGAAAATCTGTTTGGATTTGGAAGTGTGTAGAACAAGATTGAATTATTCGGACAGATTGTGCTGTAGAAATGAAGGCTGGGATTCAATCCGATCGTGAGTTGTAGACAATGCAGCTTTTAAAGGCTATGTTCGGAGCTCGCATTCCTGGTAAAGGCTGCATATATTGTTTCAATTAAGTGGTACATTGTCGACAAAGCGTAATCGGATTGGAGTCCAGCCTTAATTCATGGGTCTAAGATTCTGTTGTAGAAAATTGAGGGCCAGACTTGGATCTTAAGGGCATAGTTTGCATCCTGTTAATAAAAAAAAGTAAAAGACAAATCACTTTATTTGACCTTAAGTCCTTCTTCTCTGAATCCCTGTACAGTTTATTCTACAGTTGTATTCCATTTGGGGGGGGGGGGGAGACCGGTGCAAACTTTGCATGGTTGAAGCACCCCAGATGGATAGTTTGAAACATTTTTTTCTGTGTGTTCGCTTCCAAAATAGGCATCAATCCTGCGTGTGTTTTGTGATATTTTATTTGTATTGTCAGAACTCTTTTTGTATTCTTCCATGCAACCCTTTTTTTTTATGTCCTTCTATTATCTGATGTAGTTTCTAATCTGATGAACATGCCACAAATATTAGACTGTTCAGAGGATGCTATGGTTTAAACTATTGATCATCCCCACATTATAGCCCGGTCCCAGATAAGTTTGTGCTTTTTAGCCAAGTCAGATGGTTAAATTCCAATTCATGTAGGCAAAACGGCATAAACAGATCTGAGACCAGGCAAACCATGTTTTTGCTCAAGTCAGATTTTTTTTCCCCTGCATGTGAGTGAAGAGATTAACAGTCATTCTTAACCTGATTTATCCATAAACTGTAAGGTTATGTTTCCTCTACAATAACCTTTTTAAAGGTTGTGTGTGTATTGAGCCTGGATACACTGGGCCTATGTAGTTCTGTCTCAACTCTTCATATTTGGTTTGTCTTACTACATTTGTATGGTAGCATCTGCAACAATGAGATCACACCAAGTTATAGCTTTAAACAAGGTGTCTTACCACTGTTTTACAATGTTTTTGTTTCTTGTTTTAGCCGCCCAGGTGTATAAAGGTCCTTTGCATACTGTGTATCATTTTCATCACCAATAAACGTTTGTTTTCATTACTTGTTACAACATGGTTGACATTTTTCTACAAGAACAGCATCATTTTTACTGATGGTTGAGTCGCAGCTGCTGAAGGTGTGTGAGGAGACTAGAGGAGGTTGGGCCTCCGTCAGTGAGGTTTGGTAGCAGGGCCTCCGTGGTGAGGATACGCAGGCGAGGCGGTTCCTGACAAAACACACACGATACAATTCTATTGGGGAAACGAAGCCACACAAAAGTTCACTGGTTACTAGACTGTAATATGCCAAGAAGAGATACTCACTGTTTTGGGTCTCTCCAGCTGGGTTGTAGAATCCCTCTTGCTATCGTCCTGCTGTGGGCCAGCGTGTTCTGGGTTTCTGATGCTGGATCTGTTGTGAGGGAAAGTGTAACAGGATGTCTTGTGTCGCCCTGTTGAGAGAGAGCACAGGCTGAATCAATGGCTAGCTGCAGCATAGTGAGTTATTCATTAAACAGTGTGTTATGTTTTGTACTGGGCACATACACTACTCTAGAACTGCATAGCGTAGTGGTTCTCAATCCTGGTCCTCTGGACCCAAAGGGGTGCGTTTTTGCACCAGCACCACACACCTGATGATTAGAATCAGGTGTAGTAGTGCTAGGGCAAAAACCAAAATGTGCACCTCTTTGGGTCCCCAGAGCCAGGATTGAGAACCATTGCCATAGTAAGTTACTGCTGTATGGAAAGGGAATGAGTGGAACACACTGAAGCTGAGCCATTACCTGCTGTGTAGGTACACCTGGAGAGAGCAGTCTCAACGTCCTCTACCTGGCTCTGCAGCTTGTCCACCCGCTGGAAAGCCTCCTGTTTGAGGCTGCGTTCCTGATGAAGCTGGCCCTTCACCTAAAGCCACAGTGGGTGCCTGGGTTAATGTCCATTACCATTACACCAATGATTTAAACTTGCTCTGTCTGTAATTTACGGTAAATGTGCTCCCTTCATCGGGGAATATACACATTTAGATAAATTGTTCCCAGGGCCAGGGATTTTCCATGACCATATAATCTGACCAGGAAAGGCCGGGCCCAAGTTTATACCTACAAGACACATACACTGCTCAAAAAAATAAAGGGAACACTAAAATAACACATCCTAGATCTGAATGAATGAAATATTCTTATTAAACACTTTTTTCTTTACATAGTTGAATGTGCTGACAACAAAATCACACATAAATTATCAATGGAAATCAAATTTATCAACCCATGGAGGTCTGGATTTGGAGTCACACTCAAAATAAAGTGGAAAACCACACTACAGGCAGATCCAACTTTGATGTAATGTCCTTAAAACAAGTCAAAATGAGGCTCAGTAGTGTGTGTGGCCTCCACATGCCTGTATAACCTCCCTACAACGCCTGGGCATGCTCCTGATGAGGTGGCGGATGGTCTCCTGAGGGATAACCTCCTCTCATCTCGGTACCTAATGGCAGTCAGGCTACCTCTGGCGAGCACATGGAGGGCTGTGCGGCCCCCCAAAGAAATGTCACCGCCAAACCGGTCATGCTGGAGGATGTTGCAGGCAGCAGAACGTTCTCCACGGCGTCTCCAGACTGTCACGTCTGTCACGTGCTCAGTGTGAACCTGCTTTCATCTGTGAAGAGCACAGGGCGCCAGTGGCGAATTTGCCAATCTTGGTGTTCTCTGGCAAATGCCAAACGTCCTGCACGGTGTTGGGCTATAAGCACAACCCCCACCTGTGGACGTCGGGCCCTCATACCACCCTCATGGAGTCTGTTTCTGACCGTTTGAGCAGACACATGCACATTCGTGGCCTGCTGGAGGTCATTTTGCAGGGCTCTGGCAGTGCTCCTCCTGCTCCTCCTTGCACAAAGGCGGAGGTAGCGGTCCTGCTGCTGGGTTGTTGCCCTCCTACGGCCTCCTCCACGTCTCCTGATGTACTGGCCTGTCTCCTGGTAGCGCCTCCATGCTCTGGACACTACGCTGACAGACACAGCAAACCTTCTTGCCACATCTCACATTGATGTGTCATCCTGGATGAGCTGCACTACCTGAGCCACTTGTGTGGGTTGTAGACTCCATCTCATGCTCCCACTAGGGTGAAATCACCGCCAGCATTCAAAAGTGACCAAAACATCAGCCAGGAAGCATAGGAACTGAGAAGTGGTCTGTGGTTATCACCTGCAGAACCACTCCTTTATTGGGGGTGTCTTGCTAATTGCCTATAATTTCCACCTGTTGTCTATTCCATTTGCACAACAGCATGTGAAATTTATTGTCCATCAGTGTTGCTTCCTAAGTGGACAGTTTGATTTCACAGAAGTGTGATTGACTTGGAGTTACATTGTGTTGTTTAAGTGTTCCCTTTATTTTTTGGAGCAGTGTACAATGTAATAGTTTAAAAGTCTGGGAACTTAAGTTATTATCCATCTCTGTTTTATGGTCCTCCAAGCCGGATGATGTCTGTTTTAGTAATACTAGAACAGATCATTTTATATTATGTGTTGGTGTGTTTGTACTGCAGGGATGAGAACGAGTGTCACCTGTCTGATGTCTTTGGCACTGCGTTGTCTCAGTAGCCGTCTGTCTCTGCTGCTCCTGTCCAGCTGAGTCCTGAGGTCTTGGAGCTGTCTGTCTCTGTCCCCCACGCCCTCTCTCAGCTGCTCCAGGCTCTGCAGGTGGTAGCTGTCCAGCTCCTGTCTGCTCTGGACCTCCTGAGCAGAGTGATGCCTCACCTCATGGAGCTCTGCGCTCTGTGGGCATAAAAATCTCTCTACTGTCAGACCAGACAGGCAAATATCTCTAGATCTGGTTATTAAATCGGCTACGACAGAAAATATCACATTATTTACAATGATGTAAAATGAGAAGAAAATGTGAAGATTCATTCCACTTGTTATCTGTAATGTTGTAGAAAGAAATGCATGTGAATGAGTCAGAGTGAGGATATAGCTAGCTACCTGTTTGCTGAGCAGTCTCTTGGTGCGGTTGTACTCCGTCTGACACTGTGTCATGGCCCTCTGAGTGACTTCCAATTCCTGCTTCAGTACGATCACTTCACCCTCTGACATCATCTTCATTCGCAGTGCCTCCCTCTGACAGGACATCTCCCTCTAGACACAACACAAGTCACAGTCGCACAAAACGTCAGCAAAAAAACATGAAAAGCCACATCCAATTCTGGTGCAATCCATGAGTCTCTACATTTGTATTCATATTACAATCATTTAGCAGAGGCTCTTATGCACAGGTTAACATCTGTGCATTCAACTTAAGCAGGTCAAATCATAAAACAACCGTGATGTCACGGTCATTGCAAGTCAATACACTTGTGTGATTTTGGGGACACTCCTTTCCAATCTTCCTAACCGTACCTGCTGGCTGTGGAGCAATCTACGGTGCAGCTTGCCCTGTCCAACCACCTGTCTCCAGTGGCCCAGTGCCTTCACCTTAGACAGCAGGCCAGTCAGCAGACTGTTCTCCATGCTCAGGTCATGGAGCTCCTGCTTCTGATGGAGGAGAAGAGGAAGAAGAAAGATTAAGGAAGAGAATATCTGTTAGTCATGAATGCAATAATTCTGTAAACAGCTGAGTCACAATTCAGTCACTTGCTTCGAAAACAACTTTGGGCCCCAATCGTCTCACCTCCGACTGTGTCGTAAGAAGAGCTTCATTGCCTGTAGTGGAGCCAAACTTCTTCAGCTTGATGATGTTATCCACTCCCTCTCTCCTCACTTTGCTCACCAGCTGAGTAACATCCTGGTCCATTCGCACATGGTACTCATCAAGCCTGGCCTGTGATCCATCCAAGTAAACAATCAAGTAAAAAGACGAGAGGGTGTGCGTTATGGTGCTTTTAGCGTGGCAGTGATGTGGTCAAAAGTACGATGCGACCAAACACCAACTATTTTCCAAATTAACCAGTTATTGTGGATCAAAGTTAGTCAGGATCATTATGAGGTGTTACTAAGAGACTATAAGGTGCTCATACATGCTTATGTCAAGTCTTATAATGCATTCTAACAGCATCATAATGCATTATACCCTTCAGGCTTTAGATAGTTACCGTTATGATAAAAAGATAGGTTTTAAAAGCGTTTCGTACCTTCAGTTGAATGCAGGTGGAGAAAAGTTGTCGGACCAGGGAGTCATAGCGCTGTCTGTATTTTAGGCTAATCTGCTGCTCCAGACCTCTCTGTTCCTCCTCCAGTTGGGTGACCCGGGTACGCAGGGCTGTGGTCTGCAACATCATCCCACGACAGAGCCCACTGACCTCGCTGTAAGGGTTGATGGTCTGGGACTGGGACGCCTCAAGGTTCTTCACGTCCTGCAGGACAAATATTGTACAGAGAGAAGTCAAAGAAGCAAGAACTTAAAGATACGTTTGTGTGTAGTTTAGCAAATTAATGGTATTAAGCCCAGGAATCAAACCGGTTTGGAACCCTGCTCACGTGATAACTAACCTTGCCCGACACTGGAAGACTAGCGTTATCTCCCAGAGGTTCTAATCCCAGTCGTTCACACATATACTGTATTACCAATGGGAAAAAAGGCATTGCATATCTTGACACACATCTTATGCGCTGAACTGCTGAAGTACAGTAGAGTAGGATACCTGTTCTCTGCGGTAGAGCAGCTGGCTCTCCTGCTGTAAGATCTGTTCATAGAACTGGGAGTAGAGGAGGAAGCTGCTGCGTTCTCTCTCCATCACAGAGCGGCCCAGAGTGGACAGACACCGCTGGAGGTGGGCCGCGGGGAAGGTCAGCTGGCAGGAGACGTATAACATATATGTTTGTCATGAAACTGTTCTCACGTTCTTGGTGCTTGGAACTTATGAACCTGTGACTGCCAATTTTTTATTATTTTTTTTTTCTGAGAAAAAGGACCAGACTGCTACCCATTGTTTTAGGGCTATTGTCTTGCCTGTCTGTCCATTCTGTGTTGGGTTTCTCACCTGTCCCTCCGCCGTCTGCTCAGCACACTCCATTAGCTGCTGGGTGAAGCGCTCCACTAACTGAGGTCTCTCTGGGGACAGACTGTGCTTCATGGGGCCTTGCTTCCACAACTCTGGACGACAGTCGTAACAGTGATTAGTCAACCATTACACCTAGAATCTTTCGACTCAGACTCGTAGCTGTTTAACCGGTTCGTGATGTAACAGTAAAATGTAAACATCTTCAAATGTTTTAAAGGACAACAACAGAAATCCAGATCCAACATTGGTTACTGTCGTCGTGAGACATCCTGTGAGGTGGGTGGTGTACCTGTGGGGAGGCCTGTGTCTTGGCGTGCCCGCTCCGAAATCACCAGGGTCAGCTCTCTCGTGATCCTCCTCTGTACCGCTCGGATCATATCACACTCCGTACTCTCCAGCAGCCTGAGCAACTGAGGCACCATGCACAGACTCAATGAGATGTTCCTCATCACCTTGTTTGCCATATTACAGATATAACCCATTGCTCAGTCTGTAGAAACTGATTGAGCCACCATGCATAGAGTCAGAGAAACCAATGTTCATGTTTATCCTCATTTTCATTACACAATTTATAACCTGTTCCTCAGTCTGTAGCACTACTCGACTAGTCTGGGTTCCAACCTTTAAAAAAAAAAAATCCCTATTTAACTAGGGAAGTTCATTTAAGAACAAATCATTATTTACAATGACGGCCTGCCAAGAGGCAAAATGCCTCCTGTGGGGAAGGGGGCTGGGATTACAAGTAAAAAATGTAGGACAAAACACACATCATGACAAGAGAGACACCGCTAAACACGACATAAAGAGAGACCTGCGACAACAACACAACATGGCAGCAACACAACACGACAACAGAACATGGTAGCAACACA
Source organism: Oncorhynchus clarkii lewisi (assembly GCF_045791955.1). Lineage (NCBI taxonomy): Eukaryota > Metazoa > Chordata > Actinopteri > Salmoniformes > Salmonidae > Oncorhynchus > Oncorhynchus clarkii. Next base: position 26,130,913 of record NC_092165.1, on the reverse strand, counting down.
ACATGACAACAACATAACGTGGTAGCAACACAACATGGCAGTAGCAAAACATGGTAGCAGCACAAACATGGTACAAACATGGTTAGGCACAGACAACAGCACGAATGGCAAAAAAAAGGTAGAATCAACCTGAATCAAGGCTTTATTTCGTGAAGTGAAACAATAGTGAAACGTAGCGTGGCTTCAGTTTGGATCCCAGACTACTACGGTATATGGATTGTTACACGAATACAGTGGCTTTTATGTCCATCAGACATTATGTGTGTACATTTTGATAAAACACTCAAGTTAACAGTTGGATCACGTACACTGAGTGTACAAAACATTAGGAATACCTGCTCTTTCTATGACAGACGGACCAGGTGGATCCAGGTAAAAGCTATGATCCCTTATTGACGTCACCAGTAAAATCCACTTCAATCAGTGCAGATGAAGGGCAGGAGACAGGTTCAATAATTATTTTTAAGCCTGGAGACAATTGAGATATGGATTGTGTATGTGTGCCATTCAGAAAGTGAACGAGCAAGACAAAAGATTTAAGTGCCTTTGAACGGGGTATGATAATAGGTGCCAGGCTCACCAGTTTGTGTCAAGAACTGCAACACTGCTGGGTTTTTCACACTCATCCGTTTCCCGTGTGTATCAAGAATAGTCCACCACCCACTTTTACATTTTAGCAGATGCTCTGAGAGCGACTTCATTCATTTTTATACTGGTCCACTGTGGTAATCAAACCCACAACCCTAGCGTTGCATGCGCCATGCTCAACCAACTGAGCCACACGGAACCACCCAAAGGGCATCCAGCCAACTTGACACATTGGAGTCAACATGGGCCAGCATTGCTGTGGAACCCTTTCGACGCCTTGTAGAGTCCACGCCCTGACAAATTGAGGCTGTTCTGAGTTATAAAGGGGGCCGCAACTCAATATTAGGAAGGTGTCCTTAATGTTTTGTACACTCAGTGTACATTTTACTCTCTACCTAAACTAAAACAAATCCAATTGTATTGGTCACATTCACATACACACTAAACCGTGTTAAAAGATTCCAATAGAGGTCAGGTGTGTGAGTGAGCTATCATGGTGTGCTGCAGTAGTACAGTACTTGGAATCTCTTGATGTGAACCTCGGAAGCTCCTGCAGGAGGCAGTAGAGGCTGGCTGTCAGACAGCAGAGCCTCAAAGTCCTTCTCTTTACCCATCTTTTGAGCCAGGGCTCTCATACTTGGGTACTGGATGTCTGCTCTGAAATGTAGAAGCATGAGACCCACTGAGCTACACATTAACGATGAGACGACATCAACCCCCCCCCCCCCCCCCCCCATGTATTCAAATCACATTTTATTGGTCACATTCACATATTGAGCAGATGTTATTGCGGGCGTAGCGAAATGCTTGTGTTCCTAGCCCAACAGTGCAGTAGTATCTAACAATTCCCAACAATACAATACAATCTAAAAGTAAAAGAAAGGAATTAAGAAATATGTATTGCATGGTATGTCAGAATATCACATCAAGTAAAAACTTTTTCGTGGGCAATACTAACTAACCTGTAGAGTCTTGAGAAGTGCCTGTGGATCTTCATGGTATTGATCTGTTCCACCCCTAGCTGTCGCCTTCCCCAGCTCTCCTTAAACACCTCCAGCTGTTTGGTGAGGAGCAGGAAACCCTTTAACACAGACAGCACCTGTAGGGGGTCCTGGAGAGGGTTCTGGAGGGGAGCAGAGGAGATCCCCTTCTCTTCTTCATCAACACTGTCATCCACACTGCTACCATCCTCCTAGTATTAAGACACAATACTGTCAGCCAGTGCAACAAAAAAAAAACTGTTCACAGCGTTGCTTACAAGGTGCTTTTTCTGCCGGTAAACATAAATGTTACATACATGTTTAGGCCTACATGTGTTTTGAATGCAACTATGTACCTAGTAACCCATATATTTTAACACACCCCAAAGAAAATATATTCTAACACGTATGTAAATATACTTCCTCAGGCTTTCCACGTGAGTCCCCCGCCTTGTTGTCATGGAGACGTAGCGGTGCTGCCCCTCTCCCTCCGCTGTTCAGGACATCCTCCATTAGTAGAGACACGCCCAGGATCGCTCCATTGGCCTCCATCCTGCTGCGGTCACCCAGCCCACTCAGACACAGCTGGATTACAAGCAGCATAAAGACCATGAACACCCACAATATAGTCATTTAGCATCGTAGATACTCTTATCCAGAGCAGCTTACAATGCATTCAACCAGAATAGATAAAACAATCACTATCGCGATCATTTCTAGTTGCCTCTATTTGCTAAATCACTTGCTAGTAAGAAGGGAAAAATAAGAAATATCATAAAGGAGAGTAGAAGTCTACCTGCATGCAGTACTCAATGGGTGGGATGCCCCAAATGTCTACAGAGTGCAATCCATGACACACCAGAAAACTTCTCCATGGGTACATCCTTTGAGCCTAGAGAGCACAAATACATGATGACCTCACAATTGTCTAAGAGTACAACCCTGCCTGAGCAGTAGAAAACTATCAAAAGTAGCATTAACTATACTGTGTTTCCCATTTACTCTGGATAGTAACACAAACACTGTCTGGGCTTTAGAAGTGTAAACTTTATAACAAACCCGGGGGCTGTGAGGCTCCATTGGCTCTGGTAAAGACAGTAGAGAACTGTGATTGGTTCTGACACTATCACTCAGTGCAGGGAGGGCGTGTCCCATGTTGTCACTCACGCTCTGATAGGCTACGATGTTACCAGAGGAGAGAAACGCCTCTCTGAGAGAGAGAGAGAGCATATCAAATACTTTGTGTTTTCACTTTTGATTTCCATTGGTCCCATTGAACTGATTTAGCTAAATCAAGCTCAAGCGTTTGAAAGTTGTTGACACATAATTTATTTGACCAAGGTCTGGTTCTTATGCTAGGAACCCTCATACTCCATTACACTTATCTAAACCAGCTCACTGATGGCATATATCAACATCTTCTACCTTTCTCCACTCACCTGATGAGGTGCCTCACAGCGGTGTCGTACTGCAAGAAGAGCACGTGTCTCCGTAGTTGAAGCAGGCGACCCACAGCCTCAGGGCTACCAGGGTCACAAAGAGAATCTACCTGTTTCTGGATCTCCCACAGCTCCGCACCTTAACAATAACAGCATGGTCATTTAGCGGATGCTTTCCTCCAATGTGACTTACAGAACTGTCAACAGTGACACAGATAGTACTGTATATGTGTTCAATGCAGTCAATCAAACTCACAATCCTGCACCATGATTTAACCCCCTGAGGCATTGGAACCACGGGTCTGTTTATGACTAATGCATACCGATGCCTTCAGCGCCGCCCCAGTCAGCTGTAAGCTCTCCTCCTCCTGCTCCTCCTCCTCTCTTGGAGCTGAAGACTCCTGGGTTCCCCAGTCGGGCGAAACTGACCAGGTAATAGATGATGTCATGCAGGGCAGACACTATCTCCAGACTATGGTGAAGAGCCCGGCAACATGCCTGTTATGCAACAAAAGGAAACCAGTTCAAGATAAAGATCAACATGCTCTATGCCGAGATCACCAACTAGAATCAGCCAAAGGCAGATTTAAAAAAATTTGCGGGTGGTCGGGCGACCCGGAACATAATTACAAATCGTTTGTAGACTGCAAATGGACCGCAATAAACCCAAACAGATTTAATATTTGACTAAAAGATAACGATTTCAAACCTTGCTCACGTTTGCATATGATCACGTGTCTCTCTATTACGAGTGGGAGTACTTGGGAACAGATTTCCTAAATTAAAATCACTTGGAGGTGATTTCCTGGTGTTTCTACAGTCTTTTATGTCCACCAATAAAAATGTAAAATAAAAAATGTAAAAATCCTCAGAAAACGTATGTGGCCAAATAAAACCGCCAGTTAGGAAACCCTGCTCTAGAGTCTTAGAAACATTCCATTGTTCTGGATTTAGTTTTCATTTGCATACAGGAAAGATAGACAGAGACGTAGCAAGGCCATGGTTTTGTTTTTTGACTGATATCACCAAATCTAATTTGAATCCACTCCTCCATGCATGTGTCTGTGTCCATCTGTAGGTTAACACAATGTAAAGCAGGTTAGAACCTCTCACCGAGTCCTCCAGGGTTCTGAACATGAGGAGAACCTCAGTGTAGTGGGGGAGGAACCACAGGTTGAGGAACATTCTGCCGTCGGCTGACAGCAGGCGCCTGGGACGCCGCTGGAACTTCCTGTCCAACCAAGTGGAGCAAAAATCATCTCTGACCTCCAACCGCAGAGACACTGAGCAAATACACTACCACAGGGTGTCTTCACACTCCTAAAATATTCTCTCTGTCAACATATGCAAGGTTTTCTGAAGCAAGTATTCTTATATGATCATTGATGTAGTGGATGTTTACCCACCAATTTTTTTTACCACTACATCCCTGAATTTCATGCTCTCTCACACTGGTCTTACCTGGGGTCAGGGCGAACACCTAGTCCTGAGTCCATATCGCTTTTCAACTCATGGTCCTGGCCAATCAGGAAGTGGGACTGGCGGATGTCTGGCAGCTCGTCCAGTAAGGTGGTCAGGCTGTGGTACAGGCCTATAATCTGCCCTCTCACACAACACTGGGACATGCGCAAACTGAATCTAGGAAAAAGTTGACAGACACAGACAACATGTTACAGGTACACCTGGAGGAAAGTCAGACTTCAGGGAAATAAAGTCCCCAAAATGTGATGAAACAATCGGGTCTCCTGTGAATAAACACTTCCAAATGAGTCATGCTAGGAAGCTTCACTTTAACATGTCGGAACATGGCAATCATGATCGTCAACTTCTACTACAGATGTACGTACTTTCGACAGAACTCAATAATCAGCCTCCTCTTGATTTTTGCTACTTCATCCTGCGGTGAAAGAGAAGGTCACGAAGGTAAACAATCAAACAGTAATATCTGAGATCCAACATAGCTCCTGCCCCCTCTGACCTCTATGACATTTCACTTACAGGGTTCATCATCACAACACCCATGATCTGTCTCCTCTTTACGAAAGAGTTCAACATCTCATCTCGTGGACCCACTTTCTCCAGCTGGATGGAGACAAACGCCTCGGTCAGCCTGAACAAACACAACAGTCAAATCACATGACATAATAATTATATTTAACTGTAATAATATTGATAATTACAAAACATGGCCTTCATTGACCCTCCAACTCACCTCTCCCTGGTTCCTGCACCAGTTATCTTTGGTTCACTTGTGTCTTTGCGAACTTTGGGACCCTGCTTAGCTAAGGAGCTTGCATCGCCACTAGAACAAAGAACCGCCTAAATCAAAGAGAGAGAAAGAGAAGTAATTTGATCCCAGCAAACAGGCCACTGGATTAAAGTATATGTGTAGTGATGTAAGGTACCTCTGGAGAGCCTGTGAAAGTCTCTGACCAATAACATAGACACGCCTGCTTCACTGCACCAATCAGAGCGTTCTTCTGAGTCACCTGACAGGCCAGGGTCACCTGCAGGTTCTCTATGCCTGACCTATTCATGAGCTGGAGAGAGAAGACCGGGACTGAGGTGACCCCTATAAGATCAAGTGTGAATCATAATGGGTAACAGCTATAATATCGCTTCATAAAAAGGCAGGACTCTCTCTTGACATTGATTTACATAAAAGGTTGTGCCCTCTTATCTCAACTCTGAATCAGGCCCAAAGTCTCAGTTGAACTTACATGCACTACTGTCTCTTCAGAGTAGAAGCTGAATTTTCCAATCTGGTTCTCATCAAGCTCCTGGATGCTCAGTGGAAACTTAGATGGAGTGTACCTACAGGAGTCGGGAATAAAAAACATAAGAATATAGCTGCGAGCAGCAATAAATAGGGTTCACAGGATGACAGAAAGGGCACATGATCAGATGGATAACAAAGCCAGCGCTCTATCACGTAGGAACTCATGAGTCTAAATGCAACATCTGGAGTGAATTTTAATACCTCAGCCATCCTTTGACCAATCCCTTAGCTTTTCTCAAACTAAGTTAAGACATGTACCATTGGCCTACAATCAGAATTGGGTGTCATTTGGTCTACGGTTCATGAGAAGAAGATTTTTGAAGTATTTCTTGCATATTTGAGCAAATTAGCGTATAGTGTGGTATAGTGTGGTCATTTGAATGCATCAACGTTATTTTCTCAAACTCTTTAGGGGTTATTATTGTGAGGAGTCCAAAGACCAAATGTGGAGTGAATATGACTTTTAGTCCATGAGAAGAAGGTTTTTTATGATTGTTTTAAGCATTAGCGTTACATTGTCAAAAAAGTGAATTGTTAATAGTTCCCTTATTTTTCAAGACCTACTGTAGATATACAATTTACTAAGAAAGAAAAAGAAGGTAGCTGCACATCTACAGTGCCTTGCGAAAGTATTCGGCCCCCTTGAACTTTGCGACCTTTTGCCACATTTCAGGCTTCAAACATAAAGATATAAAACTGTATTTTTTTGTGAAGAATCAACAACAAGTAGAACACAATCATGAAGTGGAACGACATTTATTGGATATTTCAAACTTTTTTAACAAATCAAAAACTGAAAAATTGGGCGTGCAAAATTATTCAGCCCCCTTAAGTTAATACTTTGTAGCGCCACCTTTTGCTGCGATTACAGCTGTAAGTCGCTTGGGGTATGTCTCTATCAGTTTTGCACATCGAGAGTGTGACATTTTTTCCCATTCCTCCTTGCAAAACAGCTCGAGCTCAGTGAGGTTGGATGGAGAGCATTTGTGAACAGCAGTTTTCAGTTCTTTCCACAGATTCTCGATTGGATTCAGGTCTGGACTTTGACTTTGCCATTCTAACACCTGGATATGTTTATTTTTGAACCATTCCATTGTAGATTTTGCTTTATGTTTTGGATCATTGTCTTGTTGGAAGACAAATCTCCGTCCCAGTCTCAGGTCTTTTGCAGACTCCATCAGGTTTTCTTCCAGAATGGTCCTGTATTTGGCTCCATCCATCTTCCCATCAATTTTAACCATCTTCCCTGTCCCTGCTGAAGAAAAGCAGGCCCAAACCATGATGCTGCCACCACCATGTTTGACAGTGGGGATGGTGTGTTCAGGGTGATGAGCTGTGTTGCTTTTACGCCAAACATAACGTTTTGCATTGTTGCCAAAAAGTTCAATTTTGGTTTCATCTGACCAGAGCACCTTCTTCCACATGTTTGGTGTGTCTCCCAGGTGGCTTGTGGCAAACTTTAAACAACACTTTTTATGGATATCTTTAAGAAATGGCTTTCTTCTTGCCACTCTTCCATAAAGGCCAGATTTGTGCAATATACGACTGATTGTTGTCCTATGGACAGAGTCTCCCACCTCAGCTGTAGATCTCTGCAGTTCATCCAGAGTGATCATGGGCCTCTTGGCTGCATCTCTGATCAGTCTTCTCCTTGTATGAGCTGAAAGTTTAGAGGGACGGCCAGGTCTTGGTAGATTTGCAGTGGTCTGATACTCCTTCCATTTAAATAGTATCGCTTGCACAGTGCTCCTTGGGATGTTTAAAGCTTGGGAAATCTTTTTGTATCCAAATCCGGCTTTAAACTTCTTCACAGCAGTATCTCGGACCTGCCTGGTGTGTTCCTTGTTCTTCATGATGCTCTCTGCGCTTTTAACGGACCTCTGAGACTATCACAGTGCAGGTGCTTTTATACAGAGACTTGATTACACACAGGTGGATTGTATTTATCATCATTAGTAATTTAGGTCAACATTGGATCATTCAGAGATCCTCACTGAACTTCTGGAGAGAGTTTGCTGCACTGAAAGTAAAGGGGCTGAATAATTTAGCACGCCCAATTTTTCAGTTTTTGATTTGTTAAAAAAGTTTGAAATATCCAATAAATGTCGTTCCACTTCATGATTGTGTCCAACTTGTTGTTGATTCTTCACAAAAAAATACAGTTTTATATATTTATGTTTGAAGCCTGAAATGTGGCAAAAGGTCACAAAGTTCAAGGGGGCCGAATACTTTCGCAAGGCACTGTATCTATGTTAGCAGCGTAACAGGGTAAGGAGGGTACCTGTCCAAACAGCTGTCGTCCTGCAGTAGTGCCGTAACAAACAGAGGTCTATGCTCTGCCTTGTCTCTCTGGACAGCAAACTCAAACTGCTCTGGGCGCACATACAGGTGGAACTCATCAAAGCCCAGCTCCAGAGCTTGTGTTTTGTACAACCTAGGAGAGCCAGACCATAATATAAACACTACAGAATGGACATTTTATACCATAAACACATTTAGTAACACTTACCTCAAAGCCTGCAAATACAGTGACGATAATCTCAGCGTAATGCAGTTTCAAATCAAATTTTCTGCAATTATATGCATTTTGTCATGGCTAATGCTGTGTTCCTCTGCTCAAACGTTATAACAAAATCAATGGGCATGTAAGTTGAATACCCTTTTTTTAATGTTATTCTGTCTAGCTTTTCTTTGGTTGTTAGTTCTCAAAGATGGTATCATTTAATATATACACTACCGTTCAAAAGTTTGGGTTCACTTAGAAATGCCCTTGTTTTTGAAAGAAAAGCATTTTTTTGTCCATTAAAATAACATAAAATTGATCAGAAATACAGTGTAGACATTGTTAATGTTGTAAATGACTTGTGGCTGGAAACGGATGATTTTGAATGGAGTATCTACATAGGCGTACATAGGCCCATTATCAGCAACCATCACTCCTGTGTTCCAATGGCACGTTGTGTTAGCTAATCTAAGTTGATAATTTTAAAAGGCTAATTGAGTATTAGAAAACACTTTTGCAATTATGTTGGCACAGCTGAAAACTGTTGTACTGATTAAAGAAGCAATAAAACTGGCCTTCTTTAGACTAGTTGAGTATCTGGAGCATCAGTATTTGTGGGTTCGATGGCAGGCTCAAAATGGCCAGAAGCAAAGAACTTTCTTCTGGAACTCGTCAGTCTATTCCTGTTCTGAAAAATTCCATGCGAGAAATTGCCAAGAAAGAAATCTCGTACAACGCTGTGTACAGTACTACTCCTTCACAGAACAGAACTGTTTCTAACCAGAATAGAAAGAGGAGTGGGAGGCCCCGAAGCACAACTGAGCATGAGGACAAGTACATTAGAGCTTCATTAAAATTAAATAGTACCAGCAAAATACCAGTCTCAACGTCAACAGTGAAGACGCAACTCCAGGATGCTGGCCTTCTAGGCAGAGTTGCAAAGAAAAAGCCATATCTTAGACTGGCAAATAAAAGATTAAGATCACAGACACTGGGCAGAGGAAGATTGGAAAAAAGTGTTATGGACAGATGGATCTCTAAGTTTGAGGTGGTCGGATCACAAAGAAGAACTTCGTGAGACGCAGAAAAAATGAAAAGATGCTGGAGAAGTGCTTGACGCCATCTGTCAAGCATGGTGGAGTCAATGTGATGGTCTGGGGGTGCTTTGGTGCTGGTAAAGTGAGAGATTTGTACAGGGTAAAAGGGATCTTGAAGAAGGAAGGCTATCACTCCATTTTGCAACGCCATGCCATACCCTGTGGACTTAATTGGAGCCAATTTCCTCCTACAACAAGACAATGACTACAACAAGACAAGGACCCAGCTCCAAACTATGCAAGAACTATTTAGGGAAGAAGCAGTCAGCTGGTATTCTGTCTACAATGGAGTGGCCAGCACAGTCACCGGATCTCAACCCTATTGAGCTGTTGTCAAGCCAATCCAACGTCTGGGAGGTGCTTCAGGAAGCATGGGGTGAAATCTCTTCAGATTACCTCAACAAATTGACAACTAGAATGCTAAAGGTCTGCAAGGCTGTAATTGCTGAAAGCGGAGGATTCTTTGACGAAAGCAAAGTTTGAAGGACACAATTATTATTTCAATTAAAAATCATTATTTATAACCTTGTCAACGTCTTGACTATATTTCCTATTAATTCTGCAACTCATTTCATGTATGTTTTCATGGAAAACAAGGACATTTCTAAGTGACCCCAAACTTTTGAACGGTAGTGTATATATATATAGTTCAATATCTTTTCTGCATGCTTTCTGGCCTTGAAGCTGATACGTAAAGCTGCTCTTGCTAGTATCACTGCAAGAGCAGTGTGCGTGTTTCTTATTTTTTCTCATCTTATTCAACTGTTACCATGCACCTGCAAAAAATGATAGCTCAGATTTGCGAGTTCCTTTCGAATTTTGGTCATTTAGGTTGACCCTGAAACTGTTTTTCCATCCCGAAAATCACCACTTAAACGGCTCACCTAAGAATTTTCATTACAGAAAAAAAAACTTTAATTAGCTCTAATGACTGTAATTTCCTTCATATTAAAGGGATAGTTTGAGATTTTGGCAATGAAGCCCTTTATCTACTTCCTCAAAGTCGGATGAACAAGAATAGCTAGCATGCTAATTGTTCCTGTAGACTTCCAGTCATTGCGCTAAAGCTTGTAAGCATTGGCTCATGAAACTATCTCAAACTTCCATCATACTGGACGCAGAGACATAAAAATGGTATCCACGGTGGTAGTCTGCTGGAGCTAGCAATATTCATAAAATAATAATAATAACATTCAGAATTCAAAAGAAGATTTACAAATCGCAGACCCCTTGCAGTACATACCCCTGAAATAACTAACTACAATCAATATAGGAAGAATCAACTCAACTGTGCCAGATGTGCAGTCTCTGCTGCTGACTCCATAAGGCGATGGCGGATGGTGACTAACTCCAGCAGCTTGGCGAAGGTTTCCACAGCAAAGAACTGTTTCTCCTTCCCCTGCTTCATGTCCTGCTCCTCAGCCGATCTGATCAGAGAGACCCCCAACGCTCGGACCAGGGAGGGGTCCTCCATGAAAACATCTGAAAACAACTGGAGCGAAAGAAAAAAAAATCTGCTGCGATCTGTTTGCAATCATTGCACATTACAATATTGATATAGATTCCGTGGTTTTTACACAGGTGAGTCAATTAAGAAAATATAATTTTTACAATTAGAACTTCTCAAGTGGCAGGTGCAGCATATCAGTGTGAGGGAGATACTCGATTCCCTCGAATGTGAGGGAGATACTCGACTCACATCCTTTTGAGTTTGAGAGCTATAGTAGGCCCCGGGAGGATCCAGGGAGTGCCAGTGCTGCAGAGCCCGCTGTAGGAGTCTCTGTTCCAGGGTGACTCTTTCAGTCACCCCCCTGGCACGGTGGAGCTGGCAGAGCTCAGTGTGAGCCTGGGTCAGGGCCTGGTACATTTCAGAGGCCAGGCTTAGGGAGTGGTGCACCTCCAGAAGGAACACATTCATCAGGGCAGGACTGGTAACAAGAGGACAGACAGGCAGGGGTGTGCGCACACATTTTTACATTAGCTATTTATTTACACTGTTTAACATGTTAGTCTGTTTTGAGGTGACATCACATTACACTGTGATCAGTCTATAATTCATGGGTAGGACTACGACTTGCCTGCCACCACCGAGGGACACCAGATGTTTGGCCACATAGTTAGGAGGAAGACCATAGTCACAAGGAGTAGCTTCCTGTCCCTGACCTCCTCTCCACACCCGGTGGAGGTATTGCCGCTGACGATCTATCTAATAGTCAACATAACACAGTTAGAGAGACCTTTAGAACCCATGGCATGGAAAAGTTAATATATATTCGACTTCAAAACCTATTGCTTTTATTAGCTTTGCTAACGGGCTATCCCGGCCAATAGTTTACTAATGGTCCTTCAAGCCAGATACACCTGTTATGATTCAACTATCCACACTGGCATCAATAGCTCTCTAGGCTGTGCCACAATTTTTCAGAAACAATTACTTGGTTGTCCAGCACGGCTCTGATGAGTTGCTGGTGTGTCTGCATGCAGACCATCTCTGCCCGGTAGGCCTGAACAAAGTACTCTGCTCCCATGTCCAGGTGTAGCCGAGGCCTTCTGTGCATGATGTCTGTGATGACCTGAGCCAAGGAGAACCTCTCCTCTGGTCCTGTCACATGCTGGTAGGCCTCAATATAGCAGTTCAACAACTGGAAATTAACAGAGGGGCCATGGTTCACGTAATGACACGCAATATACTGGACTTAAAATAAATTGATTATCACCTGGGTCGTGTTCATTAGGCATCAATGAGAAGAAAACTGACTGAAACAGGGAGGGACTAAATATACATGTCCAATGAGAAATGTGAATTTTTGTTTTCCGCTTCAGAACAGTTTAAGATGTTTTCTGTTACGTGCCCTAATGAACACGGCCCTGTTCAGCATATTTGCTAACCTGCACTTTGCTCTCCAAAAAAGCAGCTTCGCATGTCCACAGGTCTAGGAGAACTGCAACTCTATCCACATCTGTCTGAGCCCAGGCAGAGTGGAGGTCTGTCGCTGCAGAGCTAGATGACCTCTCAGACTGACCCTTGACCCTGCTGCCCTCAGACTGGCCCTTGACCCTCCAACTACTCCTCTGGATGTAGTGTGAGCCCAGAAGAATCAGTGTGTCTTCCAGCTCCTCCAGGTCCTTCAGAGCCACGTCGTACACCACGTAGAGCCCTCGCTGGTCCTGGGTGTGGACATATCTCTCCTCAGTGGTGTAGAAATCATGAAGATTCTCCACCTCTGGGTACTCCATGAACTCGGAACAGTGAACCTGTAGTCACAGTAAAACCGATATCAATTCCCTAAAGAAACTTTGACATAGCAGACGCACTCGCTCAATCACTCACTTACTCACTCACTCATGCACACACACATACACGTGCACACGCACACACACACACACATACACACACACATTCATACTACACCCACGGGCGGCAGGTAGCCTAGCGGTTAAGAGCGTCGGGCCAGTAACCGAAAGGTTTCTGTTTCGAATCCCCAAGCTGACTAGGTAAAGAAATCTGTCTATGTGCCCTTGAGCAAGGCACTTAAACACTAATTGCTCCTGTAAGTTGCTCTGGAGGAGAGTGTCTGCTAAATGACTAATATTTACATCACAACTTCTGCTACCAGACTCTTATTATGATTGCACAATTAAACACTTGCCCCCCAAAACACGTGTAAATATTGGACGACGCTTAGAAAAAATAGTTCCAAAAGGGTTCTTCGGCTGTCCCCATAGATCTTTTTTTTTCCAGTTAAAACCCTTTTGGGTTCCAGGTTGAACTCCTTTGGGTTCAATGTAGAACCCTCTGTGTAAAGGAAACTTTACATGGAACTCAAAAGGGTTCTACCTGAAACCAAAAAGAGTTATTCAAAGGGTTGGGGACAGTCAAAGAACCCTTTTATGTTCTAGATAGCACCTTTTGTTCTAAGAGTGTATAATTTGTGCTTTCCAGCATAACACTTATGCTAAAATGTTTATTTTATTCTACTGAGCCATTTACTTTGTGTTCTTATTCTTATGTGTGGTGGAAATTCTACCTTTAACTAATATTACTTTTATGAAAAACGTATTATAATAAGGAGGCTGGTCGCCCCATCCCCGCAGGTGAGATGGAGTGAAAGCCCAAAAAACAGACAGAGTACAGGAGCATCATATAGTCAAGCTACCCCATGCAAGCATCTGCAAAACATGTGACCCTATGTATGTGTATGAGCCTGTTGCAAGTGAGTGAGGACAACAGGGGCCAGAATGGCAGGAACTAGACATACGTCCTCTAACCGTAGCTCCACAGTTCCCCCAAGTTTAACGGGGTTTAACAGAAGATTTCCCTCACATATGTTTATTATATTTTATTGCTGTTGCATTGTCAAGAAGGAACCTGCAAGAAAACACCCTGTGTAAACACCCTGTGTACACACCCTGTGTAAACACCCTGTGTACACCCTGTGTAAACACCCTGTGTAAACACCCTGTGTATCCCATACATACGACTAATAAAACGTGATCGTTCACAAGAAGTCTGGAAGTTGTGGAGAGTGGGGTAGGGGGTGTTGTGTTTGTACAATATTATTGTGCTGTGGTTCCAGATATTGTTAAATGAAAAACATTGGACACAAAACAACATCGACCACCTTAAATATCAGGTAATATTAGGTCCCCACTCTCCATGGGATCTTATTCATTATGATCATGAGGATTAAAACTGGTCCTAGATCAGAAACTTTTTGAATATGTGGCAGAAAGAAGATAACTTTGTGGAATCGAACTCAGTCCAACACAGGTCTGAGTCCCTTTCAGTTTCATTTCCTGTACACTGTGGTCTTCGTGGTTAGTCCTGCCTCCTTATCGCACAACACACTCATAAACACTGTGAGATGGGTAAAATAGCTGTCATTACAGGTCTTTTAGACGTGAGGAGAGGAAGGAGAGCAGCACCACAACACCAGCTACAGTAAGTTACTGTAAATATAACATATTTGATGTGTTTGTTTGTGTGATCTTGTTTGTCCATATCAGGTGTGTATACTTAAGAGCCACTGAACAGTGTGTTTTTCTGTTGCTCATTAGAAAAACAAGTTTTCAGTCTTAGAGGTGTGTGTGGACAGAGCCACTAAACATATTTTTCACATCAATGCAACTTTTTCTACCATAAAAGCGTTGTAAGAGATTGCCCTCTATTTATTATACAACATGGTTGAATATTTTCCTTAAAGACCCAGGGCAGTTGTTTTTTTTCCTCATCTCAATATCAAATCATTTCTGGGTAACAATTAAGTAACTTACTGTAATATTTTCCATTAAAATGACCCGAAAAGAAACAAAAATGTTTTTTTTTGTTGCAAAAAAACGATTTCTCAAGCAAGAATTTTGCTAGGACTGTCTGGCAGTTGTCTGAGGGAGGGACCTAAGAGGAGGGGACTCATGGGAGGGATGTTTAACCTGAAAACAAACAGACAGAGAGTTTAGAACTCTCTTTGTTATTGGTGTATTAACAATCTAAAACTCCTGGCTAAATTGTATTTTCAACAAGGCACTATTCAGAACACGGAACACATTTTTTCACACGTTTATAGAGATAGTTTCATCAATATTATACAAAACACAGGTAAAGCAGAACGTTGACTGCACTGGGCCTATGAAGCTCCATGGTATGCACTATTCATCTCGAACGGCTAGATGTTCTTTACCATTCGGCCATCAGATTTGCCACCAATGCTCCTTATAGGACACATCACTGCACTCTATACTCCTCCGTAAACTGGTCATCTCTGTATACCCGTCGCAAGACCCACTGGTTGATGCTTATTTATAAAACCCTCTTAGGCCTCACTCCCCCCTATCTGAGACATCTACTGCAGCCCTCATCCTCCACACACAACACCCGTTCTGCCAGTCACATTCGGTTAAAGGTCCCCAAAGCACACACATCCCTGAGTCGCTCCTCTTTTCAGTTCGCTGCAGCTGGCGACTGGAACGAGCTGCAACAAAGACACTCTTACTGACAGTTGTGGCTGCTTTGCGTGATGCATTGTTGTCTCTACCTTCCCTTTGTGCTGTTGTCTGTGCCCAATAATGTTTGTACCATGTTTTGTGCTGCTACCATGTTGTGCTGCTGCCATGTTGTTGCTATGTTGTGTTGCTACCATGCTGTGTTGTCATGTGTTGCTGCCTTGCTATGTTGTGTTGTTGTCTTAGGTCTCTCTTTATTGTAGTGTTGTGTTGTCTCTCTTGTTGCGATGTGTGTTTGTTTGTGTTTATATTGATATTGTATTTATTTTTCATTTTTAATCCCAGCCCCCGTCCCCGCAGGAGGCCTTTTGCCTTTTTCTTAGGCCGTCATTGTAAATAAGAATTTGTTCTCAAAATACTTGCCTAGTTAAATAAAGGTTAAATAAAAATAAATAAATACAATATTATGGGATTTTATTGCACACAATCACACCTACTAAATTGCTCTAAAGTTCTCTCTCTCTTTCTCAAGGGTACCACCATGGTTCGAGCTACGTTGAACACTATGGAAGATCTAAGACTCTCTGGGTTTGGTCGTCACTTGCCCAGGCATGGACTCAAGCTCCTGTTCTGGTTCGCCAAGAATTACATCGACTTTGATATCATGGGTGAAATGGTTGCAAGATACAACCCCAACGAGGGGGGCTTTGATTTCCATCCCTTCCAGAACAGACCGGAGTGGGACTACAGCAATGTGACCACAACTATAGCTGTAATTACCTGCAATTTTCTGCTCCCCGATAATGTCCACCCATACTATATAGTGGGCAACCTGAATCTGGAAGAATCCAATTGCCTTCCTCAGTATGTGAGAAAAGACTTTACTGGTGACCAAGACGACAGTAACATGGACCGCCTCATCATCAGTCTGCGTCCAGACGGGACTGTGGATAAGATTTATGTGACCCAGCATGACGATGACGGTCTGAGTTTTGACCCTGACAACACCTACCGTGTCACCAGGGGTCTGCTCAGGGACATCCGTGGCCTAAAGCTGCGTAAGTTCCTGAAACAGGCAGGCTATAGCAACCGCCAGCCAATCATGCACATAAATGATTATGAGGACCTTCTGAGTTATTTTGAAGACTTATTGAGACTGTAGTGTAGTACAGAGCTCTTTGACCATGATTCCACTGTTAATCTGATTCTGACGTGAAAGGACAGGACAGGAAAACAGCAGTATAGTTTTGCTTAGCCTTTTTCAATGTGTATTATGTAGGTAGCTGATTGTATTTTCATTGTATGCTGTTGTAACCCCCTCCTGTCTTGTTCATTGTTTTGTCCTTTAGCTTTTTCATGATGAAATCGATTTTTGAAAAACAAAAAATATCTATTTAGCATTACTATGCTATTGGTAATACAAAAATATATAAATATTTTCTATACAACATTATTGTATGTGTGTGTGTCTAGCTCATGCAAATCCAATGTTATGAATAGTGCCTCTTGACTCTACCATAATACCTTTCTGTAAAAAAAAATCTGTGCAGTAAAACTGTTTTTCCTGTGTTTTGTATAATTTTGTACAACAGCAGATTAAACTAACACTGTAAACAAAAAATATGCAAATGTGATCAGTGTTATTTTCTGATAAATGCTATTTGAAAATACAATCTACACAGGACCTGGTTCTGCATGGGTGGAGATTCGGTGTGCCTCGTGAAATCCTCAGGCAGTATAAGTTAATAGACCAATAACAAATGGAGTTCCAAACCAGAAGAGGAACAACTGTGTGGAATGAAACAGCCCAGGGTCAGATTAGCCTGGTCCTCAGACCAGGCTGCAAGGGTTACCAGAACTGCTTGAGCTAGTGACCTCAATTGGCTGTAACTCACACACTTGGGCCCGTATTCACAAAGCGTCTCAGAGTGGAGTGTAAACACGCGAAAAACGCCATTTTGATCCTTTTTCATTTAATGCAAGTGTTTACACTGCTTTTGAGGAAAAATGTGTTGAAAGTTTAGGGTGCATTATTTTATTCACCTCTAATGGTGAGTATTTACTCACTTATTTTCTTCACCCCTACAAATCACTAATGTCATTAATGTCTCAGGTTGTACTGTAGCTGTGATGCCTTACCTTGTAGTCAACAGGAGTGTTGTGGCTGTAGAGGTGAGAGCCCAGACCTCCGACTGTCCCACTGCACCCTCTGGCCGCATTCATCCAGCTTGACTCCTCAGTGGTGCTGACCAAATCACCTCCTCCTCCTCCTGCTTCCCCTCTTCCTCCTCCTCCTCCTGCTGCTCTTCCTCCTCCTGCTCCTCCTCCACATGCTCCTCCTCCCTCCACACTCATCCCAGCTGTGTCAAAAGTGAGGGTTCTCTCTATGGACCTCAGGTAGTTTAGAATGCCTAGGGAGATGCGCTTTAAGGGAGAGAGGACGGGTAAGACAGCTCAGGCTCCAGAGGGAATGGCAGGGTAAATAATATGACACAGTAGATAATGGATAGCAGTTCAGCATCCCAAGAGAGACTCACTGGGGAAGAGAGGACAGCTCAGGGTTCAGTGGGAGCGACAAGAGTATAGAGAGCAGGCCCTAACAGTCTAAAAGTCTACCCTGAACCTCCCTTGTGGTCTTGTGTGGCGCTAGCTACGCCAAGGTCATCGTTTCAATTCCAGCAGCAATCACGTAAGTCTCCTTGGATGAAGCTCACCTGCAGTTCCCTGATCTTGAGGTGTCGAAGGTAGAGGAGTGACAAGTAGGCTCCCCTGGCTGTGACGGTGTCCGAGGTACCCTCTTCCCCTTCCTGGCCCTCATCCAAACCCAACAGCTGCATGCTGCTCAGATGGCTATAGCTGGGATGAATGAGAGAGAAGGGACACCAAATAAGCAAAAGGCATTCTGTTTTATTTCAATGAGACCCACATCCCAAGTGATCCTAATCTGTCCTTCTTAATAATGTACCTTTCATTTACTTTCTTGACTGAAGTGGTTCTGCTCTTTGTGTTGCTTTTTTCCTGTCCTCCACATCCACTGGATTCCTAGCAGGGGGATAAAATGCTAATTGTGGTTGGAATGAACCCAGACACAATCCATTTTACATGATGAAAAAGCATGTTGTCTTTGTAGCACACATAATCACATCTCTGACTAGGTAATACATGCCTGATAAAGATTGGCAGCGCTGTAAATGCTGGTCCAGATCTGCAAGGTGTTGTGTCTGTTGGTGTGTGACGATGTCAGAGATGATGAGGGCTGGATGGCCTGAGGGTCACATACCTGGGAAGCATGCTCCCTCAGGGCCTCAGTCACTACGGCAGGATCTGACAGCTGGGGGGAGGGAGGGAGGGAGGGAGGGAGGGAGGGAGGGAGGGAGAGAGAGAGAGAGAGAGAGAGAGAGAGAGAGAGAGAGAGAGAGAGAGAGAGAGAGAGAGAGAGAGAGAGAGAGAGAGAGAGAGAGAGAGAGAGAGAGAGAGAGAGAGAGAGAGAGAGAGAGAGAGAGAGAGAGAGAGAGAGAGAGAGAGAGAGAGAGAGAGAGAGAGAGAGAGAGAGAGAGAGAGAGAGAGAGAGAGATGTGTCACTGTGAGTATGCAAAATAACACGATTGAAAGTAATTGTACTTAGCCCATACTTCGATACACGATACAAGCTATAGAGATGAACGTTAATAGGTCATTTAGGTGTTAGACTGTTTACCTGGAGAAACCTGCAGTGAGTCCTCAGCAACTCATCATAAGACTGGAGCTCCTTCAGCTTGGTGACAAGTTTCTGTTGCCAGGGATCCCGTTTGGGCTTCACCTGTTTTGTTAGTGTTTAGTCAGAAAATAAACATTAGGGATGGGATTTAAGGGTTTTGGGCACTGGTCAGCCGGGCTAGTAGGCTGCAATTTGTTTTTTAGCCTAGGTCCAAAATCTGTGCCATGCCATATTTGCTAATACAACATTTTACTAGTTTGGCACATTTTCTTCTAGCCCAGTCTGAAAAGTACTAGCCTCTGGATAAAGGGCTAGCTCAATTTCCATCCCTTATATATCAGCGTTCCTGACACCTTTTCTCCAATCATCTCTGAACTAACTTGCTAGCACTTCAAGTGTTATAAAACCAAGTACTATGCAGGACAAGGATTGACAGGAGAGACAATCCCTCTCTCTCCAGACCTGAATGTATGGTATCCAGTTAGCATTCTTCCTCAGAGCCATGGTGCTCCTCTTCGTCCCCCACTGTCCCTCTACAGCCTCTGTCCCATCATACTGGAGGAAGGTCTTCATCACCTCCTGCTGTCTGAAGATCCCCCTGAACTCCTTTGAGATCTGACCAACAAACAAAGGACCAGATTCCGAGTTGAGGTAAATGCGAACAGCTCAGACGTTCGCATAACTGATTAATTGACGCCAATGAGAAACGTACGTGCGGATCTATACCAAGAGAGTACACGACGGACCAAATAACTTGACATGTATGTTACAACGGTACTACCATGCTGAAGAGCTCCATCTCGTCTGCAGTGTTCCTGATGTTTTGGGTGTCGTAGGGCAAACGGAAGTAGGAGACCAGGCTTTGTAGTTCTGGGAGGAACTCCTCCAGTTTCACAGTGTACATGGGAACTTGGTTAGCCAGTCTAAACATCCCTACAGAAAGGAATGATCACGAGCACGAATGAATCTCTTTTGTACCCACATGTAAGAGTTACATCGAGTTCAAGTAAGACATTGAAATGTAGAGGTTCAATAAGAGTAACAGTCAATGTTGGTGTTACCCTCAAGCCCAGCCAAGACTTGGTCTTTATCTTCTGAAGATGTGTGGACACATTCAACCAGCACTGGGGAAATTGATGGGGACTTCCTTAATAACTCAGAAGATTCTTTATCCCTCTTCTCAGAGGCTGGGATGTAGTGGATCACCTGTAACCCATCATATAGTGTGAGGTAACAAACGGTCTTATTCTAAATAAATCTATTACAAGGTATTCATCCACCCATCCCAAAAGTCAACCAAGCTTTGGGGTGCATCTCAGTAGTCTTTATCTGCTCTAATCTAAACTAGCATTTGATTTCAGCTACATGGCGATGAAGGAGAGGAGACGAGTAGAGGAAGCCACTTTTAGACCATTGAGATGCAGCCATAGGATGCACCCTGAATGGTACCTTCTTCCCTGGAGCACTACTTTTGACCAGAGTCCTATGATCCCTGGTCAAAAGTAGTGCACTATATAGTGAACAAGTTTAGATTTGGGACATACACATAGGGCAACGTAGTGAAAAAGCAATGTGTTAAGTGAAAATTGTACCATCAACCTCATTGTAATCTGGCAACGAGATTTAATTTGAAACTTTTTTTCAACAATGTGCATTTCAACAAAGAGGCAACTATTTATATATTGCTTAATCTCCTCCTTATAATGCACATTGTTAAAATGATTTCACAGTGCCAGATTCCAATGAGGTTTACGGTCAATTTTGCACTTAACACATCACTTTTGCTCTACAACAACATCGCTCATAGTCTCTCTGATGGCCTTACTGTCAGGAAGTGGTGGATGGTCTTGGAGGCATGCAGGTGACAGACCAGCCAGGTGAGGTAGATGGTCACATCTTCCTGGGTGACCGTGTTGATGGGGTTGCCCCGCCCTGTCAGGACCTTCTCCCTGGAAACAGCCAGTCTCCTGGCCCGCTGGACAGCATCCTCATACTCACTGACCAGGTTTGATACCTGGGCCTGGTGGAACAGTATGTTGAATGAACACACCCGACCTGGGTTCAAATAGTATTGGTTTTCTTTCAAATACTTTAGTGCTTGATTTAGCTTTCCTGGTGGAACACCACAGAAATCAACTGTTCATGTAAAAATGGATTTATTGATTGATCCATTATCCTCTATTACTCATGATAAACTAAGGTGATTTATTAAATATCAACGTGCCAGGTTACCTTGTAGAAGGGATACAGCTGCTCAATGATGTGGGAGTGACGACAGAACCTTCTCCATCTCAGCATCAGCAGGTACTTGATCTGGGCCAACTGGTAGCATCGGTCTGCATAAAACTACCATAAATACACTGAGTGTACAAAACAAAACACCTTCCCAATTTTGAGTCGCACCCCCTTTTGCCCTCACAAACACCTTCAATTTGTCAGCGCAGCCGCGGGGGCCCTGAGCGTCACCAATGTGATCCCAATGACATTATAATCAGTCCAGTTTACCTGGTGCAGGAGAAGAGGCAGACTCTCAGGTGTGTACTCCAGGCTTAGGCAGCTTTGCAGCTCTCTCTGCAGCACATCAGACAGAGGCACCACTGGCAGTGCTTCTGCCACCTGAAGACCTCTCCTCAGGACCTGCTCTCTCTCCATACGAAAGTACGATACATCTTTAGGAACTGGAACTGAGCTATAGTACGATGGAAAAAAAAAAATATATAGAATACAATAAAATACAATAGAACATCTACAAAAAAAGGCAGCCAGTATCAAACAGAAGAAAATCGCAATCACTGGCATTTTAACTGGGCAACTTTATTTTGCTCACAGACCTCCCTCATATCCATGTGTCCATCCATACCTGTAAGACTTGGAGGGTGTTTCCAGGGGAGATCCATTCTCCTCTATTTCAGTTCGGAGAGCTGACAGCTGGACAGACAACTCTGCTTCCATCTGCTCTACCTTGGCAGTGGAGGAAACTTTGTAGACCAGCTTGGACATGATGGGATGTCCTGGATACTATATAAGTAACAAAGAAAATTGTCATTTATGTACCACAGCAAAATCAAGGGGCATAACTCTATTGGTGGTGTTATCCAATCAAAATATCTCTGAGGAGAAATATGGCTGTTTGGGGGGAGGTTTATATAGAAAATGTAGAAGTTAGTTAGATTTATCAATAGGTCTTCCAAAACAGAAAATACACTTGCCTTAAAAAGTGAATCATTGGCTCCTGAAAACAACTCCAAACTGGTTCCCAAGCTTGTTGTCCAGTGTCACCATGGAGACTATGGTGCCATAAAAGTCTAAACAGACCTGCACATACTTTTGAACTCTAGAGGGCACCAGAACTTCAATAACGCCCCTTGATCCAACAGGATTGCTGACCTATGCAAATCGGAATTTTCTGATAGACAATGACCATATGCCAACATGTATTTTTCAAATGTATAAATTTGTGGTAATATTTGTCTGTGCTGTTTCTTTCATTGGTGAATACACTTAATTCTTAATACACTTAATTATCTTTGAATAATTTCACTATGCTCTTGTAAAATATTTTCAGTGATAATCTTTTTAGCAGATTTTTGTTTTCCAAAAAGAATAAAGACAATTACATCACTCAATGAAATCACAATGATAAAGTTCTGTTTTAAATTTCCAAAGCAATGATCAGCAATTTAGATAAGTCAGGTGTACCTTGCAGCAATACAGTGCAATGATCTCTTGGTGGTAGACCTACTGTACATTTCAAATACTTAATTATTCTATTATCAGCTCCCCTAGCTGGATTTAAATAGCTCAACATGCTCACTTCTCTTGGATACAGGAAAGCCGATTGGCTCCAACAGAGGATGGGCACATCCAATAAAAAATTGTCACAAGGTGCACTTCTACCAATAAATACTCAAGGACAAGGGAGTTTCATAATTCCTTTGTCACCAGCAGGAGAAGAGAGGCTGTGATAGCCTGGACTGAACTGCATGGCGATTGTGATTGTGGATGGAGGATTATCAAGAATGCAATATCCTGGTGCCCCCTTGATATCAAATCATTTTTGGGGGGAGGCAGGTAGCCTAGAGGTTAGAGCGTTGGGCCAATAACCATAAAGGTTGCTGGATCAAATCCCTGAGCTGACAAAGTAAAAATCTGTAAAACCCCCACTGTTTCCCAGTAGGCTGTCATTGTAAATAAGAACTTGTTCTTAACTGACTTGCCTGGTTAAATACAAAAAAAAACATGGCTTTGTTGTTGAATTTATGAATTAAGTGTGCGTCCACACACCGTGCTATTCCTATCACAAAAAGGCAGTACTCCGTTTTATTTAACCATCTGGTTGCTATCAATCCCCCATTTTAAGATGGCATGTTTCCCTAGCAACCATTTTCTATAGCATGATGTCTGAGGACAAAGGACATATAGGAAATCGAATAATGTTCTTAGAATGCCCCCTTTTTGTCTTCAATCCATTTTTGCTGGTTTACACTTGCAGTAGCGGTGGAGTCTTTAAAAAAAAAGAATACATGTAGAGACGGATATAAATATTCAATACAATAAAAGAACAAGACACATTTTCAAGACGATTTATAGTGTTTCACAAAGCTTTTATTTACATGCACCATTTCTTATACCGACGTTACATCATCCAAAGTGGAAATACATGAGGAAATGCCAACAAAACATCAAGTAGAGTGACGTCATTTAGGACCAGCAAGGTTAATAAGATCATAGGTAGGCAGTGAGTGATCTACAGTACGAGAAATAATACTGCAATATTACTTTCATGATGATACTAAAACAAAAATTATTTCAGCATAAAACCAGCCAGCCAAATGGTTAATATCTAATCCTCGTATAAACCAATCCAAGTACTATATTCAAAATATGTTGTATCAGGTCTAAATCCATCTACATTTATTACATAGAACTCCTATGTCGGTAGCGTTAAGAATTACATTGATCGGTCATTAAAACTCCTAACATTTTCAATACAATAGCATAGGACACCCGTAAAGCTTGTACAATGTATGTTGACTCGAAATGTTGGTAATAATCTCTTCACTTAATCCTATTCCATGTGAGAAATCGGCTCATTATATTATTTTTGGGGCAATAATTTAAACAGAATGTTAAAAGAGTTTATTGCCTCTGATTCTGTATGGAATGGGCCATTCCATAATCTGATATTTCAGGCTTTGCCTAAATGTCAATATTTAGCATGAGTAAATGTTTATCCAATGTACAAAAATAGGAATTTTGTAAGATGTAATTCCTTCGGTGTTCAAAATAAGTAAAAATACAAAGTAGATCCATTCTCATTGGATGAGATTGTAAACTTAACCCTTAGGTTGACCCTTTTTTGTTCTTACAAAGTATATTGGAAAAACCACGAGTTAAATCCATTGTTAAATTATTGTGACAGTCGTTTTGCCTGTAGAATTTCACTTTATCCCTTATTTCTACTAAAGCGCTGCTGAACAAAGTACATTCTCAATGTTTTCGTTTATTGGATTTCTTGAACATGGAAAAGATCTGTCAATATTCAAGAAGATATTGTACTGTTATTGTTCCCTAATTTAAAAGCCATCTAAAATGCTATGCTACCATGCAACTGCCAGTCTTTTTTATACAACGCTTTTCCTTAAAGGTCCTGCATGGTCAATCCAACATCTGCAATGGCCGTGCAGCATTCAGAGCTATGCGGCCTCTGCAGAAGTCAGAAGAAGTCAAACTTCTTGCGCTTCGCATGAGCTGTTGGAAGTCGTCAAGGAAGTTAATATGTGTTTATAAAGCACCTTCCGCCCTCCACGTACCGTCGACCAATCATGCCAATGCAGAGCTATGCGGAGCCCTAAGTATTATTACAACATTTGGGAGGTGCACGGCAATGCGGCGCGGAGCTCGATTTGGCCTCTGCAAGCCTCCAAGAGGCTCTGCAATTGCGTCATTTCCAGAGCGATCATGAATTGCTATAAGGACTGACAATCAAGCAACACCCGGGCCTATATTCATAAAGCTTCCTAGAGTAGGAGTGCTGATCTAAAAGGCTAAACTGATCCTGTATCAGCACTCATACTCAGAAATGCTTTATTGAATACAGGCCACGTTATAGTGCAGAGTCTGACATTGCAACTTTACAAAGCAGACTTCTCTCAGGAGTATTGAATACCAAAATCACAGAAGAAAATTAACCAAACATCACATACATACAGTACAATTAACGCCATGTGGTTAACCTTGCTTTTGATGACGTTAAACATTTATAAGCTAAATGTTGTACGATACAGGTGCATGGAATGGTTCTTTGATGCAAGGCGTTTCAAAGATACACAATTGCTTTTTTCCCCCCTTATTTCTTTAGTCCTATTTTCTGCTGAGAACATACCGGTAAAAGCATACAAAGCTGAATCAAGTATATACAAAATAATGGTAACATTCTCTGGAGCTTGTTAGATGTAAACAGGCAGTCAACCACACAGGAGTGACGGCTGGTTTGGCAAAAAAATATTATGTTGGTTAATGTATAGTTAAGAAATATGACATGGGAAGCTGGGTAAAAATGAAATAAAAAACATTTCATTTTAATATCAGTGTTTACAAATCACCACATAAGGATAAATCCCTGAGACTTAAAATAAGTGTCTATTTCACATTTTAACTTCACATTTACTAAAATCCCACTGATAATACGGATGGTTCCTGTCTCAACTCCCAACACAGAGACTAAACAGAGCTCCACAGTCCTGGGCCTGTATTCACAAATCATCAATGCAGTCAGCGTCCATCAGCTCATTACGGATGATAGTGTCCATGTCACAGTCCAGGCTGCTGTTGAACACGTCCAAATCCAGATCGTCAGGGATGGGAAAGCGGTCTGGAGCGATCAACTGAAATGGGTTTTCAGAGGTGCTGTTGTTGGTACCAGAGCCACCAAGCTGCATAGAAGAGTTTCTACTGGGAGACGGTAGGTGCTGGAGAAGCTGCTTGGCCTGCTGGTCCAAGTCATTGCTTGAGCACAACACTTCATTGCTCGGTGTAGACAAGCCAGCCTGAGCCCGCCAACCAGGCATTAAGGAAGTCTGGGAATTCAGACCCGCAGCACCGTCCCAGTTTGATGACATCATAGGGTCCTTGCGAAGCAGCATGGCATTCCGCCGGGAATTCTGGGACAAAGTGACAGAGGCGCTGGCTTGTGACATCAGTGGGTCAGAGTGCGTGAGCATGATGTCGCTGACATGGCTGCCATGTGTCTCCAGGCTCAGCAGGTCCTGTAGGGCGTGGTGGTGGTTGAAACGAGAGGACAGGCAGGAGAAGGAAGCTTGGTGGTTCTCCTGGATGGTCTGCATGGGGGACTGGCGTAGGGAGGTCACTGAGGAGGACGGGGGGCTGAGCTGGAAGATGGAGATGGCAGACCCGTAGCTGCCGGAGGATGGGATGCCCAGACTACTGCTACCTCCTGAACAGCTGAAGGTTAACACTGAGCTCCCCATCTGATTGGGTCCTCCGCTCTCCACCTCCTGTCCCAGGGGCTGCTGGGACGCCGTCAAGCTGATGTTGTCCAGAAGGTCGCCCATCAGATCGTCAGGGAGCCCGTCATTGAGGTTCATAGTGAGGGCTAGGTCGGCCAGACCTAGGGGGCCGGTGGAGGGGGACAAACTGCTGGGACTGGAGTAGAGCATGGGGGAGAGGGGAGAAATGGAGTCGTCATCCAGCGCCTCGTCCAGCTCTGGGTTGGCCAGGATGGGGGAAAGGCGCCCGCTGATTGTGCTGGCGTTGGAGTTGGTGCGAGACCTGAAGTCCGTCCAGGCATCCAGTTCGTCGCTGCTGCGAGACGTGGGACTTCCTGTCCACTTGGACAAGCTAGAGGATAAGGATAAACTCTCGGAGCTGCCATCTTGGACGGCCTGTAGGCCTAGAGATGCTTTCTTCTTGGCGGCGCGGCCTCGAGCACCTTTGATCAGCTTGTTGCTGTTGTCCATGGATACGGCCCGTCGTCGTGGAGCTTTGCCGCCTTTCCCGCCCTCAGGGTTGACCATCCACCAGGAACTTTTCCCCGTTCCTTCATTCTGCACCCGCATGAAACGACTGTGGAGAGACAGGTTGTGTCGGATGGAGTTCTGGAGAGAGAGGAAAGGGTTCGTTTTGTGTGACACTTTAACAGGAGGTTAATACAATATTGTTACGTGTTTAATCACAGTGTTACTACACAGATCTAAGAGAAACAATATATAAAAACACGTTTTTGATGGAGAAAGAGCCCAATGCATGTGAATTTTTGCAGTATTGATTTCATTCCTGATGTAAATGTGTGGATTGTCTTTGATGTTAAAGATTCTTGGTGGTAAAATTGCTCCAAAAAAAAGCTGTTTTTATATGAGACTTGTGAAAAATGTTTTTTTTTTTTTTAAAGGCCTGTGCTCAATCATACATACACACTGGACATAAAGCTGAGAAGCAAAGTAAAGGGAGAAAACAATAATATACACACACACGGGTTATTACACTGCAGTTATACAATGTGTGGGTCTTCTACTCAGAGAGACAGTATTCCACTGCAACTGTGACCTATTTTCTGTCTGCTGCTGTAAAAGGCCTAAGATATTCCCTGGAGATATTCTCCACCATGTAGCTTCTAAATGAAAAGGGCTGGAGTCTGTCTGTGCATTCAGGTTACACTAACAGGGAGTCCTGCCACAGAGCGAAGGAGAGCAGGGGAGAGGAGGAACAGCGGTAAGTCATCTCTGGGTATGCGGCACCAGGGCTTGGAGAGGGGTGGGTTAATGAGAGATGTACGGATAAGTGTGAGTCCTAAGTCAAGGGTAGTCCTAAGTGCCTCTACCATTTTGCCTAGCAAAATCTGATATGCACACGTCTGCCTACTATGCAAAGCTGGACATTTCTGTGATGTGAGATAGATCACTGACCAAACCGGCCTATTCTTTCCTATGGGTCAGTGGGCTGTTTTGTCTATATTTGAATATTAGTCAATGGTTTGGTCTGTTGACATCAAACTTCCCGAAAACCCCTCGGTCAGTGACTCGCTCCAAGCCAATTACATGATTAAACTAAGCAGTGAAACACTTTTATCATCCAGTCAGGAGTGAAACATGCTTCTCTTTTCCTGCACTGTTAATGCATGACTCATCAGTCGTTCTTTTTCTTATTGACTAGCCTGGCAGGGTTGATACGACTTTGCAACATGCCAACAACTGTGGGTATGACTATGGTCAGCTGTAAAGCTGGGAATTGGCAGGGACCTCATGATACAATATCACGATACCTACACTACCGGTCAAAAGTTTTAGAACACCTACTCATTCAAGGGTTTTTCTTTATTTTTACTATTTTCTACATTGTATAGTGAAGAAATCCAAACTATGAAATAACACATATGGAATCATGTAGTAACCCAAAAAAGGTGTGAAACAAATCAAAATATATGTTATATTTAAGATTCTTCAAAATAGCCACCCTTTGCCTTGATGACAGCTTTGCACACTCTTAGCATTCTC
Organism: Oncorhynchus clarkii lewisi; assembly: GCF_045791955.1. Taxonomy (NCBI): domain Eukaryota; kingdom Metazoa; phylum Chordata; class Actinopteri; order Salmoniformes; family Salmonidae; genus Oncorhynchus; species Oncorhynchus clarkii. Next base: position 26,102,378 of record NC_092165.1, on the reverse strand, counting down.
TCAACCAGCTTCATGAGGTAGTCCCTTGGAATGCATTTAAATGCATTTAGCAGGTGTGCCTTGTTAAAAGTTCATTTGTGGAATTTATTTTCTCCTTAATGCGTTTGAGCCAATCAGTTGTGTTGTCACAAGTTAAGGGGGTATACAGAAGATAGCCCTATTTGGTAAAAGACCAAGTCCATATTATGGCAAGAAAAGCTCAAATAAGCAAAGAGTAACGACAGTCCATCATTACTTTACTTTTTTGGTTAGTACATGATTCCATATGTGTTATTTCATAGTTTTGATGTCTTCACTGTTATTCTACAATGTAGAAAATAGTAAAAATAAAGAAAAACCCTTGACTGAGTAGGTGTTCTAAAACGTTTGACCGGTAGTGTAGGTGCTGACATGACATGCTCTGCGATTCTCAATGCACTGCGATTCTCAATGCACTGCGATTCTCAATGCACTGCGATTCTCAATGCACTGCGATTCTCAATGCACTGCGTTTCTCAATGCACTGCGATTCTCAATGCACTGCGTTTCTCAATGCACTGCGTTTCTCAATGCACTGCGTTTCTCAATGTACTGCGATTCTCAATGTACTGCGATTCAATACTGCCATTTAATATACAGCTGAAGCTTAGACTTACACTTAGGCTAGAGTCATTAAAACTCATTTTTCAACCACTCCATAAACGTATTGTTAACAAACTATATCTTTGTGCATGACACAAGTAACTTTTCCAACAATTGTTTATATACAGATTATTTAACTTATAATTCACTGTATCCCAATTCCAGTGGGTCAGAAGTTTACATACACTAAGTTGACTGTGCCTTTAAACTGCTTGGAAAATACCAGAAAATGAAGTCATGGCGTGAGATGATTCTGATAGGCTAATTGACATCATTTGAGTCAATTGGAGGTGTACATGTGGATGTATTTCAAGGCCTACCTTCAAACTCAGTGCCTCTTTGCTTGACATCATGGGAAAATCAAAAGAAATCAGCCAAGACCTCAGAAAAAAATTGTAGACGTCCACAAGTCTGGTTCATCCTTGGGAGCAATATTCAAACGCCTGAAGGTACCACATTCATCTGTACAAACAACAGTACGCAAGTATAAACACCATGGGACCACGTAGCTGTCATAGCGCTCATGAAAGAGACAAGTTCTGTCTCCTAGAGACATTGGTGCGATAAGTGCAAATCAATCCCAGACCATGTGAAGATGCTGGAGGAAATAGGTACAAAAGTATCTATAGCCACAGTAAAACAAGTCCTATATCGACATAACCTGAAAGGCCGCTCAGCAAGGAAGAAGCCACTGCTCCAAAACCGCCATAAAAAAAGCCAGACTACGGTTTGCAACTGTACATGGGGACAAAGATCTAACTTTTTGGAGAAATGTTCTCTGGTCTGATGAAACAAAAATAGAACTGTTTGGCCATAATGACCATAGTTATGTTTGGAGGAAAAAGGGGGAGGCTTGCAAGCCGAAGAACACCATCCCAACCCTGAAGCACGGCGGTGGCAGCATCATGTTATGGGGGTGCTTCACTGCAGGAGGGACTGATGAACTTCACAAAATAGATGGCGTCATGAGGACGGAAAATTATGTGGATATATTGAAGCAGCATCAGTCATGAAGTTAAAGCTTGGTCACAATTGGGTCTTCCAAATGGACAATGACCCCAAGCATACTTCCAAAGTTGTAGCAAAATGGCTTAAGGACAACAAAGTCAAGGCATTGGAGTGGCCATCACAAAGCCCTGACCTTAATCCCATAGAAAATTTGTGGGCAGAACTGAAAAAGCATGTGCGAGCAAGGAGGCCTTCAAACCTGACTCAGTTACACCATCTCTGTCAGGAAGAATGGGCCAAAACTCACCCAACTCATTGTGGTTAGCTAGTGGAAGGCTACACAAAACGTTTGACCCAAGTTAAACAATGCTACTAAATACTAATTGAGTGTATGTAAACTTCTGACCCACTGGGAATGTGATGAAAGAAATAAAAGCTGAAATAAAAATCACTACTATTTTTCTGACATTTCACATTCTTAAAATAAAAGTGGTGATCCTAACTGACCTAAAACAGGGATTTTTTTACTAGGATTAAACGTATTTTAAAGTTTAAATGTTTAAATGTATTTGGCTAAGGTGTATGTAAACGTCCGACTGTACAATACTGCCAAAGATATTGCTCACCATGTCTGCTGCAGAGGGACAAGAGAGAGCCATAAGAAAACGAGTTGTGATCAGACATAGAAATAAAAAAGTGCTGGAAACATGCTGGCTTACCATTTTAAAAAGAAGATAGAGAACGACAAATTCCGGAGTTTTGGCACAGGTACAGCTGACTAGCGCTAGCTAGATTTAACTACTTATTATTATCATCATCATCATCATCAATTATTTTTGATACTTGGAGTCAAGATATCGCAATACTCTGCTGTATCGATTTAGCTGATTAGGTTACACAAACCTACCATATTCAGATTTAAATCTATACATTGTTGTATTATTGTTATTTTCACATGTATAATTGCAAGTAGAATGTGATCTCTATATTTTGATTTAAAAAAATATATTTTTGACCTTTATTTAACTAGGCAAGTCAGTTAAGAACAAATTCTTATTTACAACGACAGCCTACCCTGGCACAAACCCGGACGACATTGGGCTAATTGCGCGCCGCCCTATGGGACTCCCAATCACGGCCAGTTGTGAGCCTGGAATCGACCCAGGGCCTGTAGTGACGCCTCTAGCAGTGAGATGCAGTGGGAGCCCAATATGCAGTGCTTTCTGTAAAAAGACAGAACTAAAAGCACCCACTGTAGCGCTCCCCTCCCCCACTCTGTCATACAACAGCAGCAGCCGGTTGCAGCCTTTGATCAAAGCCTCCTTGTGAACAGACCGACAAACCGACAGACAGACAAACCGACAGACAGACAAACCGACACAGACACCAGAATTCTGCCAGTCTACACAAAGCAACGCCAGATCCAGAGTAAACCGGCAGCACGCCTCTTCCCCCTCTATTTCTCGCCCCGCTCACATCATCCCTGTCTCTCTCTCAGACACCCTCTATTTCTCCCTCCTATCAATCTCTCTCGGTCCCATCTCTCACTCTCCCTTACTGCTACACATTGACCTACATAGTTTCCAGTCAGCTGATTCTGATTCTTGTGCTCAGGCCACCAGCCAATAAAAAAAAAATGGAGGTATGGAGCACAGCAGCCAATGGCAAGACTCCAATTGATTAAAAACAAACCATAGTAGGTAGACCCATAACACTGTACCAGGACAATAGCTACAGCAAAGGGTGCATTGCATTGTCTAGCAACCAGACATAATGCATCAATTCCGTAAAAAATAAGACTTAAACAAAATGTTTCAGGACAAATGTGCACTGAATAGGTAAGTTATGTATGGAACAAGTTGGGTTGACTGCAGGGCTAAATACAAGTATATTCTAGGTTGAACAGAAGCACTAATGTATGACATAAAACGTAGCGTTATTATCAAAGTGGGAGCTGAATTACCTACTGTATAGATTGACAACGTCAACGATTAGCCCCAAACCACTCTTCATAAAGGACATAATGCACCGACCTTGCCCCAGCTCAGCCGATACAGATAGACAACCTAAATCTTATATTCCTTAATGCCACACTGTCTAATAGCTGAGATAGTTCTATGGTCAGTAGTTTATAGGCTAAATCCCTTCCTAATATGCAGACTAAACCTCTTCCTATGTGTACAGAGTATCAGTACACTACTTTACCTAACCTATAGAAACTAAGACCTAAATGGTGATCTCTAAAGCCATCAGCATGCTTCAGTTTGGCTGGAGGCAAGCCGAATCGTTGTTTGAAAAACTAGAAAAAAAACGGCAATAGTACCGTTTGTCCATTTTGAGACGCCGTAGCCAGTATACACATCCTCAAAATAATTTGAATGAATCCAACTCAACACATCTGTCATTTTGACATTTTTGCCAAGATCTTAGCCACACAATTTTACATAAGATGTTTGGTGCAGTATTTCTCAGCAGATCCCCCTGCTCAAGCCAGCGCATGTCCAGGCCCGTCTGAAGTTTGCCAATGACCATCTGGATGATCCAGAGGAGGAATGGGAGAAGATCACGTGGTCTGATGAGACAAAAATAGAGCTTTTTGGTCTAAACTCCACTCGCTGTGTTTGGAGGAAGAAGGATGAGTACAACCCCAAGAACACCATCCCAATCGTGAAGCATGGAGGTGGAAACATCATTCTTTGGGGATGCTTTTCTGCAAAGGGGACAGGACGACTGCACCGTATTGAGGGGAGGATGGATGGGGCCATGTATCGCGAGATCTTGGCCAACAACCTCCTTCCCTCAGTAAAAGCATTGAAGATGGGTCGTGGCTGGGTATTCCAGCATGACAATGACCCGAAACACACAGCCAGGGCAACTAAGGAGTGGCTCCATAAGAAGCATCTCAAGGTCCTGGAGTGGCCTAGACAGTCTCCAGACCTGAACCCAATAGAAAATCTTTGGAGGGAGCTGAAAGTCCGTATTTCCCAGTGACAGCCCCGAAACCTGAAGGATCTGGAGAAGGTCTGTATTGAGGAGTGGGCCAAAATCCCTGCTGCAGTGTGTGCAAACCTGGTCAAGAACTACAGGAAACGTATGATCTCTGTAATTGCAAACAAAGGTTCCTGTACCAAATATTAAGTTCTGCTTTTCTGATGTATCAAATACTTATGTCATGCAATAAAATGCAAATTAATTACTTAAAAATCATACAATGTGATTTTCTGGATTTTTGTTTTAGATTCCGTCTCTCACAGTTGAAGTGTACCTATGATAAACATTACAGACCTCTACATGCTTTGTAAGTAGGAAAACCTGCAAAATCGGCAGTGTATCAAATACTTGTTCTCCCCACTGTATACACAAAACTCTTCCGAACTGTTTCGGCTGGGAAGCATGCGGACGCCTTAACAGTGTGAGCCACCCACAAGTAATCATGAGTGGCTTGTTGCGTGACTATTTCCATGACTAGTTAGGTTCCCATCCAATTGGCGACAGACTTTCATGTGAATATTCAAAAATCTGCATGATGAAAATATGCACATTTTCCCACCAGTGGTGGGTTTCCACCAAACTGACTTATTGTGGATAAAAATCCGTGCGTGACAACATAGTACATTGTGCGCACTTTCTCGCTTACGTTTTCAGGTACCGAATAAAAATGTAAAGTTCGATGTGCTTCCATCGCATTTTAAACTCAACCGATAGTTGTCAAAAACTGTTGAGTTAAATAGAAAATGTACCTACTCTGGTATTGGCACACCTGCGCCCTAACAGCTCACAGATACATCGCAGGTAGGCTGTGCGGGTAGGCTAATGGTTCAACCATATACGCATCAGCCACCACAGCTAATGAAGTCACTGAAACGCTTAACAAAGAGTTGCAGTCTGTTTTGGAATGGGTGGCCAGTAATAAACTGGTCCTGAACATCTCCAAAACTAAGAGCATTGTAATTGGTACAAATCATTCCTTAAGTTCTAGACCTCAGCTGAATCAGGTAATGAATCGTGTGGCTGTCGAACAAGTCGAGGAGACTAAATTACTTGGCGTTACCTTAGATTATAAACTGTTATGGTCAAAACATATAGATTCAATGGTTGTAAAGATGGGGAGAGGTCTGGCTGTAAAAAAGAGATGCTCTGCTTTTTTGACAGCACACTCCAAAAAGCAAGTCTTGCAGGCTCTAGTTTTGTCTTATCTTGATTATCGAGTGGTCGAGTGCTGCAAGGAAAGACCTAGTTAAGCTGCAGCTGGCCCAGAACAGAGTGGCACGTCTTGTTCTTCATTGTAATCAGAGGGCTGATATAAATACTATGCATGCCAGTCTTTCTTGGCTAAGAGTTGAGGAGAGACTGACTGCATCACTTCTTTTTATAAGAAACATTAATGTGATGAAAATCCCAAATTGTTTGCATAGTCAACTTACACACAGCTCTGACACACACACACTTATCCCACTAGTCATGCCACCAGGGGTCGTTTCACAATCCACGCAGTGCACGCTGACCAGGTCGCTAGGTGCACGGTGTTTCTTCTGACACATTGGTGTGGCTGGCTTCCGGGTTGGATGCGCACTGTGTTAAGAAGCAGTGCGGCTTAGTTGGGTTGTGTTTCGGAGGACGCATGGCGCTCGACCTTCGTCTCTCCCAAGCCCATATGGGAGTTGTAGCGATGAGACAAGATAGTAACTACTAACAATTGGATACCACAATCCACAAATCCAGACAAATTCAAGAAAGCGTAGTATTATATAGAGCCCTTATTGCATGGAACTTCCATCTCGAATAAATAGCCAACTTGATTTTAAAAAACAGATAAAGCAACACCTCGCGGCACAACGCCTCTCCCCTATTTGACCTAGATAGTGTGTGTAGGCTACATGTTTTGAAACGCTCTAACCACCTGCCTTACATTGCACTCCACGAGGAGCCTGTGTGGCAGGCTGACTACCTGTTACGCGAGGGCAGCAAGAAGCCAAGTTAAGTTGCTAGCTAGCATTAAACTTAACTTATAAAAAAAAATCTATCTTGAAATAATCACTAGTTAACTACACATGGCTGATGATATTACTAGTTTATCTAGCGTGTCCTGCGTTGCATATGTGTGGTGCCTATTAATTTCTCATCGAATCACAGCCGACTGACAAATAGGTGATGATTTAACAAGGGCATGTACGGAAAAAAAACTGCCGTTGCACCAATGTACCTAACCATGAACATCAATGCCTTTCTTTAAAATCAATACACAAGTATATATTTTTAAACCTGGATATTTAGTTAATATTGTCTGCTAACATGAATTTCTTATAACTAGGGAAATTGTGTCACTTCTCGTGTTCTGTGCAAGCAGTCAGGGTATATGCAGCAGTTTGAGCCGCCTGGCTTGTTGCGAACTGTGTGAAGTCCATTTATTCCTAACAAAGGCCGTAATTAATTTGCCAGAATTGTACATAATTATGACATAACATTGAAGGTTGTGCAAAGTAACAGCAATATTTAGACTTACGGATGCCACCCGTTAGATAAAATACGGAACTTTTCCGTATTTCACTGAAAGAATAAACTTTTTGTTTTCGAAATGATAGTTTCCGGATTCGACCATATTAATGACCTACTTATTTCTGTGTGTTATTATGTTATAATTAAGTCTATGATTTGATATTTGATAGAGCAGTCTGACTGAGCGATAGTAGGCAGCAGCAGGCTCGTAAGCATTCATTCAAACAGCACTTTCGTGCGTTTGCCAGCATCTCTTCGCAATTCTTCAAGCATTGCGCTGTTTATGACTTCAAGCCTATCAACTCCCGAGATTAGGCTGGTTGCAACCGTTGTGAAATGGCTAGCTAGATAGCGAGGTGCGCGCAATACCGTTTCAAACGTCACTCGCTCGGAGACTTGGAGTGGTTGTTCCCCTTGCTCTGCATGGGTAACGGTGCTTCGAGGGTGGCTGTTGTCGATGTGTTCCTGGTTCGAGCCCAGGTAGGAGCGAGGAGAGGGACGGAAGCTATACTGTTACACTGGCAATACTAAAGTGCCTATAAGAACATCCAATAGTTAAAGGTATATGAAATACAAATCGTATAGAGAGAAATAGTCCTGTAATTCCTATAATAACTACAACCTAAAACTTCTTACCTGAGAATATTGAAGACTCATGTTAAAAGGAACCACCAGCTTTCATATGTTCTCATGTTCTGAGAAAGGAACTTAAACGTTAGCTTTTTTCAATGGCACATATTGCACTTTCTCTTTCTTCTCCAACACTTTTCTTTGCAATATTTAAACCAAATTGAATATGTTTCATTATTTATTTGAGGCTAAATTGATATTATTGATGTATTATATTAAGTTAAAATAAGTGTTCATTCAGTATTGTTGTAATTGTCATTATTACAAATTTTAAAAATAATATCGGCCGATTAATCGCTATCGTTTTTTTTTGGGGTCCTCCAATAATCGGTATCGGCGTTGAAAAATCATAATCGGTCGACCTCTACTATTGATGTTCTGTATTATCTTTCATGTGGACCCCAGGAAGAGTAGCTGTTGCAACAACTAATGGGGATCCTAATAAAATACCAAATATCTACATGGAGATATTATGGATAACAATATTTTTGTCAAACAATGATCATCAGGGCCATGTCCGAATACCATACTTAAAACTGCATACTATTTACTCATCGGCGCATACTATTTAGCGCGTACCGTTTAGTAAAAAGTATGCGGTATGCCACAACACAGTAGCGGCTCCTGATTGGCTTAGGTGGGGAGGGGCCGAGTGCGCTTGAATTTTTCCATTAACCAGCCTAAACTCTGAATAGAATAGGTTAGTTATAGGCCTCAGGCTGCCTATAACATTTGACCTACACCGTAGTAGACCATATAGCCCATGTATCCCGTTTAAAAAGGGCTGAAGTCAAACAGATCCGTTCCATTGACATATTTAGTGAAACCAAAGTGCTGTAACATATAAATGAAATCAAATAGCCTAGTACACACACCAAAACTTGGACAGCAACATAATAAACTAACACACTAATTATTGGGAAGGAGATCAAAATGATCCATAAACTAAATAGGTAGACTAGACAACAAAACTAAAACAATCCACATGTTCAACTCAAAAGCAGCCATTTCCCGAGTCCCCGGTGCCGACAGATTCAGAAATCAAAAGATGGTTTAGTATTTCATTTTAAAGCTCTGACGAAAGCCAAGGGAACAAATAACACTTCAGTGAGAAACTAGTAATCCACTTTGGGATTTGTAATTTTATTTTTTAAGAACGTTTCCAAAAATGCAATAATTGTGATCATTTTAAGGAGAACAAAAACTACTTAGCCTACATTTGAAAACCACCAAAAGAAGCTTTGTGCATCTTCCCAATTAAGTAGCCTAGTTTTGTTGTTTGCTACTTGAAGAGAACTTGCAGCCCACCTCTTCCAATGCAATGTGGAAAAGTGTGCATCAAATTCTACTAGACGACGAGCCGGAATGAGTATAAAATCCTGGGATTTAAACCATACTTGATTTTTGAAATGTCACATAGTACTAAAACATTCTATATTTGCATACTGAGAATGCGTCATTGCGTTGTTTCCCGCCATTAGTTGATTTTGGTAGCGCATCCCCATATCTAAATGATCAGCTGTTGTCGAAGCCGAAACGAGTATGACGTCCAGGCATTAACAGTATACTTGATTCTCAACATGTCGTATACTATTAAGCTTTATTTTTTTTGCATATTCAAACAGCCTACTATTGAGGACGCAAGTATGTATTCAGACACGGCCCATGTCACCAGAATAAGACCCTCGTTATTGATTTATTGTTATAACTATGATCATTATCATAGTAATGATCCTAGTGGGGTTGCGGTCCAAGGCACTGCATCTCAGTGCTAGAGGCATCACTACAGACCCTGGTTCGATTCCATGCTGTATCATAACCGGTCGTGACTGGGAGTCCCATAGGGCGCCGCACAATTGGCCCAGCATCTTCCGGGTTAGGGTTTGGCCGTCATTGTAAATAAGAATTTGACTGACTTGCCTAGTTAAATAAATGTTAAATAAAAATAAAACACAAAAATGTAAATTATTCAATTTCTGTACACCCACAAACCTCTATCCAACAGTTGCACAGGATTACAAACCTAGACTATTTATATTTCCAGACCTCTTTTTTCCATTTAAATCCAGCAAAGCTGAAGCTTTCATTAGACTCGATTCCATGACGGATGGATTGGTTTTCCAGGCCAAACTAATCCCCAGAATCAAACGGAGGCAAGAGACAACAGACCAGAGAGAGCCCTTTGCGGACCAAAATTATAGGCTTAAAGGGATATTTCAGGATTTTGGCAATGAAGACATTTATCTACCTCCCAAGACTCAGATGAACTAATGGATACCATTTTTATGCCTCTGCATCCAGAAGGAAGTTGGAGGCAATTTTGTGAGCCAATGATAACTAGCTTAGCGCAGAGACTGGAAGTCTTCGGGTACAGCTAGCATGCCACCAGTCTTTGTGCTAAGCGAGCGCTAACGCTAGTTAGCATTGGCTCGCGAAACTACCTCCAACTTCCTTCACAGCCAAAATCCTGAACTATCCCTTTAACCACCAGGTTATAAGGGCACTAGAAGAGAGGCCTCCGATGAGAGGAACTATCTGAACTAATGAATACTCCTCAGGAAAAACAATACTAACAAAATGGGAAAAGGTGGATGAAGAAGTATCTCAACTCGGGAGAAATTAAAGGAAAATAACTACCTTCATTGGCTGTTGAGGCCAGGTAGTGGGGTCTTTTGTTTTCGTCCTCAGCTGTATCCATTTTAAATAATCAATGGCTATCATTCACCATCTACCATCACAATGAATAGCCCATCATTGGGTGCATCCCAAATGACAGCCCAATCCCTACATACTGTAGTGCATTGCATATGACGAGACCCTACGGGACCCGAGTAAAAACAAATGCACTATAAAAGGAAATAGGATGCCATATGGGAAACAAATGTGTTTAACTGCGCCTTTGTTCTGATCGTGTTACTGAAAACTGCTCTAATAAATAAACTCAGATCAAAAGGACACCATAACATAAAAATTGGTCACCCTAAATGTGTTTTAATTTAATAACATTTTTTAATTTTCAACTGCTGACAAACGTTTGTTGTAATTTGTTGCACTGAGCCGAGATCCCCTGCAGGCCAGAGGGCCTCTTCTACATGCAAGTACTCTGATAAGACGGTGGCAGTCAGAGGAACTCTCCACTCAGTGTTACAGTACGAGTAGCGTAAAGTGAAACTGAACAATTCGGTTTGAACCCAGGCTGACAGTATATAGCCTAAGTCTCCTAAACCAGGTCTATATGGTTCTGTCCTAAACTCGAGACAGCATCTGATTGCCCAGCTTTCTCTGAATGGTCTTCATCAAGAGGGCTGAATGACAATGTAGGTATCGTATTCATCTGCTTCTATTACAGCACTGTCATAGGCCGGGTGACAGGAGTGGTGTTGGCTGCACTCAGGAGGAGCCTCATGCAACAGTGATATCTGCATGGGGCGTCCCTTGTTTCTATCAGGCAGCCACACACTTTCCAATCCCAGCTGGTTATCATTTTTTTTGTATGCATTGTAATTCCAGAAAATGTCCATAATATATCTGCCGCTGATTAGTGGAATGATATTGTTTTACAGTATTACTTACCCGCAATTGTTCGAAGTATGTGAGACACCCTCCACTATGCAGTGCTTGGTATCATTGTACCATCGAAATCGCTGTGAAATATCTTTTCAATAACACAAAATATATAGTTTTTATAGTTGTTTGAAGCTGGCGGACCAAAATTTGTTGGTTTCAGTTTTGGTACACCAGTTTCAAACTGTAAAAACGATATTTGTTACTGAAAATATATATTTCACAGCGATTTAGATGGTACAATGATAACAAGAACTGAAATTGAGCAAACAATATCATTTTTGCAACCAGGAAATGACAGCGATTTCCACTAGATAACACAGCCACAAAATCAGAAACAGCTTTTCTCAGTTTGACAACATATGCCAATCCAGCGGGAGAACTCAATTGGCAAAAATCACAGCCAATCACAACACTGGTGGGTAAGTAACACTATGAAACACTATCATTCCACTATTAGCGCCAGATATATTACAGACATTTTCTGAAATTAAAATGCAAAAATCATTTCGATTTAAAAAAAAAAGTGTAGCACCTATAAGAACACTATGACCTCAGGCCATATAACCCCAGGAATTACAGGAAATTAGCTTTAAAACTGCATATTGTTCACTCCGCCCCATGGCAAAATGTGTAGAATTGCAGCAAACCTGATTTAAAAACTAACACATTTTCTCTATGTCCAGTGTAGAATTGCAGGAAATATACCCTAAAAACGATAGTTATTTATTTTATCTCCGCTGTCAAGAGGGGGGGGCACTACTCGCAACAAATTTCACATGGGGCCCCCAAAAGGCTAGGGCCGGCTCTGACTACATGTGTGGGTATGGCTGTGGGTAAGTAGACTTGCGGCTCCTAATGCGTTGAGCTTTTGTGGCCCCCACCCCTATCCCTGGTCTAGATGGAGGAAGACTTCACACCAAAAAAAACATACTGTGGTCCTTGGTATGTGTGTGTTTGAATAACCCGAGTGTGTCCCCTCACTACAATATGTACAGTATGTAGCCTACCTAAAACACATTAACTCCAAGTGAAAGCATTGTTTATCTTTATCAATTCAGATGCCACCTGCAGATGACAGTACACACTAAGAACACATGGGCTAACTCACACAGCCTTTGTTACAGTGTTATTACTGAAAGCATCATCCCATATCAGTGATGTCACCCTGCTGCTCACCTTCCAGCCTGCAGAGCTGTTGCTGTCTCCTTTGTCCTTGAAGTAAGGGACAGACCTCACCATCCACTCATAGATCTGGGATAATGTCAGCCTCTGGTCCGGGGAGCTCTCTATGGCCTGGGTAATGAGGTCCGCATAGGAGTAGTTCCCCCAGGCATTCCTCCTAGCTGAGGACTTCCTAGGTTGGGAGGCCAGGCCATTGAGAGCTGAGACAGCATGCGTCTGTGTGGACAAGGAGGACCCATCGACGTCATTCCCCTCCTCTTTGGAAGTGGGGTTTAGTACTTCTTCCTTAGTGGTGGTGAAGCACAGGTGTTTAGAAGAGTTCTTTGTGTTCTGGTGTATGGCACCATTCACATTATTGACAGTGTACGAGCTAGAGCTGCTGGGTGCTGTGACATCATCATCCTCTTCCTCGGGAATGATGTCATCGTTTGATTCGGGCTTCCCTGCATTGGACTCTGGTCGAGGCAGAGGCCAGGTGCAAGACCTTGGTCGTTTCTGGGGCTCAAAGTCTGGATCGATGTCAATATCCTGAGAGAGTGGTTCATTGTGTGATACTTCAGCCATATTCCCCTCCTTGGTTTCTTGCTTGTATTCGGTATACACTGATCAACAAAGTTGCATTCCATTAATAATAGGCTATTATTAGTTTGTTTATCATGCATAATATTAGCAATCAATCACCAGACTAATTTAAAGCATGTATAATGAGTCAAATGTGTCCAAGGTCCACATTCCACACCTCCAGCTGCTAATAGAACTCCACGTGCGTCCCGTCGACTGTCTTTTCTCTGATGATCGCAGCAACTTGATCGTGCGATTCAAAAGGCCATTGTTTCATGTGCATTTATTACTGCAGCGTCTGTCTGTAAACAAATGGATTTATTATACATACGGCATTTTCAGTGATACAACAGAATTCCATCACCTATCTTGGGAATGGCGTGTAGCGCACCCTCTAGAATAACGTTAGCTAGCTACTGTATACAATCAACAGCGTTCCGTGTTTGTTTACTATTTCCAATATGCAGGTTACATTAAAAAAAAATTGCTCGCTAGCGATAAGAATCCACACCTTCACATTCCAAATGGGGCTGCCATCTTGACCATTTCCTATCCAAATATTTTATTAACCGTGTAAGGAGCACCGCCGAGAGCTTTCATTCCCTGCCTCCAGTGAGCTACTGGTTACCATCGAGAAATTATTTTCAGCGTTTGAAACAAATGAAGAGTTCAGCTACTTACACAATGTTGCATGTCGAATTAATAAAACATTCGCTCTGCCTGTGATTCTGCTCCCTCTCCTCATCCCGAGCAGCGGTGCACACCACAAGCACAACCTCCAAGGCCATCTCCAGCTGGCTACTAATACTGTAGTCCCAGATGAAAGAAAAGACCTGCCCCCTGGATTGCACTGAAGGAATCGGAGTTAAAGTGACACGCTCACTCTATTGCATCATATTGATAGGTTGAAACATTTCAAGTAAAGGCAACATACCAAGACATTTAATACAATAATTATGCATAATTACAAAAAGGTACTTACTTAGTATTTCAAATAATAATTATAATACTATTATAATCATGGAAGGCAAAATTACACATGGTATTACACAGTAAAGATATATATATATATACTATATATAGTGTATAGAAAAGTATGTCCAAATTAGTGGATTCGGCAATTTCAGCCACACCCATTGCTGACAGGTGTATAAAATCGGGCACACAGCCATGCAATCTCCATAGACAAACATTGGCAATAGAACGGCCTTACTGAAGAGCTCAGTGACTTTCAACGTAGCAGATAGAATGCCACCTTTCCAACAAGTCAGTTTTTCACATTTCTGCCCCGGTCAACTATAAGTGCTGTTTGTATTTATTAAGGATCCCCATACTCTTCCAGTGGTCATACGCAAATTTTAAATATTACATGACATTTCATAAGACTTTACACAATACATGAAGTGTTCCTTCGGGCCACTACTCTACTATCAAATATCTACAATACCTGTTATTGTGAAGTGGAAACGTCTAGGAGCAACAACGGCTGAGCCGCAAAGTGGTAGGTCCAAAAACAATTCGAACGGGACTGCCGGGTGCTGAAGTGAATCTGTCCTCAGTTGCAACACTCTACCGAGTTCTAAACTGCCTCTGGACGCAACGTCAGCACAATAACTGTTAGTCGGGGGCTTCATGAAATGGGCCGTACACAAGCCTAAGATCGTCGGAGTAGCTTAAAGCTCGCCGCCAGTGGAAACGCGTTCTGGAGTGATGAATTACACTTCACCATCTGGCAGTCCGACGAACTAATCTGGGTTTGGCGGATGCCAGGAGAACACTACCTGCCCGAATCTATAGCGCCAACTGTAAAGTTTGGTGTTGGAGGAATAATGGTCAGGGCTGTTTTTCATGGTTTGGGCTAGGTCCCTTTGTTCCAGTGAAGGGAAATCTTAACGCTACAGCATTCTAGACGCTTCTGTGCTTCCAACTTTGTGGGAACAGTTATGGGAAGGCCCTTTCCTGTTTCAGCATGACAATGCCCCCGTGCATAAAGCGAGTTCCATACAGAAATAATTTGTTCAAGATCGGTGTGGAAGAACTTGACTAGCCTGCAAAGAGCCCTTACCTCAACCCCATCTAAAACCTTTGGGATTAATTGGAACGCCAACTGCGAGTGCCGACCTCACTACTGCTCTTGCGGCTGAATGGAAGCAAGTCCCTTCAGCAATGTTCCAACATCTAGTGGAAAGCCTTCCCAGAAGAGTGGAGGCTGTTAAAGCATCAAAGGGGAGGACCAACTCCATATTAATTCCCATGATTTAGGAATGAGATGTTTGACGAGCAGATGTCCACATACTTTTGGTCATAAAGTGTATGTCATGTCAAACTACACAATTGTGCCCGGTAATCTGTTTCCTAGCCTGATCCTAGATGTTTGTACTCTTTCCCACTCCAATTATTTGATTTGACAATGAGTGACAAAGAGGTGGCATGGCAGCACAGCATAGGCTGGCACTCAGGTTACAGTCATTTCTGTTTGCTAAATAAAACTTAAAAACCATGAAGAAGGCAGGATGTTGCTTTCAACATCAGAGACAAGCAGCCTTACATACATCCATATGAACCATACTGTAGTCATCACTCTCTATGATCGTCTCAATAAAATAATACAGTACATCACTTATTAAAATAGACAACCCTTTTCATTATAAGATATCAATAAAATAACAAATGTACTTTGAACCAGTAGTTCCATTTGTAGAAGTGGATTTCATTGAACTTTTTTTGCAAAAGCCATTCACACAATATACCCTATCTATCGTATGTGTACAGTATAGAAAGAAATCCACAGATAAAGGTTTAACTTAAAATGTTCTGCACAATATGGTCAGTTTGTAAAGTGCAATGGCAAAGTAAAATCATAAAGGCTTGAAGTCATACTTTCTTAGTATAATAAATATATTCCATTGTTTGGAGTCCCTCGTGGTAGTGTATGTGCATGTTTGAGACGGACTACTTTGCAGTCGGACGGCGTAGAATCACTGATCTACAAATCACACTTATTATATGTGATCATGATTGGTGATTCTGCGCCTCGCAACGCTCAAACTGATCCCGTCAAATTAACTGATAGTCTGTACTGGTGAGGTGGTTTTCACTGTCCTTGCAGGTAGTGAAGGGTTTAGAGGGTTGGTGAGGGGTACTGTACAGCTACGTGGTGATGGTGCTCCTGTCCCCTTCCAGCCAGTACTCTTCAGTCTGCATCTCAGTGAGGCGAGACACTGTCCTTTGGAAGGCAAAGATCTCCTCTGCTCCACTGAAGATAGACAACTCACTGGCTGCATCCTGATCCAGGAACAACACATGAGGGTGTAAATGCATTCAATAGAAAAACACCATTAGTGAGGTATTTTCCTAAAGCCTGAGAACAAAGCAGTTTTGGAGAGAAGCTGAGAAGTCAACAAACAGAAGGTCATAGTGTACAAAACATTGGGAACATCTGCTCTTTCCATGACCAGGTGAAAGCTATGATCCCTTACTGATGTCACCTGTTAAATACACTTCAATTGGTGTAGATCAGAGGGCTCCAAACATTTCTAGCATGATTAACTACTTAAAAAAAAATAAAACATGTCGCAAGATACTTTTCTAGCTTTCAAATAAGCACATTATTCTCTTCTCCAGTGTCTTTAGTGTACCAGAGAAAGTAGTGCACTATGTACTGTCAATATACCTGGTAAACTAAATGGTTAATAAACCACTAAGGGGGCCCTATAAAATCTGTGATCCCCCCCCCCCCAAAAAAAATGTTTTATAATTTTCCCAAATTATGTCCTCAGTTGTATTTTTTTTGTCTTTCACTCTCAAAATTACAATTGTTCATAGAGAAACAACAAAATAGAATGTTCTATCTTTGTTCTGGAAGACTGGAAGAAATTCCCCTTAAATTGTGCATCTGGCCCTTTAATTGTGCATCTAGTGAGTAAAAGAATATGCCTTCTAAGGCGCCAGTCGAGTGATGATTCTGTATTGCTACTGCTCATTTAATGGAAAAGTTTGAAAAGAACAAATAATAGATACAAAAGATATTTGTTAATGACAGTTTACGGTGGAGTACTTGAAAATCGCATATACTTTCAGAATTGTTTTGCGAGCTACTCAAAGGTGGGCTGCGGTTAACCTTTTAGGAGACCCCTGGTGTAGATGAAGGGGAGAAGACAGGTTAAATAAGGATTTTTAAGCCTCGAGACAATTGAAACATGGATTGTGTATTTGTGCCATGTAGAGGGTGAATGGGCAAGAAAAAAAAGACTTAAGTGTTTTTGAACGGGGTATGGTAATAGGTGCCCGGCGCACCAGTTTGTGTGTGTCAAGAACTGCAACTCTGCTGGGTTTTTCATGCTCAACAGTTTCCTGTGTGTATCAAGAATGGTCCACCACCCAAAGGACCTACAGCCAACTTGACAACTGTGGGAAGCATTGGAGTCAACATGGGCCAGCATCCTTGTCGAAGGCTTTCAACACCTTGCCCCAACAAATTGAGGCTGTTCTGAGGTAAAAAAAATGGGGTGCAACTCAATATCCTTATGCTTCGTACACTCAGTATATTGTAGGTCATATACTCTCTACCTAAGTTAGAGATCAAGAAAATAATGTTGGGAGTATTTGGCTGCAATTTGTACCTTTTTTAGGTTGAGATCATCCATGAGTTCATGATGGTGGTGTTCGTGATCTCCGTCGTGTACAAAGATGTCATCCAGAGGGTGATCGGCCAGAATCACCACTCGTACCTGGGGGACCCAGGATGAGACATTTACTGACACTGGTTGTTCTCATCAAGCCTGGTCCTAAATCTGGGACCAGGCTAGTTTTTAGCAACTCAAAATCATCCAACAATGCTAATCAAACAACCTCAGCGGTACATATAAAATCACACTCATATCAAAGGATAGTCTCAAAAAACAATCACAATGTGTAACAATAATAGAAGATGTGAGATAAGAATTTATGGCGCAAAGACAAAGTTTCCTTATAAACCGTACTATATTAAAATGATCCAGCCTCGAGCTTAGAAATAAAGCCCTCTGTTTCAACCTCCCTGTATGATTATGCTTGTTGATTTGGTTTCTTATTAGGTGCAAATAAATAACATAAATTAAAACTAAAGTGGTTTGTAATGTTACCTTGTGTTCATAGAAGGCATCGATAAGCGTGATCAAGCGTCTCGCTTGAGTCTTCTTGTTCATAGTGAGCAGGGGAATGTTCCTGATGAATACAGTATCAAACTGCCTGGAAATCTCCAAGTAGTCACTGGCACCCAATGGCTAGAATACAAAACACATCATGTATAAGTATGCCCCTTACAGTACAGGGAGTGCATACATACAGTGAGTTCCGAAGGTATTGGGACAGTGATATGTTTTGTTGTTTTGGCTCTGTACTCCAGCACTTTGGACTTGAAATGATACAATGACTACGAGGATAAAGTGCAGACTGTCAGCTTTAATTTGAGGGTATTTACATCCCTATCGGGTGACCCGTTTAGAAACTACAGCACTTCATTTACTCTCCCCATTCTATGGAACCAAAAGTATTGGGACAAATTCACTTACATGTATCAAAGTAGTCAAAAGTTTAATATTTGGTCCAATCTTCTTAGCACACAATGGTTGCATCAAGCTTGTGACTCTACAAACTTGTTGGATGCATTTGCTGTTTGTTTTGGTTGTGTTTGACTATTTTGTGCTCAATAGAAATGAATGGTAAATAATGTATTGTGTCATTTGAAACACTTTTACTGGAAATAAGAATATGTTTCTAAACACTTCTACATGAATGTGGATGCTACCATGATTACAGATAGTCCGGAATTAAATTGTAAATAATGAGTGAGAAAGTTAGGGGGGGGTATGATATTTGTGCATCTAACTGTCTCGCTCATCATTATTCAAGATTAATTCAGGACTATCCGTAATAATGGTAGCGTTCAGATTAATGTAGAAGTGTTTAGAAACATATTATACTCTCATTTACAATAAAAGTGTCTCCAAAATGACAATACATAATTGACCATTCCTTTCTATTGGGCACAAAATAATCTGGGTTAAAAAAAAGTGAGGTAATTTCTAAACGTTTGACCTGAGATGGATTTTTTTTTAAATACCCTCAAATTAAATCTGACATTCTGCACTTTAACATCATAGTAGTACAGAGCAATAACATCACGTGTCCCAATACTGTTGGAGCTCACTGTATTTAGTATGCCTATGTGATCCCTGTGGGAATTGAACCAACAACTCTTACCAACTAGGTAACACAGGACGTACAGTCAAACGTACAGTCTGCTGTGGTCACTTACTCTATCACACAGCTCCTCGAAGGTACAGTCTGCTATCGTCCCACATGTTTTCATAAGACTGACCTCCCTGGCTAGCAGTTTCAGAGTCCTTGGCCGTGTTACTAGAGAAAGAAAATGAACATCTGGTTCAGCTAAATTACAAGTAATAAACTCAACATGATGGAACACAATGAGGCTCAATATATTATTAAGTATACCATTAATACAGAATGTTATGTTCATATCATGCACCTATAATTATAGACCGCTCCACCGATCCCTCTTTATCTACACTCAATGACAACGTGAGCATCTTACTGTCGTTCTGTTTGAAGGCCAGCTCGTCAAACATCTTGTCCAGTATTGCCTCAACACAAGGTTCACTTGAGCTGTGTCGAAAAAGGGTAACATAGCAAAATATGATGAACCACATTATTTAAAACATGAAACTATACTGATCAAACACAAATTGTCTTGAAAGAAAGAGTTCCATATTAAAATAAATACTGCCAAATATAACCTAGTAATTTGAGTATTGAAATGCCTCATTGCTGTATCCATGGTTTGCACCATGCAGTTCTTACAGGAAGTACAGTTTCCCAGCTAAGGGTCTGTTTCTTCTGCGGTAGTCTATCCCAGAGTCCAGACGAAGCTCTTGGCAATAGTTCTGCATGAAAGAGGCAGACTACCGTAAGACAAACCTTGCCTGTATGTTTTCAAATCAAATCACATTTTATTGGTCACATACACATATTTAGCAGATGTTATGGCGGGTGTAGCGAAATGCTTGTGTTCCTAGCTCCAACAGTGCAGTAGTATCTAACAATTCACAACAATACACACAAATCTAAAAGTAAAAGAATAGGATTAAGGAATATATAAATATTAGGATGAGCCATGTCAGAGTGGCATTGACTAAAATACAGTAGAATACATGTCTTATATACAAAATAAATCAGAAATGTATTTCTTATTTACCTTCAACACAGCAATAAATGGCACAAAGTTGACCCTCTGTAGTCCGTTCTTGTACAAATCTAGAAGAGAGGAATAGGTCTGGTTAGATCAGTATAGATTGTCCTCTATGGATTGTGCTGAACGCAGCTCAACAAGGTATTTGTTTTGTGATGTAATATTCTACTTGCCCTCTGGGGGCCGGTTGGACGTGGCCACAACAACAACCCCATTCTTAAAGAGGTTTTCAAAGAGCTGTTTCAGAATCATGGCATCTGCAATGTCTGTCACCTGTGGAATGAATTTACAACCAATTCACTCATATTGTTCTATCCTGTTATATTTTCATGCGTCCAAAACTGGGAACCATGCATAGAATAGAACTTTATTAGTCCAACTCTAAAACAGGCTTTGGCTAAAACAGGATTCCTCATTATCACATCCATACATTAGCTAATGATATTCAGATAATTTTGCACAATTATAACATGAAGGTATAACAGTAGTTACAAGTGATCAGTAAGAGGAATATCCCCCAGACCTCACCTGAAACTCATCAAAGCACAACAGACAGGCCTCTTCACTGATCTCCTCTGCTATTGGTGCAATCGGGTCATAGACTTTAGCCATCCTCCCAGCTTTCCTTTTTGGCAGGCTCTTTTTAAGGCGATGTATCCCTAAATACAGTAAGTAAAAGAACAAAGATTGAGTCGACTCTGGACCCACTCATAGATCTCAGTTCAATTAATCAATCAAATCTGAATCTATTGCTCAACTCATTATTGACATTAAGTATGATCAACAAGTCATGTCAACTCGCCATTTAGCGACACAACTTAACGTACTATTATGTACATCTAACATAAAGCCGTGGAAATGGACCCTCTTTTTCTTCTTTGTCTCCACGTAGGAGTAGAACATGTCCATAACCATCGTTTTCCCTGTGCCTATAAATAAAACAGAGAAAAACAGAATGATAATTCATTGTTTCAAATGTGCAATGTAGTCAAAAAGGGAAATATCATAAATGTAATGCTAAAGTAGCAGCACAAAGATGGATATTAGAGCTACTACTTACCAACATCTCCATAGATGTAGTACCCTTTTGGGGGCTTTGGCTTAGAGAAAAACTGTAAAATAAAATAGACAGTGTGCAATGTATTGTGGGTATGTGTGAATATAGGGTTAACTATAGATTACTATTAGATATACTTTATTTAATGTGTTTTGACAGTGGTAAAAATCAAATAATGTATTATTGACATCAGTAAGAACATGCATAGAAATCAGATTACCTTCGAGAAGAGGGACGTAGGCTGGTTGTTGTAACCTCTTAGGGTTTTGTGCATTTTATCCAAGGTCTGAACCACGGCTTTTTGATGTGGGTCCTCTTGCAGCGACTCATCCCTGACCAGACTGTTGTAGTGCTCCAGTGGTCCGCTGTACGCTGCGGCAGCATTGCTGTCTTCTGCAGCCGGCTGGGGGAGAGCATCCGTCGAATAGCCTGAGCAGTAGAAAAGATCACGGAATCGGAATTATCGGTACATCCTGAAGCTGTATTAGTACTAGAACTAGTTAAATAATTAGACCACCTGTGGCGGTTATTGGTTAACGTGCTAAGAGCAGAAACGTAACGTTATTCATTTAGCGAGCAAACTGTCCAAAGCCAAAAGGTTCAGTCAGCGATTCGATATTCCTTCGTCTCTAAAGGTAAGTTGTGTAAGCACCGTAACAATGTAAGTAGCTATCTAAAAATGTAATTATAATAATGGCTGATTGACGCATAGGTTTCTAGACAATTCGCTATCTAGTCTAACTAGACAGGTCATGAATATAATTAAGTTTGACAGCTGACACTAGCGGTTTAGAGAAGTTAGCTATGCTAACTAACTGTCAGTACTCATTTTGAACAACACACAACAGTCAATCTAGCTCTTGCCTCACCAAAATAATATTCTCACCTCGTCTGGAAATGTTAGCCACACCGTTACATATCGTTTTCGAGGAATAGTACTGATCTTTCAGTAGAAATCTAATGATGGGTGACACCAAGGGCGACATCTTTGACGACAACATGCACGTCGCCATTTTGGCTTCAATTCCAACTTTATTGAACAAAGCGGAAATGCACAAAACGATTCTGAAGTGCGTCAGGAGAGGGCAGTAGTAGAAGAGAGAGGCCCAACTCGGCGGAAAATGTGTGTTCCTCCAGCAGGTGGCACTCTTTTCGTTTTCGTCCACCAAGCAAAGAGTTTGAAAGAGAGAAATCAATGAGTGTCGAATTTGGTCAGCAACAAAAATGAATGGCTTATTTTATCACATGAGATTTATTTGATAGAATATAATTTTTGTAATACTTAAAGTTGCTACGAGTGTACTGATATAAGTAGGACTTTGAGAAAAAACACAAACTTTGAGATGTCTCCAGATGGATATTCATGCATATTCATGATATGAGGCCAGTAGCATAGCATCCAGAGATGTGTATTCACGGTTGCCAAGGTAAGCCAGGATTCCCCAAAAAATTTACCAATTAATTAGATTTTTTTTACAATTGATCTTTCTTCTCTCAATGTTTCATAATTTTCCTTCAATTTGCAAGAGGCTGAATGTATTTGGAGCCAGATAGCTGCCAAAAGGTTGAACGTATGTTTTGTTAAGATCGTAAGAAAAGCCATGTGTGAAACATGAAACGTAACCATTAAATTAGATCTGTAAATGTACAAACCCTATGTTACGACTATGAATTAACATTTACACATTAAATTCTTACTTTACGTCTCCCATTACTCAGTTTTTTATACTTACAAACTTTTGTCAGGAATGGAAAGGACATGAACTGAACGTAGCTAGTCAAAGTTAGCTAGTCAATCAAGCAAATGTAGCCCAGACTTTAGTTGCTTTGCAGCTTCCAAAAGCAGCAGACAAAATAAAAGTATTGAGCTTGTTTTAAAATGACGTTCAATAACAAAAAAATTCAATTTCCACCAAAAATGACATACCCAAATATAACTGCCTGTAGCTCAGGACCTGAAGCAAGGACATCAAATGATTGATACTATTTGAAAGGAAACCGTTTGAAGTTTGTGTAATTGTGAAATTAATGTATGATAATATAACACATTAGATCTGGTAAAATATAATATAAAACCATACATTTTCATCTTTGAAATGCAAGAGAAAGGCCATACTTTCAGTTGAATAATTACATTACTACACAATATTTTGTATGAAGTTTGCCCAAATGTGCCGAATTGGTCAATTAATACATTGTCAAGTACATAACTATAGATAACATACAAAAATGCTATGGTATTAAAAAATTAAAGTTTACACACTCCCAGGAATGTCATACATGATGGATCATTAGCTTATACACTAACTTTCACACATCTAGATGGCCGGGTGGGGTGGGTGTGGAGCCAGAGACAGCGGTGGGGTCAAACTGTAGACCCCAGTTCCCGCATTTGAACATCACAATTGATTTTATCAAACAAAATTATGCTATATTTTATCTCTGGGACCCTTAGGATGACAAATCAAAGCAAGATTACTGAATGTAAGTACATTATTTACCTTCAGAGGTGAATGTATCAATCCAGTTGCTGTGATCATTTTTGTTGTTGTTGTGCACTCCTCAAACAATAGCATGGTATTTTTTCACTGTAATAGCTACTGTTAATTGAACATATTAGACATGTCTATGTCCCAGATTTTTTTTTTTTTTATTTGACCTTTATTTAACTAGGCAAGTCAGTTAAGGACAAATTCTTATTTTCAATGACGGCCTAGGACAGTGGGTTAACTGCCTGTTCAGGGGCAGAACGACAGATTTGTACCTTATCAGCTCGGGGGTTTGAACTTGCAACCTTCCGGATACTAGTCCAATGCTCTAGGCTACCATGCCGCCCCATAGCTGTATACAACGTCATTCTAGTCACATTAGCACACGTTAGCAACAACCGTCCAGGTTTAGGGACACCCATACCGTAGTTTGGCCGCCGGCCAAACTGAGCAATCGTGGGGAGAAGGGCCTTGGTCAGGGAGGTGACCAAGAACCCGATGGTCACTCTGACAGAACTCCAGAGTTTCTCTGTGGAGATGGAAGAACCTTCCAGAAGGACAACCATCTCAGCAGCACTCCACCACGCCACTCTTCAGTAAAAGGCACATGACAGCCCGCTTGGAGTTTGCCAAAAGGCACCTAAGGACTCTCAGACAATGATAAATAAGATTCTCAGGTCTGATGAAACCAAGACTGAACTCTTTGGCCTGAATGCCAAGCGTCACGTCTGGAAGAAACCTGGTACCATCCCTACGGTGCAGCATGGTGGTAGCAGCATCATGCTGTGGGGATGTCTTTCAGCGGTAGGGACTGGGAGACTAGCCAGGATCGAGGGAAAAATGAACGGAGCAAAGTACAGAGAGATCCTTGATGAAAAACAGCTCAGGACCTCAGACTGGGGCCAAGTTTCAACTTCCAACAGGACAATCACCCTAAGCACACAGCCAAGACAACGCAGACATGGCTTCGGGATAAGTCTCTGAATGTCCTCGAGCGTCCCAGTCAGAGACCGGACTTGAACCTGATGGCGACAAAGAACATGGTTGACGTTTTACATTCTCACTGGAATATGCCCAGATGCGTGGCCTTTTGCGTGAAGAAAAGACGCAGGAAAAGGAGCTGCAGATCAGGCAGCCTTCTGAGAATCCGTAGGCGAGCTAGTAAACTCCCATTGCCATCCGTTCTTCTTGCTAACGTGCAATCATTGGAAAATAAAATTGATGACCTACGTTTTAAGATTATACTACCAATGGGACATCAAAAACTAACATCTTATATTTCACTGAGACGTGGCTGAACGATGATACGGACAATATAGACCTAGCGATATGTTCCATGCACCGGCAGAACAGAGACGCTACCTCTGGTAAGACGAAGGGTGGGGGTGTGTGTCTATTTGTCAATAACAGCTGGTGTGCGATGTCTAATATTAAAGAAGTCTCGAGGTATTGCTCGCCTGAGGTAGAGTACCTTTTGATAAGCTGTAGACCACACTATCTACCAAGAGAGTTCTCATTTATATTATTCGTAGCCATCTTTTTACCACCACAGAACGAAGCTGGCACTAAGACCGCTCTCAACCAACTCTATAAGGCCATAAGCAAAGAAGAAAAGGCTCACTCAGAAGCAGCGCTCCTAGTGGCCGAGGACTTTAATGCAGGCAAACTTAAATCAGTTTTACCAAATTTTTACCAGCATGTCACATGTGCAACCAGAGAAAAAAATAAAATCCTTGACCACCTTTACTCCACACACAGAGATGCATACAAAGCTCTCCCCAACCTTCATTTGGCAAATCTGACCATAATTCTATTCTCCTGATTCCTGCTTAAGCACATTCAGGTCAGGGTATATGCAGCCGTTTTGGCCACCTGGCTCGCTGCGAACTGTGTGAAGACCATTTCTTCCTCACAAAGACCGTAATTAATTTGCAATAATTTTACGTAATTATGACATAACATTAAAGGTTGTGCAATGTAACAGCAATATTTAGACTTAGGGTTGCCACCCATTCAATAAAATACGGAACGGTTCCGTATTTCACTGAAAGAATAATAAACCTTTTGTTTTCGAAATGATAGTTTCTGGATTTGACCAGCTTTTTTACATGGCACATATTACAATTTTACTTTCTTCTCCAACACTGTTTTTGCATTATTTCAACCAAATTGAACATGTTTCATTATTTATTTGAGACTAAATTGATTTTATTTATGTGTTATATTAAGTTAAAATAAAAGTGTTCATTCAGTATAGTTGTAATTGTCATTATTACGAATATATAAAAATCGTCTGATTAATCGGTATCGTTTTTTTTGTGGTCCTCCAATAATCGGTCTTGGTATCGGCGTTGAAAAATCATAATCGGTCGACCTGTTCATTGACTACAGCTCAGCGTTCAACATCATAGTGCCCTCAAAGCTCATCACTAAGCTGAGGACTCTGGGACTAAACACCTCCCTCTGCAACCGGATCCTGGACTTCCTGACGGGCTGCCCCAGGTGGTAAGAGTAGGCTACAACACGTCTGCCACGCTGATCCTTAACACTGGGGCAACTCAGGGGTGTGTACTTAGTCTCCTCCTGTATTCCCTGTTCACCCATGACTGCGTTGCGAAACACGACTCCAACACCATCATTAAGTTTGCTGACGACACAACAGTGGTAGGCCTGATCACCAACAACGATGAGACGGCCTATAGGGAGGTGGTCAGAGAACTGGCAGTGTGGTGCCAGGACAACATCCTCTCCCTCAATGTGAGCAAGACAAAGGAGCTGATCGTGGACTACAGGAAAAGGTGGGCCGAGCAGGCCCCCATTAACATCGACGGGGCTGTAGTGGAGCGTGTCGAGAGTTCCAAGTTCCTTGGTGTCCACATCACTAACGAACTATCATGGTCCAAACATACCAAGACAGTTGTGAAGAGGGCATGACAAAACCTTTTCCCCCTCAGGAGACTGAAAAGATTTGGTATGGGTCCTCAGATCCTCAAAAGGTTCTACAGCTGCACCATCGAGAGCATCCTGACCGGTTGTATTAGCGCCTGGTATGGCAACTGCTCGGCATCTGACCGTAAGGCGCTACAGAGAGTAGTGCGAACGGCCCAGTACTGCCAAACTTCCTGCCATCGAGGACCTATACAATAGGCGGTGTCAGAGGAAAGCCCATAAAATTGTCAGAGACTCCAGTCACCCAAGTCACAGACTGTTTTCTCTGGTACCGCATGGCAAGCGGTACCGGAGGGCCAAGTCTAGGACCAAAAGGCTCCTTAACAGCTTCTACCCCCAAGCCATAAGACTGCTGAACAATTAATAAAACCGCCACTGGACAATTTGCTTGGACCCCCCCCCCCCTCTCCTCCCTTTTTGTACACTGCTGCTACTTGCTGTTTATTATCTACGCATAGTCACTTCACCCTCATGTACATGTACACATGATCTCAACTAACCTGTACCCCGCACACTGACTCGGTACCAGTGCCCCCTGTATATAGCCTCGTTATTCTTATGGTGTTACTTTTTATTTTAGTCAACTTGGTAAATATTTTCTTAACTCTTCTTGAACTGCACTGTTGGTTAAGGGCTTGTAAGTAAGCATTTCACGGTAAAGTCTACACTTGTTGTATTCGGAGCGACTGACAAATAAAGTTGGATTTGATTTGATTGAACATCTCTGGAGAGACCTGAAAATAGCTCTGCAGCAATGCTACCCATCCAACCTGACAGAGCTTGAGAGGATCTGCAGAGGAGAATGGGAGAAACTTCCCAAATACAGGTGTGCCAAGCTTGTAGCATCATACCCAAAAAGACTAGGGGCTGGAATCGCTGCCAAAGGTGCTTCAACAAAGTACTGAGTAAATTGTCTTAATACTTATGTAAACGTGATATTTCGTTTATTAAAATAAAATAAAAATACATTTGCAAAAATGTCTAAACCTGTTTTTGCTTTGTCATTATGGGTTATTGTGTATAGATTGAAGAGGGAAAAAAAACATGTTAATCCATTTTAGAATATGGCTGTAACGTAACCAAATGTGGAAAAGTCAAGGGTTCTGAATGCTTTCCAAAAGCACTGTATTTGTCATGTAGTGACTACATGTCTTTCATGTGCATATGACAAATGAACAAACAAACTTGACGAGAACATTCCAACGGTCAGAACTGGGTCGTTCCACAAAATGAGTGTCCTTTGATATGTTAAGTAGACATTTTTACAAATTTTGAATTTTAAAATACTTTTATATGAAATGAAGTGCCCTTTGGTGTAGTCCACATGGATAATTCAATACATCCAATTGTCAATATGAATGAAGACTTGCTAAAGTGCATTTTTAGTCATATATGAAGGTTATTATTTATTTTATGTGACTAGTGATTCATTTACATCTGTCTAATTTCAAGGTCAACCCTGTTACGTGAACTGAACTTTTGTTTTAATATGGTCAATTTCAAAAGAAAATGAACATTGAATATTGAACATCTAATAGTCAAATCATAGTGTAAAAGTAGGTGAGCTGGTTCTACTTTGGCCATTTTTTTGGTGTTTTGTGGTGAAAATGAGCGTAACATCAACCCTGTTACCTACCCATAGATAGACAGGCTAGACTTATTTGAACAATTTCATTTGTTTTTGTGAATCTTGCATTCAGTTGCCCCTCCTTGTTGCACACCACAAGCTTCCATTCCCTGTGTCACAAGGGGATTCATGGCTGATTTAACTAGTAATTACCAGTTGGAGGGCCTTCCAAATGGATTTTTCCCAGATGTGGTAATATCCCACTTGGTCACAAACAAACGTAACTAACCATCCATTGTAGAGCCGTATAATATCACTCATTGGAAGTACAAGACCTAGACTGTCACAACTTCCGCCGAAGTTAGTCCCTCTCCTTGTTCGGGCGGCATTCGGCATCACCGGTTTTCTAGCCGCCACCGATCCACTTTTCATTTTCCATTTGTTTTGTCTTCATTGTACCCTCTGGTTCCCCATGGTTTTGTGCGTGTTTGTTCGTTGTAAGTTGGTCTGTATTTGTGAGCTTGATTATTTTCATTCTTGGAATATTTTATGTTTTGAGTAAAGTTACGTGAATTACTCATCTGTGTCCTGCGCCTGACTCCGCCTTACCTGCTACACCTAGACGACTTACATAGACCTACACTTTGACATACTGTGGAGTACGATGTATAGTTTTTGATTAAATCGATATAAAATAAGATAATATAAATAGATTTTTTTCATTTTTTAATTCAGCTGGAGAGGCACTTACTATAGTTTTTTTGTTTTTTTACTCTCAAGATAGGAAAATATTACCGCATGCCAAAAGTTTGCAAAGCTGTTACCAAGGCAAAAGGTGACTATTTGAAGAATCTCAAATGTAAAATATATATTTAGACTTTTCTTTTGGTTACTACATGATTCCATGTGTTATTTCATAGTTTTGATGTCTTCACCATTATTCTACAATGTAGAAAATAGTAAAAATGAAGAAAAACCCTTGAATGAGAAGGTGTGTCCCAACTTTGGACCGGTAGTATATGCACACACTCAATAAAAAATTAATTAATTTCCTATTTCCTATTGTAGTTAGCGGTTGGTTTGAGGATGTCTTCTGTACTCATTATTCATCCTCCCAGTTTTGAGGGAGCCTGACTCAAGCGGCAAAACATGGGAGTTACAGCCACCATGGTGTTACAGGCTTGTTGCCATGACAACAGTAGAACGTTTCTGGCAGAGACACAGACATATACACACACACACACACACACACCATTACAGTGGAATCTGCCCTGCTTGGATATTCCACTCTGCGTTGCGGTTCAAGAGATTTAGAAGCAGGCAAATACACTCAGACACAGACAGAACAGAGGAGGATTCAGTAGGAGATCAACTGAAAAGGGATATACTCTCCAATCCTCATTCTTTCTGATGGTGTGTGCATATTGGCTATGTCTTGTCTTCCTATTTTTCATTGTCTTTGTCTGCATGAAGGAAGGATGAAGCATGCTGCATGCTACTGCTATAGTCTGACCACTGTTATAATTTAGCAGTGCCTGTGTGCATAGCCTTCTGTGCTGTGTATATATGAGACATGTATGTATCATTTTTTTTTTTTATCAGTAGGATGGCACTTGAGGCTGCTGCTTTTATAAAGATTAGGGTGAGCACTGTCATCGTAATGGTAGTTCATAGCTGTGTAGTGAAATCAATTCCTCCCTCCCTCTGCCACTGCTGAATGCATTAGTGTAATGAGATGTCTGCAGCCAGCCAGCCAGCCTGTGTGCCGTGCAGCAGCAGCAGCAGAGACGAAAGGAGCAGGGAGAAACACGTACAGTACAGCAGCTAGAGGCAAAATGGCTTTCACAGCCTGCTGAGGGAGTGTGCTGTGCATAGAACCTTCTCCTGCTGATCTGGACTCTAACAGGGATTGAAGAAGGGAAGAGCTTGCTTCTCAAGCGTTCTAGATCAGAGGAGATCAGGTAACGGAGGCGCTGGTAGACAAGCAGCCAGAATGTTGGGGCTCACAATGAAGACAGGATGGACTGGGTGGTAGATCTGTTCCATCAGGGGGAACTTGCTTTAGGCATTGTTGCCTTTTGTGTTGTCTGTTTTTTTAGTGTTCAACTCAATTTTCTGTAGCTGGCTGCATTTAGTGCCCTGCAGCAGAATGTCTTGCAGGCTCTTCTGTTTACTGTTGTTGTGGTTAATGTTATGTGACAGCATCTTTTTTCCACATCCGCCTCAGTAGCTGGATTATGGATGCACAATGTAAATAGATTCTTATGTAGCATGTGTATGTTTGTTATATGTGAAGAGATGATTGATTCTAGGAAAGAACAATGTTGATGTACGACGTGTGCACTAACAGTGGTTTAGATTACAAGCCATGCAGTCTTAAATTATTATTATTGTATCTCCCTTTGTGTTTCCCTCCTTCCTGTATGTCTCCCTGCAGCTCCAATGAGTGTACTTGCAGCAGCACAGAAAGCAGACAACAACAGTGAAATGCAGTCGCCTGCAGTGTCTCCTTCCTTCCTCCCCAGCCAACCAGGAAAGATTCCCGGCAGGAAGAGAGGGAGACCCCCACTTCATCGCAAGATGGATTTTCCAACCCACTACCCTGATTCCCTTCCTCCTCTCAAAGTTCCCAAGAAGAGGGGGAGAAAGCCTGGCTTCAAGGTCAGTGTCAGGGATGGGATGGGATGGGGGGAAAGAGAGGGGAAGGGGGGTGGCAATGGGGATGCAGTGTGTTTAAAAATGCATATGATGATGTAGTAAGACAGACCCCATTTCATTTATATTTAGTGGGGGTCATATTTGTCTGAAAAAGACTTAACATGAGGTAGGTTTGTTTAATTGATTAGCATTCTGATTGGCCACTGTATATGCCTAGCAAAAATGTCTGCATTGTTTAAGTGATTGGTGAGTGTCGCAATAAGAATAGGGAATATTGTGAATTATTTCATAAAAAGTTATTTTATTTACACTGAACAAAAATATAAACGCAACATGCAACAATTTCCAAGATGTTAAAGTTCATATAAGGAAATCAGCCAATTGAAATAAATAAATTAGGCCCTAATCTATGGATTTCACTTGACTGGGAATACAGATATGCATCTGTTGGTCACAGAAACCTTTTTTAAAAATGGGCCTCACAATGGGCCTCAGGGACTCTGCAATTTGAATGCACAAAAATACATTGACATCGATAAAATGCAATTGTGTTCGTTGTCTGTAGCTTATGCCTGCCCATACCATAACCCCACCGCCACCATGGGGCACACTGTTCCCAACGCTGACATCAGCAAACTGCTCACCCACACAACACTATACCCATGGTCTGCGGTTGTGAGGCTGGTTCGACATAGTGCCAAATTCTCTAAAATGATGTTGGAGGCGGCTTATGATAGAGAAATGACCATTTAATTCCTCTGGCAACAGCTCTGGTGGACATTTCTACAGTCAGCATGCCAATTGCACACTCCTTCAAAACTAGAGATATCTGTGGCGTTTTAGAGTGGTATTTTATTGTCCCCAGCACAAGGTGCAACTATGTAATGAGCATTGTTTAATCAGCTTCTTGGTATGCCACACCTGTCTGGTGGATAGATTATCTTGGCAAAGGAGAAATGCTCACTAACAGGGATGTAAACAAATTTTTGCACTAAATCCATTTGTTGGATATTTTATTTCAGCTCATGAAACATGGAACCAACACTTTACATGTTGCGTTTATATTTTTGTTTTGTGTACAAATTGCTGTACAAGTACAATACCAGTCAAATGTTTGAACACACCTACTCATTCCAGTTTTTTTTCCCTACATTGTGGAATAATAATGAAGACATCAAAACTATGAAATAACACATATGGATTCATGTAGTAACCAAAAACGTTTTGAACAAATCAAAATATATTTTATAATAGAGATGGTTCAATGTAGCCACCCCTTGCCTTGACAGCTTTGCACACTCATGGCATTCTTTCAACCTGCTTCTTGAGGTAGTCACCTGGAATGCATTTCAATTAACAGGCGGACCTTGTTAAAAGTTCATTTGTGGAATTTGTTTCCTGCTTAATGTGTTTGAGCCAATCAGTTGTGTTGTGACAAAGTAGGGGTGGTATACAGAAGCTCTATTTGATAGCTCTATTTGGTAAAAAACCCAAGTCCATATTATGGCAAGAGCAGCTCAAATAAGCAAAGAGAAACGACAGCCCATCATTACTTTAAGACAAGAAAGTCAGTCAATCAGGAAAATGTCAAGAACTTTGAAAGTTTCTTCAAGTGCAGTCGCAAAAACCATCAAGCACTATGAGGAAACTGGCTCTCGTGAGGACTGCCACAGGAAAGGAAGACCCAGAGTTACCTCTGCTGCAGAGGGTAAGTTCATTATAGTTAACTGCACCTCAGAGTGCACCACAAGTACATGCTTCACAGAGTTCAAGTAACAGACACATCTCAACATCAACTGTTCAGAGGAGACTGTGTGAATCAGGCCTTCATGGTCGAATTTGCTGCAAAGAAACCACTGCTAAAGGACACCAATAAGAAGAAGAGACTTGCTTGGGCCAAGAAACATGAGCAATGTGTAAATGTCTAATTTTGGAGACGCAGAGTCGGTGAACGGATGATCTCCGCATGTGTAGTTCCCACCGTGGAGGAAGAGGTGTGATGGTGTGGGGGTGCTTTGCTGGTGATACTGTTGGTGATTTATTTAGACTTTAAGGCACACTTATCCAGCATGGCTTACCACAGAATTCCGCCGCAATACACCATCCCATCTGGTTTGTGCTTTCATTTGTTTTTCAACATGACAATGACCCAAAACACACCTCCAGGCTGTGTGAGGGCTATTTGACCAAGGAGAGGGATGGAGTGCTGCATCAGAAGACCTGGCCTCCACAATCACCCGACCTCAACCCAATTGACCCCAACCCAAATGGTTTGGGATGAGTTGGACCGCAGAGTGAAGGAAAAGCAGCCAACAAGTGCTCAGCAAATGTGGAAACTCCTTCAAGACTATTGGAAAAGCATTCCTATTTTATTTTCTATGTTGGGGTTTGTTTATGATTCCCAATTAGAGGCAGCTGGTAATCGTTGTCTCTAATTGGGGATCATACTTAAGTTGCATTTTTCCACCTGTGGGTTATGGGATATTGTCTATGGATAGTTGCCTGTTAGCACTATTGTTAGCTTCACGTTTCGTTTGAGGTTTATTGTTTTGTTTTGCTGTGAGTTTCACTTAGTAATAAAAAGATGTGGAACCCAGATCCCGCTGCGCTTTGGTCCATTCATTCCAACGATCGTGACAGTTAACTAATGCAAATTGCGAACCATAATATTTTAATAATAATAGTACTACTACTAATAGAAGACCTTTTATCCAAAGCTACTTCAGCGTACATTTTATGTATGGGTGGCCCCTGGAATCGAACCCACAACCCTGCTGTGGAAGCAACATTCTCTATCAACTGAGCCATCAGGATAATTTTAGACTATTGTTGCTACCTAAAACTGGAATAAAATGCCATTATTTACAAGTGATCCATTTAAACTGTGTACAATTAACCCTGTAGATATTGAGATCCTAGCCTTGTGTCTCCCTGCAGCTGAAGCCCAGGATGGTGATGACTCCCCTGGCCATCTCTCCTCCCAGCAGCACCCCAGAACCAGACATGAGCTCCATCCCCCAGGATGCTGCGACCATCCCCCACTCTGCCACGCCCCAGGTGCTCACAGGTGGGCAACGCCTTTTCGATCCCTCCTATTGTGTTCCCTGCAGTGTTTATCTACATAAACAAGCAGGGTAACAAGGGTGTCTCTCTCTCTCTTTGTGTTCCCTGCAGTGTGTATCTACATCAACAAGCAAGCCAACATGGGTCCTAACCTGGATAGGAAGAAGCTGCAGCAGCTCCCAGATCATTTTGGACCTGACAGGCCTTCCGTGGTGCTGCAGCAGGCTGTCCAGGGGTGCATCGACAGTGCCTTCCAGCAGAAAGCTGTGTTCACTCTCCTCACACAGGGCTACGGAGGAGAGAAAATATCAGGTATAACATAAACCCACAGATTGTATGTAGTGTAACTGACGATTTCTGTTTTATATTCATTTATTTCATTAGTAGAAATAGCCCGTAGGGAAATAACAGAAATTGGCATACACTCATTTGATAATCTAATAACCATGAGGTATCCTTCCTGTCTCATGTCCATTCACCCGCTGAATGACACACATAAACAATCCATGTCTCAATTGTCTCAAGGCTTAAAAATCCTTCTTTAACCTTGTCTCATTCCCTTCTTCTACGCTGACTGAAGTGGATTTAACAAGTGACATCAATAAGGGAGCAAAGATTTCACCAGGATTCACCTGGTCAGTCTGTGTCACGGAACGAGCAGGAGTCCTTAATGTTTTGTATACTCAGTGTAGAGAGCAATACTTTTGACCAGGGCCCATAAGGCTCTAGAATAGGGTGACATTTGTTGTTTTGAGACATGGCTGTAGAAATGTGTCGCCTAGGGCAAGGTTAACTGCAACAAGCTTTAGTACAACAGGAAATCAACAAAGTTTCTAGGTTAATCAAGTGTTCCTTTTGATTTCCAGCCACCTTCGATGGGAAGCAGCACCTTCTGAGTCTGCCTGTGGTCAACAGCGTCGGCTACGTGCTACGCTTCCTCAAGAAGCTCTGTCGTAGTTTACACTGTGAAAACCTCTTCAGCGACCAACCAATCACCCAGCATAATGCCTCCTACCAATCAGAGGGTAATGTACTGTCGTTAATTCAATTACATTCAAAATACTTTATTTATCCTACAAGGGGCAATTGTGTAGGCAGGAGTGCAGATGTGATGCATTGTACATTACTTCTTAGAAAACACAATCCTGTAACTTAACAAGAGCCTCTGAAAAAATGTCCCTCTGAAATATAGTGGGCTCAGTTCCCCAAATATTGTACTATATTGCTTCAGATTGCACATGGAAGCACAGAATGACAATTTGTGAAATACACATCATTTGGTGTTTTACTTGTGTAATCCCATCCATTATCAAAATCCCTGTATTCCTACCCAAACAGCTGAGACCTCCATGCCAGAAGACTACCTAGAACACTCCCATGTCCCCCAGAAATATCCTAGGCTCAATTCCCCAAACATGTGCGTTTGTTGCTTCGGATTGGACAATTAAAGCACAGAACGGCATTTCAAATACATATTTCAAAGACTTCAGCTTCTATCCAAAAGTGATTCAAAGTATCGCAAATATTTGTTTACTAATGTAATTTCTTTCCATCCATTTCACAGCTGAAACCTCCATGCCAGAGGAGTACCTTCTGGACCCGTCAGACAAACGCTACTCAATGGACCCAGGTGACTCCGCCTTTAGTGCGATAAGCTCCTCCTACTCATCCAAACCGTCCTATGGGTTTCGCTCCTCGCAGCAATTCCCCAACAGCTCCTCCCCCATGGGCATGTGTAGACAGACGTCTAGTCCAAATACTTTCCTGGAAGGTAACAGGACAGGTAAGAGACTGGGAGAGTGGAGACTAGAGTTGCAAAATTCTGTTAATTTTCTCAAAATTACCAGGTTTTCCTGCTTATTCCCTTCTGATTCCGGTGATCTTCCAACTGGGTTTTCTGGAAAACCTGGGGATTTTGGGAAAGTTTGTTTCTTGCTATAATCACAATGCCTTAACCAGGTAAAATAGACCCGTAGTGAAATCTTTATTCTGTACCTATCTGTCTCTTTTCTCATCCAGCGTACAATCCATCTCAGGACTCCCAGGAGTCCAAGGTGCCCCCCAGTAAGGACCCTTCCACCTGGAGTGTAGAGGACGTGGTGTGGTTCATCAGAGACGCTGACCCCCATTCCCTGGGCCCTCATGTGGACATATTCAGGAAGCATGTAGGCTACCCTTGTGCTCACTCTTAATTAATTAATATTTTGATACCTTGCATCCTCTCTCCTCACCTTCTCAAAACGCCTTGGATGAGACGGTCAGGGGGGAGGAACAGAGGAACCTTGGACCTTCTCCTCCAATATAGTTGAGAAGGAGGCGAGGAGACTGGGTGAGAGGAATCACAGAAAATCTCAATGAAATTGAGGCCTGCCCACTGGGCAAAACCTGGTTGAATAAACATTGTTTCCACGTCATTTCAACAACTGCAAAAAATGTGCTGACATTAAATCAACGTGGAAAACTGTTTGGATTAGCAACAAGTCATCAGTTTAAGGGATTAAAAAAAAATGCTACCAACTTGCAACCTAAATCCAATGACATGGTGACTTTTTTTGGTTGATTTCACGTTGAATTCACGTTAGTTGACAACTTAACCAAATGTAAATCAAAACTAGATGTTGAACTGACATCTGTGTCCAGTGGATGGATCTGCAACAGTGATCGGATTATATCTGGATGTGATGTTTTGTGAAATACTAACCAGGATTTGGGTCACTTCTATTTTAATTCAGTCAATTCAGTAAACAACACTGATACACGTGTATGATTAGTTTACTTGTGGAGATATAACCTCACTTTCTTTCCCACAGGAGATAGACGGCAACGCGTTGTTACTTCTAAAGAGTGAGATGATCATGAAGTACCTAGGACTGAAGCTGGGGCCAGCCCTGAAGCTCTGCTATCACATCGACAAACTAAAACAAAACAAGTTCTGAATCTGAACATTTTTTCACTTCATCAATCTGTGGGACCCAACTTTGTGCTATATTTTACTAATTATTTAGCATTTTCAGATGCTATGTAGCTAATGAAAAAAAATGTATTCTGACAGAATACAACGTTTTGGGATATTCTAGTTTTGATGTTGAAATAACTTTTTGGTTTATACAGATGACACAATATGCAAATTCTGGAATGCATAACTGATACACTGGCAGACAATATTGGGAAAAGTAGACTATATTACTTTGAGGATACAGTTGTCCCATAAATGAGTTTATAATGTGCCCAAAGCATATAGCAAGTCACATTTATGATCTGTTGAGAAGTGTGAATTATTTTAGATAAACTATTATTTATACTTGGTCTTCGAAAAATGTAGTTAAGGCCTCACAAATGTGTGATAAACAGATAAAAATGGTCCCATATTGTTTTGATTCTATACCCTCACAAAAGTTATTTGAATGTGTCATAGGGTTGAAGATACAGTTCCACATAATGGTTTTTCAAGTTCTATACACATCAATGTAAACTCATATTGTGAAGCATGTGATTAGAAACAGGAATTTAAGCCCATGTTAAACATTATTAAACTGTTGTTGTTTTTTTACACAAAATAATGTAAACTAAACTCAGTGCAGAAATAAAAAATGACTTTGCATATTGTTTTACATACTATTTTGATAGAATTGTCAAAAAAAAAAACATGTTTGCGCTCAAATACATGACAATGAGCCATTTCTAGTTGAATATACCAGATTGTCAAATAATTATCATCGCCAAGACGCCTCACAAATTCATTGAAACTTGATTGTGTGGATATTTACTATATACATGTTTTACTATGTTATCATTCTTGAAACAGATTTGGAGAGCATAAGGGATGACAACACTCACCGGGAAAAATGTCTAAGGACCTACAGTATTGGGTTATGAGGCCATATAGCATTGCTTGTGTGTGCCAGTTTGGCAGTATGTGTACATTTTAGGAACCAATGTATGTGAATGCTGCTGTATATTGATTACATGTTAGCCATGCCAAGTCAAATCAAGCTGGGACGATGTCTTTTATTTTGAAAATCATGTTGGAAAGATGTACTGTAAGTCAGAGAATGACCAATGTGTGGATGAGTTTATTTGTACTGGTGCTAAAGAAGTTCTCAATGTATTGAATATCTCATGTTTGCTTTTGTGTTGTGAGTTTTAAATGGAAAACACTCAAATGTGTGTATTTAACCTGTCTGTGTATCCTAAGTATTAAATTAAGAAAATATTAAGGGGACAAGGTATGGTTTGAGGAGCATCTTTCTTTGTGATATCAACCAATTTACGGAATGAAATTATGCTTAGGATTCATGGAAAAATTTGAATTAAACGTTAC
Organism: Oncorhynchus clarkii lewisi; assembly: GCF_045791955.1. Lineage (NCBI taxonomy): Eukaryota > Metazoa > Chordata > Actinopteri > Salmoniformes > Salmonidae > Oncorhynchus > Oncorhynchus clarkii. Next base: position 26,064,020 of record NC_092165.1, on the reverse strand, counting down.
CAAATGTGTCCACATGGTGACACAATCATATGTTAATTCAGATAGTTCTGCTCCCTCCTGATGCAACATTATTTATTACAGGCTACTTCAGTATATTTGAATTAGTCAAACAGTATATATAGCCTATCCTTTTTTTACAGCCATGTTTGCATTGGAAGTTAGGCTACATAGGCTACATGCAGAAATCGTTGCAAATGTAGAATAGGGCAACATGCCTTACTGCAGTAGGCTTTGCAGGGGCATGTAAGTGGTATAATCTGATTGAATATAACTGTTAAAGTGTAAATATTTACTGAATATTCCATTATGATGCATAGCCCTTCAACAAAACCAAATAAAAGCCCCCAGGGTAAAATACATATTTAATTATGCTGGATGTGCTTATTGACTGGTTTTGGTCACCTCAATCATCATTTATCCATACACCTACCTATCCAATAAATGTAATTATTTGTGCTAAAAGGGAACACGACTTACAAGTCATAGATAGGCCTATACTGCTTTTATCAACGCGAATATAAAATCAATCAGTTGGAGCAATGCACAGAGACAACAGTCAACATAAGATCAATTTGTGATGCACACGGGTGACGCCGTATGTCTACAGTCGCATTACCAAAGACTAGCGTGGGATCGGTCCCTACTGCCGCTGCTGCCTGCCTGCGCCTGTCTCATCTGGAATAGCACGGGAACCCGTTATTTTTCTCTCTGCGTCTTGAAGAGGCCAATTTTAGGGTATATTCCCATTTGGGCACTCTTGATCATCGGGAGGTTTTTTACTGTCTCACAATACACGACAGTGCAGACGACCATTAGCAATAGCATCTCCAAAAATTGTATAATAAGGTAAGAAGCATGTGTCTGCAGAATGTCGTTTTTATGTTGGCATGGCATGTATTTAAATAGTTTGAGATGGTTGTCTATCGATATAATGATTTCCATTCACGATGTATCACATAATTGGGGGTTTTCCTGCCCTTATTAGACACGTTTCAATGAATGAGATTTGGGGAGAGGTTTAGAAATATAAAAACATGCTTAACTAATTATATTTCGAAAATAATATTCATATCATGTTTTTCCGTTGGTTTATTCACATTTCACGAGAATGACCAGATGTCATTTGATTGGTTGATAGTCCATTTTTGACGTTTTTATCATTTTTAGATGGTGCGCATGGTGAAAAATGACATGAGTGAGTGGTGTGATTTCGGGCGGGTTATCACTAACCAGGTTTAATTCCCACACCACTGCGTCGTTTCTATCGGAATGCACTTGCATACCCACCTCTATGTCCTAGCAGGCTTATACCATGAACTGGATATCTGAAACGACATGTTCTATCTGCAATTAAATTGCATTTTTTTCTCCACATGACGTTAGTGTTGCGCGTACATGTGATGTGGACAACTATACATTTTTATATTTGGAACGACGTTAATCTAAGGGACTAGAATATTAAGCCTTCAGACCGTAGGAGCCAAACCCATTTTCACCTTCCCTCTGATCTCTTTTCTCATCTTCAAGCAAAATGTTCCTCCTCAAGGTCATTCCATGCCTTAGGCTCACTTGATGTTATGTAAGATCCAAATCATTTCAACACAAGCCTTTTGGTAGCATCATCTAAATATATGTCATTTTTTTTATGAACAATATCCTTTGCGCCAAATGTTGGGTATGCAACATACAGTGCAAATAGGCCAAGCCCGTGGCAATGTAGTGTGCCTGTGTATTGTGTAATGTGCCTGTATGGGGCATACATGGCCTCTGCAAAAAGGTCTGCACCTTTTTGGCATAGAAAGTGCACTGCTACATGGTTGTTGGTTCAAGCACGGTGCTTGCTGTCAATGACTCCATCACAATGTATGCCTACTGCATAGACTAAACCTCAGGCCATCGACAGCTTTTGTCATATTACAGTTGTTCCAGTTACCATGGTCTCCCACAACTGTCAATTTACAATTAGTTTTATAGGACAGGATAACATTTTAGCATATAAGGCAACTGTATGAAGTTCCATGTATAGTTTCCATAGTCAACATATTGTCAGAACAGATGTAAGCAGTAGCCACTGCCAATCTAGGCTGTCAGATTTGTGACTTTTTATTATTTAAGATGATGATCCACTGTGAGAGAGCAGCTCACAAGTTGGGTTGATTCCCTTGTTGATTAATTATCTAGTCAATGGCTTTAAAGGATTAATGAAGTACTGCACCATCGATGCTCCCTCCCTCCGCCCAAAACATGCTGCCTGTCTGAAGAGAACCGCATCAACTCCTATCTAACTACAGACTCCCTCACTCTTCATCGTGTTATCATCTGAAGTTGCGGAAGGCATCGCCCAAGAATTTGCGAGATCAACATGAATGCCTGTTTTGTTTTTACAGGGACTTTGAGATTACTTGTGTAATGAAAAGCGCTATATGAAATAAATATATTATTATTATTATTATTGCCAATGTACTCTATGGGTTACACACTGCTGACTTCATATAATTACTCCATTATGTGATGAGGACATGTCATTATCACTCACTTCGTTTTCATTAATGAATAGATTCCTCTAGAGGTTTATACTTTGACGTTATTTAACGTGAACTGCAGTTAAAAGCATGCGTGCCAACTGGCACCCTATATAATAAACTACCAATGTACACTGTACATTTGGGACGAACACCAAACATCAGGCTATTGGTCATTTTGGAATCCAGAACAAAACTTGCGTGCGAAAGTCTGTCACAAGAGACTATAGGCTACAGGTAAAACGTAGACCTAGGTTGTTACATGATAGGCAATGATCGAACGCTTGATGTGAGTCTTGCTGACTGCAGTGTTCCTGCCCAGCACTGTGTGATGTCAGGCCAGAGACTGTGGTGCCAACAGATTTAGAAAACACAAATAGAACACTGGCATCAGGCAGGCAAAGCAATTCATTATTGATGAATAGCTTTTATATTTTTTAAATATATTTTTAAACTAATTTCATTCCTTATAAAGGGACTGTTTGAAACAAAGCAGATTTGAGAGCAAACTTGTTGGTTACACTTCCAATGAAAACCCTCTCTTTATAACGCATTATAAGCACGTTTATAACACCTTATGCGTTATGCATAATGCATTATAATGCACAACATACATTTGAATGTGTGATAGGCTATTTCTCTCACCATGATTCAAATGAAGAAATGCCTTATGTACTGCGCTATATTGTACTACATGTTGGTATAAAAAAATATCCTGATGAAGGTCTACTGAGATCGAAACGTTGGTCTTGGATCCATTAAATGTTGCGAAGCATCAAGATCACCCATGTGCTGGAGTTTCCTTTCTAATCAGTATAAATCCTTCCCAGTCATAATTTTCAGAGATGTTTTATGTTATTGAGTCTCTTTGGTCATGTGCTTCCTGAACAACAGGCACCATGGGAAAACAGAACAGCAAGCTGACCCCTGAGGTGATGGAGGACCTGGTGAAGAGCACAGAGTTTAATGAACACGAGCTCAAGCAATGGTACAAAGGCTTCCTCAAAGACTGCCCCAGCGGCAGACTGAACCTGGACGAATTCCAACAGCTCTATGTCAAGGTGTGTTGTGATTGGCTACATTCTCTTATTGCAGATCAGGTGTGGTACATCTGCTTCACATGCTGGAGACATTCTTTATATGGTGTTATAACTTCTAACTAGGGAAATGATTGATATCATGATTATATAATGTGATTCTAAGAAATCTTTGTGAAGCTAGAACAGAGCGGAATCAGGGTTTGATTTCTCTGTTCGTAGTCAAACGGCACTATTGTTCAATGTATTTTCTAACTGATCATAATGCCTGAACAGTTGTCCCTCTGAGCTATGTATTATGGAATCCTTGTAAATGGTTCAAAGGAAACCAGTAGAGGTGTGTGGGTAAAATCACTGCAGAGCCAAGACAGGAAACATTCCATATTACAACCTGTGTTGTGATAAATGGCTTTGCTTGCTCTATTAGTTCATATGCCTAGAAAACCATGATATATTGGCCTAAGGCCGAGACAATAAGAAGACCAAGTGTCAGAATAAATTCAACCACACCTTCAGTACATCACAAAACAGGAGAGCAACATTTGTCCGGTGGAGTCCACAAAGCATATTGCATGTAACCAACAGTTGCATGACCTATAGCATGGTCAAGCAAGTTCATCTTTTCAACATTTTCGGACTACTAAACCAACACCATAGAGTTACCACAAGTCGCAAAGAAAACAGGAGCTGCCTCCACTATTCCAGCACCATTTCAAATGTAACATTTCAACATCATCAAATCGCTTACCTATACTTAGTCTAATACAGTGACAACTAAAAGATTCCCAAAACAATTTAGTCCAATCAACGTAAGCAAAATATCATGTGTCTGTCCATGGTACTGATTTCTGTGTGTGCGTAAGTAGAAAAAACATGTTGACTCACCCTACTACCAATGCCATCCTCCTCTCTTTCATGTTGCCGGAACGGTCTATGACTCAGTCATACAGTACACACTATTAGTTTTTGTTTTCCCAGGCTACCTTGCTAAAATGCTTGCTCTCTAGTCCAACTAGTTATCATTAGCCTACCAAACTGGCTTCGCTTGACACTTTTTTTGGTGTGCCAGGACCATTCACAGTTGAGTTCACTCAGTTTAGCTCAACGCTGATGGCCTGTTATTGTATACAAATAAATATCAAGGGAGGCCAAATGCTCGCTGGCTACCCTTGCATCCAATGTTACGGGTGGCAACAATGTCATACTCTTTTTGACCAGACAGCATTAGATAGATGGGCTACACATACAGAGACAGAGGGGCGCTGTTTCGCTCACTAGGATGCTTTCTCCGGTGAGATACATTAAGCTTTTGCGAATTGAAGGAAAATTCTGAAACACAGAGAGACGAAAGATAAAACCATTTCTGTTTAATTTGATTTTTCTTGGTACATTTTTGGTGGAAGCCTGGCTTCCCTTGGCATCAATGAATACACAACACTGAAGGAAGCTGTTCCTTTCAGTTAGAGAGCTAAGTTAGATAGAGCTAAATACATGTTTTTAAACATCATGTCAGAGATGAATAAATAATTGGATATCACAGCTGTCTCTCAATCAATCACTCTACTTTGCAGTTCTTCCCGTATGGCGACGCATCAAAGTTTGCACAGCACGCCTTTAGGACCTTCGACAAGAACAGCGACGGCACCATCGACTTCCGAGAGTTCATCTGTGCCCTGTCTATCACATCGCGTGGCAGCTTCGAGCAGAAGCTCAACTGGGCATTCAACATGTACGACCTGGATGGAGACGGCAAGATCACTAGGGTGGAGATGTTGGAGATCATCGAGGTACGGAATCACATTGATGGCTGGCTTCCCAGACACAGATTAAGCCACATTCTGGATTAAAAAGCTATTTCCTCCAGCGCAGTGGTCTAGGGCACTGCATCGCCCTAGACCACCGGCTCTGCGGTCGGCTCTGTAGCAGCCGGCCGCAACCGGGAGGTCCATGGGGCGATGCACAATTGTCCTAGTGTCATCGCGCACCAGGGACTCCTGTGGCGGGCCGGGCGCAGTGCGCACTAACCAAGGTAGCCAGGTGCACAGTGTTTCCTCTGACACATTGGTGTGGCTGGCTTCCTGGTTGGAGGTGTGCTGTGTTAAGAAGCAGTTGGGTTGTGTTTCAGAGGACGAGATAGTAATGATTAACAATTGGATGCCACGAAAAGGGGGTAAAATAAAAAAGCTTTTTAGTCCATTATTAGGTTTAATCTGTGTCCGGGAAACCAGCCCTATACTGTGTGTTTAAAACAAATTACACTGGATTGTTACCATGACGTTTATATACCATTTGTTAAAGCTATCTATCCAGTTTGAAGTAATCAGCAGTGCATGTTATTAGAATGTATTCTGCAAAGACAAACATGGCTAAAAGGAAACATTGAGACAGAGGACGGTCAAGTTTAGCTAGATAATCAGGAGAATGTGTAGGACTACAGTGTTATATTGTGGGGAACATTGGTAAATAACTGCAGTAGTATTGAGATTAAACTTTGAACATGTTAACATATTAACCAAGACTGTCTGAAAATAGGTATTTCATTAATTATACCCCTGTTCCTTTCTGTGGTATTGCCTTACTTATCATCCCTCCATGTCGTCCCCTGTGTCTCTCTAGGCCATTTACAAAATGGTGGGCACTGTGATCATGATGAAGATGAACGAGGACGGCCTGACACCGGAGCAGAGGGTGGACAGGATCTTCAGCAAGATGGATAAGAACAACGACGACCAAATCTCATTGGATGAGTTCAAAGAGGCGGCCAAGAGTGATCCTTCCATCGTGCTCCTCTTGCAGTGTGATATGCAGAAGTGAGAAGGAGGTGCTCATCTGTATAAAACCAGACGTGTACACTCTCTTTGGACAGGCAGCACATGTTTTAATGTCTCATTAAGTTCTTCTTCTCAGCCATTTCCACAGGAAAAAAATTATGCTTGGACTATTTTTCAATGGACTCGCTTCTTGTGGTTGTATGCATGAGAATGTGAAATAGCTGAATCATTTTGAATATATTATATTACACAATATCATGATACGTTTATATTTTATCAAACCTAACCTGCCAATGTGAATTGTACACCAGTAATCCTACTCCATTTACCCATTCACTTTTAGGCTAGCTTGTATATCAGTGAAGCGCTATACATTGAATTATTCTGTTCTTGCAGTATTTAGATGATCCATGTACACTGTGGCAGCTAGCTGCTAATGCTAATGCTAATGCTAATGCTTAACATACTGGTAATGAACAATAATTCCTATGATAATTGTAACTCGTCTCTATAATATCCAAACTTCTTGAGCTCTTGGAAAAATAGAGACTGGAACTGTGTAGGTTCCAATCTTTGCATGCATGTGTTATGTGTTCAGACTCTATAATCTAACCTCTTCAATTTTTGCATCCTCAAGAGCGGTAATTCCAGAAATAGCCCTCCGAAAAAGCGTTTGGTATTGTTGCATGGGATGTACAGTAGTGATTCACCAGACCATTATATTATTAACTTCCTGTGGGAGCATGTTGCCCTCATTATTAATAACATTACGTATGTGTAATTAATATGACACGAGTTCTTGAATGATAGCTAATTACGAGCCCTTGTTGTAACCTCTCACACAGAGTCCAGATGTATCTGAAAGTTGAGTATTGAATTAAAGTCCAGCACTATAGAACAACTAGTGAATAAATACGCTGCTGATGATATACTATATTTCCCTGATAATATTATTATATTGCACTGTTGCCATCAATCAACACCAGGCCAATGCTTATCCATCTTCAATGGTATCAACCACCCATCACTCTTAGCATTGCTGGATACATAATGCGCCATGATAACTCCAAATTGGTTGTAATTCTCAGCCTGTACGTTTGCCCACTCGATTTACAATACAAAGTAACATCACACATATCAATATGTTTACAGTAGCACAGAGCACGGCAAAAATTGAACAAATCTTGGCTTTCAAGCATGGCGTCCGGAGCTTGTGAATTTCCAAAGCCAGATACGAAAAGCCTTAAGAGTTTACTGGACATACTGCGTTCCTACAAAAGGTACTTTTATATAAAACAACTTTTTATTGAAGGTTTAATCTTCTAATCTCTCAATAAATCTAAGTTTACAATGGTCTGTGATGGTGCAGAACCCCTCCACAAGTTGCAAGAAGTGCTAGGTAAAAAAACAAAGCTTCTGTTTCAAATTTACTCCTATACAGATATCGTGAAAATGTGCATTTCATTGAACATACAAGACCTATTTACCATTTCGAAGCTATGCAGGCATGTACTGGCAAACATTCCACTCATTATACTAGTGGAAGCTGACACCGTTTTTTGACAGTTCTGGATACAGCATAATGTAGACTTGAATGCTCATTATTGATTATTATTTGTCTATACTATTATGTGTACAGGATGATCCAAACTTCATGGCAACAATCTTTGTCAAGTAAATGTTTCTACTGAATATGAAAAATCTAATTTAAAAGATAAGTGACTGTGTATTTTATTTTATTTTGTTCTTTTTATACATGTGGCATGTGTTGCACCCAAAATTACATAGTTACATTCTTTATGTAGTACTAATGAAACTCAATAAAAACATATATGGGCTTTTTCAAAAGGCATGGTCTGGTAAGTGTGATGCTATTCCTTAACCAATCAATCAAGAATGTTACACATTTTCGTGATTGATACGCCAACATGGAAATGATGCAAGTTGACAATTGGTTAGGTTCCAAAGGTATACATTTTGTGATGCATTTTATTGTTGTTTGAGGTGGAATTATTCACCTTTCAAGATTCTCTGATTTAACCATTCTTTACCATTTCTGTCTATTTTCCCGCCAATGTCTGTATTTGCATTTCTTACAACCAATGACTGTTGGTTAAGCTAAGATTTGTTAAATAATCAGGGGTATAAGTAAGGCGGTACGGTCCGGTACGGCATCCCAGCAAAATAAAGGGGGGTACGCCATGGGGGTACGCCATACCGGCAAAACATGAGCCTCTCACAATAATGAAAACACAATGTCAAGAAAACTGTAGGCTGTTACACCCTTATTTATCATTACTTCATGTCAGAGGCATGAAAAATTAGCGGATGGACTTGAAAACTGGTGGTGTAGGCCAGGGTTTTCCAAACTAGGTCCTAGTAAAGGAGCCCTTTGAAGAGATCGTTTGACAATCAGATAAAAAGCATCATGACTGGTTGTGTTTATGCCACAATTAAAGGTAATACATTTTAAAAGTTAAATGACAAATCTTTACAGCTAGGCCCACAGAGATCCTATTAAATTAACAGGGATTCTATATGTAGTTCTATGATTAGGCCCCTAAACATTTTTGGTGCAAGCGCACGCACATATAGGAGGTCCCGTACCGGGAAGAAAATAATTATACATTCTCCCCTGTATATAATTGTTTTGTAACAGTAAGAATTCCAACATAATGCATTATTAGAAAAATTGTCTGCTTATAACACATGCAAAAAAATGTTTTCTTTCGTCTCTCTGTTTCGTAAATGCCCTTCAATTCGCAAGAGGCTGAATGTATATCACTGGAGAAAGCGTCCAAGCGAACGAAACAGTGCCCCTCTATCTCTGTATGTGTAGGCCATCCATGCTGTCTGGTCAAAAAGAGTATAACATTGTTGCTGCCCTAGCGCTGAATGCAAGGGAAGCCAGCGAGCATTTGGCCTCCCTTGATCATTTTAGGCCATCAGCATTGAGCTAAACTAAGTGAGCTCAGCTGTGAATGGCACACAAAAAAAAAGCGTCAAGGGAAGCCAGTTTGGATTTGGCTTCACACCAATCACATCACATTAGAAGCCAAACATCATTGACAGAACACTTGAATTGTTACATCTCATATAATCTGCCTTTTCCTAAATTAGACATGGATGGAGATAGGGATTTGTGGTTTTACTTAATTCTACATACTGGCCAATAATTATAACGGCGATTCCAACCATAAATTCATACATTGTGCCCTTGGCTTAAGAGGATGGAAGTTCAACATGTAGCTAGATGTAGTAACATCAGGCTAATGTTAACTAGCTGGCCTGGCACATCGTTGCCCATGAAAGGAAGTTAGGCTAGAGAGCAAGCATTTTAGCCAGGTAGACTAGGACAACAAAAACTAAAAACGTGTATGACAGAGTCATAGATCGTTTAGGCAACATGAAAGAGGATGGCATGGGCATTTCTCTTAGTAGGGTGAGTAGGGTGAGTCAACATATTTTTTCTACATGCGGGCACACACGCAAACACACACACACACAACCCTACAGCATGGTAACTCTCCGTGGTTCTAAATCAATAGTTGTTTTGTAGTCTGAAAATGTTGGAAACGTTAACTCGCTTGACCATGCTGTAGGTCATGTAACTGCTTGTTACATGCAGTATGTTTTGTGGACTTCACTGGACCGGTGTTGCTCTCCGGTTTTGTGATGAAACAAAGGTGTGGTTGAATTTATTCTGCCATTGTCTTTTTATTGTCTCGGCCTTAGGCCTACAGTATATAGACACTACATGACCAAAAGTATGTGGAACATCTCATTTCAAAATCATGGGCATTCATTTAGAGTTGGTCTCCCCTTTGCTTCTATAACAGCCTCCACTCTTCTGGGAAGGCTTTCCACTAGATGTTGGAACATTGCTGCGGGTACATGCTTCCATTCAGCCACAAGAGCACTGATGTTGGGCGATTAGGCCTGGCTTGCAGTCTGCGTTCTAATTCATCCCAAAGGTGTTCAATGGAGTTGAGGTCAGAGCTCTGTGCAGGCCAGTCAAGTTCTTCCACAGTGAACTCGACAAACCATTTCTGTATGGACCTCGCTTTGTGCACGGGGGTATTGTCATGCTGAAACAGGAAGTGGCCTTCCCCAAACGGTTGCCACATAGTTGGAAGGACAGAATTGTGTAGAATATCATTGTATGCGGTAGCATTAAGATTTCCCTTCACTGGAACTAAGGGGCCTAGCCCGAACCATGAAAAAAAGCCACAGGCCATCATTCCTCCTCCACCAAACTTTACAGTTGGCACTTTGCGTTCGGGCAGGCAGCGTTTTCCTGACATACACCAAACACAGATTTGTCCGTCGGACTGCCAGATGGTGAAGCTTGATTCATCACTCCAGAGAACGCATTTCCACTGCTCCAGAGTCCAATGGCGGTGAGCTTTACACCACTCCAGCCGGGGATCTTAGACTTGTGTGCGGCTGCTCGGCCATGGAAACCCATTTCATGAAGCTTCCGACGAACAGTTCTTGTACTGGCGTTTCTTCCAGAGGCCGTTTTGAACTCGGTAGTGAGTGTTGCAAACGAGGACAGAAAATATTTACGTGCTACTCGCTTCAGCACTCGGCGGCCTCTTTCTGTGACCTCGTGTGGCCTACTACTTTACGGATGAGCTGTTGTTGCTCATAAACATTTCCACTTCACAGTTGACCGGGGCACCTCTAGCAGGACAAGATATTTGACAAGCTGACTTGCTGGAAAAGTGCAGTGGTGACCCGTCAATCAGACCAGGTGGGGCATTATTATAAATAATAATAACCAAATTATTCATTTACATACATTTAATAACCAAATTATTCATTCACATACATGAGCATTGAGTTAAGAAGTCGCATACAAACATGATCTCTTTTTTGCTTTCTTGAGTAAGGCAGCTCCAAAATGTAGGTGTTTCAGTTTAGCTCAGTGCTTTCTGTGGTGGTGGGGCAGCCAGCGGAAAATACAGAGCGTGGGGGTTGGTACTGTTCTCTAGTTGCGCTGTGATTGGCTCAGTGTTCTGTAACTCATTGGGACACGACACCACCACAAAATCTACGGGGAGAGCTCGAAACTTCAAGCCCCTTGGGTGCTGCCATGGAGTTACATTAGAACTGCCCAAAAGGCCAAATAAATTAACTGAACAATTTTGATAAAAATCTATGTCAAATTGATTCTGACAAATATATTGGTATTGTGTAAAAGCTATAGAGGCCATTTGAGAGCTATCAGGATTAGCTCACATACCGAGATGGAGTGTTTCACTGTTGTGATCAAACATCATGTACCAACAGCAATTCATGTTTATCAGGAAATGATGAAAGTACAATTTGCATCTCACAGAGAGGGACCTATGTACATTAAGACACAAATATGAATTCAAAAGAATGTGGGAATATTCAATATACAGTATTCGTATTCTGAATATTGTGGACTATAGGGAGAGTTGTGTACTAAAAGAGCCAGTCGTGGGCTAAAAAGCTTGCTCAATGGAGATTATTCATTGAGCTTTTTTTGTACAGGGTTAAGCTTCATCTGTGTCTGGGAAACCACGCCCTGACCAAACTAAAATAGAGACATAAAAAAGGAACTAAGGTCAGGACGTGACACACATTCATACATGGATAAACATATATACTATATACATGTATATCTGAAAGAAAGTGTCTGTCCTATATATGAGGGATATAACATTATATTTAACCCCTTATTTTAGGCACTAAACTATCTCCAGATACAGTGCCTTCGGAAAGTATTAAAACCCTTTACACAAAGCTTTATTCTAAAATGATTTAAATATTTTGAAACATCTCAGCAATCTACACACAATACCCCATAATGACAAAGTGAAAACCGGTTTTTAGACATTTTTGCAAATAATAAAACAGAAATACCTTATTTACAGTGCCTTGCGAAAGTATTCGGCCCCCTTGAACTTTGCGACCTTTTGCCACATTTCAGGCTTCAAACATAAAGATATAAAACTGTATTTTTTTGTGAAGAATCAACAACAAGTGGGACACAATCATGAAGTGGAACGACATTTATTGGATATTTCAAACTTTTTTAACAAATCAAAAACTGAAAAATTGGGCGTGCAAAATTATTCAGCCCCTTTACTTTCAGTGCAGCAAACTCTCGCCAGAAGTTCAGTGAGGATCTCTGAATGATCCAATGTTGACCTAAATGACTAATGATGATAAATACAATCCACCTGTGTGTAATCAAGTCTCCGTATAAATGCACCTGCACTGTGATAGTCTCAGAGGTCCGTTAAAAGCGCAGAGAGCATCATGAAGAACAAGGAACACACCAGGCAGGTCCGAGATACTGTTGTGAAGAAGTTTAAAGCCGGATTTGGATACAAAAAGATTTCCCAAGCTTTAAACATCCCAAGGAGCACTGTGCAAGCGATAATATTGAAATGGAAGGAGTATCAGACCACTGGCCGTCCCTCTAAACTTTCAGCTCATACAAGGAGAAGACTGATCAGAGATGCAGCCAAGAGGCCCATGATCACTCTGGATGAACTGCAGAGATCTACAGCTGAGGTGGGAGACTCTGTCCATAGGACAACAATTAGTTGTATATTGCACAAATCTGGCCTTTATGGAAGAGTGGCAAGAAGAAAGCCATTTCTTAAAGATATCCATAAAAAGTGTTGTTTAAAGTTTGCCACAAGCCACCTGGGAGACACACCAAACATGTGGAAGAAGGTGCTCTGGTCAGATGAAACCAAAATTGAACTTTTTGGCAACAATGCAAAACGTTATGTTTGGCGTAAAAGCAACACAGCTCATCACCCTGAACACACCATCCCCACTGTCAAACATGGTGGTGGCAGCATCATGGTTTGGGCCTGCTTTTCTTCAGCAGGGACAGGGAAGATGGTTAAAATTGATGGGAAGATGGATGGAGCCAAATACAGGACCATTCTGGAAGAAAACCTGATGGAGTCTGCAAAAGACCTGAGACTGGGACGGAGATTTGTCTTCCAACAAGACAATGATCCAAAACATAAAGCAAAATCTACAATGGAATGGTTCAAAAATAAACATATCCAGGTGTTAGAATGGCCAAGTCAAAGTCCAGACCTGAATCCAATCGAGAATCTGTGGAAAGAACTGAAAACTGCTGTTCACAAATGCTCTCCATCCAACCTCACTGAGCTCGAGCTGTTCTGCAAGGAGGAATGGGAAAAAATATCAGTCTCTCGATGTGCAAAACTGATAGAGACATACCCCAAGCGACTTACAGCTGTAATCGCAGCAAAAGGTGGCGCTACAAAGTATTAACTTAAGGGGGCTGAATAATTTTGCACGCCCAATTTTTCAGTTTTTGATTTGTTAAAAAAGTTTGAAATATCCAATAAATGTCGTTCCACTTCATGATTGTGTCCCACTTGTTGTTGATTCTTCATAAAAAAATACAGTTTTATATCTTTATGTTTGAAGCCTGAATGTGGCAAAAGGTCGCAAAGTTCAAGGGGGCCGAATACTTTCGCAAGAAACTGTACATAAGTATTCAGACACTTTACTATGAGACTCGAAATTGAGCTCAGGTGCATTCTGTTTACATTGATCATCCTTGAGATGTTTTTACAACTTGATTGGAGTCCACCAATTGATCGGACATGATTTGAAAGTCACACAACTGTCTATATAAGGTCCCACAGTTGATAGTACAAGTCAGAGCAAAAACCAAGCCATGAGGTCGATTGCTCAGTTTGGTCAGGGGCCAGCTTTTGGAAGAGTTTTGGTGGTTCCAAAATTCTTCCATTTAAGACTTATGGAGGTGACTGTGCTCTTGGAAACCGTCAATGCTGCAGCAAATTTTCGGTACCCTTCCCCAGATCTGTGCCTCGACACAATTCTGTCTCGGAGCTCTACGGACAATTCCTTCGAACCTCATGGCTTGGTTTTTGCTCTGACATGCACTGTCAACTGTGGGACCTTATATAGACAGGTGTGTGCCTATTTTCTCTTTGTCATTATGGGGTAATGTGTGTAGATTGATGAGGGGGGGGGGAAATAATACATTCATTTTAGAATAAGGCTGTAACGTAACAAAATGTGGAAAAAGGGAATGGGTCTGAATACTTTCCGAATGTACTGTACACATACAAAAATGTACTCATTGCACTGTGATGCACCACCTCCCTGTACTGTTAGTCGCTAATGTCTCTTCACCTTCAGTGGCTCCATCTCTTCAGCCAGCTGTTCAATCCTGTTCCTCCCGTCAACATACTGGCAATCAACTTCCTTGGTAGTTTTCTCATGCTCCTCCAGCTCCTCCTTTGCTTCCTCCACAGTTTTCTTCTCACCATTTGATTCTCTGCTGGTTCTCTTGAGCCACTTCTTCCTGTAGCATTTGATGAAGTTAGCACGGTCAATTTAATGTAAAGGTTTTACAGAATCAATCAAACCAACATCGATCATCTCCATAGGAAATCAAAGCATCATTTGTAATCATGGATCAATAAAGTTGTATTTTTACCAAAGTGCAGATGTCCTCAGTCTGTTCCTCCTCGACATTCTCAAGCTCTGTCACACTGGCCTTGACCTGATTCACTGTGGCCTGCATTCAAAAATACAGGTAAACAGTTAAACAGCATTCATGTCATACATTAAATAAAGGTGTATCATGCACAATAACAGACAGCAGCACTCTGCGTTGATATACAGGACATGCATTTTTATTTTTGAGATGCAATTTTTACAATTGTAACAAGCATGCTTACAGTCACAACACAATACCAGTCTTTTTCAGTCATTATGGGGTCATGATGGTGCTGAAGTGTGATGAAGAAATGCATCTGACTGTTGTCTATTCAATGCATCAATGTTTAAATGTTATACAGCAGTGACTGACACATTACAACACAGTTCAAGACATTACCAGGGGCCATGATGGTGTTGTGTAGTTTGGCCTCAATGCGCTGGATGTCCTCAGTGACTGAGCCCAGGTGAAGATGAAACCCGGGAGAGCTGGGCCTTGTAGTTCTTCAGCTCTGACTCCAATTTGCTGAGAAATGCAACTACAAATCAATACAATTCTGAAAGACAAGATCAGGTTTAGGGCGGAAACTTAATTCCCTTCTATTATCGCCTCCTGGAAAAAGAGATCAGTCCTCTCATGGGACTTCCTGGTTAAATAAAACATGAAATAAATAGAAAAGATTTACTGCTGATGCGTTTCTGTGCAAGCTCTTTCATCAACCAATACAATATGAACATTGAACACATCTAAATAACTTAAAAGACATCCTCCAGCGATTGTTTTGCTTTTACTGTTGAAAGCGATATCCCAAGTATACTGTAAATACAGTCAAGTACACACACTAAAGAGCAAAATATATATATGTTTTGAGCAAAATAGTTTTTTTTTTTTTTTTTACACAACTGAAAACTTCAAGGAGTAGGGCATTCAAGGAGTTGGTCTGATGAGAATCTGTAATGTCATCGACCTCCCCCTTGCTTGAGGAACAATAGAGGAGAGATAGAGAACAAAAGAGGAACCCCCTCACTTGTGCTATGTCATGACATACCTGGAACACCTACTGAGATGTGCCTCTTGTTAAGTAAATCAGGTCTTAAATGAGGTGAGAATGAGACTGGAGTGGAAAATAGTAGAGACCAGATGAACAAAATAGTTACTTACCGAATTTCTGTCTCCAGATCTCCCCTGAGGTATTTGGCCATGCCGAAGTCTGGGGTGTAGTATCGGTTGCGGTAAACCTGATCTCCTTCGACAGTGAAGGACAGTTCCTCGGTGGGTCGGCCTTGTCGCATCACCCTCCTGGCTGCGTCCTTCCCCTGCAATCAAAATAGGGGAAGAGACATTGGTACCTGGGCACTTTATAACCATCGACTCGAGCAAGCAAGGGGTCTGTCTACCTTTTACATTTGCAGCAAAGTCTACTGCCAACTTAAACTACCTTCATCAAACTTCAGCCACATACAGTGCCCATTCTATGCAAGACAGCCTGATACATTACATGATGGTACAGTTAGAAGCACAATTGTCAAAACCACTTTTCTATCTTTCAATTTGATCTACCTCAATGCACTCTCCTTCAAACAGTTTGTTGGACTGTGCATGCAACATGTAAATATTATGAACTTGATCAGGGTAGAAACTAACTTTGATGATGAGAATGGATTATATGGCCCTCCTGTCAATGAGACAGTTGGTAATGACTGGGTTGGCTATGCTTAGAGAGCCCAGCACCGAGGGGTAGTCAGGATGATTGACTCCCCTGAAACACAACAGAATACAAAAACACATTTATACAAAATAGCTTTTTCTGACTCAACATGTTTATATACAGTTTGTTATGTGCATATGACATAATTATTTGTTAACATTAAGACTTCTCCACACACAGCAATAACTAAATATGGTCATTGACCAAATATGGTCAATAGTAGCTATCGCTATTCAACAACAACAATAAAAATGATGTCAGCTTCCCAAATGACACCATATTCCCTACATAGTGCACGACTTTTTTCTTTCTTGGTTAAGAATTGAGACTTGGTTATTGACCTGTGATTTATGGTAAAAGAGGCTTTTAAAGTACAGACATTAGTAAAAGTGAGCAACATCATTAAACTCTCCATTGAACATATACAAACACACACACACTGACACCGCCACAGACACTCACACACAATCGTTACGTTAAGTAAAATCACTTTATTTATCTAGTCTCCACATTTGAAGAAGTCATAAGTATTTGGACAAATTCACTTATAATGTATTAAAGTAGTAAAAAGTTGAGTATTTGGTCCCACATTCCTTGCACGCCAAGACTACATCAAGCGTGTGACTCTACAGCCTGGTTGGATGCATTTGGGGGATGTCTGTAGAGTCACAAGCTTGACGTAGGCATGACTTGCAAGGAATGTGGGACTGAATAATACATGTTTGACTACTTGAATACACTGTAAGCTGAATTTTTCCAAGTACTTATGACTGCTTCACATGGGGGAACTAGATACATAAAGTGCTTTCATTTCCAAACAGTAAAACAGATACGTGTGAAAATACCCTAGAATAAAAGGTGACATTATGTACTGTCGCCTCACATGAAACATTTCAAATCCAAAATGCTGGAGTATAGAGACAAATGTAAAATGTTATCTTCACTGTCCAAATACTTATGGAGGGGAACAATAGTATGTGGAATGGGAGTCTGTAACACGAGACTTTACCTTTCACCATTCTTCACGAAACCCTTCAATGATACTCCTCTGTTAGTGATGGCGGCCTTTCCACCAAGACCCACTATTACAGCAGTCAGGATGACACTTTTCCCACCTGCAAAAACAAATCAGATCAAATTCACATGGCAAAACAACATAGCCGAAATTGGTCCCACTCTATAGGACGCATTTATAGTACAATGAATAGCCACAATAAAAAATCAACTTGAATGAGTAGGTGTGTCCTAACCTTTGACTGGTACTGTATGTTGTATTTTAGACCCTATTTTACATAATCTGAGGTGTTGGTTTTGTGGCTGCCATCGGTTGAGACACAGCATACTATTGAATGCAGGGTAGGTGTCAGATATAAGAGAACGTTGACATGAGTGGGAATATCCATTGTTACAAATTAAACGGTCTTTTATAGGAAACCTATTGAAATCATAGAAATATAGACAATAGAATTTAAAAAATACCCATTCAAGTTGGCATTTGACGGTGGGTGGACCGGCGTAATTGGAAGTTAGAGTTGGAATTTAATTTAAATGTCAGGAGTCTGAAGGGATATGTCCATTCTATTAATTATATTTCTATGATTGAAATGACACCCACCCTGTATTCAAGAGTATGACAGACACACCACAAACACTTCAGATTATGTCAAATAGAGTCCAAACTAAAACATTTGAGATTTTACATTTTTTTATAATTGATGTTAATAGTTAATTTTTTTGTATTTATTATTAAACACTTTTTTTTACAAGAAATCATAGAATAGTTTGACAATCTTGTTTGTAAGCTTTCGAATGATATCAAACACGATCATTTTCAATGATGAAGACATGGATGTCTCATGGTGAGGTATGCAAAATTGGTCAACTTTGAGCACCTCTAAGGTTCCGTTGAAATCCAAAGGGGTGCAGTCAGAAAGCGATTGAAATCATATGGAATGACCCAGAGGTAAGATAAGGCAGAGAAAACATGTATATATCGTAAGGCATACAAAGTGACAGTTTAAAAATCCTGTTTCTTACATTGTTGCCAACATTCTGCAACGATACGCCATTGCGCTTAGTGGGATTATCATTTGCTTTTCAACAGGACAATGACCCAAAACACACCTCCCGGCTGTGTGAGGGCTATTTGACCAAGGAGAGTGATGGAGTGCTGCATCAGAAGACCTGGCCTCCACAATCACCCGACCTCAACCCAATTGACCCCAACCCAAATTGTTTGGGATGAGTTGGACCGCAGAGTGAAGGAAAAGCAGCCAACAAGTGCTCAGCAAATGTGGAAACTCCTTCAAGACTATTGGAAAAGCATTCCTCCTCATGAAGTTGGTTGAGAGAATGCCAAGAGTGTGCAAAGCTGTCATC
Source organism: Oncorhynchus clarkii lewisi (assembly GCF_045791955.1). NCBI lineage: Eukaryota > Metazoa > Chordata > Actinopteri > Salmoniformes > Salmonidae > Oncorhynchus > Oncorhynchus clarkii. The sequence continues at coordinate 26,045,103 of NC_092165.1, read as the reverse complement.
AAGGCAAAGGGTGGCTAATTTGAAGAATCTCAAATATAAAATATATTTTGATTTGTTTAAACGTTTTTGGTTACTACATGATTCCTTATGTGTTATTTCATAGTTTTGATGTCTTCACCCCTCTTCACGTAAGCTGGATGTCCTTTGGGTGGTGGACCATTCTTGATACATTGCAGTAATTGACACAAACCGGTGCGCCTGGCACATACTACCATACCCAGTTCAAAGGAATGGCACACATACACAATGTACGTCTCAATTGTCTCAAGGCTTAAAGATTATTCTTCAACCTGTCTCTTACCCTTCACCTACAGCGATTTGAAGTGGATTCAACTAGTGACATCAATAAGGGATCGGAGCTTTTACCTGGATTCACCTGGTCAGTCGACGTCATTGAAAGAGCATGTTTTCTAGACACTCGGTGTATGCGACCATTTTATAAATGGTATAATTGCGTGATATGATTGCTATTTGCAACATCTACTCCCTACTTTGCCCCTAGATGAATGGGTTTCACCACTGAAGTCTTGCATCAGTACACAAGTGTCTATCCTAAAGAAAAGAAAAAAGTAATACAATTACTCATCATTTAAGAAGCGCAGAGAAAGGGGTTGCTGGATAGAAATCTGTGCGTCCCAGAACAGCCATTCTCTCCTCCACTGTTCTTAGTCCTGCCATCTGGTGGATGTAGTTAGTGCTGGTGTACTTGGGGATGGTTTGTAGTTTTTGCACCAGGCTGGACAGGCATGTTCAAGCAGGGGTCGGCTGTACTGCATACGTTGATAAGCAACGGACTCTCTGTCGATAAGCAACTGCTTGTTAAGTTTACGTTATGGTTAGGGTAAGGTTTAGAATAAGGGTTAAAGGTTAGAGTTAGGGTTAGTAGATAGTTGAATTGTTACTGATAGTACGTCTGGAGATCCTCTACAGACTATCCAAATAAAGTGTTACCTATTTATTTAGTTAGTTGGTGTGTAGACCTGAAATTGTCAGTAGTGGAAATCATTGTCACTGTCATCCATTTAGCTCTGTATTCAAACGGGTATTTACAGGAAGTACAGCCATGTTGATGTTGTTTTTCTCTTCATTCTCTTGGACAGTTATATTTGGTACTGAACTGCTCTGATAGTGTGGACTATAAGGTAGCCACTTTTGATTTCATTGAAAGATGTTTGGTTTTAACGCATTGCATCAGTTGTAGAGACTAAAGAAGTGTACGTAGACATTTTACTGTATACTGTGAGTTAGTTGCACACATGTACAACTCAATAAAGTAGTCGTGTAATTTACCTCATACAGTTTTCTCTCTCTGTGACATTCCCTTACCAGATGATGAGGAAGCTGTACTTTGGTATGGTGCAGTCTGGTTCCTGGTGTTGCTTTGATGAGTTTAACTACATCGATGTGGGCATACTGTCAGTCATCGCTGATCAGCTTCAGTTCATGAAGGCTGCCAAGCATAGTAACAGTTTATAGTGTGCCACTTAACCTTACAGTATTCATTAGACTGCCTGTATTGCTATGGCTTAAATGTTTTTCATTTTCCATTGATTTAACTTGACAGATAAATAGTTCAGTTTAAGTTTTCAAATGTATATTATAATGACCTGTTTTCCCCCAAAGGCTTGTGTTCGAGGGAAGAGATATCCTCAAGTGGATTCTTCTTCACCATGAATCCAGCATAACATTTTCTGTCATGTTTTGTTTCAGATCATAACCTTTTAATGACCTTTCATAACCTTCCGATAACATCACAGCTAATACCACAGAATAGGTCTGAAAACGGACTCGGTTGATCTCGCTCTTTGTGCGGATCTAACTGACAACCTAAAGTCTCTGAAACGGCCTGTTTCCGTGATGGCACCTGACTTTGACCTGCTCGCCGAGATCATGTTGTCCTCAGAGGGCTTTAAATCAGCCAAATCAAGTATCCAGGAAGATCATCAACCTCTACCAGCTCGCTAGGAAGCAGCTGTCCTAGCAGGTTGGAGTTGCATAACATTCCAAACACTTCAGTTAGACATTTCTTTTAAAACCGTTTCACAGTTCAGTTTAATATCAAATACATAACTGTTCATGTTCATAACTGTTCATAGCTATGACATCCTGAAAACTTGTTCTGCTTTTGTTTATGTCTTTACAGTCTTTCATTTTGTTCTTTTTTTCCCTCCCTTTTGTGGTTCTACTGTACTCGAGGACCATTGTGATTTTGGAATGAGAGCCATACAGTCAGTGCTAGTTCTCACTGGTCAGAAGATTCCCAGCTCTGTCATAAGTATTAAAGGTCCAATGCAGCTGTTTTTATCTCAATATCAAATCATTTCTGGGTAACAATTAAGTACCTTAAATCAATTTGTTATTTTCCATGTAAGCTATTATATCAAATTCATGTATTAAAAGAATGCTGAGTATATGGGGTATTCAACAGTCAGTCAACCGGTGCAGACTGCCATGCGGAAACAGAATCAATAGAGCCTCTCTTTTGGTACTGTCCATCGGGGGTTTGTTTTTGGAGTCAGGTCCAGGAATGTTTGTTATGCCATAATATCAGGATGCGGTTGGACCTGCAAACTATTGCTGGGGGATTTGAAGGACCACAGTCAGTAAATAGGAAATATCATTGTGCTCTTGGCAGAAATGTTGCAGATGGGGAGGTTCAAGTCCCTAGCGAGACACCATGGGAGAATGGAGGGGTGTATTGCAAGAGGAAATGGTAGAATGATGATTTATTGGGAAGGATGGGTTGATCTGTGGCTGTCTGAAGGGTGGAATTGATTAGTTTTGTAATAATTATATACACAAATGTACAGTATACTGTAAATGTTAGCGGTCCTCCAATCAGGGGTGAGGGTGGGGATGGGAATAGCTTTTTGCTATTTATGTTTTGTGGTTTGGTTTCATGCTGTGAGTGGTGTGTGTGCTGGTCCTGATAGTTATAGGTGTGCTCGCTTGTTTTTTCCGGCCCTTGGAAAATCCCTTTGGGCCGGGGGCGGGGCTTTGCCTTGCCAACATCTCCGGGATGGTGGGGGCGAGGGCACCCACTGACCAGAGCACCCACTGACCAGAGCACCCACTGTGGGAAAGGCCATTTATATTGTCTGTATTGTACTGTTGTTTTAAAGAAAAAATTATATATGTATAAAATATTTTGAAAATATACAGTTTCTTTTGTATATATACAGTTGTATATACTGTATATATACAAAATAAAAAGTAACTTATTGTGATTATTTTCCATTCAAATTTTCGAAAAGAAACAAAAATTGCTTCTAAAAATATTCTCAAACTAAAATTTTGCTAGGACTGTCTGAGTGGAGTGGTCTTAGTGAGGGGCCTAACTGGAGGATCTTAATTGGAGGGAAATGTAACCTGAAAACTAGCTGTTATTGGTAGAGAGGTTGGCAACTCTCTTAGTTGTTGGTCAATTAATTTATACCTCCTGGTGATGCCGCCAGGCAGGTCAAAACTCCACCCATGCAAAACAAGCTGAAATTTCAGGTGGTCTTTTCAAGCAGCTCTTACACTGAAAGGGTATTATCATAATTGTAACAATTGTAACAAACAATAATAGCTTCTTAGCAAAGAGCAATTTATCAAGCAAGAATATAGCTAGGACTGTCTGAGAATGGTCTGTGGGGAGGGGAAACTGAAAAGTAGATGTTATTGGCAGAGAAGTTTGGAACTCATCGTAAGATAGCTAGGTGGGACAACCACATATCACAGTCATAGTAAGTACATTTCTCCTCAATAAAGTTGCTATCATCCCTTGTATGATCTAAATTGATATTGTTTTATGATGATACCATCTATCTTTTCATATTTGTGAAAATCTTTCTAAAACAGAAAATGGACACAATTCAATCGGTATCAATCAACAAAGAGGTAAGCATATGTACTGTATGCTATGAGAATATGTTGAAGGCTAGCTGTATTGGGTGCAGATGACTGAACTGCTCACTTTTGTGTCTGTGTCTGCAAGTATCTGAACAAAATCTGAATAAAATCCAAGGTATGAATACTGTCACTGGCATGTTTTGTTAATCTGTATAATTACTATTTTTTGAACTCACAGACTTCACCCTATACACCATGAATATGACAGGAAACCTGTTTGATCACCATGTACTGCAAAATCATTCTGGCTATGGATACGGAGAACATCAACACATTAACATCAACACATCAGAGGATATATCGATTGGACTTGGGGCTCTGCTGGGAGTTTACCTCATATTTAGACTTTTTTTATTCTGCTTTGCCATTTAAATCATAATAAATACTGACAACTAAAATATTGTGTTATTGTTGTTATTGTTATGCATATTATTCATAATAATAATATTGGAGGGGGGTAGATAAAAAAGGAACTCCAAAAGGTTCTTTAAAAGGTTATTCGAGGATCCATTCAAAGGGGTTCTTCACAGAATTTAAAGGGGTTCCCCCATAGTTTCAATTTGAAGAACCCCTAAAGGATACTCCAGGAACCTTACATTTTTAGACTGTAATCCAGACGGGAGATGACAAGTGCCTGGATTAGGACCTACCCCGGTTCCTGTGTGAGTCGTACTCCGCGGATGTTGAGTACTCTAGAGAACTACTTTAACAAATTTCGACGATGAGGAACTATATCCAAATTTCAGTACAGCCCTCCAGGCCTCGTTGAAGACCAAATGCGGCCCGGGCAAAAGGAGTTTGACACCCCTGGTCAAACTCAAGATGCATTATGTTCAACCAGGCCTACTCTTTAGGAAGGCTTCCCGGACTCAGATTAAACCTTGTCCTGGAGAATCTCAGATTACACTTAATTTGGGTAATCTTTTCAAATGTATTGAAATAAAATACAGAAATATCTAATTTACATAAGTATTCACACCCCTGAGTCAATACGTGTTAGAATCACCTTTTGCAGCGATTACAGCTGTGAGTATTTCTGGGTAAGTCTCGAAGAGCTTTGCACACCTGGACTGTACAATATATTTGGCCATTATTATTTTCAAAATTCTTCAAGCTGTGTCAAATTGCTTGTTGATCATTGCTAGACAACCATTTTCAAGTCTTGCCATAGCTTTCCAAAGATATTTAAGTCAAAATTGTAACTCGGCCACTCAGGAAAATTCACTGTCTTCTTGGTAAACTACTCCAGTAAGGGATTTGGCCTTGTGTTTTAGGTTATTGTCCAGCTGAAAGGTGAATTAATCTCCCAGTGTCTGGTGGAAAGCGGACTGAACCAGGTTATCCTCTAGGACTTTGCCTGTGTTAGGCTCCAAACCGTTTATTTGATTCAGCTGGTCAGTCTATGTCATGGAAAGAGCAGGTGTTCTTAATGTTTTGTATACTTGACGCATTTTTCAACTGTGCTGTAATTTTCCAGAAAAGCTCTGAGCCTTTCCATTCTCATAGTTTCTACAGATTATACATTAAAGATTAATATGTTTACTAAGAGTATTATTATTATTATTGACCTCTCTGGTCTTTGTGGTTGAATCTGTGTTTGAAATTCCCTGCTCGACTGAGGGACCTTACAGATAATTGTATGAGTGGGGTATAGAGATGAGGTAGTCATTCAAAAATAATGTAAAACACTACTATTGCACACAGAGTGAGTCCATGCAACTTATTTACGCTTATAACAAAGGGGTTGAGTACATATTGACTGAAAACATTTCAGCGTTTCATTTGTAATTAGGAAATAATTACAAATGGAAATATTTGGAAAAACTTTATTCAACCTTGACATTGTGAGGTATTGTGTGTAGGTCAGTGACAACAAATCTCAATGTAATACTTTTTAAAATTCAGGCTGTAATACAATAAAACGTGGAAAAAGTCAAGGGGTGTGAGTACTTTCTGAAGGGACTGTAGTTGTTTTTAATTTAAAAAATGTATTAACTTCTTTTTTCCCCTGTTAAATAAGAATTGATTAATAATCTGGTAATTTTGTATGGGTTTTTCAACACTGTGATGCTGGAATGTCCATTTTTTTAATTCTGCTAGCTAGCTAACAAAGCTGGAACTGGGAGTAGCTGGAGTAGCTGGAACTGGGAACTGTTTTTGTTTGAATGTGGACATCGACTTTAACAGCTTGAGAGGCACTGAGAAGTGCAGCAAGTGGATTGCGGAGTTAGCACTGAACCGTAAATATGAGTACAACTACTCTCATGATAACCGATGTGTGGTGGGCTTTCCGGCGCAAATGGCTACACTTCCGTGTGTGCTACACATCCGTACTGTAGAGGAGTAGCTAGCCAGCGACCTACGGAGTCCATAAGGAGAGACTGAGGACGTCGGAGACAGTGATGTGTGCTGACGGCTGCGGACCTGTCTCTGACTCTGATATGACCACTGAACTCCCTAGCTGCGGCTGTGGCCAAGAATGCTCCCTCCTCCCTCCACCGCTCAGACCATTCTACCTCCATTCTTGCCTCCCAGATGTTTTGATTTCATTCAATTTGTTGTATCTCATCTTATTCATTTAAATGTTTATTGTATGTTTTACTGTAATTCTGCTTTTAGCTGCCATAGTACCCATGAAACGAAATGCAATGAACCATTATCATCATCATAGTCATACAGTAGTTTGTTATACTAAGTGAGAATATTTTGAGTAGTAATCAACTTTTATGATATTTCTCCCCTCCAGGATCCAGTTGACCTTGACTGGAAGCTCAGGGGCTGACATTTGGGTAGAAGCACCAGAAGCTGCTCAACATCCAGATTCCAGAAATGTCTATAGTCATGACCCTCTGCAGCATCCCGGGGGCTGTCAACAACTTCATGCAGGTGTTGATTCTTCTACTTTTCTGTCTATTTGCATGTATGTTGTGTTGTTTCCTATGCAGACATGTTCTGTGGTGGCACAGGACGAAATATTGAGCCATTGTCAGAGGAAGAAATCGGGAAGACCTCTGCAGACATCGATTCCACAGAAAAAAGGTAAGTGTAACTGAAATCTATTGCTGTTTTTGTAGTTGCTATAATATCTTCATTCAGCTTTGGTAAAGTTACTGTGTATTTGCAATCTTACACAGGGAGGATAACAAGTGGTTTCTACAGAAAACTCCCGAAAAACTCACGACTCTTCCTGGGAAGCTGTTTGTCTTTTGATACTATATGCCTGGGCAGTTGGAGGAGTCCTCAACCATGTGGGTGACTGATGATTTCCTGCAAACTACTAAAGACAAAAGCTATTGAATGTTGCACAAGCACCCAAACTCTGATCCACAAGTTGTTTGAAGGCTTGCGGTATGTGAATAGAATAATTAATATAGCCCAATAATAATTTAAATCCATTACATTTTCTATATTGGAGAAGTTATCCCTCTTCCATCAAACTTGCTTTTGTCTCTGAATATTCCAGGTGTGTCTTTACCGGCGTGGAATCGTATGATCTTCAAGTACATTGTGGCATTGTTCCCTGGGATGAGTTGGTTCCTGGCACAGAGAGTCTCATACACAAAGGCTTGCTCACACCTTGACCCCGATGGAGTGCAGCAAGCATCCATACACTTGAGTTCAAGTTCAAAAGTTCAAGTTCAACTTTATTTACCGTATGTAATACATACTGTACACTGGAAATCATACTCATCAGAGCTCTCACATTAAAAACAACAGCATTAAAAGTTGTGATTTTTTTTTCTTCTTCTCCAGTAGATTATTAAAAAGCTAGCCAGCTACCACCCGGTTACTCAACCCTGCACCTTAGAGGCTGCAGGGTTCACTGGTCACTTTAATAATGGAACACTAGTCACTTTAATAATGTTTACATACTGCTTTACTCATTTCATATGTAAATACTATATTCTATTCTACTGTATTTTAGTCAATGCCACTCCGACATTGCTCGTCCTAATATTTATATTTCATTCCATTATTTTACTTTTAGATATGTGTGTATTGTTGTGAATTGTTATATACTACTGCACTGTTGGAGCTAGGAACACAAGCATTTCGCTACACCCGCAATAACATCTGCTAAATATCTGTATGTGACCAATAAAATTGGATTTGAGTTTCAACAAGCACTTTGTTACTCCCACTGCCAGCCATGCTGCCCCTGTCCCCCTTTGAGTTCTCCCTCAGAGCACCCCCCCCCCCCCCCCCGCCCCCTCCCGCCGCTTCTCTTTCCACCCAGTACAGGAGAATGAGGTGCTGTAATCTGGACCATTACAAATCACTGTGCTCGATGATCTGTCCTTCTTTCTGAAGCTGTCTTCCATCATCATCTCAGCCCCTATCTCTTGCCTCTTCAACCTCTCCTTACAAACATCTGAAGTCCCACAGGATTGGAAAGCTGCTAACATCATACCACTCTTCAAAGGGGGCAACAGGCTATCTCCAATTTGCCTTTCTAAAGTTTTTGAATGTCTGGTCAACCAACAGTTAACCAGCCAATTGGGGTCCCACAGTGTTCTTTCTGCGATGCAGTCTGGTATCAGAACTGGCCATAGTAGGTGAAGGCCAGAGTACAGTGCCTTGCGAAAGTATTCGGCCCCCTTGAACTTTGCGACCTTTTGCCACATTTCAGGCTTCAAACATAAAGATATAAAACTGTATTTTTTTGTGAAGAATCAACAACAAGTGGGACACAATCATGAAGTGGAACGACATTTATTGGATATTTCAAACTTTTTTAACAAATCAAAAACTGAAAAATTGGGCGTGCAAAATTATTCAGCCCCTTTACTTTCAGTGCAGAAAACTCTCTCCAGAAGTTCAGTGAGGATCTCTGAATGATCCAATGTTGACCTAAATGACTAATGATGATAAATACAATCCACCTGTGTGTAATCAAGTCTCCGTATAAATGCACCTGCACTGTGATAGTCTCAGAGGTCCGTTAAAAGTGCAGAGAGCATCATGAAGAACAAGGAACACACCAGGCAGGTCCGAGATACTGTTGTGAAGAAGTTTAAAGACGGATTTGGATACAAAAAGATTTAAACATCCCAAGGAGCACTGTGCAAGCGATAATATTGAAATGGAAGGAGTATCAGACCACTGCAAATCTACCAAGACCTGGCCGTCCCTCTAAACTTTCAGCTCATACAAGGAGAAGACTGATCAGAGATGCAGCCAAGAGGCCCATGATCACTCTGGATGAACTGCAGAGATCTACAGCTGAGGTGGGAGACTCTGTCCATAGGACAACAATCAATGGTATATTGCACAAATCTGGCCTTTATGGAAGAGTGGCAAGAAGAAAGCCATTTCTTAAAGATATCCATAAAAAGTGTTGTTTAAAGTTTGCCACAAGCCACCTGGGAGACACACCAAACATGTGGAAGAAGGTGCTCTGGTCAGATGAAACCAAAATTGAACTTTTTGGCAACAATGCAAAACGTTATGTTTGGCGTAAAAGCAACACAGCTGAACACACCATCCCCACTGTCAAACATGGTGGTGGCAGCATCATGGTTTGGGCCTGCTTTTCTTCAGCAGGGACAGGGAAGATGGTTAAAATGGATGGGAAGATGGATGCAGCCAAATACAGGACAATTCTGGAAGAAAACCTGATGGAGTCTGCAAAAGACCTGAGACTGGGACGGAGATTTGTCTTCCAACAAGACAATGATCCAAAACATAAAGCAACATCTATAATGGAATGGTTCAAAAATAAACATATCCAGGTGTTAGAATGGCCAAGTCAAAGTCCAGACCTGAATCCAATCGAGAATCTGTGGAAAGAACTGAAAACTGCTGTTCACAAATGCTCTCCATCCAACCTCACTGAGCTCGAGCTGTTTTGCAAGGAGGAATGGGAAAAAATGTCAGTCTCTCGATGTGCAAAACTGATAGAGACATACCCCAAGCGACTTACAGCTGTAATCGCAGCAAAAGGTGGCGCTACAAAGTATTAACTTAAGGGGGCTGAATAATTTTGCACGCCCAATTTTTCAGTTTTTGATTTGTTAAAAAAGTTTGAAATATCCAATAAATGTTGTTCCACTTCATGATTGTGTCCCACTTGTTGATGATTCTTCACAAAAAAATACAGTTTTAAATCTTTATGTTTGAAGCCTGAAATGTGGCAAAAGGTCGCAAAGTTCAAGGGGGCCGAATACTTTCGCAAGGCACTGTACCTCTGCAACACTGACGGTTCTAATGACATCACATCTGTTTTTGACAACAAGCGTTTCTTATTGATCTCTAAAGCCTTTTGATTCTGTTAACCACTGCATTCTGCTCAATAGACGAATCAACCTAGGGTTCTCAGAGGATTGTCTAGCCTGGTTTGAAAACTATTTCTCTGGCTGTGTACAACGTGTCAAATCTGAGGGCCTGCTGTCCCAACCACTGGCTGTATACATGGCAGTTCCACAAGAATTGGTTCTTGGGCCGTACCTATTCTCTGTGTATATTAACAATGTTGCACATTCTACCAGTGACTCCCTCATCCACCTTTATGCTGACACTATCCTGTACACAACTGCCCCCTCCCTGAACACTGTGTTGACCACCCTACAACACAGCTTTAACAACATCCAGCATGCCTTCTCCTCAATATCAAAAAACTAAATGTATGCTCTTCAACCAGAACCTATCTCAACCTGCCTGCCCTCCTAACATTCTCACCCTGAACGGGTCAGAGCTAGAGTATGTCGACACACCTTGGTATATGGCTGGAATGCATTGCATACCCACATCACCCACCTTCAGTCTAAAGTTAAATCCAGAATTGTTTTCCTCTACCGCAACAAAACATCCACCCAATCTGCCGAGCACACCTTTGTAAAAAAAATGAGCATCCTGCCAATTCTGGACTATGGCGAAGTAGTTTACAGGCGTGCCCTCCAAACCTCTCTTAATAAGCTACACGTAATTTACCACACTGCCATCTGCTTTGTTACCAGTTCCCCCTTCAACACTCATCTCTGTGTCCTTTGAACCCTGGGTCAACTGTCTCCCGTCACCATGACGCCAGACCCACTGGTACCAATTTATTTACAAGTAGGCAAGTCCCCCCTCTACCTCAGCTCACTCCTCAGCAACCTGCACTCTGGTAGATATCACATGGGTCATTCCAAAGCCTGCACTTCCTTTGGCCGTCATTCATTCCAGTTTTCCGTTGCCAACTGCTGGAACGAGCTGCAAAAGATCCTTGGCACATTCATTCCACCACACTCCTTCAAAAACACTAACTGAGCTACTATCTGATCACTGTACCTGCTGATCATTAAATCTGCTGTGTTGACTTAGACTTTTTCTGGTCTAACCTACTGTCAATATTTCTTATTGTTGTATATTGGATGAATTTGTACCTTTCCTCTGTATAGTGTGTTTTATTTATGTTTAGTGGTTGTCCTGTCAAAGCTATGCCTCTTGGCCAGGTCATTATTGTAAATGAGAATTGGTTCTCAATTGACTTATCTGGTTAAATAAAGGTTAAATAAATTCATTCATTCAACTTCTAGCTGAAAATGTGTACATGAAATAAACTCAAACTTAAGGTTACTTTTAGACATGAAGATTACGTCCAGAATCTGGATCCCCTGCTGATAACCCAATTTCTGAAATTGTTTATAAGCTCCCAGGTCCTTCAGAACAAGGTAGCCAGAGTGTGTGTGGATATCCACCACAGATGGCTGCTCAGTACCTGCAGGAGATGAGGAGGCTCTACTACCTAGTCCCTAGCACCTTTACTGGGCACCTTTTACTGGGCACCCTAGCACCTTTACCAAGATGTGTCGTTCAGAGGGCTCCAAGCTCAGTAATGTCAGATAAAGGGTGGAGATTGATTGATTGATTGATTGATGTGGAAGAAGAGATGGAAGAAAGATGATGATGATGATAGAAGAAACAATCCTGCGGCAACAGGAAATGTGAATTACTATGTGGATTATAATTAATTGACATTTTTGTCTGGGTTGATACATTTCTCATTAAGGCAAATTAAGTCTGACATTTCAGTGTAAACTACAAACTTTAGAAGCCTTTTTAAAACTCAAATGCGCCACAAGTTTACATTTCCGGAGTGGTCAAATTACGATCCTACATCTGTACAAACACATTCGCGTGCACACACACACTTTGATAAATGTGCTCTCTGTTGACTGTGGGTAACATTTTGTTTATGTAAACAATTTGTTCTTATTTTGTGTTGTAAAATTGTAGAATTCCACAGCTGATTTAAATAAAGTGTTGCCTCTGTTAGAGAAAGCAGTTCCAGCTTAAGGTGCTCTGGAATAGAGCGACATTTCAGAAATAAGGCAAGTGAACATAAACATGCTTAATTCTTCACCTAAGCATGCCTTTTACCTTCATAAACTATTGATTTGAGGCAGTCACACTGTCACTGTCAATATCTAATACTGGATTAATTGTGTGCAATAACCTTGGAGTAAGGCTGTTTTTCTTACCCTCTCTCCCACTAGTAGGACTTGGGATGGGCACAGGGACACTTAAAGGTTATTTTACACCTTTGCAATTCATCGAGAATATGGTGTAGTGTCCTTATTTTCCTCGTCTAGGCACGGACCCAGCCTCCCACCGGTGTGTCTGGCCCAGGAGCCGAGGGGCAGCAGCTGCACCTGGACATGGTGTCTCTGGGTCAGGTCCTAAGGGCAGAGTAGCTCATCTACAAGGCCCAGGTCCTCAAGGGCCGCTGGCTCTTCCCGCAGACCTGCCACCTGGCTGCTTGCTTTGTGCCTAGACTGCAAACCGTGGTCAAGCTCTGAGTGGACAACATAACTTATTGGTGCACCACACTGTTTTGAACTTTTATTTTTGCATGTTTTATGAGTTAATATAATATTTATGTCAATGGCTAATGCCGTGTGAGACAACTAATGATGTAGTATGTTTGTTGAAACCATGTCGAAGCACAAGAGGGTCCTGTGAGATTACCTCGAGGTGTGGTCCTCTCAGGTGCCGGCAGCACACAGGACCCAGCTGTAGATGGATGCCGCTCCACAGATCTGAGTGCGTTAAGTGTCTTTCATCCCTCCTCAGGTTGAAATGAAATGGCTCATACCTGGACCCTCATTTCTGTCTGTGGCTGTACGCTAAACCAGACCCAGTGTTCCCTGCCTCCATCCTGCAGAGCCACAGGGTTCAATCCTCGAGCCGACTCTTTTCTCTGTATATATCAATGATGTTGCTCTTGCTGCAGGCGATTCCCTGATCCACCTCTACGCAGACGACACCATTCTATATACTTCCGGCCCGTCCTTGGACACTGTGCTATCTAACCTCCAAACGAGCTTCAATGCCATACAACACTCCTTCCGTGGCCTCCAACTGCTCTTAAACGCTAGTAAAACCAAATGCATGCTTTTCAACCGTTCGCTGCCTGACCAGCATCACCACCCTGGATGGTTCCGACCTTGAATATGTGGACATCTATAAGTACCTAGGTGTCTGGCTAGACTGTAAACTCTCCTTCCAGACTCATATCAAACATCTCCAATCGAAAATTAAATCAAGAATCGGCTTTCTATTCCGCAACAAAGCCTCCTTCACTCACGCCGCCAAACTTACCCTAGTAAAACTGACTATCCTCGACTTCGGCGATGTCATCTACAAAATTGCTTCCAACACTCTACTCAGCAAACTGGATGCAGTTTATCACAGTGCCATCCGTTTTGTCACTAAAGCACCTTATACCACCCACCACTGCAACTTGTATGCTCTAGTCGGCTGGCCCTCGCTACATATTCGTCACCAGACCCACTGGCTCCAGGTCATCTACAAGTCCATGCTAGGTAAAGCTCCGCCTTATCTCAGTTCACTGGTCACGATGGCAACACCCATCCGTAGCACGCGCTCCAGCAGGTGTATCTCACTGATCATCCCTAAAGCCAACACCTCATTCGGCCGCCTTTCGTTCCAGTTCTCTGCTGCCTGTGACTGGAACGAATTGCAAAAATCGCTGAAGTTGGAGACTTTTATCTCCCTCACCAACTTCAAACATCTGCTATCTGAGCAGTTAACCGATCGCTGCAGCTGTACATAGTCTATCGGTAAATAGCCCACCCATTTTTACCTACCTCAACCCATACTGTTTTTATTTATTTACTTTTCTGCTCTTTTGCACACCAATATCTCTACCTGTACATGACCATCTGATCATTTATCACTCCAGTGTTATTAATCTGCAAAATTGTAATTATTTGCCTACTTCATCATGCCTTTTGCACACAATGTATATAGACTCCCCTTTTTTTTCTACTGTGTTATTGACTTGTTAATTGTTTACTTACTCCATGTGTAACTTTGTGTTGTCTGTTCACACTGCTATGCTTTATCTTGGCCAGGTCGCAGTTGCAAATGAGAACTTGTTCTCAACTAGCCTACCTGGTTAAATAAAGGTGAAATAAAAAAATAAATAAAATAAAAGAGCCATCAAGCTCTTCAGTCCCACAGCTCACCATTAGAGGGCGAACCACCTATAGAAGTTTACACTGAGTGTACAAAACATTAGGAACAACTCCCTAATATTGAGTTGCACCCCATTTTGCCCTCAGAACAGCCTCAATTCGTTGGGGCACAGACTCTACAAGGTGTCGAAAGCGTTCCACAGCGATGCTGGCCCATGTTGACACACAGTTGTGTCAGGTTGGCTGGACGTCCTTTGGGTGGTGGACCATTCTTGATACACATGGGAAACTCTTGAGCATGAAAAACCCAGCAGTGTTGCAGTTCTTGACACACTCTAACCGGTGCGCCTTGCACTACCATATCCCGTTCAAAGGCACTTCAATATTTTCTCTTGCCCCTTCGCGCTCTGAATGGCACACATACACAATGTCTCAGTTGTCTCAAGGCTTAAAAATACTTCTTTACCCTGTCTCCTCCCCTTCCTCTACACTGATGGAAGTGGATTTAACACGTGACATCAATAAAGGATCATAGCTTTCACCTGGATTCACCTGGTCAGTCTGTGTCATGGAAAGACATGTCCCTAATGTTTTGGGCACACAGTATAGTTAGGGATGTTATTTGTATGGTGTACCCATGAGTGAACCAGTCAAATTGCCATCGTCTGAGGGGCTTTGTCTCTTCTTGGGATTCTACACAGAACACAACAATATCTATTGTTATTACAAATCCATTGCTAATGATTCTGTTCCTGACGATAGCTGGAGAGCCTCGGTTGAAAATACAGCAACTTCACTTCCTGTCCTGTAGATAGCGGTGGAGCCTCCTTCACACCATGAGTCCCAGTGGAGAGGTGACAGAAGAGCTTCTGTAAGATAAAATGCAGCCCAGCCTGGAAGACTCTGCTCTTTAGCCTCTGCTTCTTTAACACACTGTTACAACAACCAATAATTGTGATGTCATCTGGAATCATGTAGTAACCCCCCAAAAAAGTGTTAAACAAATCCAAATACATTTTATATTTGAGATTCTTCAAAGGAACCACCCTTTGGCCTTGATGACAGCTTTGCACACTATTGCCATTCTCTCATGAGGTAGTCACCTGAAATGCATTTCAATTGACAGGTGTGCCTTGTTAAAAGTTCATTTGTGGAATTTATTTCCTTCTTAATGCGTTTGAGCCAATCAGTTGTGTTGACAAGGTAGGGGTGGTAATACAGAAAATGGTCCAGATTTACCAAATAGGGCTAAATCCATATTATGGCAAGAACAGTTCAAATAAGCAAAGAGAAATGACAGACTATCATTACTTTAAGACATGAAGGTCAGTCCATATGGAACATTTCAAGAACTTTGAAAGTTTCTTCAAGTGCAGTCAGAAAAACCATCAAGCGCTGTGATGAAACTGGCTCTCATGAGGACCACCACAGGAAAGGAAGACCCAGAGTTACCTCTGCTGTAGAGGATAAGTTCATTAGAGTTACCAGCCTCAGAAATTGCAGCCCAAATAAACGCTACACAGAGTTCAAGGAACAGACACATCTCAACATCAACTGTTCAGAGGAGACTACGTGAATCAGGCCTTCATGGTCAAATTGCAGCAAAGAAACCACTACTATGGGACACCAATAAGAAGAAGAGACTTGATTGGGCCAAGAAACACAAGGAATGGACATTAGACCGGTAGAAATCTGTCCTTTGGTCTGATGAGTCAAAATTTGACATTTTTGGTTCCAACCGCCGTGTCTTTGTGTGACGCAAAGTAGGTGAGCGGATGATCTCTGCATGTGTGGTTCCCACCGTGAAGCATGGAGGAGGAGGTGTGATGGTGTGGGTTGCCTTGCTGGTGACACTGTGCATGATTTATTTTGAACTCAAGGCACAATTAACCAGCATGGCTACCACAGCATTCTGCAGCGATACAAAATCCCATCTGGTTTGCACTTAGTGGGACTATCATTTGTTATTCAACAGGACAATGACCCAACACACCTCCAGGCTATGTAAGGGCTATTTGACCAAGAAGGAGATTAATGGACCTGGCCTCCACAATCACCCAACCTCAACCCAATTGAGATGGTTTGGGATGAGTTGGACCGTACAGTAAAGGAAAAGCAGCCATCAAGTGCTCAGCATATGTGGGAACTCCTTCTAGACGGTTGGAAAAGCATTCCAGGTGAAGCTGGTAGAGAGAAGGCCAATATTGTGCAAAGCTGTCATCAAGGTAAATGGTGACTACTTTGAAGAATCTAAAATGTTAAATATATTTTGATTTGTTTCACACTTCTTTGGTTCCTACATGATTCCATATGTGTTATTTCATAGTTTTGATGTCTTCATTATTATTCTACAATTTAGAAAATAGAAAAAAATTAAGAAAAGCTTTTGAATGAGCAGGTGTGTCCAAACCTTTGACTGGCACTGTATGTCACATAATGAAATATTACAGACAATACTTTAAAATAACCTCAAGCAAAACTATATTTGTCTGTTATTCTTTGTGACTACATTGAGACCATTATATTAGATTTTCTTCAATGCTAGCTGGTCCCAGTGTAGAGCCTACATAGAGAACATGCAGGACAAGGACATGGACATGGCGGAAGTTATTGGCATCAACAGCAGGGCAGAAATGGTGATACTGCAGAACCAGACCCAGCAGCTGCTACACACCATAGTCAGCCTGCAGCCCAGGTTCTATGACAGCAGCCTGCTGGCAAGGTGGGTCCCATAACCGGGTTCAAAAACTATTTGAATTCCTAATATCTGGGCTTGATTGAGCTCCTCTGGAAGAATGAAACCAAAATAATAATCTCAAGAGTGCAAACTCTACCCATCTGTCTACTCCATACTATAGTCAACCTGCAGCTCAACTATCAGACAGCAGCCTGCTGGCCAGGTGGGTCTGGGTCCCCCTCCAGCAGAAACACAACCCACACATAGATGTAATCAAATGGCTACACGGACTATTTGCAGTGTGTGCCCCCCCAACCCCTCTTTTACGCTGCTGCTACTCTCTGTTTATCATATATGCATAGTCACTTTAACTATACATTCATGTACATACTACCTCATTTGGCCCGACCAACCAGTGCTCGTGCACATTGGCTAACCGTGCTATCTGAATTGTGTCCCGCCACGCACCACCCGCCAACCCCTCTTTTACGCTACTGGTACTCTCTGTTCATCATATATGCATAGTCACTTTAACCATATCTATATGTACATACTACCTCAATCAGCCTGACTAACGTGTCTGTATGTAGCCTCGCTACTGTATATAGCCTGTCTTTTTACTGTTGTTTTATTTCTACCTATTGTTCACCTAATACCTTTTTTGCACTATTGGTTAGAGCCTGTAAGTAAGCATTTCACTGTAAGGTGAAACACCTGTTTCACTGTAAGGTGAAACACCTGTTGTATTCGGCGCACGTGACAAATAAACTTTGATTTCATTACATGTTCACTTATCCTTTTCAGTGTTGGGGCAGCTACTCTGAAAATGTAGTTTACCGAGCTATTACTTCACACTGGAAGATTTTAAGCTACACTAAAGCGACCCTTAAGAAAAATATTGTTTATAATTATTTATAATGACGGCCTACACCGGCCAAACCTGACAGTACATGACAGTACCCCCCCACTCACCGAGCGCCTCCTGGCGCACTCGAGGAGGAAACCTGGCGGCAACGGAGGAAATCCTCGATCAGCGCACGGTCCAGCACGTCCCGAGAGGGAACCCAACTCCTCTCCTCAGGACCGTACCCCTCCCAATCTACGAGGTACTGGTGACCACGGCCCCGAGGACGCATGTCCAAAATTCTACGGACCCTGTAGATGGGTGCGCCCTCGACAAGGATGGGGGGGGGGGGGGGGGGAAGACGAGCGGGGGCGCGAAGGACGGGCTTGATGCAGGAGACATGGAAGACCGGGTGGACGCGACGAAGGTATCGCGGAAGAAGAAGTCGAACTGCGACAGGATTAATGACCCGAGAAATACGGAACGGACCAATGAACCGCGGGGTCAACTTGCGAGAAGCCGTCTTAAGGGGAAGGTTCTGAGTGGAGAGCCAAACTCTCTGACCGCGACAATATCTAGGACTCTTAGTTCTACGCTTATTAGCAGCCCTCACAGTCTGCGTCCTATAACGGCAAAGTGCAGACCTGACCCTCTTCCAGGTGCGCTCGCAACGTTGGACAAAAGCCTGAGCGGAGGGGACGCTGGACTCGGCGAACTGAGATGAGAACAGCGGAGGCTGGTACCCGAGGCTACTCTGAAAAGGAGATAGCCCGGTCGCAGACGAAGGAAGCGAGTTGTGGGCGTATTCTGCCCAGGGGAGCTGTTCTGACCAAGACGCAGGGTTACGAAAAGAAAGACTGCGTAAGATGCGACCAATAGTCTGATTGGCCCGTTCTGCTTGACCGTTAGACTGGGGGTGAAAGCCGGAAGAGAGACTGACGGAAGCCCCAATCAAACGGCAAAACTCCCTCCAAAATTGAGACGTGAATTGCGGACCTCTGTCCGAAACGACATCTGACGGAAGGCCATGAATTCTGAAAACATTCTCGATGATGATTTGTGCCGTCTCTTTAGCAGAAGGAAGCTTAGCAAGCGGAATGAAATGAGCCGCCTTAGAGAACCTATCGACAACCGTAAGAATAACAGTCTTCCCCGCTGACGAAGGCAGTCCGGTGACAAAATCTAAGGCGATGTGAGACCACGGTCGAGAGGGAATAGGAAGCGGCCTGAGACGGCCGGCAGGAGGAGAGTTACCGGACTTAGTCTGCGCGCAGACCGAACAAGCAGCCACGAAACGACGCGTGTCATGCTCCCGGGTGGGCCACCAAAAACGCTGGCGAATGGAAGCAAGCGTACCCCGAACGCCAGGGTGGCCGGCTAACTTGGCAGAGTGAGCCCACTGAAGAACGGCCAGACGAGTAGGAACGGGAACGAAAAGAAGGTTCCTAGGACAAGCGCGCGGCGACGGAGTGTGAGTGAGCGCTTGTTTTACCTGCCTCTCAATTCCCCAGACAGTCAACCCGACAACACGCCCCTCAGGGAGAATCCCCTCGGGGTCAGTGGAGGCTACTGAAGAACTGAAGAGACGAGACAAAGCATCAGGCTTGGTGTTCTTAGAGCCCGGACGATAAGAAATCACGAACTCGAAACGAGCGAAAAACAGCGCCCAACGCGCCTGACGCGCATTAAGTCGTTTGGCAGAACGGATGTACTCAAGGTTCCTATGGTCAGTCCAAACGACAAAAGGAACGGTCGCCCCCTCCAACCACTGTCGCCATTCGCCTAGGGCTAACCGGATGGCGAGCAGTTCGCGGTTACCCACATCATAGTTACGTTCCGACGGCGACAGGCGATGAGAAAAATACGCGCATGGGTGGACCTTGTCGTCAGAGAGGGAGCGCTGAGAAAGAATGGCTCCCACGCCCACCTCTGACGCGTCAACCTCGACAACGAACTGTCTAGAGACGTCAGGTGTAACAAGGATAGGAGCGGATGTAAAACGATTCTTGGCGAAGCCGAGAAAGCGCTGCAGCTCGACGCGTGACTTAGGGACGGGCCAATCAATGACCGCTTGGACATTCAGCCCTCGATAATCTATGCAGGGGCGCAGAGACCCGTCCTTCTTCTTGACAAAAAAAAACCCCGCTCCGGCGGGAGAGGAGGAGGGGACTATGGTACCGGCGTCAAGAGCTACAGACAAATAATCTTCGAGAGCCTTACGACCCCGGGGGGGGGTGGTTCCCGGAAGGAGATCAATACTACAATCATACGACCGGTGTGGAGGAAGAGAGGTGGCCCTGGACCGACTGAACACCGTGCGCAGATCGTGATATTCCTCCGGCACCCCTGTCAAATCACCAGGCTCCTCCTGTGAAGAAGAGACAGAGGAAACAGGAGGGATAGCAGACATTAAACATTTCACATGACAAGAGACGTTCCAGGAGAGGATAGAATTACTAGACCAATTAATGGAAGGATTATGACAAACTAGCCAGGGATGGCCCAAAACAACAGGTGTAAAAGGTGAACGAAAAATTAAAAAAGAAATGGTTTCACTATGATTACCAGAAACAGTGAGGGTTAAAGGTAGCGTCTCATGCTGAATCCTGGGGAGAGGACTACCATCCAGGGCGAACAAGGCCGTGGGCTCCTTTAACTGTCTGAGAGGAATGTCATGTTCCCGAGCCCAGGTCTCGTCCATAAAACAGCCCTCCGCCCCAGAGTCTATTAAGGCACTGCAGGAAGCTGACGAACCGGTCCAGCGTAGATGGACCGACAAGGTAGTGCAGGATCTTGAAGGAGAGACAGGAGTAGTAGCGCTCACCAGTAGCCCTCCGCTTACTGACGAGCTCTGGCCTTTTACTGGACATGAAGTGACAAAATGACCAGCGGAACCGCAATAGAGACAGAGGCGGTTGGTGATTCTCCGTTCCCTCTCCTTAGTCGAGATGCGGATACCTCCCAGCTGCATGGGCTCAGCACCCGAGCCGGCAGAGGAAGATGGTAGTGATGCGGAGAGGGAGGCTCGGTGACGAAGATCAACCCGTCGCTCAATGCAAATAGGGAATCCACGCTGGAAGGAACCTCCCGCCTTGACATAGGGAAGACAGGGCCCTGGAAGCCTCCTCCCCAAAAACATCAAAAACCCGTATCATCTCCTCCTTAAAGTCTTGATACTGGTTAGTACACTCAGCCCTTGCCTCCCAGATTGCCGTGCCCCACTCACGAGCCCGTCCAATAAGGAGAGATATGACGTAGGCGACACGAGCAGTGCTCCTGGAGTAAGTGTTGGGCTGGAGAGAAAACACAATATCACACTGGGTGAGGAACGAGCGGCATTCAGTGGGCTCCCCAGAGTAACACGGCGGGTTATTGATTCTGGGCTCCGGAGATAAAGCCCTGGAAGTGGCCGGTGGATCGAGGCGGAGATGGTGAACCTGTTCTGTGAGGTTGGAGACTTGGGTGGCCAGGGTCTCAACGGCATGTCGAGCAGCAGACACTTCCTGCTCGTGTCTGCCTAGCATCGCTCCCTGGAACCCGACGGCTGAGTGGAGAGGATCCGAAGTCGCTGGGTCCATTCTTGGTCGGATTCTTCTGTTATGGTGAGTGAATGAGGACCCAAAAGCGAACTAACTTAAACAGAGCTTCTTTAATAACCAAACATAGGTAGGCTCAGATAGACCGGCAGATTCCGACAGGACAGGACAAGGTTACAGCAAACATGACGATAGTCTGGCTCAGGCATGAAACACACTGGACGACGCTGGGCCAATTGTAAGCCACACTATGGGATTCCCAATCACAGCTGGTTGTGATACAGCCTGGATTTTTAGAGTTGAAGAAGACCCAACTACAGATACACATGCTTGTTAGAGCATCTCGAAGAAATGAAGTGGGTATAATCTAATTTTACCAACATTTCTCAAATTGCCTGCCCAAAGGCAAGGCACCATGTGGGAAAATGCTGTTTTTCTATATTTTCAGGTTTTCACTCTCAATATCTAAACTTTTCGTCACATCAATGCTTAAACCACATCAACCTACCATTTGTGAGGTCTGCAGAATTTTTTTTGGGGGGGGGGAAGAATTGGAGAGTGTAGTTGCCCTTTTAATTCAGAGGTGTTTCTGTACTGTACTATGTATGCTTCCTGTTCTTGAGGCTCTGTTGCAGGTAAAGTCTTAGGTAGACTGTTCAGAGTGTATTCCTCACTTATCATAGGTATCCTGAATGCATAGAGGGTATATACAGGGAATATTAGGGGTTAATAACATAAGTACTTTAATAAGTCATATTTACAGTGCCTTGCGAAAGTATTCGGCCCCCTTGAACTTTGCGACCTTTTGCCACATTTCAGGCTTCAAACATAAAGATATAAAACTGTATTTTTTTGTGAAGAATCAACAACAAGTGGGACACAATCATGAAGTGGAACGACATTTATTGGATATTTCAAACTTTTTTAACAAATCAAAAACTGAAAAATTGGGCGTGCAAAATTATTCAGCCCCCTTAAGTTAATACTTTGTAGCGCCACCTTTTGCTGCGATTACAGCTGTAAGTCGCTTGGGGTATGTCTCTATCAGTTTTGCACATCGAGAGACTGACATTTTTTCCCATTCCTCCTTGAAAAACAGCTCGAGCTCAGTGAGGTTGGCAGTTTTCAGTTCTTTCCACAGATTCTCGATTGGATTCAGGTCTGGACTTTGACTTGGCCATTCTAACACCTGGATATGTTTATTATTGAACCATTCCATTGTAGATTTTGCTTTATGTTTTGGATCATTGTCTTGTTGGAAGACAAATCTCCGTCCCAGTCTCAGGTCTTTTGCAGACTCCATCAGGTTTTCTTCCAGAATGGTCCTGTATTTGGCTCCATCCATCTTCCCATCAATTTTAACCATCTTCCCTGTCCCTGCTGAAGAAAAGCAGGCCCAAACCATGATGCTGCCACCACCATGTTTGACAGTGGGGATGGTGTGTTCAGCTGTGTTGCTTTTACGCCAAACATAACGTTTTGCATTGTTGCCAAAAAGTTCCATTTTGGTTTCATCTGACCAGAGCACCTTCTTCCACATGTTTGGTGTGTCTCCCAGGTGGCTTGTGGCAAACTTTAAACAACACTTTTTATGGATATCTTTAAGAAATGGCTTTCTTCTTGCCACTCTTCCATAAAGGCCAGATTTGTGCAATATACGACTGATTGTTGTTCTATGGACAGAGTCTCCCACCTCAGCTGTAGATCTCTGCAGTTCATCTAGAGTGATCATGGGCCTCTTGGCTGCATCTCTGATCAGTCTTCTCCTTGTATGAGCTGAAAGTTTAGAGGGACGGCCAGGTCTTGGTAGATTTGCAGTGGTCTGATACTCCTTCCATTTCAATATTATCGCTTGCACAGTGCTCCTTGGGATGTTTAAAGCTTGGGAAATATTTTTGTATCCAAATCCAGCTTTAAACTTCTTCACAACAGTATCTCGGACCTGCCTGGTGTGTTCCTTGTTCTTCATGATGCTCTCTGCGCTTTTAACGGACCTCTGAGACTATCACAGTGCAGGTGCGTTTATACGGAGACTTGATTACGCACAGGTGGATTGTATTTATCATCATTAGTCATTTAGGTCAACATTGGATCATTCAGAGATCCTCACTGAACTTCTGGAGAGAGTTTTCTGCACTGAAAGTAAAGGGGCTGAATAATTTTGCACGCCCAATTTTTCAGTTTTTGATTTGTTAAAAAAGTTTGAAATATCCAATAAATGTCGTTCCACTTCATGATTGTGTCCCACTTGTTGTTGATTCTTCACAAAAAAATACAGTTTTATATCTTTATGTTTGAAGCCTGAAATGTGGCAAAAGGTCGCAAAGTTCAAGGGGGCCGAATACTTTCGCAAGGCACTGTATTTCCATTCCCCATGAATGTATAATAAATCAAATTTTATTAGTCACATGCGCCGAATACAACAGACTGTACAACCTTACAGTGAAATGCTTACTAACGAGCCCCTAACCAACAATGCAGTTTTAAAAAATACAGATAAGAATAACAAATAAAAGTAACAAGTAATTAAAGAGCAGCAGTAAAATAACAATAGCGAGACTATATACAGGGGGGTACCGGTACAGAGTCAATGTGCGGGGGCACCGGTTAGTTGAGGTAATATGTATATGTAAGTAGAGTTATTAAAGTGACTATGCATAGATGATAACAACAGAGAGTAGCAGCGGTGTAAAATAGGGGGGTGGCAATGCAAATAGTCTGGGTAGTCATTTGATTAGATGTTCAGGAGTCTTATGGCTTGGGGGTAGAAGCTGTTTAGAAGCCTCTTGGACCTAGACTTGGCCCGCGGTACCAGTAACAGAGAGAACAGTCTTTGACTAGGGTGGCTGGAGTCTTTGACCATTTCTAGGTCCTTCATCTGACACCGCCTGGTATAGAGGTCCTGGATGGCAGGAAGCTTGGCCCCAATGATGTACTAGGCCGTTCGCACTACCCCCTGTAGTGCCTTGCAGTCGGAGGCTGAGCAGTTGCCATACCCGGCAGTGATGCAACCAGGATGCTCACGATGGTGCAGCTGTTGAATCTTTTGAGGATCTGAGGACCCATGCCAAATCTTTTCAGTCTCCTGAGGGGGAATAGATTTTGTTGTGCCCTCGCCATGACTGTCTTGGTGTGCTTGGACCATGTTAGTTTGTTGGTGATGTGGACACCAAGGAACTTGAAGATCTCAACCTGCTCCACTGCAATCCCGTCGATGAGAATGGGGGGTGTGCCCGGTCCTCTTTTTCCTGTAGTAAACACTCATCTCCTTTGTCTTGATCACGTTGAGGGAGAGGTTGAGCTGTAGTCAATATATAGCATTCTCACATAGGTGTTACCGGGGCGGCAGGTAGCCTAGTGGTTAGAGCGTTGGACTAGTAACACGAAAGGTAGCAAGATTGAATCCCCAGGTTGACAAGGTAAAAATCTGTCGTTCTGCCCCTGAACAAGGCAGTTAACCCACTGTTCCTAAGCCGTCATTGAAAATAAGAATTTGTTCTTAACTGACTTGCCTAGTTAAATAAAGGTTCAATAAAAAATAATAACAATCAATGCACTAGACTGTGTAGACCGTACACGACTAAACCCAAAGGATAGACAACCGGCAAATGCATATGGGGCCACAATGTCTAATAGTGATTGCAGTGCTAGTTAAAACTGCAGTAGGATAGTCCTCCTCACAGGCGACTGAATCAGCAAAGACCATGCTTGGTGAATAGCACTTGTTTGATCTTTGGGAGTAGGTCACATGAGAGGAGAGCTGAATTGCTCATGGGAGATAAAGGTGAGGGACAAGAATGAATCAAAGGATTGTAGTTTATGAGGTTAGAAAATGACCATCCTTACCGTTTAAAGAATGACAACAACTAGGTTAAGGATAGAGACATTGTTATTACTTTGAATAATGATAGCCAACGCTCCCTGTACTGGAACGACATGCTAGTAGTGGTAAAGCTATATGCTACTGCTAGCTAGCAACAGTTCTACTTGTTGTAGCTAGCTGCTAGGGTTGCTGCGTTCTAAGTAAAGTTGGGAGTTATTTTACAGATTGCATTAATGGTATCACATTTATATAACTAAACTGTCACCAGCTGTGTTTATGTACCTTAAGTACGGAGAAAGTGATTAGCAGACGAGTTCTGATTGGTTTACCGTTTAGTACTTGGCAGCGTTTGCCTGTCCAGTTAGCGAACATAAAAGTAAGTATTTAGAACAAATGTGCAACAGCCACAATAAAGATACCTCAACTAGCATCCATAAAAGAAATACATTACTTTCAAGTTAAATTTCAAGTTAAAAACTTTCCATTGTCAAGCTTTAGAAAATAGACATTTGTCTTTGGTTTACAATTGTATCACCCTTACAAATTTGAGTTCGATATTGAAATACAATTTCAAGTATGAATGTGGTAGTCAATGGAAAGGCACACACCTGTCTATATATGGTCCCACAGTTGACAGTGCATGTCAGAGCAAAAACCAAGCCATGCGATTGAAGGAATTAGGATCGTGTTGAGGCACAGATCTGGGGAAGGGTACCAAAAATGTCTGCAGCATTGGTCCCCAAGAACACAGTGGCCTCCATCATTCTTAAATGGATTAAGTTTTGAACCACCAAGACTCTTCCTAGAGCTGGCCGCCCGGCCAAACTGAGCAATCGGGTGAGGGAGGTGACCAAGAACTCGATGGTCACTCTGACAGAGCTCTAGAGTTCCTCTATGGTAGTGGGACTGGGAGACTTGTCAGGATTGAGGGAAAGATGAACGGAGCAAAGTACAGAGAGATCATTGACGAAAACCTGCTCCAGAGCACTCGGGAACTCAGACTGGGGCGAAGGTTCACCTTCCAACAGGACAACGACCCTAAGCACACAGCCAAGACAACACAGGAGTTGCTTCAGGACAAGTCTCTGAATGTCTTTGAGTGGCCCAGCCAGAGCCCGGACTTGAACCCGATCAAACATCTCTGGAGAGACCTGAAAGTATCTGCGCAGCAACGCTCCCCATCCAACCTGACAGAGCTTGAGAACATCTGCAGAAAAGAATGGGAGAAAGTGTGCCAAGCTTGTAGCATCATACCCAAGAAGACTCAAGGCTGTAATCACTGCCAAAGGTGCTTGAACAAAATACTGAGTAAAGGGTCTGAATACTTATGTAAATGTAATATTTCAGTGTTATTAATAATAAATTAGCAAACATTTCTAAAATCCTGTTTTTGCTATGTCATTATGGGGTAGTGCGTGTGGAACAATGAGGGGGGAAAAACAATTTAATCAATTTTAGAATAAGGCTGTAACCTTAGAACAACGGATCTGAATACTTTCCAAAGGCACTGCAATTTCTATATTGTTTTTACTTATTTAGTTAATGTATCTTTCCGATAGTAACGCCAATCTAGAACCAGTTGTTAGCAATTAAATGGTTAGTGCATCCAAATTACAACATTAGTTAAAATGGTTTACTACTATTATAATTTTAGGAAACCATCTAACTGAAATAATTTGGGCTAACTATCCCTTCAACATTGTGTTTTGGCTCCACAATGAGGGTTGTTATTATACCAATGCTGTACTGTATAGGGTTGATGTAGCATTGTCTGCATATTTGTCTCGACTGAATTGCAGTTTTTATTGTGAGAGCTCTGGTGAGAAAGATTTCCAATGTTTATTACAAACTTAACAATTTTTCTGGTGATATCAATAATTTCTTCCCATGTTGTCCCCCCCCCCTCCCATGTTGTCTTTGTTTGGCCAGATATGTGATGATGTACCATACCTCCAAGAGGGCAGGCTTTCTCTCCTCCTCATTCATCTCTACCAACTTCATCACATCCAAGTCTCCTACTCACTGGATATTCAGGAACACTGCCTTTCCCTGCCAACTCAATACTAACTTTACACTAAAAAACTAATAGATAATTATACTGTTCCTAATAAAGAAAAATTATCAGCAGCACTGATTGTGCTGTGAACTGTGAAACCTGAAATACATTGAAATGTTTATTTAAGATTTTCTTTTCTAACAAAACCGTCTCAGTATAATTTTACAAAAATATTTTCTGCTTCGACACAACAGGCCAACATGACAAAGTTGTTCACCAGATCACATTACTGAAAGAACTACTCAGTTCCACAAATTAAAGATATTTTCTCATTGACAGCAGCATAGTGATATCAAAGATATAACTAACCCAAGATTGAACAGAGCCTGTAGTTTCCAATGGGAGCAAATGAATCATAGTGGGCAGGACAAGCACAAGCTAGTGAGATCCCATTGGCACGTTCTAGCATTTATTTGCATATTTCTGTTGCTTATTCTAAAGTGTGGGTGTGCAATAACTCAATTCACCCTTGCACTCCTAAACAACTTTTTTCAAACTTTGGCAAAGGGTAAAGTCTACAAAATGCAGTCCTCTCAGTTGGTTACAGATTGTAGTTTTAGAAACAGAAAACTGTATGGACATAAAATGTTTGGTCGTTGAGAAAATTGGCAGAATTTCGGCCAAAACCCTTTTGCTCCCACTGCCGGCCACTGGGTTTCCTCTTATCTGTGGTAATGAGAGGAAACATAAACCGGATTTTTTGCATTTATACATCCGGTCCATTCAAATCTGAATTCCTCAGAACTAGATAATATGGCCTTGGGTTTATCTTTTGATTTCCAGAATACGTAATACTCTATGTACATTTGGTATTGCCATGCGTCATGTACAATATACATGTACAGTCCCAGTGCATTTTTTATCCAGTCACTTGAATTACAAACCTGAAGCAAAGTTTTAAAATAAGAGTCACTCCCGACAACACATCTCCTCAAAAGAACAGGTCCTCTGTGAAAAACAGTGACATAAAATGGTGTGGACCATTTCACTGCCCCGTGTGCCACGACATAACATGAGGTTATGGAAGTGTCTCTGTGCATCACACAGTTGTCTCGTGTTCCGTAACAGGTGTGGGGGAAGTGGGAAGAAAGTTCAGCCTCTCCTCCTCTTCTTCTTCTTCTGTGTAGTCGGCCTGAACATTACTTTCCTTGTGTTGTGCAGGTGGACATTCCTGGATGATTGGCTACTCGTACAAAAACATACACTATAAACAACTCACCAAGAGTTAATTCACCTTGAGATAAGATAATGGGTAATGTTAATTAAGTACCCTTGATACAATAGCACATAGTGCCTTCAGAAAGTATTCATACCCCCTGAATTCAAAATGAATTAAATATGTTTTTTTCTCTCACCCATCTACACACAATACCCTATAATGACAAAGTGAAAACATGTTTTTAGAAATGTTTGCTAATTTATTGAAAATGAAATACTGAAATATTCAATTTACATATGTATTCACACCCGAGTCGATGCTGTAACAATAAAATGTGTAAAAAGTACAGGGGTGTGAATACTTTCTGAAGGCACTGTAGCTTTGTTGAAATGTCTCACACAGACCCAAAACAATAGAACTTGAGTGTTGCTAGCCATAATGACAAAACAATATAACATATTTTAACTGAAGCCAGAGGTCAATCATTGAAGAAGGTGGGTTTTCTACAATGGACTTTTAAACGTTTGTCTGCTGTACACACTTGCTGAAAGTGCAGGTGGAAATCTTATTATCTGCAATGATTGAATTCCAGCCTATCTTGAATGCATAGCCCCCATCTGCTATAAATGCATCAGGGGAACCTTCAGGAAGCAAACATTGTGGAATGCTGCAGATAGAAACGTCATGAATGGAACTGACGTGATTCCTTATTCTACACGTCAAACAAACATAACATATTTCTATCTGAACGTTCCATTATGTTGTGCCTGCTGAATGCAGCCCTGTGTTTACCGCAGCCCTGAGGACCAGACTTTGTCCAATAATTAATACTTGTTTTTGTTGCAAAACGTTTTGTTGCTTTTTGATGTGGTTTCCACTAATGAACACAATCCTGAACTGTGAGTGTGATGAGCCTATGTGCTCTGTT
Organism: Oncorhynchus clarkii lewisi; assembly: GCF_045791955.1. Lineage (NCBI taxonomy): Eukaryota > Metazoa > Chordata > Actinopteri > Salmoniformes > Salmonidae > Oncorhynchus > Oncorhynchus clarkii. The sequence goes on along the minus strand of NC_092165.1, from coordinate 26,015,765 downwards.
GACTTACCCTGTGCCCCAGTGGGGTGGCGCAGCACAGATTTTGTTTGAGGTTATCTGGTACGAAGAACAGCATGTTGCCCAACAGAGGATACAGAGTGCCTGGGGTCACATCCTCCTCTTTCATTGGTCCTTAAATTAAAGATAAAATCCAACCAATTAGATTAACTTAATTCAGAATCTGTTGTGAAAATGATTGGTCTAATTTACCAGACAGAGATTAAGTGTAGTCCCTGATTAAAAGGCATGCTCAATGAAGAATCTCAATCTCCCTTGAGCATGCTTTTTAGTCCAGGAGTAGGTTTAATATGTGTCTGGAAAACCAGCCCTAATTGCATCTTCTATGGTAATGATCAAGAGCTCTCCCCTACCTGTGAGAAAGCTAACGATCAACCCTGTGATCACCACAGTGAAAGAGCTGAGAGCACTGTACCACATGAAGGATAAGGAGTAGAATCTCTGCAGACCCATTGGTTGGCTAAAGAACAGTTGAAAGACATAGTTAAAATAAAATCACAAAATGTATTAGAAATTTGCATCTACAGTGCCTTCAGAAAGTATTCATAACCCTTAACTTATTCCACAGTTTGTTTTGTTTCTATGCTTGAAAATATGGAGAGTGGTAATGTGTAATGTGTTCTATTGGATTTGATCTAAACATTTTGTTTTCAGGACAAAAAGTGAATTGCTTTGCCACATTTTTTGCAGTATTACTTTAGTGCCTTGTTGCAAACAGGATGCCTGTTTTATTCTGTACAGGCGTCCTTTTCACTCCTGTCAATTAGGTTAGTATTGTGGAGTAACTACAATGTTGTTGATCTATCCTCAGTTGTTTTCCCCTAACATCACAGCCATTAAACTCTGTTACTGTTTTAAAGTCACCATTGGCCTCATGGTGAAATCCCTGAGCATGTTTTCTTTTACTCCGGCAACTGAGTTAGGAAGTACACCTGTATCTTTGTAGTGACTGGGTGTATTGACACACCATCCAAAGTTGTAATTAATAAATTCACCATGTTCAAAGGGATATTCAATGTCTGCTTTTTTGTATTTTTACTCATCTACCAATAGGTACCATTCTTTGCAAAGCATTGGAAAACCTCCCTGGTCTTTGTGGTTGAATCTGTGTTTGAAATTCACTGTCTGACTTAGGGACCTTACATTTATTAAAAAATCATGTTAATTAAGGATCGGACTCTTTTTAAAATTTCGACGAAAATGACATACCCAAATCTAACCAGGCTCAGGACCTGAAGGAAGGATATGCATATTCTTGAAACCATTTGAAAGGAAAAACTTGGCAGGTTGTGGAATTGTTAAAATAATATAGGAGGATATAATACATTAGATAATACAAAAGAAAAACCATGTGTTTTTTAGTATTTTTTTTGTACCATCATTGTTGAAATGCACGAGAAAGGCCAATATACGACTTAGGAATCTAGGCACAATTTAGATTTTGGCCACTAGATGGCAGCAGTTTATCTGCTAAGTTTTAGACTGATCCAATGAACCATTGTATTTCTGTTCAAAATGTTTTATAAAGACTGCCCAAATGTGTCTAATTGGTTTATTAATAACTTTCTAGTTCATAACTGTGCACTCTCCTTCAAACAATAGCATGGTATTCTTTCACTGTAATAGCTACTGTAAATTGGACAGTGCAGTTAGATTAACAAGAATGTAAACTGTCTGCCAATATCAGACATGTTTATGCCCTAGGACATTTTCTGGTTACTTACAACCTCATGCTAATTGCATTAGCCTACGTTAGCTCAACTGGCCCGCGGGAGACCCACTGATCCTGCAGCAGTTTTAAACACTTATTGCACACTTATTATGTGACTTGTTAAGAGCACATTTCTACTCCTGAACGTATTTAGACTTTCCATAACAAAGGGGTTGAATACTTGACTCCAAACATTTCAGATTTTAATTCATTTGTAAAAAAATATCTAAAAACATAATTCCATTTCGACATTATGGGGTATTGTGTAGACCACTGACAAAAAAAATATATACAGTGGGGAGAACAAGTATTTGATACACTGCCGATTTTGCATGTTTTCCTACTTACAAAGCATGTAGAGGTCTGTAATTTGTATCATAGGTACACTTCAACTGTGAGAGACAGAATCTAAAACAAAAATCCAGAAAATCACATTGTATGATTTTTAAGTAATTAATTTGCATTTTATTGCATGACATAAGTATTTGATCACCTACCAACCAGTAAGAATTCCGGCTCTCACAGACCTGTTTGTTTTTCTTTAAGAAGCCCTCCTGTTCTCCACTCATTACCTGTATTAACTGATCCTGTTTGAACTCGTTACCTGTATAAAAGACACCTGTCCACACACTCAATCAAACAGACTACAACCTCTCCACAATGGCCAAGACCAGAGAGCTGTGTAAGGACATCAGGGCTAAAATTGTAGACCTGCAAGGCTGGGATGGGCTACATGACAATAGGCAAGCAGCTTGGTGAGAAGGCAACAACTGTTAGCGCAATTATTTGAAAATGGAAGAAGTTCAAGATGACGGTCAATCACCCTTGGTCTGGGGCTCCATGCAAGATCTTACCTCGTGGGGCATCAATGATCATGAGGAAGGTGAGGGATCAGCCCAGAACTACACGGCAGGACCTGGTCAATGACCTGAAGAGAGCTGGGTCCACAGTCTCAAAGAAAACCATTAGTAACACACTACGCCGTCATGGATTAAAATCCTGCAGCGCACGCAATGTCCCCCTGCTCAAGCCAGCGCATGTCCAGGCCCGTCTGAAGTTTGCCAATGACCATCTGGATTATCCAGAGGAGGAATGGGAGAAAGTCATGTGGTCTGATGAGACAGAAATATAGCTTTTTGGTCTAAACTCCACTGTTTGGAGGAAGAAGAAGGATGAGTACAACCCCAAGAACACCATCCCAACCGTGAAGCATGGAGGTGGAAACATCATTCTTTGGGGATGCTTTTCTGCAAAGGGGACAGGACGACTGCACCGTATTGAGGGTAGGATGGATGGGGCCATCTTTCGCGAGATCTTGGCCAACAACCTCCTTCCCTCCGTAAGAGCATCGAAGATGGGTCGTGGCTGGGTCTTCCAGCATGACAACGACCCGAAACACACAGCCAGGGCAACTAAGGAGTGGCTCCGTAAGAAGCATCTCAAGGTCCTGAAGTGGCCTAGCCAGTCTCCAGACCTGAACCCAATAGAAAATCTTTGGAGGGAGCTTAAGTCCATATTGCCCAGCGACAGCCCCAAAACCTGAAGGATCTGGAGAAGGTCTGTATGGAGGAGTGGGCCAAAATTCCTGCTGCAGTGTGTGCAAACCTGGTCAAGAACTACAGGAAACGTATGATCTCTGTAATTGCAAACAAAGGTTTCTGTACCAAATATTAAGTTCTGCTTTTCTGATGTATCAAATACTTATGTTATGTAATAAAATGCAATTTAATGACTTAAAAAGTTACAATGTGATTTTCTGGATTTTTGTTTTAGATTCCGTCTCTCACAGTTGAAGTGTACCTATGATAAAAATTACAGACCTCTACATGCTTTGTAAGTAGGAAAACCTGCAAAATCGGCAGTGTATCAAATACTTGTTCTCCCCACTGTACATTTAAATCTATAAGCAAACTAAATAGAATACTTTCAGATGATCTGATTATTAGTTGTTGTTTGCCTCTTATGACACATACATTTTATTTTTATTGAGCTTTTCATAATACACTAAGACTCTTACCTGGATGTACTAGTAGGCACAGCAGTACTATTGAGTGCAGTCCCTATGGCTGTGGTGATGTTTTCTGAGAGTTGTACAGCAGTGCAGTTGAAATGAGACACAGCAGCAGGACCACCAGAGGTACGGGTTACGATGCTCCCGATGCCCACCCAGAAGGCCATCACCAGGCCTGACCCCAAACCCGCCAGGGCACCCTGGAGAAACGCAGTACCTCAATCAATCAAATGTATTGATTGAGTCTTGACCTTTTTACATCAGCAGTTGTCACAAAGTGGTTTTAGAGTAACCCGGCATGGCGCTAAGTTTGATTCCCACAGGGATCACATTCACATACTAAAAATGTATGCCCTCACTATATACATTGAGTACTTACAGTAGAGTTAGCCCAAGGAAAGAACATCCCGAGACAGAAGATGCCAAGAAGAGGACCACCAACCATTCCAAAGATTTTGAAAGCAGCCTTGAATTTAAATAAATACAAAAATGTCAGAATCAAACATAATATTTGAGTTTTAACAAAATACAGTAAGTTATTCAAATATATCAAATGTTGTCCTTACTTGCAAAACGGAATCGCTCATCAAGTGGGTTAAATAGGCCATAGCCAGGCACATCAGTCCATATGAACATGCTAGTTCAGAAACAGAAAAAGTAAATGTCACTCTTTAATGCTGATATTATATGCGTGCCGTCTTAGAAAACATCTCACAGGTAAAGTGAGGAAAGCATGATGTAGAACTTACAAATAAGTTAAGAGACACTGTCAACAGTGAGCAGGGCCCCGTTCAGATACCACCCCTAGTCCCTACCCCATAGGCACTTGATCTGATCTACTGTACATGAAGTGGCTGGGTCCTAGGGGATAAGGTCTAGGGGTTGTTTCTGGACAGGGCCCAGGAGATCTCAACGTACCCAGTCCCTTGGAGAGCAGGGTGGCCCTGGCCTCTGTCATGGATGAGCAGTGTGGTTTGATCAGGTCCTCCAAGGTCACTGTGGCCAGAGAGTTAAAGGCTGACGAGATGGTGCTGTGGAGACAAACATGAAACTAAGTGTCAACACCAAAGCACCCTTCTGGATGTCTAGGCTGGGTTAATGTAAAGCCCTTTGTGACAAAGGGTGTTAAGAATATTGATTGATTGAAATACCTGAGAGCTGCACTAAATACGCAAGCTATAAACAGTCCAGATAGACCAGGTAGATCCTGCAGCATGTCCATAACAAAGTATAACACCATCTGTGGATAGAGAACACATAATGGTTGGTGTATTGTAGGTAAGAGTGTGGCACTAGCTACACCAGGTTTGTGGGTTCAATTCTCACTGGAGATCACAGACACACAAAAATGTATGCACTCACTGTACTGTAGGTCAATTTGAATAAAAACATCTGCTGACTGCTAAATTGCAGATTACTTAACCCACATGCTACAATACTCTAATGATGCACTCTGAAAGACCAAAATAATAACACACACTTCTACTGACCTCATTTTTTGATAAGTTGCCTATTTTGTGAAATTGATCCTCCCCACAGTAACGTGCAAACATGACCAGCCCCATGACACAGCTCAGAGCTAGAGCTACCTGTAGAGAGGGAAACACCATGTAGCAAGACCTGCAGAATCACAACGCATTAAAATAGGTCAGTATCCATACCATTACCATGGTATTACCACATGAATCCATGTGTATGTACTGTAATGTGGTGTTGTGTATGGAGTGTGGTACATGCAGTCTTACATGATGGCTTCCCTCTCAGTCTTGGAGCTGAGGTATCTCTGGACCTGGGCCTGGTTCACCCCGTACAGAGACAGCATCAGGAAGACCCCTCCCACCCCCAGGGTCCAGAACGTGTACCTCTCCGTAGGGTCAGGATTCAGGCTGTAGAACAGACATGACAAGAGGGAGAACATAGAATTGGAATATTAGAACTGGAACATTTATTTATTTAATTTTTTATTTCACCTTTATTTAACCAGGTCGACTAGTTGAGAACAAGTTCTCATTTGCAACTGCGACCTGGCCAAGATAAAGCAAAGCAGTTTGACACATACAACAACACAGAGTTACACATAGAGTAAACAAACATGCAATCAATAATACAGTAGAAAAAGATTGTGCAAGTAGACATACTGGGGTGCAAAGGAGCAAGATAAATAAATAAATACAGTATGGGGATGAGGATGAGGTAGTTGGATGGGATATTTACAGATGGGCTATGTACAGGTGCAGTGATCTGTGAGCTGCTGTGACAGCTGGTGCTTAAAGCTAGTGAGGGAGATAAGAGTCTCCAGCTTTAGTGATTTTTGCAGTTCGTTCCAGTCATTGGCAGCAGAGAACTGGAAGGAGAGGCGGCCAAAGGAAGAATTGGCTTTGGGGGTGACCAGTGAGATATACCTGCTGGAGCGCGTGCTACGCGCTGCTAGGTGCTGCTATGGTGACCATTGAGCTGAGATAAGGCAGGGCTTTACCTAGCAGAGACTTGTAGATGACCTGGAGCCAGTGGGTGGAATTTAAGATGTCCTTAAATCAAACTTTAAACAGGATCGTCAGTCATTGCTTGAATACATGAAGATAGTAACCAGTCTACTCACTCTATGCCAGAGATACGGTTCCCCTCCCAGACCTTCCTCCAGACCTCTGCTAACCCTCCAGTCTGCTGGACCCCCACCACGATGACCGCCAGCTGGCCAGCAAACATCACTATGGTCTGGAAGACATCTGTCCAGATCACTGCCTTCAGGCCTCCCTGTCAGGACCAGGTACAACACAGAGGAATAGAGCCTATTATCGTTTAGGCGTCAAGCTTATAATGGCTGATGTTACATCTAAAGATATAGAGAGAAAAAAGGACACTTCGCAATGACATTTCATAATGTCAACGTTAAACTTTTTTTTTTCACGAGTACATTTTATTTGTACTTTAGATTGTCATATTTCCAGTTTATTTACCATTGTGTAATAACAGCTTATTTACAAACTCTGAAAATAACAAAGAACAACTTACCAGAGTAGTATACAGTGTACACACCAGTCCAGTGGCCAGCACTGCTCCCCATAGATCAAAGCCAGTAACTACAGGGAAGCATGGAACCAAATTAAGCAACCTTTACTCATTCATAATGTGCATTTTGCATAATTCTAGATAATCTACTCATGGCACAAAACACAGTAACATTTCCAGTTTCCCAGACACAGATTAAGCCTAGTCCTGGACTAAAAAAAAACTCTTTCAACTGAGAATGTCCCTGGATGCATTTGAGTCCTGGACTACGCTTAATCTATGTCTTGGAGACAGCCATAACCCGCCATTAAAGTGTTAAAACTTATCACGGTCTGTAAATCCTAAAAGCAAAGCCGAAATTACTGACCTGCATTGAGTGCTAGGGCCGGAGTGTACACACAAACACCCATATAGATGACCTGCAAGAGATAGCAGCAGTCATATCAGTGGAAAAACTGATCAACAACAACATTTACAAGTTCTTTATATTACTTGTTTATGTCTTTATTATTGCATCTGGTATGTATGGACCTTACTGTCTGAAAGATGAAGGTAAGTGTTCCACAGATACGCACTGGTTTGCTAAAGCGCAGTTCCAGATACTGAAAAGAAACAATACTATCACTAAGTGACATATACACATCAGTATATTCAGAATGTATTTATTCATTATTTATTTCCCTACCAGAAACCAATACTATGTAAACTCCTTAGCAGGGTTTAAAAGCTAGGCCTATACATTTCAACTGGTATTAGCCTACATATTTTAATTCCAAAGACTTATCTCCATCAGGGGTTTAGTTTGCAAAGAACCTACAAGTACGTACCTGGTAAGCGCTGGTAAGATGCAGCCTGTAGAACACAGGAATGAAAACATGTGCTGGAATTAATAGGCCCAAGATGTAAGCACAGCCTATGAACCAGTACTGAGTGCCATGGGTATAGATCTCTGCCGGCACGCCCACTATAGCCACCGCTGACTGAAATGTAGCGATAAGTGACAGGGATACAGGAAGGCAGCTCATGCTCCGGTCCGCTAGCAGGAACTCCTGAGTGGTGCGCTGCCGACCCCCTGACAGGGCATAATACAGCCCTATGCCCATGGATGCCACCAGCAAGAGGGCAAATATGACATAGTCGATAGTGGTGAAGTGCATTCTTTCCAAAGGATCCATCTTGGAGCCAGTGATCAGGATATGGCTACTGTGGCTAAATGGGATGGAGATGGATGTGGAGGGGACGTCTCAGCGGCGTAAGGGGAGAGTCTTTGCCCAACAGCCTTGCACAGATTTCAGATACACTGTAATAAAATACGGGAGGAAACATGTTGATTAACTCAGAATGCCGCCTTTATTGGTAACTACCTACCTAACTACGCCCTCAAGAAAACAGAACTTGGTTTGAGTATGATGAATTAGGTCAACGTTATTGTTTGCCACATTAAATCTATTTAAAGCACACATTAATTTCAAGAAGCTTTCACATACCTCTCCTTCAGTCCAAAACATCCTTCTGGAAAAGACAATTTGACGAGCAGGATAAATTGCCTCCACAAGCTTTCAGATCACCATCTTTACGAAGGGCAAGTCAGAAGAGATTTTCCATTACTGCCATTGCATTGCAGTTGTCAGCTTAACTGCAGTTTTAAACAAATAAAAAAACTTTTAAAACGCTATTTGGAGAAAGCAAAAAAAGATCCCAGCCATTATCACCTTGGACGGCCATTGGTTAATACACCTCAGTTGAACTACAAACACATAGCCTATTAGGTATACAACTGTAATGTTATAGCCCTGAATATATGAGAAATTATTCACACTGACATGTGGCATTAGCGCGGAAACAAATACGTAGGACATTTTTAGAGCTGTATTGTTTGCATTTTGATTGCATTTTAATGTAGGCCTATAAAAATATGGGCCATGTGGAGATTTTCATATTAATATATATATGCCATTTAGCAGACGCTTTTATCCAATGTGACTTACAGTCATGCGTGCATACATTTTGCATATGGGTGGTCGCGGGAATCGATTGCATTTTAATGTCGGCCTATAAGGAAGATGGGCCATGTGGATATGTTCATATTGAAACATATATATTTTTTAAGTTCTTTGTTTATCCGGTTTCTCAGGGAACCACACATGGGGCCCGACACCAAGTTTGGGAATCACTGTGCCATTTAACGTTAGACATACTTCATCCTTCTAACGGATTAAGTAATACTAGCCAAAGCCCTTCAACCTTACTGCAATATAAATATCTGCTGGCAGTTAGCCACCGGACTGACCTACAGGGGTGAAGGTAGATTTAATTTATTCCCGGTATGGGAATAATTACATATATAATCCCTATTCATTCAATAGCATCTCTGTGGGCCTAGTCGTAAAGATCTGTCATTATTTTATTTTTTACATTTTACCGTGGCATAAATACAACCAGTCGTGATGTTATCTGATTGTCAAACAATCACTTCAAAAGGCTCCTTTACTAGGCTATCTGCGCACGTTCATTCACTCGCAACATATTTCAAACCTCCAAACAGTGGTAAATGGAAATAGACATGTTACACAAAACACCAAAAAGTGCAATGACATTTGGTCAGAATCTACTGCTCTGTACGCACGCGTCTCGTGGCGGCACCTAATCTCTGCCTTGGAAAAATGTCGTGTCCTCGTCGAACCACATCGCATTTGGGAGCGTAGGCTATATCAGTTTTCAAGTCTAATCGCTAATTTTCATGCGGTAATGATAAATAATAGTGTAAAAGCCTACATTTTTCTTTACATTCTGTTTTGTGATAGGCTCGTGTATTATTGGTACGGCGTACCCCAACTATTTATTTGACTGTTGTGCCGTACCAGAGTACTTTCACCCCTGCGTATCCTGTATATAAGCGACTATTTACCAGTTGTGTACTCATTCTCAGAGAATCGGATATGGTTTGTTTTTGGATATCTGTTGACACGGCCGCTATCGCAGGGCGGTTTTAAAAATGCCTCGTCCAGCATCTAGCAAAACACACTTTCAGCAGCGTCTCTTGTTGCCTACTTCACCGACTGAGAGATGGGGTAGTTCGTTTCACGTCTCAGGCCTCGGCCTGTGCTGCTAGAGCAGTGATTCCCAACCCGTTTCGGTTAGTGTAAGACCAACTTGAGTTTTGCTACCCTTTGAGTTTTGTACCCCTGGTTGGGAAACAATGTGCTAGAGGGCAATATTGTGCAACTGCAGCCTGCAATTTGGGGCGTTCCTGCATGTGGCCATTCCCCAAATATTCATGCGTGTGACACTTGAATGTGGGTCAAAAGGGAAATAAACTTGCTCTCAACATCGTTACCTGACATACGGAAAACAGTGCGCGACAGGCAGGGGTGAAGGACACGGTCTACCGGTGTCGCCACCAGAGCAGATGGGAGGCTGGGGAGACAGCACACTAGCTTGCTGGTTAGCTAGCACACGGTGTCGCCCACGCCTCCCACCGACTGTGTACAGGAGAAAACCGTGTCACAGACGCTTCCCGCTAGCACAATAGACGGGAGGCTGGGGCGACACCGCGTGTTAGCTAACAAGTTGCTAGTTAGTTAGCACAGTGTCGCCCCCACCTGCATTGTACCGGACTAGATGGCTTAGCTAGCACACAGTGCCTTTCACTCCCACCTGCCCTCGTAGTCGTTAACAGAAATGCGGTGACGAAGGACACTGTACGGCTATCGCCGTCGCCCCTCTTCTGCAGCCATCCAACGTTATTGTGCATTAACGTCACCTACTGTACTGGAGCGTCACCGTTCTTCTTATATGGTGTAATGGCGTTCGCAACAGGTTCTGGATTCTGCCACCCACTGTGCGGGTGGATAATAAGGATTTTAAAAATGAAATAATGTGGGTCAAAAATAAATAAAATATCATACCAACTATCAAAAAATACATTAACTTAACATAATCAACCTGCTTTTCTGTAAAAAAATAATAAATCTAAATCAGGTACCTACACTGTCTCGGAAGAGTCCTGTGGGGTGGGACATATCCTAGCTATAATAGTCCTTGCCATGAACTCTTGGAGCCACAAAAACTTCTCGGCTGCAGATATAATGATGTTGAGCTTCTTGGACTTCTTAGACACTTGTGCTGTACAATTAGTCACTGTGGCTATAAATGCCACAAAATCATCTTTCTTCACAATGAGTGTATCCAGATAAATCAATTGACTTAAAACACTAGCAACTGGTTGCAATGCATCCACCGCCATATCTTCAACACTTGCCTCTTCAACTCTCTTCACCGCCTCCACATAGGAGATCCGGTGCACAGTCCTGATCCTTGACATCTTGACCTCCTTCAGTCTGGAGTATGAACCCCACCACATTTTCCATTCACTGATTCTTCAATACCCTACTTGTCCCATCTGCAAACATTTGATGTGACCATATCCTTTACAATTCCCACACTGTAATGGTTGGACAAATGCTGTCACCACACACACATCCAAGTTTCACGTGTTCAGGTAGAGTCTCCTCAAACCACAATAATATTGATAGGCGTTTCTCCTTTGTTCTATTTACCATATGGGTCATGCGAAGTGCACTGACCACTCCTGGGATTTTCTGACTAAGGTACTCCTCATTGGTGGCTCCAGAGTGACGCGGCGGTCTAAGGCACTGCATCTCAGTGCTAGAATCGTCACTACAGACCCTGGTTTGATCCTGGGCTGTATCACAACCAGCTGTGATCGGGAGTCCCATAGGCCGGTGCACAATTGGCCCAGTGCCTTCCAGGTTTGGCTGGGGTAGGCTGTCATTGTAAATAAGAATTTGTTCTTAACTGACTTTCCTTGTTAAATAAAGGTTAAAAAAATCCAACGATACTCCAGCTATAACTCCTTTGGCAGGCGTCCTGCTCCGAAGAGGAATACAGGTACTTCTGACGTGGGCAATTTTGCCAGATCCATTGCACGCTTCTTCTGTTCTTCATCGACACAATTCACCAAAACAAGGCCGCTTCTAGTCACCTTTATTGAATCCACCTTTCCCACTGCTTTCTTCACAGTCCTCAATATTACAAGTGGATTTCCCAAATGAACCCCCTTGTCCAGAAAACACAGTCCAATAAGAAATTTATTATTGGAACAGTACTTTTCTTCTACAACTTTAGCTCATTTTGTTCCATTCTTTGATTTCACTATTTTTCATTCATTATCACACTCTTCACTTGCCGCACTTTCAGATTCAAGCACAGTCGCCATTTCCCAAGATACACTCCCCATGCCTGATATATATTTTTTGCATTTTTATTACCAATACAGGGATAAAGAGAGGTTCCTGAAGATGCAGGAATACCCACATGCAGGAACGCCCCGAATTACAAGCCGCAATTGCACCCTTCTTCGAGAGTGCGGAGTTATCCTTTTGAAAGCACGTGAGCAAAGAGGTTCTAAACCTTCAGGGAACGCTTGCGAAACAGACCAGGGGTTTGAGAAGTCAATGAGTAAAGTAAAGCTATGTTATTACTCCAACCTTGTGAAAGTGACACTTACATTTTTCGTCAAAAACAACTTTATTTGTAACTTTAATTTGACGGCCTACACATGCGCAGTTCGGCGCGAAACGGCCGTTTGACCCGATGACGTATTTTTGCGCATGAGTTTAGCTAGATAACATCGCCTACAAGTGTGATCGGGATTTCTATTGGAGAGCAGTTTTAGCCTATCTTCATATTGTATAGTCTTTGGTGTGACTGTGCCGCTAAAAAGGCACATATATCGTGGACGCAGACGAACATACCTAACAAAAATCACTGTTCATGATTCCACTCGTTCGCAAAGAGTCGGGCGTGATTAGAAGTCGGTCAGATCAAGAATATAAGCGTTCTGAGGTTTGTTTAATCAATACTCGGAGCAATATTTATATGTTGACATGTATTTTATTTTCTTTGTGTACAAAATACCGGTGTCCTCATATGTATGTATATACGGCCATGTACCATTGACTGTACATCTTACCTGTCTGTATAAGATGTGGTGCCGACAGTCAACTTCCAATCCAGCACTTTTGTAAATCTATGTCCTGTCATCATGCATCGCGACACGGTTGCATGCGTTGAAAACGTGGTTTACTTTGGACCAGGCATCATCTCCAAATCTGATGATAATTGTCCCATAGGTAATAAGCGAAAATCAAAAGCCTCTCAAAAAGCTTCAGAAATTCAAAAATGTTCTGAAGTTATCTAGAGATGGTTATCTGCAAAACGACACATGGGGATGACTCATCCATGTCTCCGTTGTTCAAGAATGTCACGTTTTGGTTTGTTAACAAACACCTAGAATATGATAAATTAGCATCTAAAGATACACCATTACTCTTCACGTTTATCATTTAAATGTACCTCACGTTTATCATTTAAATGTACCTCATTGATCATAAGAATGTTTTAGTTCTTCATTGAAAGCAATCCTTTGTAAACATTTGTTGCCCATGATGATTATAGCGCTTTTCTCTTGTAATTACTCATGTCTAGGAAGTGGGCTGGGTCATCGACAGCACAGTGGACACTATATAATACCCATAAAACCTAGCGGGAAAACTAGGTAATGGTTCCAATCATTTTTCAATTTTAGAACTACTTCATATAAGGTCTGTGTTTCGTGAAGGCTTACCCTGGCGTGACGTTTTGATAGCCATGTAATTCTCTAGGACAAGTTGAGTGTTCTCAATATATTATCCTCGAAAATGCGAATTAGCAACAGAGAAGACTTCAGCAAGACTACGAATTCATGCAGGGAGCTCCTGCACCTCAACTCTAATCACACTGTCAGCTACCATTCACCAGCGTGATCACGTTTGTGCCCAATCCATGAATGTGCGTCCCCTTTGTATGTCTTAGCTAGCCACTGACTACACTTTAGCTAGCTAGTTAGCAGAGCAGTAGATTAAAAAATAATTTTGTATTAATTTTTTTATTTTTTATTTCACCTTTATTTAACCAGATAGGCAAGTTGAGAACAAGTTCTCATTTACAATTGCGACCTGGCCAAGATAAAGCAAAGCAGTTCGACACATACAACGACACAGAGACTAGATACGTCTTTGTACAGTACGTCGACTTTGGTGTCTAGTTCGGACCTTATGGCATTTTTCAAGGATGAGCATTAAAAGGGGAGAAGACCACTGGAAGTCTGGCCATTTTGAGAAGTGCAGCTATAGTGAAGGGCAATTAACCAGTTTGGTCAGGGCCAGCATAAGGTTAAAGCTTATCCTGTCGGTGAGTGTAGCTATTAAATTAAGTTTGAGCATCTTAGCAATACATTGTTTCCTACACATCTGTCAACATTCTAAAAGAGCCACTTAATCAATTATAGATTACCCAGATACCAGACTTCGATGATAATTCAGTTCTGGAATGTCATTGAAAAGGAATCTAAAAAATCTATTGACATTCAAAAAATTTACTTTTAGACATCCAGCTTGTATTGTAGTTTCATGATGAGACAAATCTTCAAAAGGGCACAGCATTTATTTATTCAGAGTGGTAAATGCATTCACACAGTCTTGATTTATTGAATCCATCCCACTATATGATTGATGTCAAGTGATAAAATCCCAAGGTGTCAATTCAAAGTTTATGGAAAAACTGTATTTGTCCTCGTGAAAATGACAGTTTATTAATATTGTAACGGCCCTGGGTTTATAAGCGCCGAAATCGACTCTGCCGCACGAGCATACTTTTGCGGCACAGTCTATAGCACGCCGGACCTCGGGCTAGAAGGTCGAGGGTTCGAGACCTGCACCCTGCTGTTTCATTACAATATTCTAAAACTAATGTCATCAATAAAATCAAACTATATAGCACAGTTCTTACAACAGATGCATTTTGCTACACTTGCAATAACATCTGCTAACCATGTGTATGTGACCAATAAAATTTGATTTCAAGGTGTTTAGTCATTAGATGGGGTGTTGTCTGCAAAGTGGGGCACAGATAACGAAGAGGAAACCGGTACAAAAGTATTTATATCCATAGGAAAACGAGTCCTATATCGACATAGCCTGAAAGGCCGCTCAGCAAGGAAGAATACACTGCTCCAAAACCACCATAAAAAAGCCAGACTATGGTTTGCAACTGCACATGGGGACAAACATTGTACTTTTTGGAGAAATGTCCTCCGGTCTGATGAAACAAAAATAGAACTGTTTGGCCATAATGACTGTCGTTATGTTTGGAGGAAAAAGGGGGACGCTTGCAAGCTGAAGGACACCATCCCAACCATGAAGCACGGGGGTGGCAGCACCATGTGGGGGTGCTTTGCTGCAGGAGGTGTCACGCCCTGGTCTTAGTATTCTGTGTTCTCTTTATTATTTTGGTTAGGGCAGGGTGTGACATGGGTGATTTATGTGGTTTGTTTTGTCTAGGGGTTTTGTAGTTTATAGGGTTGTGTTTAGTATAGTATTCTAGGTAAGTCTATGGTTGCCTAAAGTGGTTCTCAATCAGAGGCAGGTGTTTATCGTTGTCTCTGATTGGGAACCATATTTAGGCAGCCATATTCTTTGAGTATTTGGTGGGTGATTGTTCCCTTCTCTGTGTTTTGCACCAGTTAGGACTGTTGTCGGGTTTCATGTTACGTTTTTGTAAATTGTTTGTATTTTTCATCTTTCATTAAAGATGTATAAAGATAACCATGCTGCATTTTGGTCCTCCTCTCTTTCACCAGAAGAAAACCGTAACAGGAGGGACTGGTGCACTTCACAAAATAGATGGCTTCATGAGGATGGAAAATTATGTTCATATATTGAAGCAACATCTCAAGACATCAGTAATCTCTGAAACTGGAAACACTTGTTCTCAACTTGCCTACCTTGTTAAATAAAGGTGAAAAAAAATCAGTCAGGAAGTTAAAGCTTGGTGGCAAATGGTTCTTCCAAATGGACAATGACCCCAAGCATACTTCCAAAGTTATGGCTTAAGGACAACAAAGTCAAGGTATTGGAATGGCTATCACAAAGCCCTGACCTCAATCCTACACAAAATTTGTGGGCAGAACTGAAAAAGCGTGTGCGAGGAAGGAGGCCTACACTCCTGACTCAGTTACACCAGCACTGTCAGGAGAAATGGGCCAAAATTCACCCAACTTATTGTGGGAAGCTTGTGGAAGGCTACCCGAAACGTGTGACCTAAGTTAAACAATTTAAAGGCAATGCTACCAAATACTAATTGCGTGTATGTAAACTTCTGACCCACTGGGAATGTGATGAAAGAAATAAAAGCTGAAATAAATAATTCTCTACTATTATTCTGACATTTCACATTCTTAAAATAAGTGGTGATCCTAACTGACCTAAGACAGAATTTGTTTACTAGGATTAAATGTTTGGAATTGTGAAAAACTGCGTTTAAATGTATTTGGCTAAGGTGTATGTCAACTTCTGACTTCAACTGTATGTACCCCTTGACTTTTTCCACATTTTGCTATGTTACAGCCTTTTCCCCTCATCAATCTACACACACACGCACACACTACCCCATAATGGCAAAGCAAAACCAGGTTTTGAAATGTTTGCAAATTTAGTATAAAAAAATAGGAAATATTACATTTACATACGTATTCAGTCCCTTTACTCAGTACTTTGTTGAAGCAGCTTTGGCAGTGATTACAGCCTCATGTCTTCTTGGGTATGATGCTACAAGCTTGGCACACCTGTATTTGGGGAGTTTCTCCCATTCTTCTCTGCAGATCCTCTCAAGCTCTGTCAGGTTGGATGGGTTTCTCCAGAGATGTTTGATTGGGTTCAATTCCAGGCTCTGGCTGGGCCACTCAAGGACATTCAGAGGCTTGTCCCAAAGCCACTCCTGCGTTGTCTTGGCTGTGTGCTTAGGGTCATTGTCTGAGGTCCTCAGCACTCTGGATCAGCTTTTCATCAAGAAACTTAATGTACTTTGCTCCATTCATCTTTGCCTCAATCCTGACTAGTCTCCTAGTCCCTGCCGCTGAAAAACATCCCCACAGCATGATGTTGCCACCAACATGCTTCACCGTAGGGAAAGTGTTGGTGTTGTAAAGTGTTGGTCTCATGTTTCATGAGCTGAAATAAAAGATCCCCGAAATGTTCCATATACACAAAAAACGTATTTCTCCCAAATGTAGTGCACAAATGTGTTTACATCCCTGTTAGTAAGCATGTTTCCTTTGCCAAGAGAATCCATCCACCTGACAGGTGTGGCAAATCAAGAAGCTGATTAAACAGTAGGATCATTACACAGGTGCACCTTGTGCTGGGGACAATAAAAGGCCACTCTAAAATGTGCAGTTTTGTCACACAACACAATGCCACAGATGCCTGAAGATTTGAGGGAGTGTCCAATTGGCATGCAGACTGCAAGAATTTCCACCAGAGCTTTGCCAGGGAAGTAAATGTTAATTTCTTTACCATAAGCCACCTCCAATGTCGTTTTAGAGAATTTGGCAGAACGTCCAACCGGCCTCACAACCGCAGACCATGTGTAAGGCATCGTGTGGGCGAGTGGTTTGCGGATGTCAACGTTGTGAACAGAGTGCCCCATGGTGGCAGTGGGGTTATGGTATGGGCAGGGATAAATTACAGACAATGAACACAGTTGCATTTTATCCATGGCAATTGGAATGCACAAAAATACAGTGATGAGATCCTGAGGCCCATTGTGAGGCCCATTTTATTCTGTAACCAACAGATGCATATCTGCATTCCAAGTCGTGGCATCCATAGATTAGGGCCAATTGACTGATTTCCTCATATGAACTGTAACTCAGTAAAATCAATGAAATTGTTGCGTGATGCATTTATATTTGTGTTCAGTATATGTTGGGGTAAAAGTGACTAGGCATTCAGGATAGATAATAGAGTAGCAACAGTCTATGTGGAAAAGCGTGTCTGTGTGTGACGCCAATATGCATGTGTGTGCGTGTTTTTTGTGTGTGAGCGTATGTCGTGTGTGTGTGTGTTGGAGTGTCAGTGTAGTATGTGAGTGCGCATAGAGCCAGCGCAAGACAGTCAATGCATAAATTCAATAAACAACAATAATAAAGGGGTCAATGTAAATAGTCCGGATAGCCATTTGATTAACTGTTCAGCAGTACTGCTTGCCGTGCAGCAGCAGAGAGGACAGTCTATGGGTGGCTGGAGTCTTTGCGCATTTGTAGTGCCTTACTCTGACACCGCCTGGTATAGAGGTCCTGGATGAGTTTGGCCCCAGTGATGTACTGGGCTGTACTCACTTTCCCTCTGTAGCGCCTTGCGGTCTGATGCAGAGCATTTGCCATTCCATGCAGTTTAATTATGAATCAAGGGTTTGTGCTGGCAACATTGAATGAGTTTTTGATAATATGTCTATTATATGCAAACAACTCAGTGGGTGTGTACAAATCTTACACATACAGAGAGATAAATATATTCCGAGAAAACATTTAATCAAAGTAGACTTAAAATATATATATATTTTTTAGCAGATGTCATTCTAGACTGCATTGGTGGGTCCAACTGGGAGAGGACGTGGTAGCAGGATTACAAGGTTATGTGATATTTAGGCACCAAATTGTTGTTTTATTTAATAGAGTAAGGTTCTTAGGACTCTCTCCTTTCTGAGTTAACTGAGAGGAGTCTTTATGGAGCTTGGGCTGGCAACTGATTAAGTGATGGCTTGGTGATTAAAAACCTACAGCTGGCATTCCATCGATAAGATATGGTGGGAGTCACCAAGATAGAGCGAGCCTGGAGGAACAGAACAAAGGCCTCTGTATTCCTAATTATCCTGGCATCTGGGAGACAGCACCAGAGGCAGATGACCAGAGGATGAACCCAAAGTGGCTTATGATGCCCCCCCAATCTATATGGGAGTGGTGGAACCAAGCATTCTGGGTATCAGCTATATAAACTGTGCATTGTCTGTAAAGGGTAGGCTCTCAGGCTAACAGGGTTGACGGTTTTATTATTGCAATAATTAATCAATATTAAATAAAGATGATTGTTTGAAGACATGACCAAGTCTCTCTAAGTAATGAGTACAGTACAGTTTTTTGCATATCCTACTCCCCCTGATTAGCCATTATTGACAGCGACCCTAATGCAATTAGGGTAATGTGGCTTGCTCAAGGGCACGCCGATATATTTTTCACTTAGTCAGCTCGGGGATTCGAACTAGCAACCTTTCAATGTTCTTAACTGCTAAGCAACCTGCTGCTCTCGAACCTCTAACTCGCACATCATGCAATGAAATAATGATGCCTTTCCCCTACAGCACTGTATTTGTTAATACTTCCTGAATGTAAAGTGTGTGTCCATGTGTTTTTTTCCTGTGCAGATCTGGTGAGAGCCTTCTCAGAAAGGGCACTACCTCACTTCTCAGACCCTATCACCTCCCCCTGCCCGCTGAGGCCAGTGATCGACAGCATGTTTACCCTGGAGAAGATAGCTGATGCACACAGACACATAGAAGCCAATAGAAACCAGGGAAAGATTGTCATCAATGTCATGAACCCACAATGATGGGACCTCCAGTGACATCTCTCCATCTACTACCAAACTGAACATAGTTGTTTCACACCAAACGTTACATTTGGTTGATCAACTTGGTTGATAATGCACATGACCTGAATGTTATGTGATTCTTATTATGTCGATATTTGTATCACATTCTATTTAGTGTTCTATCAAATTATTCTTATTTCTTTACTTAGTAGGCTGAAACAGAAATAGGTTGTTATTGGTATAATACAAATAGTTTGGCGCATCTGTGTTTTCATAAGGCATCAAGAATAAACTGTATTTTTTTCAACAAGAACAATTAACATTGTTTGTAATAATGTAATGCTGTTACGTGTTCTACTATATGTGTTCCATTTTCCATGTGTCGCGGATAGAAACACAGGACAAAGATTAAATGCATATGGCCGCAATTACATTCCAGTACAACTTAAGCGCGTGTGTGATTTTTATGCGCAAACCCGCCACAAGCGAACCCGGCGACTACAAACCGGAATTGGCAGGCTATAATGAAATGTTCTACTTCCTGAAGTCACCGGCAAGTTTTGTTTTGGGAGATTTTGATTCTGTGAGTCTACACTTGTTATTTTTAATATAATAATAATAATAATTGTGCCACGGACACCAGGAGACTATCGACCCTCGTCGAAACAAAGTGGGTAGAATGTGGCGGTGTGTGATTATTTGTGGGTTATGCACTTGACTTCCTCATGCATAGTTTATCTAACCAACTGAAAGCGTAACTTTCTGACAGTCTGTTTCAGGATCAGTCTTTAATGGCAGATCAATTGT
Organism: Oncorhynchus clarkii lewisi; assembly: GCF_045791955.1. Taxonomy (NCBI): domain Eukaryota; kingdom Metazoa; phylum Chordata; class Actinopteri; order Salmoniformes; family Salmonidae; genus Oncorhynchus; species Oncorhynchus clarkii. Next base: position 25,995,724 of record NC_092165.1, on the reverse strand, counting down.
TTTATTTTCTCAAATTAATAAACTACCGAGGTTAATTCAACGAGCATGTGTGAATGGTTATGCTGTAGGTCAGTACTGGGTGCGTTAGAGATGTCGACGATGAATATCAAGTGTTTGTTCGCTAACGCCCAGGAAGATCCTATTCAAACTCCCATCAGACTGCTCTACAAGCATTATAATGTCAAAAGCAGTGGTGTAGGCAGAAATTCGTTAATGTCAGGGCCAGCAAAAATATAGGTGTGCCGAAATGTGGACACTCAAATTATCATAAAAGCATAGGCCACGCTATACTCTACTGTAATCGATCGCACCCAACAAACCATCTAAAATGTGATTTCGCATTACAGACCAATAGTCTTGTAGGCCTACGTAAATCCACTACTCTTACAAAACATGCGACTCACATAGACCTACACATAATACGCCATAGGCCTATAATTAATGAGAATAGAACATAATACCCTGATGTAACAGTAATAATCACAATAGGCTTGGCAATCTCTTACAGGCTCAACCAGGAGATAGTTGGCTAGGCAGCCACAAATGTAACCATTTAACACTAGGAGAGCTGAGAGCATCATATTGACTTTAAGTACTCTGCCATTTTAAAGTTATGTCCTCCCTGTCCTTGACTTTTCCTAAATATGTCTAACACACTATCTTTGTTAGAATCTTAATATCACAAGCAATTTATGTTATAAGCAGTTTAAGAAGTCATGTTACCCCCCCCCCCCCCCCCTCCCCCCAATGGGGTCCATTTCACGCCATATGTATTGAATTCAAAATAAAATACATCGTTAACATGAAAAACAAAGTTGAGAATGTAAACATTTTTGTGGATGGGTGAAATAATGGATGTTGAAATCAAAAACCAAACAACTGAAAGCAAAATGTATAGAATTGTAAACAAAAGTAAGACCTCAAAAGCAAAAACCCCAAATTTTTAAGCAAATAATTTTAAATGTCATGTTTAAAAATATATATATTTGAAAACGAATGCAAAAATCGTTTTCGGTTAAACTTTCCCAGCAACCAATCCTATTGAATACATTTTGCCTACGCTTTTGCCCGCATGAACTACTTCTTGATTACGCTACTCGTATCTTTGCTTTCACTGCCAGTGTTTTAGATTTGCGATTTTTGGCATTATTTTTCCGTGAAGTTCGGGGTTTAGAGGGAGGTGTAGAAAATGAGTTTCCATTGGTCCGCTAGTTTTGGAGTGACGGTTCGCCTTAACCCAATCAATGATTTATTGTGTCACTGGCTCTGACCCTTCTAACTACTTAGGTAAACATATGAATGACCTGTTGCACAACGTTCGGCGCAGGTGTGGGTAACTGGTTCGCCATTGTTTAGAACGGGGGGATTCTCTCCTGTCTGAGGCAACACTGATTGCTACGCAAATGGTTGTCGCACCTCAATTTAGCAAGGAACACAGCCGCCAGAGGAAAATGAAGATATTCCATGATGAGATCTCTCAAGATGAGACAGCTCGGGACAGTGCAGCAACGATGTTTTGGGAACACAGTGTTTTTTTTTTACTGCTATGGACAACATCATAAGTGACTTGGACACTAGGTTCCACACCACTGCAAAAATTGTAGAATAATTTTCTGCTGTTCTGAAAGTTGGGCAGATTAGTGAGGATAAAGTCCATTCTGTGTACCAACCACTGATCATGGAGTATTCCAGAGATCTTACACCACAGTTTCAAAATGAAGTAAGACACCTGGACACTGTAAATGCTGCCACTTTCCCCCCCTAACTTGTCCCCTCTTGGTCACCTGAATACAATTTGTAAGATGCAGCTGTAAAGCATTTTTGGAGAAGTGTGCATTGCTTTACGTATATTTTGCACACTGCCTGTGACTGTTGCGGATAGAGCTTTCAGTAAGCTAAAACTGATGAACTATTTGAGGTCCCAGGACAGGCTTTGCAGTCTTGCCATGATGTCCATTGAAAGTCAGTTAGCTAGAAAGCTGGACTTCAAAGACTTAATCAGTGACTTTGCTAGCAAGAAGGCTTTTTTTGGGGCGCTGGGTTAACGCTGAGCAAAGGCCAGTGGTTAACTGTTAAATGGCATGGCTATGGATATTGGATCACTACACACATGATGCCCACAGGCTGAGAACAAGACTGAGAACAGACTGAGAACAAGATGTATCTCAAAGTAATGGCTAGATTGCCATAAAATTAGTTATGCACAATCAAGACCCCAAGTGGAAGAAAACAATTGATTTGGTGACCTCTTGACCTTTCCTCTAGCGCCACCATCAGGCATTTTCACTTCCATTTTGTTTTCCATTTCCACTTTTACAGCTGCTTATTTTCTAGTTGGTATGTAATACTTAGTTCAAAAATCTGCTGCTGATTTTATTATTTTGTTTGTCATGTCATTCTATAGATTATGATGTTAATTTATTTTAATTGAAGAGGTTAATGTATATTTAAGTTATATTTATTTTAAGTTATTCATTCATTTTAAGAGAATTTTCCATTCAAGAATTTTACAATTTAGACTGTAAAAAATGGCCTTTAGCACATTTCTTATAGAGGGTATCAGTCTTGCATCAAATAGTGAATTCCACTTTATGCAGAATGTTGCATGCATGTCTGCACAGTGTTATATTTTCACAGCTCACTGTCAGTAAATATCGTACAATAAATATTGGACTACAAGAGAGTTGCAAGCCTGCAAAGGTAGAGTTATTTAAAGCTTTGACTGGGTCGATTGGGTTCTGGAGGTGTGTGGTTACAGCAATTGCGCAGGGTTGGTGTGGCCTTTGGTGGTGGGGCCCAATGTGATATCTTTTCATGGGGCCCAAAATCCCTCGTGGCGTGCCCCTGACTACACCAAAACTATATTGAAACTAATTTCACACGTACACTGAGATTACATAACATTAAGAACACCTGTTCTTTCCATGACATAGCCTATCCTTGCCAAACAACTCTTAAAAATGAACCCTTGAGGTCTATTTCAAAATATATATTTTTGGGGGCTGAATTACTTACTCAAAATATGCCATTCTGTTCCTTTGAAATGCATTTTCTTAAATTCATAAATGAAATCCCAAAGACCTGCCCTTAACAAAGTAATAAATAATGATCTTTGTGATGGTGTTTATTTAAAGTAATACTTCTGGATTTTGGCAACGAGGCCCTTTATCTACTTCCCCAGAGTCAGATTAACTAGTGGAGACCTTTTTTATGTCTTTGTGTCCAGTATGAAGGAAGTTAAGAGAGAAGAGTCAGGCCATGCTTTTATCATCAACATCTCTAACACACACGGTGGGGTTAATGTGTAATTGATGGGGTCGAATGCAGGCTGGTGACAGACAGAAACATAATGTGGCACATTTTTTGCATCCTTGTGTCATGAGCTAAAACACAAGCAAAGCCTATGATCTTTCACTATATCCTCATGGCATACCAGTCATAGCTGTTGTATTTATCATTGTTGCAGATCTAAAACATGGCGGAACCAAACCAAAGGCCTCAACGTAAGATGTCCACCACAGGTGACAGTCTATACAATATACTTGAACTGGAGAAAGGAGCATCCGCAGGAGAAATAAAGAAGGCATACAGGTATAAACGGGTGAAAGTAGATCACATTTTTTCCTGGTACGAGACCTCCTATATGTGCAGCAAAACATTTTATGGGCCTAATCATGGAACTACATATAGAGTCCCTGTTAATTCAATAGGATCTCTGTGGGCCTAGTCGTAAAGATTTGTCATTTAACTTTTAAAATGTATTACCTTTTATTGTGTCATAAACACAACCAGTCATGATGCTTTTTATCTGATTGTCAAACGATCACTTCAAAGGGCTCCTTTACTAGGCTACTCGCAACTCATCCACTCGCAACACATTTCCAGCCTCCAAACAGTGGTGAATGGAAAGAGGCGATTGTCATTAGGCCGCACGCGCCCCTCTGTCTCGCCCATCATCTCTGCCTTGGCAAAATGTCAGTGTTCTTGTCACATTATAGTGTAGGCTATACCACCTGTTGTCATTAGCTCATTTGTCATGCCTCTGACATACGGTAATAATAAATAGTGGTGTAATAGCCTACAGTTTCCTTGACATTTCTATTTAATTATTGTGATGTTTTACTGGTACGGCATACACCCACTATTTATTTTGCCGGACCATACCGCCTTACTTTCACCCCTGGTTATAAAACTCTCAACCACAGACAAATGCTTTGAGAAAGACTACAGAACAGTTAAAAACACGTATGTTTTCTTAATGAAAGCACCATTAAGTGAAACTATAGCATAGGCTGTCCTTACTCTTTTTGGAAGATTTCTAGTAGATATAAAACAAAAGACATATTTGCATACTATTAACCTGATTACCTGCTCTGTGTTTTTTGCAAATAAGGTCAAATGATTCTCCTATTATATTTCCTAACTCAAACTTTCCCATGACTTACTCATGTGAATAAAAGCAGAGCACGACTTTAAGTTTCCCTGTGACAATATAAATAAAAGTCCTCCTCCTCCCAGGAAACTAGCACTGAGGAATCATCCTGACAAGAACCCAGACAATCCAGAGGCAGCTGAGAAGTTTAAAGAGATCAACAATGCCAACTCCATCCTTAACGACGAGACCAAGAGGAAGGTCTACGATGAGTACGGCTCCATGGGCCTCTATGTGGCCGAGCAGTTTGGAGACGAGAGCGTTAAATATTACTTCCTCATTCACAAGTGCTGGTTTAAGGTGAGAAGTCTTTTAGGGCTTACACATTTTCATATGTATACACTTTGCAGACGCTTCTACCCAAAAGTGACTTATTGTACAGTGAGTGCATACTGTACATTTTTACTAAGCGTATGTGATCCCGTTAGAAATTAACTCACGACCTTGGCGTTGCTAAATTGTACTGCATGTTAATCATTAAGGTCATTATAGTTTTCTAACACTTACAAGTGTATGCATGACAACTTATGTCAATTATGCCCTGTGTGAAACAAATCCCTTCTTTATTTCCCAGACCCTGATGGTGTGCTGTGGGATCTTCACCCTCTGCTGCTGCTGTTGCTGCTGCTTTTTCTGCTGTGGCAGGTGCAAGCCACTGGAGGAGGAGCACGGATACGTAGACCCAGACGACCTGGAGGCTCAGATCAGAGCTGAGCAGGACAGGGGTGAGTGTGGGCAAGGCCTGGGGGGAGGCGAGGCCTGGGGGGAGGCGAGGTCTGGGGGGAACTAGATAGTCCTTTAAGTATTAGGCAGAGGCTGCGGATTCATATAGGTAACCGCACCGCCCCTTGGATCCATTTTCCCAGAACTGAAGATACGATTCATGTTCTGCGCATAAGTGTTTCATTACCTCTACTTTACACAAATATTTGTTTTGGTTACCCTCCCTTCACATTTCTCACTGTCAATCGTGAATTATAATTATAAAGTTCTACCGGTGAAACGTCCATGCAGAATCTACATACCAACCATTTGATCTTAGTCAGTTTTAGGGGATATGCATTTAGATCTTGAGTTATACAGTGTTGTTTTGAATGATGTAGAGTGAATGAGCAAACTGTAGCATAACCTACCTGTGATTAACGCACATATTTTGCTACTGGGGCATGCTGTTGAGTTTTGGCCACATGAGAAAAATGCGACCAATCGCACAACCATCCTAAAATCTCATAAGAAATTAGGTGGTGTTTTTTGTCTTACAGTAACGTTACACTATGCTTATGTCGTGTCTTTACTATCATTAAACTGAAGACTTTGTTTTTATCAAAGATTTTCTGTAATTAGTTACTCAATTAAACTGAATAATCATGTAACTGTAATTAACTAGGAAGTTGGGGCACCAAGGAAAGTATTCAGATTACAAAGTTATAATTTCCCAATATAACCTTTCAGATATTTTCATATCTGATCAATAGTCTTCTGATTAATGATTTATTTATTTTACCTCACGTTAGTCTCATTCCAAACGTTGTAAATTGTTGGTTATCTGCACGAATCCAGTCTTCACTATGAGTCATCCATACATCAATTGTCTTAAATAATTTATTTATTACTAACTAAGTAATTCACAGAAATGCATAAACAAACAGTAAATATGCTTACATGAAATGATAGAATGTGCCCTAGTGGGCTGAACCGGCATGGCGGCTTGTTAGACAAAGGGGCAATGGGGGGTCGACTAAGAAGTCCCTACAGAGTTAATTATAACAATTAAAATGCTAATCCCTTACACATGAACGCTCAATAATTCGGGAACAATTGCAATCAATATATATATTTACGCTCAGTGTGTCGTCTTGATCGCTGGTGAAAAGTCTTTATTTTGTAGAATTGTCCGTCTCTCTCTCTCTCTCTCTCTTATTCTGTCGGTAACGATAGTCTTAAGAGTTTAACCACGTGGTATGGTTAAAAGATTCTACAACCTTTAGCCATCTCGTAATTGAGGTAAGCTTGGTCTACAACCTTTGTCCCCCTCCTAATGGAGAAAAACATGGTCTGCTGATAATTTCTCAAAGTTGGGTTTAATTCAGAATGGCAGAAAAGGGCTGTCCCAGGATGTCTGCCTCTAACTGGGCTCAGGGGCGGTCCTCTGATTTAGTTCAAATCCAATTAGGAATTGTATTTTTCTTCATTAAACAGTCCACAATCATATTACACCATCATCCAAACAGTATCATACTCACTCATTCATCTTCTGAGGCTATTATATAAACAGTGTTATGGTAATGTTGCCACACTGTCTCTCTTGAGCTTCCCAAGTTGTGACAAACGCACCAGTTCGTAGCTGGATTCTTCACCGATCTTTTACACTTTCTCTGGAACATGAAATTTGTTCGTACCTCAAGTTCTGTGAGGTGGAAGGATTTACCCTCTCTCTAATAATGTGTGGCCTTGAGGCAGGGTCTTCTGAGGAATTTACGACCTCTGACCACAGTAGTCTGGTTGTAGAAGCAGAGAGCGGGGGATGGTGCTCGCTGTACTCATAGTGGCCAACGTCATGACACTTATTATATTTGTATAATACGTCATGACACTTATATATTTCTGTTATGTTATGTAGAATACTATCAATGTGATTTTGCAGACATGTATTTTTTGCAACTGTAGCCACAAGTAATGCGTAAAGTAGAGAATCCTGCATAACCTTTGTGGCCTTTAGCCATTTTGGGGCAGGAGGTAGCCTAGTTGGTGGATCGAATCCCCGAGCTGCCAAGGTAAAAATCTGTAATTCTGCTCCTGAACAAGGCAGTTAACCCACTAGGCCATCATTGTAAATAAGAATTTGTTCTAACTGACTTGCCTAGTTAAGTAAAATAAATAAATACAAATTGGGAAGAGGGGTTCAGAAAAGTCCGATCTGCAGCCACTCCATAAGTATGATGTCTGTGTGGGTCAAACAATACATCTTTAGAAGCTAGCCTCTTTGTTTAGAGCAACCAGGACATCACTTTTAAGATGGTCCAGCGCACACTGAAGTAGGAGTCTGAAAATGTTTTTAAAATGTCACAGCCGGTGGCGAGACTTTAATAATAATGGCTCAGCCAGGCCCTAGGGCAACCTCTGGCAACTCAGTTGAAACTCCAAACTGCGTCGGCTTTAACACTCTTTGTATACTGTATATCGTGCTTACTGCTTACGCCCATTGATTAGTGCTATTGTGGGCCAGCAGCTTATGCTTTTCACCATATGCTTTTGGCAATTGGAAATTGAGCTCCGAATGTGCTCACTAACTCTAACTATGCCAGTGTGCTTATCACTGTGATTACTTTTGTTGTTGGTACCTTTCTTTAGTCTTTCATGCTACAGCTCTATCTAAAAAGCTTGTCGTGTTCCTTCACACCACTAGCTGAACTAATTCCAATTCCAATACTTTCCCCCATTGCCAACCATGCGTTCTTTGTGATGTTGACATGATTAAGGTCATGCTTTAATGTTGTTCTGTTAATCAATGGCTGTTTACACAGGCAGCCCAATTATTGTCAAAAAAAGCTGATCTGATTGGTCAAAAGACCAATTAGTGGAAAAATAATGCAGCCTATGTTTATGTAACAGTATAGACTTTACGTCCGTCCCCTCGCCCCGACCTGGGCGCGAACCAGGGACGCTCTGGACACGTCAACAGTCACCCTCGAAGCATCGTTACCCATCGCTCCACAAAAGCCTTGGCCCTTGCAGAGCAAAGGGAACAACTACTTCAAGGTCTCAGAGCGAGTGACGTCACCGATTGAAACGCTACCAGCGCGCACCACCGCTCACTAGCTAGCCATTTCACATCGGCTACATTTACAAAACATGTTTATTATCATTACTAATAGGAAGGGTTGGTTCATAAAAGCAGAATACACATTTTTATTTCACATGGACTAATAAAAGTATATTTTTCTAATAGGTCATTTCTGCCTGCTTGTGTCCTGGCTTGAAGAGCTCAGTGAATTAACAGTACATCTCTGTTCTCCCTGCAGGGGAACAAGAACCCATTGTGATCCAGCCTCATGCTGCTGCTAATGAGAAGACCGAGTTCGATCACGACCAATCTGCAGCCAAACCACTCTGACCCTATACTCACCACAGCGGACCAGTAAGAACCTGTCAGCGAGACGTCTTCCCATAGCTTGGTCCCAGATCTGTTTGTGCTGTCTTGCCAACTCGTATGGTCATTAGGACTTGGCAAGACAGCACAAACTGATATGGGACCAGGCTGGTCTACCCACTCTAGTTACTCCCAACTAGGGTTGTAAACTTTCCCAAAATTCACAGGTTTTCCCGAAATAAGGAGGGAATAAGCAGGAAATCTGGAATCCTCCATCCAGGATTTCTGGAAAACCAGGAAATGTGACATTACTGTGATCAGTTTCTGTGGTTCGTTTTTTAATCTGTGGCTGGTGCTTAAATCATGCAGTCGACCCACCGTACTATATGTGGCCAAAGCCTTATATTTGGATATATATTTTTATGTCTCAATATAAGGGTCTGTATGTGGCTCATTTGAATTATAAATTGGGGTCTATGTTTACAAGAATCGTACATTCTTATGATTGTGCCAAATGCCAAGTTTACCTTAATGCTGAGGCGATCTTTCTTTGTAGATTGAAAAATATAGCATTTTTTAATAGTACAGAACAATATGTGCAGAGTAATGGCTTCTATGCATGCTCAATGGAGAGTGTAGGGAAGGTGTTTGAATAGAAACTGATGTGCCTCCCAAATGACACCATAGTCCCTATGTGTAACACACTACTTTTGACCAGAGCTATGTAGTGCACTACTTTTGACCAGGGCCCATAGGTCTCTGGTCCAAAGTAGTGCACTATATATAGGGAATAGGAAGCTATTTGTGAAGAAAGGGAAGGGAAAGCGCAGCCTGAGTCTAAAGTTGCAAACGAATGTGCACTTTAAACGCCTTGTGGGTCGTTCAACAAAATGTGTCAATTTTGGGTAGGGTAACTTGGTAAAAACGTTCACATAATTCTGTCATAAAGAGCACATGTTCAACTTAATAAAAAACACATTTTCCCGGTTCAAGGTTAAATGGGTTCAAATCTTCCTAGAAGTCACAGAGGGTGCACAAAGGGACATGCCAAAATGCTGAATCTTTGCACTTTAGAAAGTCTTTATTAATATGAATAAACAGCTGTATTGAAAGTTGTGGTCTACATTAAATGGCACTTATTGGTGCACAATTTCTACTTTAAATATTAAAGGAATGCAGAAGGGACTCATTTTGTGGAACGACCCTTCTAAGCATAATGATCCAGTTATAATAAGGGTCTGCTGTGGACTGCCACTACCCCTTGTGTGGGAGCCAATAGCTGCAGCTTTAACCTATGAACCAATGTGAATCGACGCCAAAAGTTTAAATGTGTTTATATGTTTGTTTTTAGGCAATATTTTTGTACTGTCAAGCTTTATTTTCAATTTTCCAAAACTTATGATTCCATACATGTGCTCACTTTTTTCATTTTCTCATATGCCTCTCTTATACCTCCCTCTCTACATGGAATAATATCGGAGTTCTTGTAATTTAAACATGTCTACCTGACCCATATGACTTCCCATTTCTTCTGATGATGTCTGTCCTCTTGTGTGACCTGGATTCAGTGTCAAATTCTGTTTCTGTGCAGTATAGTGTACATTATATTGAGCATTTCCTGAGCACACCTGCTCAACTTTTTAAACACTTGGACACCAAATAATGCAATTTGTTGAAAGCCATTGTCTCACATACCAGCAATTCTCAGATTTTTAAAGTGGGTTTCTTTTGTAGTTCAGCAGGATCACATTCAGTGAAAACTGGGGAAAAAAAAGATATATAACGCAGTTAAAACATTGCTGTGATTATTTGTCCATTGACTTTAATTTATCTCACTGAGGATTTAACTGTGGTGGCTTTGTGTCAAATGCTGTTGATATATTTAATCCATAACTCTTTAATTTCCCCAACCTAATATGCAGGATTCGTCAAAGGCTTTATTTTTGAATTAATGTGTTACTATCATTCTCCTTTTAATAAAAATGTTTCCCTTTTGTTTTGATCCTACTTTCTACTTTATATACTGTTAATACTGTAAAATATTTATATAAATGTATATTGAATAAATTGGGGGTTATGTAAAGAATTGTCTGCCTATTCTGCTCATTTATTTCTCACAGAAATTCTACATAAACTTATTTTTCAGGAAAATACAATACTTCTACAGTATATGTACGTATGTAAAGTTCCTTGTAGAAAACCACACCTGATGAACAGGTGGCAGGTTTTTAACAGACGCAGGCATGAATCAGACCAACGTTAAGAGACTGGCATTGTTCATTTGGAGATTTGTGTTGTAAACTTAGAGGCAGCAATGCCATAAGGACAGTGGTGTTTCCTTTTAGTTTAAGCAGGCACTTTTTAGCCTGTTTGATTCTTTCTAAACTTTCAGTAGCTGTTTTAGGAGGATAATTAAATGTTCTGATGATTGATTTGAGAAACACCATCTTATTGAGGATGATACTACACACTCAATTACATTACTGGGGTATGTAGCACTGGCTTACCGGACCCCCCGCAATGAGGGGAGCCCACAAGCTCTGGGGGCCCATGCGCCTGTCACGATGTCTATTTTTATTTAATAAACCGTTTTGACAGTAACCCTCAAAAGTAATTCAGAAACCTTTGTAATTTCCATATGTAATAGGAAGATAAGTGTTTGTTTCTTGGGCTTGAAGAATGGAACTAAAAAATAAACTAATTGAAAGTACAGTATGAGTGGATGTCAGTGAACAAACGTGGCCAACGCTACCACGGGGCCATTGCAATGAGTGGAGCTTACTCCGGTGTTCAAAAACACAGCCTAATGCTTCTTAGGTAGTTTTTTGAGTTTTACTTTAGAAAACGATCTCTCCGCAGATGTGACAGTTTCAGGTGTGGTAAAAACAGCTTGATTGCTGTAGCAACAACAGGGAAACTGGGCAGAAGGGAGTTGTTCTGTAACATCTTTAATTGAGGCGCTCATTCTCCTTAATTGCCGGCCTCGACACGTTACGGAAAGAGTAACTGTATAGGACGCTCTGTGGACAGATTGTCTGGATACTGGACAGCCAATAAATTGGCAGATGCAAACCGGTTATCTTTAGCAGAAAACAGTTCTTGAGGACTTGAACATAAAAAGATGTTTGCGATTTCTTTCAAACTGGTGAACTGCCGTAAGAGTTGTGTAGATGCAATATCAACAGTCTCTTATCTCTGGTATATCTTGTCATGCATCATTCAAGACTAAGTTTAAATTGTGTGCAGCGCAATGGACATATAGTGCATTCTGAAAGTATTCCAGTCAAAATGAGCAATCGGAGGAGAAGGGCCTTGGTCAGGGAGGTGACCAAGAACCCGATGGTCACTCTGACAGAGCTCCAGAGTACCTCTGGGGATGGGATAACCTTCCAGAATCAAATCATCAAAACAAATTGTCACATGCGCCGAATACAACAGGTGAAATGCTTACTTATACAAGCCCTTAACCAACAATGCTTTAAGATGTTAAGTAAAAAATTTAAAATAAAAGTAACATAATTCAACATTAGCAGTAAAATATCAAGCAAGGCTATATATAGGGGGTACAAGTACAGAGTCAATGTGCGGGGCAACCGGTTAGTTGAGGTAATTGAGGTAATATGTACACGTAGGTAGAGTTAAAGTGACTATGCATATATTATAAACAGAAAGAAGCAGCAATGTAAAAGAGGGGTCTGGGAAGCCCTTTGATTAGATGTTCAGGAGTCTTATGGCTTGGAGGTAGAAGCTGTTAAGAAGCCTTTTGGACCTAGACTTGGTGCTCCGGTAACGCTTGCGGTGCGGTAGCAGAGAGAACAGTCTATGACTAGGGTGGCTGGAGTCTGACAATTTTTAGGGCCTTCCTCTGACACCACCTGATATAGAGGTCCTTGATGGCAGGAAGCTTGGCCCCAGTGATGTACTGGGCCGTATGCACCACCCTCTGTAGTGCCTTGTGATCGGAGGCCAAGCAGTTGCCATACCAGGCAGTGATGCAACCAGTCAGGATGCTCTCGATGGTGCAGCTGTAGAACCTTTTGAGGATCTGAGGACCCATGCCAAATATTTTCAGTCTCCTGAGGGGGAATGAGAAGGACAGCCATCTCTGCTGCACAACACCAATCAGGCATTTATGGTAGAGTGGCCAGATAGAAGCCACTCCTCAGTAAAAGGCACATGACAGCCTCCTTGGAGTTTGCCAAAAGGCACCTAAAGGACTCTCAGACCATGAGAAACAAGATTCTCTGGCCTGATGAAACCAAGATTGAACTCTTTGACCTGAATTCCAAGCGTCACATCTGGAGGAAACTGGCACCATCCCTACGGTGAAGCATGGTGTTGGCAGCATCATGCTGTAGGGATGTTTTTCAGTGGCAGGGACTGGGAGACTTGTCAGGATAGAGGGAAAGATGAACGGAGCAAAGTACAGCGAGATACTTGATGAAGATCTGCACCAGAGCGCTCAGGACCTCAGACTGGGGCGAAGGTTCACCTTCCAACAGGACAACAACCCTAAGCACACAGCCAAGACAATGCAGGAGTGGCTTCGGGACAAGTCTCAATGTCCTTGAGTGGCCCAGCCAGAGCCCAGACTTGGACATATATTTTATGTTACACTAAAATACCAATTATACTTATTTTATGACATAGGAAAATCAGAAGAAAGATATCACATTGTTTCAGGTTACATCAACATGTCAAGAGTCCTTCAGTTTTAATACAGTGAAGAAAACATGTTTAAATGTCCTTTTGTACTCTTGATGCCATTTTATCTTCATTACAAAGAGTAACAATTCCTGACTGTCCTCTTGGGATACATGCAGATCACCAGGTGGTCTGCTGACTTGCAGAAGGGTCTGGTTTATGTTTTCTGACGTACTCAGGGCCATTCAGAGTTGTAAAGTGATAAAGGGAGAGCAGTTTATTGGTCTTGTTGAAAGGGGGTGGTGTCAATTACAGAACTGTACATCTTGGCCTGGAATGTGGTACTCTGTCCACTCATTACAACAACACTTTCTAACTGGGTTAAAATTAGACTGTAGTATTTTTTTCATAACACCCGCAACCCATTAAAAACTTCCTGCGACCCAAATTAGGGTCGCAACCCACCCGTTGAGAATTGCTAGTTTACTGCATGTAGTACCAGGAACCCATGGACTGACACCACTATCACTATGAGGGTTGAGACTGAACTAAAGGGACCACTATGGGGGAATGACAACGCATTATGGGTTCTGTCATAGGGAGATCTTACTGCTGTACTCAACATGAACCCAGAACAAAATCTAGCTTGTACTGGCTAGCTGCTTGAATAACATTTATGTTAACAGTGAGTGACAAGTTACTCTCTAATACTTGTCACTATACTCCTGATTGTAAAATATACAATTCAATCTCTGTAAAATTGCTGTTTTAAAGCAGGAACATTTCTGAACGACCACCATAATTTGGTTTTATGTAGCAAAATTTGAAATGTTTTATTTTTTTTTTACATTGGATAAAAGTTGTGACTCAGAGCTAGAAAATTGTATATCATACACTGCAGTTGAAGAACAATAGGAAAGTAATTCTGCTTTGAAAGTTGATAAACTTCGAATCCCACTTGAGAAAATGGCCCTTGAATGTTTTGGTACCCCTACTAGAGCGCTCTTCTTTGTTTACACCCATTCAAAATTAGAAACGTATAATATCTGAAAATATAGCTAGACTCTTGCCCTTATACATGGATGAACGCTTCATGACAGACTGGAAACATTTAACTAACATTTAACAGCTACATCTTGTTTTGCCAGCGTTGTGTCAAGTTACTCCAGAAAGTAGCAAATCACTTTTTTCTAACTGATCTGTCGATGGCGCCTGCTAAATTCAGGGCATCAATGTTGTTGAGAAAACCCTTGTAGTTCTCAATGGCTAACGTTATAGATTTCAAAAACTGTGTGGTAGAAATTACTATCAACACATACAGAGCAGCTCACGTCATAAACAGAAGCATGCTACATGGTAGACCAATCCAAACTCATCTCCCGGCATGTCCAGACCATCCATTATCTCAGCCAATCATGGCTAGCGGGAAGGTTCCGGTCTTTCCGTCACTAAACTAACTAGGCTTGTAATTTAACAATTTCCGGATGGAATACAAGTTTGTTATTAAGGCACATGAAAGTTCACATGTTCCAGAAGGCATTTCTGCCCCAAAAAAGTATATTCAAATGACTCTCCTGTGAAGTAGTGACGTGCGACATACACCTAGTTTCCTGAAACGAGTCACATTTGTCCGTAAAGAATGTCGTGCTACTGTAATTTAATGAAAAAGCCATTGCTGTGTTTCTATGGTTTTCTCCAGGTTATGCTATAAGGTAGTGTTCCTGGTGTAGCACTTCTGTGGGAAAGCTCCTGTTTCTTTCAATACCTTTTTTCCTATTAAGATAACAGACAGGGTCTACCAAAACTAAATATATTGTCTGGTGTCGTTGTAACACATAATTTACATGTAGCACAAGGAATGTAGCACAAGAAATCTGATCATATTTATTTAAAGAAATACATTTGTCATATTTATTTAGCTTGTTACATAACAGATGTTGGATATGAACATAAAAACTGTTTTTTAAACTCTACACCTCAACTCCTAGGCATACACAGTCCAAAAGCAGCTCTAACTTGAAAGTCTTTATAAATGCTGTTCAGTTTGCAGGCCTTTCGGTTGCCTTATTTCCCTCTACATCCTTGCTGATATAACACCAAGGTGACACAGTGGTGACTTTCAGGAACTTCACCCAAGAGGGTGAGATTCAATCCAAGGCCTCTTATAGAGCAGAGCACTGGACAGCTGACCATTGAAAGGAAATTTCCCTGACGCTCGCGGAGATCACATTCATGGTAAACACTGTGCATGTCAGCTCCCCGGGCCCCGAAGACGTGGATGCCGATTATGGCAGCCCCCCCCCCGCACCTCTCTGATTCAGAGGGGTTGGGTTAAATGCGGAAGACACATTTCAGTTGAATGTATTCAGTTGTACAACTGACTAAGTATCCCCCTTTCCCTTAAGCGTAAATTACCTTTAAAAAGGTCAAGAGCCATGCACTACTATGTAACATGCCTTGGATTGAAACCCAGACTTGGTTGTTCAGGCTCTGAGTAATGTCTTGAGCCTAGGGAACAGGCGCAGGGCATTCTGTGTCGTCACCTCCATCACCGTTTCCAAGGGAACCCCTTTGATTTTACTGATGTACTCAGCACAGACAGAGATATTCTTTGGCTCATTTCTCACCTATGTTTAAGATGCAAAAGCATGACTAGTGTTAGTAATACCATCTCTAAAATATATTCTTAGATGCATCAATCACTTTCAAACATTACTTGATGTACAACCACTTTCAAACCAGGATAAAGTCAATGGCATATGGATTTCAATCTACACTGAACAAAAATATAAACGCAACAGGCAACAATTTCTAATATTTTACTGAGTTATAGTTCATATAAGTAAATCAGTCAATTGAAATAAATTCATTAGGCCATAATCTACGTGACTGTGAATACAGATATGCATCCGTTGGTCACAGATAACTTTAAAAAACGGTAGGGGCGTGGATCAGAAAATCAGTCACTGTCTGGTGTGACCTCTCATTTTCATAGAATTGATCAGGCTGTTGACAGTGGCCTGTGGAATGTTGTCTCACTCCTCTTCAATGGCTGTGCGAAGTTGCTGGATATTGGCGGGAACTGGAACACGCTGTCGTACACGTCGATCCGGAGCATCCCAAACATGCTCAATGGGTGACATGTCTGCTGAGCATGCAAGCCTTGGAAGAACTGGGACATTTTCAGCTTCCAGGAATTGTGTACAGATCCTTGCGACATGGGGCTCTGCATTATCATGCTGAAACATGAGGTGATGGCAGCGGATGAATGGCACGACACTGGGCCTCAGGATCTAGTCACGGTATCTCTGTGCATTCAAATAGCCTTTGACAAAATGCAATTGTGTTTGTTGTCCGTAGCTTACAGTGCATTTGGAAAGTATTCAAGCCCCTTGAATTTTTCCACATTTTGTTACATTACGGCCTTAATCTAAAATCGATTAAATTGTTTGTTTTTCTTCTCATCAATCTACACACAATACCCCATAATGACAAAGTAAAAACAGGTTTTATAAATGTTTGCAAATGTATAAAATATAAAACCCTGAAATATCACATTTACACAATTATTCAGACCCTTTACGCATTTATAGCCTCAAGTCTTCTTGGGTATGATGCTACAAGCTTTGCACACCTGCATTTTAATATACATTTACCCGATTTCACTTTGTCATTATGGGATATTGTGTGCAAATTAAAGAGGATAAAAAAATATATATATATTTTAGAATAAGACAAACGTAACAAAATGCGGAAAAAGTCAAGGGGTCTGAATACTTTCCGAATGCACTGTATGCCTGCCCATACCATAACCCCACCGCCACCATGGGGCACTCTGTTCACAATTTTCACATCAGCAAACCTCTTGCCCACACAACGCCATACACGTGGTCTGCGGATGTGAGGCCAGTTGAACCTACTGCCAAATGGTAGAGAAATTAACATTGAATGATCTGGCAACAGCTCTGCAGTCAGTATGTCAATTGCACGCTCCCTCAAAACTTGAGACATCCGTGGCATTGTGTTCATTGTTTTGTGTGACAAAACTGCACATTTTAGAGATGCCTTTTATTGTACCCAGCACAAGATGCAACTGTGCAATGATCATGCTGTTTAATCCGCTTCTTGATCTGCCACACCTGTCCTGTGGATGTATTATCTTGGCAAAGGAGAAATGCTCACTAACAGGGATGTAAAAACATTTGTGCACAACAATTGAGAGAAATATAATTTTAGTGTGGTTGGAGGGTTGGATCTTTTTAGTTCAGCTCATGAAATATGAGGTCACTTAGAAATGTCCTTGTTTTACATGTTGCGTTTATATTTTTGTTCAGTATATATACTGTGTTATGTTTTATATACACTAACGTTCAAAAGTTTGGGGTCACTTAGAAATGTCCTTGTTTTTGAAAGAAACGCTACATTTTTGTCCATTAAAATAGCATCCCGGAGTCTATTTACTACTACTAATGAAGCTGCCAGTTGAGGATTTGTGAAGCGTCTGTTTCTCAAACTAGACACTAATGTACTTGTCCTCTTGCTCAGAGTGGGGGCCTCCCACTCCTCTTTCTATTCTGGTTAGAGACAGTTTGCTTTGTTCTGTGAAGGGAGTAGTACAAAGAGTTGTACAAGATCTTCAGTTGCTTGGCAATTTCTCGCATGGAATAGCCTTCATTTCTCAGAACAAGAATAGCCTGACAAGTTTCAGATCTTTGTTTCTGGCCATTTGGAGCCTGTAATCGAGCCCACAAATGCTGATGCTCCAGATACTCAACTTGTCTAAAGAAGGCCAGTTTTATTGTTTTTTTATATCAGGACAACCGTTTTCAGCTGTGCTAACATAATTGAAAAAGGGTTTTCTAATGATCAATTAGACTTTTAAATTGATGAACTTGGATTAGCTAACACAACGTGCCATTGGAACACAGGAGAAATGGTTGCTGATAATGGACCTCTGTATGCCTGTGTAGATATTCCATTTAAAAAAGAAATCTGCCGTTTCAAGCTAAAATAGTAACTTACAACATTAATTAACAATGTCTACACTGTATTTCTGATCAATTTGATGTTATTTAATGGACAAAAATGTGCTTTTCTTTCAAAACAAGGACATTTCTAAGTGACCCCAAACTTTTGAACGGTAGTGTATATTGCGTTTTGTTTTTGAGTGTAAATAAATAAGTTAGCAATCCTACCTGTTTCTCTGGACCCAAGGCAGGTGAATCGGTTTCTAGACACATGCTCTCCAACGGCAGCTGTTTCACTAGCTTCTGCTTCTTGTGAGAAAACATTATTTTTTTTTAAGTAAGAGACATAAATTCAAATTAGCACATTAAGTGACATAGTTCAGACTGTACAAGACTCACATCGGTTCAGATAAAATGCATCAACCTTTTTTTTTTTTTTTAAACAACGAGCAAACAAGTGCTGTAGTGTTAGTACTACTTAGTGTGAGAATACAAATCAAATCCCAATTCATTTCAAGTGAATTTAACAAAAGCCTTAATACACTTACAGAAAAATAAAGTTATAATTATAAAACTCTTTACCTGTTCACTTCTTACTATAGATGGAGGAATGGAGAAGAAATACCCAGCCTTCACTCCCTCCATGGCAACTGAGGGTTTCCCATCAAAAGCATGAAGAAGAGCTTTCTCAACACCTAGTGGAAAGTCAAAGTCAATCACATTTATTTATAAAGCCCTTCTTACATCGGCTGATGTCAAAGTGCTGTACAGAATTCAAACCTAAAACCCCAAACAGCAAGCAATGCAGGTGTAGAAGCACGATGGCAAGGAAACACTCCCTAGAAAGGCCAGAACCTAGGAAGAAACCTAGAGAGGAACCAGGCTATGAGGTGGGTGGCCAGTCCTCTTCTGGCTGTGCCGGTTGGAGATTATAACAGAACATAGCCAAGATGTTCAAATGTTCATAGATGATCAGCAGGGTCAAATAATAATAATCACAGTGGTTGTGCAACAGGACAGCACCTCAGGAGTAAATGTCAGTTGGCTTTTCATAGCCAATCATTCAGAGTATCTCTACCGCTCCTGCTGTCTCTAGATAGTTGAAAACAGCAGGTGTGGGACAGGACAGGGTTCCGTAGGCGCAGGCAGAACATTTGAAACTGGAGCAGCAGCATGGCCAGGTGGAGTGGGGACAGCTAGGAGTCATCAGGCCAGGTAGTCCTGAGACATGCATTGTTTACTATATGAATTAACTTGGCAGATTCCGTGCCTTCAGAAAGTATTCACACCCTTTGACTTTTTACACATTTTGTTGTGTTACAAGGTGGGATTAAAATGGGTTTGTCATTTTTTGTCAACGATCTACACAAAATACTCTATCAAAGTGGAAGAACAATTTGAGCCTTTGTAAAAAAATAAAACACTAATATATTACATATGGATTCAACCCCTGAGTCAATACATGTTAGACACCTTTGGCAGTGATTACAGCTGCGAGTATTTCTGGGTAAGTCTAAAAGCCTAGCACACCTGGATTGTACAATATTTGCAAATCACTATTTTAAAAAATTATTCAAACTCTGAAGTTGGTGGTTGATCATTGCTATTCGGCCATTTTCAAGTCTTGCCATAGATTTTCAAGCCAATTTAAGTCAAAACTGTAGCTAGGCCACTCAGGAATATTCAACTTCGGCTTGCTTGGTAAGCAACTCCCAGGGTCTGTTGGAAAGCAGACTGAACCTGTTTTTTTTCTTGGATTTTGCATGTGCTTAGTTCTATTCCATTTCGTTTCATCCCAAAAAACTCCCTAGTCCTTGCCGATGACAAGCATACCCATAACATTATTCAGCCACCATCATGCTTGAAAATATGATGAGCCCTACTCTGTGATGCGTTGCGTTGTATTTGCCCCAAACATAACCCTTTGTATTCAGGACATGAAGTTCATTTTTTGCAGTATTACTTACATGCCTTGTTGCAAACAGAATGTATGTTGTGGAATATTTTTACTCTGTACAGGTTTCCTTCTTTTCACTCTGTCATTTAAGTTAGTTTTGTGGAGTAACTACAATGTTGTTGATCCATCCTCAGTTTTCTATCACCGCTATTAAACTCTAACTGTTTTAAAGTCACCATTGGTGAATTTTGAAGTGTCTGTCCTATGTCTACAGTATTTTCAGAAAGTATTCAGACTCCTTGACTTTTTCCACATTTTGTTTCATTACAGCCTTATTTTAAAATGCCTCAAGTCTATGACGTGACAAGCTTGGCCCACCTGTAATTAGGGACTTTCTCCCATTCTTCTCAGCAGATCCTCTCAAGCTCTGTCAGGTTGGACATGGAGCATCGCTGCACAGCTATTTTCAGGTCTCTCCAGAGATGTTCAATTGGGTTCAAGTCTGGGCACTGTCTGGGCCACTTAAGGACATTCAGAGACTTGTCCCAAAGCCACTCCTGCATCGTCTTGGCTGTGTGCTTAGGGTCGTTGTTCTGTTGGAAGTTGAACCTTCGCCCCAGTCTGAGATCCCGAGCACTCTGGAGTAGGTTTTCATCAAGAATATCTCTGTACTTTGCTCTGTTCATCTTTCCCTTGATCCTGATTAGTCTCCGAGTCCCTGCAGCAGAAAAACATCCCCACAACATGATGCTGCCACCACCAAGTGGGCTGTCATGTGCCTTTTACTGAGGAGTGGCTACTCTACCATAAAGGCCTGATTGGTGGAGTGATGATTGTTCTTCTGGAAGGTTCTCCCATCTCCACTTAGGAACTCTAGAGCTCTGTCAGACTGACCATCGGGGTCTTGGTCACCTACCTGACCAAGGCTCTTCTCCCCCGATTGCTCAGTCTTGGTGGTTCCAAACTTATTCCATTTAAGAATACAGGCCACTGTGTTCTTGGGGACCTTCATGCTGCAGAAATGTTTTGGTACCCTTCCCCAGATACGTGCCTCAACATAATGCCGCCTCGGAGCTCTACGGACAATTGCTCTGACATGCGCCGTCAACTGTGGGACCTTATATAGACAGGTGTGTGCCTTTCCAAATCATGTCCAATCAATTGAATTTACCACAGGTGGACTCCAATCAAGTTGTAGAAACATCTCAAGGATGATCAATGTAAACAGGATGCACCAGAGCTCAATTTCGAGTCTCATAGCAAAGGGTCTTAATACTTATGTAAATAAGGTATTTCAATTTCTTATTTTTTATACATTTGCAAAAAATTACAAAAAACGGTTCTCGCTTTGTTATTGTGTGTAGATTGATGAGGGGAAAAAACGATGTAATACATTTTAGAATAAGGCTGTAACGTAACAACATTTCTGGTGGGAAATCTTTTATTTTTTTTTAAGGAAGAGAAGTTCAAATTTGCACATTAAGTGACATAGTTCAGACAATACAAGCCTCACATCTGTTCAGATAAAATGCGTAAACATTATTTTTTTTACACAACGAGCAAACAAGTGTTGTAGTGTTAGTACTACGTAGTGTGAAACGTAATAAACGTAACAAAATGTGGAAAAAGTCAAGTGGTCTGAATACTTTCCGAATGCACTGTATACAAAAGTATGTGGACACTCCTTCCAATTAGTGGATTCGGTTACTTAAATCACACCTGTTGCTAACAGGTGTCGAGCACACAGCCATGCAATCTCCATAGACAAACATTGGCATTAGAATGGCTTTACTGAAGAGCTCAGTGACTTTCAGAAAGCGAAGAAACACCAGGAGAAGAGTTCCAGTAAGGAGGGGGGGTGGTCAACTATGCCTGTAAATTGATTTAGGAGTTGCCCTAAACTGTTTATTTGGAGTATCATGTTGATTTTGGAGGTCTACACACTGGGAAGCATATTGTAATTTAAATTCAAATGCATTGAGATACCAATCAGTAATTAACATGCCACTCGCGACAGTTTAACAGATACAAATGGGGGCTGTAAATGAGAAAAGTTAATACTGGTAATATAAGTAGTATAAACTGTATATATATAAGTAGTATAAACTGTATATATATATATATAAGTAGTATAAACTGATATATATATATATATATATATATATATATATATATATATATATATATGGTCCCCTGTTTGTAAATGTACATTCTAACTGTGTCGGCGTGTGCTAAATCGAGGGTCTTGAATTTCAGTGATAGACTCAACGTGAAACACTAAGGACTGTCATTCTAAATTTGGGTTGTATAACCATGATGGGTTTTATAACCAATGATAGTAGGGGTTTTGTTTTACTATGTTATCAGGATTCTAATGTTAAAGCGCATCAATACATATGGCTTTCTGGATGATATATTAACATTAATATGAGCATGTTTTAGTATATTTTTAACTATATAAGTGGACTAGCAGTAGTGACTAGCATGTTATGGGTTAGATGGAATGATTTATGTGCAACTGCATGTAGCCAGAGGTTAAGTACATACAGGGCATGTGTTTGAGACAGAACGTTTGCTGCACAAGGGTGTTAGTTGTAGATTCTAGCAGAGATAGTGTTTTCATTTCAGACATTATTGTCAACTTTCAGTGAGGGGTTTGCCAAAGAATGTACAATGCTTGAAATAGCCAAAGATACCTGTATACAGGAAGCCATCTTACCAGAAGGGAAGTTCGCTGTAGTAGTAGCATCACAACTTCTGTGCCGAAGGATAAGTGACCATTGCTGTACATTCATACCCCAGGGTGAGGATAACTTGACTATTGTAAGTGGAACATCTGAAAGAGCTCATCAGTGATCTCGCAAACAAACACCAAACGAAGCAATTGCCTTACGTGTGGTGATGAAGCGTGTACCGATGTTTAATTCTTATGTTATTTTTCCCCTTCTGAGAATGAATTGCACTATGTGAAGGTTTGAAACTCAATGACAAAGGAGGTCATTTACGATTGTAATGTACTAAGTCTAAGAAAGTCTTCAATTTTTCCTCTTTCCCCTCATGTTAATGCTTGTTTGATGAAAATGCTTGTAAGTAATTTTCTATTAGGTTGAGACAGTCTCAAAAGGGAGGACTGTGGTGGAAAATTACTTTTAGATATCATATGCTGTTTTTTCTTAAGAGAATTGTGCATTGTTACATGTTAGTGTTTTTTTGCTGACGCAGGCTTGTCTTGTGTGAATTAGTCATAAGTCTGGGTGTACAGATAAGAACCGGGTGCGACCACCGTATGTGACATCCCATTTGTACGATCTGTAGGAACTCATCTGCGTGGAAACTTGCAGGAAGGAACAGACAATGGTGGCAACGTCAGCTATCAATTTGCACAGACAAGCAAAACACCTTTTATACACTATGTTCCCCACCCGTTTGCACATACAGTGGGGCAAAAAAGTATTTAGTCAGCCACCAATTGTGCAAGTTCTCCCACTTAAAAAGATGAGAGAGGCCTGTCATTTTCATCATAGGTACACTTCAACTATGACAGACAAAATGAAGAAAAAAAATACAGAAAATCACATTGTAGGATTTTTTATGAATTTATTTGCAAATGATGGTGGAAAATAAGTATTTGGTCACCTACAAACAAGCAAGATTTCTGGCTCTCACAGACCTGTAACTTCTTCTTTAAGAGGCTCCTCTGTCATCCACTCGTTACCTGTATTAATGGCACCTGTTTGAACTTGTTATCAGTATAAAAGACACCTGTCCACAACCTCAAAAAGTCACACTCCAAACTCCACTATGGCCAAGACCAAAGAGCTGTCAAAGGACACCAGAAACAAAATTGTAGACCTGCACCAGGCTGGGAAGACTGAATCTGCAATAGGTAAGCAGCTTGGTTTGAAGAAATCAACGGTGGGAGCAATTATTAGGAAATGGAAGACATACCACTGATAGACCACTGATAATCTCCCTCGATCTGGGGCTCCACGCAAGATCTCACCCTGTGGGGTCAAAATGATCACAAGAACGGTGAGCTAAAATCCCAGAACCACACGGGGGGACCTAGTGAATGACCTGCAGAGAGCTGGGACCAAAGTAACAAGGCCTACCATCAGTAACACACTACGCCGCCAGGGACTCAAATCCTGCAGTGCCAGACGTGTCCCCCTGCTTAAGCCAGTACATGTCCAGGCCCGTCTGAAGTTTGCTAGAGAGCATTTGGATGATCCAGAGGAAGATTGGGAGAATGTCATATGGTCAGATGAAACCAAAATATAACTTTTTGGTAAAAACTCAACTCATCGTGTTTGGAGGAAAAATAATGCTGAGTTGCATCCAAACCATACCTACTGGAAAGCATGGGTGTGGAAACATCATGCTTTGGGGCTGTTTTTCTGCAAAGGACCAGGACGACTGATCCGTGTAAAGGAAAGAATGAATGGGGCCATGTATCGTGAGATTTTGAGTAAAAACCTCCTTCCATCAGCAAGGGCATTGAAGATGAAACGTGGCTGGGTCTTTCAGCATGACAATGATCCCAAACACACCGCCCGGGCAACGAAGGAGTGGCTTCGCAAGAAGCATTTCAAGGTCCTGGAGTGGCCTAGCCAGTCTCCAGATCTCAACCCCATAGAAAATCTTTGGAGGGAGTTGAAAGTCCGTGTTGCCCAGCAACAGCCCCAAAACAA
The DNA here is from genome assembly GCF_045791955.1 of Oncorhynchus clarkii lewisi. Lineage (NCBI taxonomy): Eukaryota > Metazoa > Chordata > Actinopteri > Salmoniformes > Salmonidae > Oncorhynchus > Oncorhynchus clarkii. Next base: position 25,971,003 of record NC_092165.1, on the reverse strand, counting down.
TCACTGCTCTAGAGGAGATCTGCATGGAGGAATGGGCCAAAATACCAGCAACAGTGTGAAAACTTACAGAAAACGTTTGACCTCTGTCATTGCCAACAAAGGGTATATAACAAAGTATTGAGATAAACTTTTGTTATTGACCAAAAACATATTTTCCACCATAATTTGCAAATAAATTCATGAAAAATCTTACAATGTGATTTTCTGGATTTTTTTTTCTCATTTTGTCTGTCATAGTTGAAGTGTACCTATGATGAAAATGACAGGCCTCTCATCTTTTTAAGTGGGAGAACTTGCACAATTGGTGGCTGACTAAATACTTTTCCCCCCACTGTATCTGCTAACTGCCACATAGACAAAGAGGTTGGACTTTACCATAAAAGCTAAGAGCCATCTTTGTTCGTTGGGCTCTTAATTCTGCACCTTTGAGTGATTGTAAACCGCTCAACTTTTGCAAATCTTATAATAAAGTTGTTGTTTGAAGAAACTAGTCTCTCTTCTTCTGGTTAGAATTTCCACGACAGCTGTTATTGTGAAGTGGTAACGTCAAGGAGCAACAACAGCTCATCTGTGAAGTGCTAGGCCACACAAGCTCACAGAGCGGGACCGCCATGTGCTGATGCGTGTAAAAATCATCTGTCCTCAGGTGCAACACTCACTACTGAGTTCCAAACTGCCTCTGGAAGCAACGTCAGCACAATAACTGTTCATCTGGAGCTTCATGAAATGGGTTTCCATGTGTTTCCAATTCCCCTGTGCACAAAGCGAAGTCCATACAGAATTGGTTTGTTGAGAACGGTGTGGAAGAACTTGACTGGCCGGCACAGAGCATTGACCTCAACCCCATCGAACACCTTTGGGATGAATTGGAACACTGACTGCAAGCCAGGCCTAATTGACAACCTCACTAATGCTCTTGTGGCTGAATGGAAGCAAGTCCCTGCAGCAATGTTCCAACAGTGGAGAGCCTTCCCAGAAGAGTGGAGGCTGTTATAGCAGCAAAGGGGGAACTCCATATTAATGCCCATGATTTTAGAATGAGATGTTCGACGAGCAGGTGTCCACATACTTCTGGTCATGTAGTGTACATAGAAATATATGAAATTACCTTGTTCCTTTAGCAGGTGTATAGTAGGTCTGCCAGCAGATCTTGAATGGACATTTCTAAACAATGGATACACCATGTTACAAAATACATCTGATAAGATATATTGATTAAAACAAATGGACTGTGAGGAAAATGTATCAATGCAAACAACAACGCATGATCAATAATTTTGATTTGGTTTATATTAGTGTAAGACTCACAGCGGAAGGTCCAGTTGTTTTGCAATCTCTGCCTGCCGAATAAGCACCTGTCTTTGACTGTCTTTGTCTGCGTCACCACTGACAAATCTGGGGGTGAAATCCAAGCCTACCTGTAAGTGAAGGCAATGATGACTGATTATCAGTGATGTAAGATCATCAACCAACCACTTAGTTAGTGTGGATCTAACCCCAGCCCCAGGCTTATTACCACATACAGTGCATTGCAAAGGTATTCATACCCCTTGGATTTCTTCAATACAGCGATTACAGCTGTGAGTCACTCCAGTGTAGATTTAGCCTTGTGTTGTAGGTTATTGTCCTGCTGAATGGTGAATTACTCTTCCAGTGTCTGGTGTAAAGCAGACTGAAGTAGGTTCTCCTCTAGGATTTTGCCTGTCTAGCTCCATCCTGTTTCTTTTCACCCTGAAAAACTCTCCAGTCTTAGCCGATGTCAAGCATACCCATACCATGATGCAGCCACCACCATGCTTGAAAATAAGAAGGCAAATAAGAAGGCAGTTACTCAGTGACGTGTTGGATTTGCCCGAAACATAAAAATTTGCATTCAGGCCAAAAAGTGTATTCCTTTGCCGTGTATTTTTTCAGTATTACTTTAGCACCTTGTTGCTTTCAAAATGCATGTTTTTAAATATTTGTATTCTGTATATTTGTATTCTTTCACTCTGTCATTGAAGTCATTATTGTGTAGTCACTACAATGTTGTTGATCCATCCTCAGTTTTTTGACATTAGAGTATTTTTAGTAGATTGTTGACAAAAAAAGACAATTAAATGTATTTTAATCCCACTTTGTAACATGATAAAATGTGAAGAAATCCAAGGGGTAAGAATACTTTTGAAAGGCAGTGTATGTAGAGAGTTTTGCCTGCTGGGTGAGACTAGTGTGGATCTGTATCAATTTGCACACAAAATCAATACAGACTACTTACCTCCCCAATAGCAACAAGATGGTCTTTATATTTCTCTATCAGGGGCAAAGCAGCATCTAAATCCTGCATAGAGAAAATATGACCATTTAACAGACAGTGCGATAGTAGACATGCATTATGATAATGATGGTGGTGGCGATGAAGATTATGATCTTTGTTTGGGGCACATACCTGGAGTACGGCTCCTCTCTGTGGCTCAGGAGCTGTCCCCTGTATAGGATGGACACCTAAACAAGGGAAAATAAAGCCTGGGAACCTCTGTGACAGCTGTATAATCTTTTCAAACTCTCCGACATTTTCTGCTACTGCTAGTAGTGCTAAAAGCCCAGCCTGAAACAAAATTAAGTTTTATTGGTCACGTAAACATATTTTGCAGGTGTAGCGAAATGCTTATGCTCCTAGCTCCAACAGTGCAGTAACACCTAACAATACACACATAAAAAAATGTTCATAGTGTGTATTGACATTATGGACAATATATGAATAGAAAAGGTGTGTACAGCAGTAGTTATATAGAATTAACCTTGACTAGAATACTGTATATACATATGAAGTGGGTAAAACAGTAACGTAAAATTATTAAAGTGACCAGTGTTCAATGACTATGTACATAGTGCAGCAGTCTCTAAGGTGCAGAGTTGAGGACCGGGTGGTAACCGGCTAGTAAAAGTACTCAAGTTCAGGGCAGGGTACTTGGCAGAGGCCGGCTAGTGGTAAAATGTATACTATTAGGACACGCCAATGACTAGGAGACCTCCCCTGGACTACGACATTAGCAACAACAGCTGAACAAGTTACAGTTACCTTTTTAGAATTCTCAATCACATCTTCTATGTCCTGAAAGAAAATACAATACATTGATTAAAGCATTAGACAAAACAGACAGACTGTCATATCTAACGTTAATACAGAACCAACAATTGGTAAAGCCTCAATAAAATATGCGTTACGTAAAAGTCCTACATTGTCGAAATCTCCTGCAGATATGTGACAGTGGCAGTCAATAAAGCCCTTCATGGATAACTTAATTTATTTAAAGTTGGAGAAATTGAGACTAAATAGGCTATAATTTTCATAGAAACATGCTCTGCAAAAGCTCTCCCCAAATTGTCACGTAAACGAAATATTGTGGATTCCACTTCCTGGTTCGTCACCGTTTACATTATCCAATCAGCGTCCAATGAGCGGAATCTATCGTTTTTTAGCAAAGGTGTTCCTGTTTTTCTCATGTGATTCATTTGCGGAAGCATCATGTGATATCGGTAAGCTATTTTAGATGCAAAACTCAACTGAACGCAGCTTTCGGTTACCTGACTTCGTAGGAGTTATGTCTTCTTCAAAGTTAGCCCTCGTTTCTGTCGCACTTCTCCTGATGATTACTGTATGCAGTTGTAAATATGAGCCTACCTGGGAATCCATCGACTCCCGACCTTTGCCAGAGTGGTATGACCAGGCCAAGTTCGGAATATTCATTCACTGGGGAGTGTTTTCTGTTCCAAGCTTTGGTAGCGAGTGGTTCTGGTAAGCTGGTTAGCCTATACTTTTGTACAATACAGAAAGTAATAAGCTGTTTCTTCCTCACTAGTCCTACTTTAAATGCACAATCTACATTTCCTGCTGTGGTCAATTCAATAAATTAGATAAATTACGGAAGAATTTAAATGCTTTGATCAACTGTACCTCACTCCCCAAGCCCATATTTTAAAAAAAATATGTTTTATAATTTGTATGGATGTTTATTCCAGGTGGTTTTGGCAGAAGCAGAAGATAAAGTCCTATGTTGACTTCATGCAGAAGAACTATCCTCCAGACTTCAAGTATCAAGACTTTGCACCACAGTTTACAGCTGAGTTCTTTGATCCCAAAGAATGGACTGACATCTTTGCCTCATCCGGGGCAAAATATATTGTCCTCACCACGAAACACCATGAAGGTGTTTGTTTGTTTGTGTGTGTGTGTGTGTGTTGCTGTAGCCATTTTAATAAAGTAATACATATGATTCCACTAGATTAGGCCTATAAAAATGTATTTGTGGTTTACTGTTATTGTTCTATCTGCAGGCTTCACTCTGTGGGGTTCGGAGAACTCCTGGAACTGGAACGCAGTGGACGTGGGTCCAAAACGTGATCTTGTCGGAGAAATGGCTGGAGCACTCAGAGCCAACAGCGACCTGCGTCTGGGACTGTACCACTCTCTGTTTGAGTGGTTTAACCCGCTTTACGAGCAGGACGCTGCCAACCTGTACACTACCAACCTCTTCCCCACAACTAAGACGCTGCCTGAGCTCTATGAGATCATCAACAAGTACAAGCCGGAGCTGCTGTGGTCCGATGGAGATGGGGATGCACCTGATAAATACTGGAACAGCACCGGATTCCTGGCTTGGCTATACAACGAGAGGTACAGTCATAGAGATAATAGACAGAATCTACCACACTCCCAAAACATATTAGTGAAGGTGCTAGAGGCTAATGGGGCGGCAGGGTAGCCTAGTGGTTAGAGCATTGGACTAGTAACCGGAAGGTTGCAAGTTCAAACCCCCGAGCTGACAAGGTACAATTCTGTCGTTCTGCCCCTGAACAGGCAGTTAACCCACAAAGGTTGAAGGCTCAATGGGCTCTAATTAGCTACCCGTGAATGGGCACTCTTCAAGATGTTGTTGCTAGGAGTTGCCCCCCAAAAGTGTACCATCTGTGGTTGAGTTTACAATAACAGATCAGAAATAGGTCAACATTACTAACTGGGGCCTACCGTATGGGTGTCATCCCAGATTCTAATAATAAAAAATGTGTGCGTTACCCATTATAACAATGTGTACCTCCTTGCCATCCAAGTACATCAGTATCAGTAAGTACAATGTAATTACTAGGTGTTACGCAGGATTTAGCTTCTTAAAAGGAAGTGTATCTTGAGGGATACTTACTTGTCATGAATGTGTACTTATATAGTACATTACCCATCCTGACAACCTGGTCCTTATTTTAAGGCTTCCGGAAGCGCCATCCAAGTTGGAGGATAGACGCACTAGTACACCACAAAGTGCATGTAATATCTACAAAAGTACAATGTAATTACACAGGATTTAGCTAGTTAAAATGAAGTGTATGTTGATGGGTACTTAATGTATACTTATATAGTACATGATCCATCCTGACCCTTATCTTAAGGCTTCCTGAAGCACCATCCAAGTGAGAAAATAAACTCACTAGTACAACACAATGTAATTACTAGGTGTCCTTACTTGTAATTATTGTTTACCTACAAAATAAGTTACCCATTCTGACAATCAGTTTCTAAAAGTGCCATCCAAGTGAAAAAATAAACACAAGTACTGCATAAGTACAAGGTTTTCGTTAGTTCTTACCAGAATTTAGCTATTTAAAGTGAAGTGTAACTTTTTATAGTTATCTATGGGCAATTTCTATATAATTACTCATTACCAAATGAAAAGAACGACCCTGGGTTTATAAGCGCGGAAATCGACTCTGCTGCATGAGCATGCTTTTGCGGGACAGTCGATAGCGCACCGGACCTCGGGCTAGAAGGTCGAGAGTTCGAGACCTGCTCCCTGCCGTTTCATTACAATACCCAGAAACAAAAGATGAGCTTCAACTTTAGTCAACTTAATTGCAACATGTAAAAATACTTGACACTTCTTACAAAATAATAAGGAATTTTATTGTTAGATTAATAATTAGATCAAACAAAGGCATGTTTGTGTGCCTACTCAATAACATAAAAATAACTTCTAATGGTGACTCAAACCTGTAGCCTAGATGGCTAGCTACACTCCCTGCCCACTCCCTACCCTCTCCCTGGGCCTGAGCGTGTATAGCTTACTCCCTGGAACTACAGACCTCCAGGCCTCCACACCTAGTCTCCCTACCCGGTCAACACCCGTCTCCATTGCCTTAGAGTATACCTTACTCCCTGGAATTACTAAAGCGTCTATACTCCCGCTGTCAGGACCCACGTGCACCCGGTAACCAGAAACAGGCTCTGTGCTCCTGGTGACCCGCCCACCTTTTTTCTGCTCACAGTCTAAGTCCCCTCTCCAACCTCCATGGCATGGGTGCTGCCCTCAGCCCCTGAGTCTGGCCGCCCCTGCTCGGACTCGGAGTGCCCGCCGCCTTGATGGAGGCCTCCTTGTGCACCTGGTAATCTGAAACGAGCTCTGTGCACCTGGTGACCTGTCCGCTTTTATCCGCTCAGAAACTCAGAAAGTCCCCAACCTCCACAGCCTGAATGCTGCCCCCAGCCTCTGAGTCTGGCCGCCCCTGCTCGGACTCTGAGTGCCCCCCCCGCCTTGGGGGAGGCCTCCTTGTGCACCTGGTGACCTTTTGCCTTCCACAGTCCCAACCTGACTCACAGTCCCACCAGAGGACAGGCCTGGGCGGATGGATGTTCACCACCTAGCCCCCTAACTATCCAGAGCCCAATGTCTTATGCCTTCTACCCGCCTGCCTAGGCTCTCTCACACTCTGTGTCTGGCCCTTGGCCCTTCTCCGTGCACCTGGTAACCCGTAAGTAAAGAAGGCGGATGTTGGAGGAAGACGCCTTCTTTCCCAGACAAAAGCTTGGATCAAGAGAGGGGCAGCAAGCTCAACAGGGTCTTCTTTCCCCGCTGATTCCGTCAAGCCCGTTCCCTTGGCTGTGGTTTCAACAGATGGTAGGTAGGGACAGTAGGAATCTCATTCAGCCATTCATGCTCGTCACTAATTAGATGACAATGAATTTGGATGCCTCGAGGCTTAATTATCTCCTGCAGTTTACCCCAGCTTCATCGAATTTCCTCACTTTGACATGAGGGGGTCACAGCCATGCCGTGAGTGCGACCACGAAGGGTAGCAAGCTACGGTCAGATATCATAAAATTGACATCCATTTGAGTCACGCCCGGTGTTATCAGAGGCTTTTCTGTCTTACAAACTGGACATCAGTTGCAGCTACTAACCTTCAGCAGACTTTAACTGTGTTTTTACACCCAATCGATATCAAGTGCCAGCGCAGTACTTATAGGCTTGAGAACCAAATACCCAATGCAGTATCTAGCTGCACCATCGACCGGGTGCCGGAAGAAGCAACAGAGAATAATCATCCCCTTTCCTCACTTTGACATGAGGGGGTCACGGGTGATTTGAGTGCGACCGCGGCAGGTGGGTACGCACCGTTAAATTTCATCAAGTTGACATTCAGTGATCCGTGCCCAGTGGGAACCTAGGCTTCTTCCGTCTGTTTTATGGTTCCGCAGCAAATAAATGGGCGTGGATGGTACTACCCACATCAGATGTAGGCCTCCTTCCCCAGACAAGCTGGAGATACCTCTCCCCACTTCGTAGGGCATGAGACAGATCCATGCAATGCCCTGTCACTGCGGGGCCAATGGGTTTAGTCTCAAGTCTAGTGAGCGTAGAGGAGACCTCCCCGGCGAGCACCGTAGCTGGGGAGATCCACGAGAAGGGCCCGGGCGCGTGTCCAGAGTTGCCGCCGCCGGTCCCAACCCCCCCCCCCCCCCCCCCCCCCCCCACCGGTCTGCCTTCGGCCCGCCGACGGACACCTCCCCGACGAACCCCAGCACGCAGCCCCTTGCGAGACCACGCACGAGAAACCGCAAGATTGGCCGCAGAACGAACTTCCAGTGGTTGCGAGGACAATGGAGCAACTGCTCCCACAGCCGCGGCTCGAGCCCAGCCCGACCGACCCAGCCCTTAGAGCCAATCCTTATCCCGAAGTTACGGATTTGTTTTGACAACTTCTCTTAAAACTACATTATTATAACATGCCATAGGTTGTTCACCTTGGAGACCTGCTGCGGATATGGGTACGGCCCGGCGTGAGATTTACACTCTCACCCGGGATTTTCAAGGGCCAGGGAAAGCTCACCGGACGCCGCCGAAACCGCAACGCTTTCCAGGGCTTGGGCCCCTCTCTCGGGCCGAACCCATTCCAGAGTGCCTTGTCCTTCACAAATAAAAAATAACTCTCCCGGGGCTCCCGCCAGCTTCTCCGGGATCAGTTGCGTTACCTCACTGGATGCCTCGTGGCGCCCGTCTCCACCAATCCGTGGACATTCTGAAAGTAGTTTGAGGTCAGTCGGTCTCATTACCAAGGAGCTATTGAAATTATAAAGTTTGAAAAATGAATGTAAAATCGTGTGAGATGAAAATTGACAAACTAAAGGGTGTGCAATATAGAGGGTAGTCAGTGGACATTCTGAACCTTGTTTGAAGTCAGTAGGTCACATGACCAAGGAGCTATTGAAATGTAAAAGTTTAAATAAATAATTTTAAATAGTGTGAGATGTATATTGACAGGAAAAAAAGTGTGCAATGTTTGTTTATGCCATCGGGTTGCCTAGAACCAGTTTTTAACGTTTTTTGGGTTTTTTTTTTAGGAGTGAAGGTTAGAGCTATTGACATTTGATTTGTCACTATGTTGTCGGTCCCTAACTGCTGTTGGTGGACGTAAGGAAAACTACAGGCGAATATCCAACCTGAATCTGTCTTTACCTCTGTAGCTAACTACCAATGTTAAATCGTCTAGCACAATCAATGTTTCCAAAAATGAAAAACAAATTGCATGGGAAGTTCTCTCTCTCCTGTGTTTGTTTTTGACCTACAACGCATGTTTCTTTCAAGGCAATCTTTCATGACTGGATTTTGCACACTGACCATCTACTCGACCGCCTTTCTTTTCGCACTGTTACATGTCAGTGTCAACACATGTAGACACGTTCAAGGTCGTCGTTATTTTGAGCGTGTTGCGCAAATGGGCAGATGCCTTAATTCATGGTATAAATAAATTGAACCAATGCATCCCATCCAAAGTGAGTGCTCCTCATCAGTGAAACCCTTGAAAGGTTAAATGATGGAATAAAAGTTTGTCTTATGACCATTTTTAAATGCATTTATAAACCATTATTCAACCAGGCTTACAATTTGGCAAGCACGAATGACTATCTCACAATTTGAACCCTAGCTCTTTATTAATGTGTCTAAAAATGGTTAATTGATGGTTAAAGTAATTGACCCATTGTCAGTTGCACCACTAAATTATATCACTTTTTATTTGTTTGTTGTGAACCCGTTTTTTGCCATTGGGGCCTGGGCATCAGACTCCAGATCGTAATTGCAGAGTTGTCAATGAGGTGGTCGGTTCTCAATTGGCTTACACTTATCACGTTTTTTACGTAGGCTGAAATATGGTGCATTGGGATCGGAAACTTTAACTACTCACTCCTGTAATTACAGACTGCATTTAACACCAGTTACATGTTATTACAGTGTACCTACAAATCATTACAGTAGTGTCCAGGGAAACTGGCCGTATATGTATACAAATCTACACCAATGTCTTTTTTAAGTTTATAGGTCTATTTAATGTGTCAGTTAAGGCTATGGAGTATGATGTATGCGCCAACTGTATAAACATCACATGCGTCATGATATGATTTCATTTAATGTGCCCCCCCCCAAAGCCCAGTGCGAGAGACCGTGGTGACCAATGATCGTTGGGGCTACGGCAGCATCTGTACCCATGGAGGCTACTACACCTGCGATGATCGCTACCAGCCCGGACACCTGCTCAAACACAAATGGGAGAACTGCTTTTCGATAGACAAAGGTTCCTGGGGTTACAGGAGAAACGCCCAGCTTAAAGACTACTTCACTATCGAGCAGCTTGTGGCGGTCAGTTTTAAATGGTTCTGGAAAAGCACTTTATTTTATGGTAAACCGGAGATTTAGACCCTTAAGCTCTCTTACTACCCAATAAAACGTCTTCCACTACCATAAACTTTTTGTAGCTGAATCGGTCATAATCCTGTTTGCATATGTATGACTCATAAACAGCATAATTTAACTGTAAAGTGCACTCAGTCTAAAGTCTTTTGACTTGTTTTTGAAATGCTGCTGGTCCTGTTCTGTCCATGTTTCTTGTATAACACTTCACCACTGTTTTTTGGGTAAGCTAAATGCTCAACTCTACAGCATGACTTGTTTGGCTTCATTCTTCTCTCCTAGACTAATATATGTACGAAACTAGTAGAAATGTATTTTTGTTATAGGGGAGACTGAAATTTGGTTACTTTTCCAGCCCCACACAACTAAACTATGCAACAAAATGTTGCTGGGAGCAGTGCAGGGTCGGCTGCATTCCTGCCTATGGAAGATGTTATAATATTTCATATAGCTGTCATAAAGGCTTTATGACTGCATACTTGTGTATTGCGTGATTCAGACATTGGTGGAGACCGTGTCCTGTGGAGGGAATCTGCTGCTGAACGTCGGACCTACACATGACGGACGCATCGCCCCCATCTTTGAGGAGCGTCTGAGGCAGATGGGTCAGTGGCTGGGGGTCAATGGAGAGGCCATCTACAACACCACCGCATGGAGGGCCCAGAATGACAGCATCATACCTGGCATCTGGTAAGTTCATGATGATAGCAACTAGAATTTTTTTTTTTTTTCATGAAGAAAATGTTTTGACTTTCTTCAACTGTCCAGAAGTAGTTTTATGTTTAGTGGAAGAAGTTTAAATTGTTAGAGGCTATTTTAGTAATTTTTTTAATGTCTGTAATATCACGTGTTATTACAAAAAGAAACTGGAAGCGGTTTAATATTCAAGGTTTTTTACATTGATATATTTAGCATTGAATGGAATAGAATGGAATTAATCCCTGATGTTGAACTAGCCTATTCTTACTTCCACAACGCATTCCAGGATGTACGCAATAGGCATGCCCCTTTTTAAAAATTCAGGATTAAGGGCAGAGAGAACCCTTGGTTTACTAAGGAACTTAAAAAAATCATAAGGGAACGAAATGCTATGTGGGCTAAAGCAATAGGGACTGGTTTGGCAGATGATTGGATGGCTTTTAAACGTCTTCGAAATATGGGTGTGGCTATGCTCCGTAAATTGAAAGCAGACCACTACCTGAAATCTACCTCACAAAATGTAAATAATCCATCCAAATTTTGGCAAGTAGTGAAAGGTTTGGAGTGCAGATAAGATACGCAGCTTCCTAAACAATTGTTGGTCGACACACAGATTGTAACTGAGAGAACCTCCATTCTGAAAGCCTTGAACCAGCATTTTTTAGATGCAGGCTGTTTATTTGAAAAGTTCAAAGGTATAATTGAGCCCCCTATAAATTTACCTGACACCCCTGTGCACTCCTTCACCAGGTTATCCTTTTCATCCTTCTCTGTTTCAAAAGTGTGTAAAGCCCTGAAAGAAATTAATTTTAAAAAATCCCCTGGCCCTGATGAACTAGAACCCTGCCTCCTACACCTAGCCGCAGACATCATTGCTCCCCCTTAACATGTATTTTTAACTTTATGCTTGATGTTAAGGAATTCCCCCACTTATGGAAATATGCTTTTGTACTGCCTCTCCTGAAAGGTGGAGATCCCTCGCTACTTGACAACTATCGACCCATATCAAAACTGTCTGTACTGTCAAAGGTACCGGAGTCCTTAGTTAGTAGGCAGCTAAAGACCTACTTCCAAGAAAACAACATCTTAAATGGAATGCAATCGGGTTTTAGGTCTGGCCACAGCACTGTTTCAGCAACATTGAAGGTTTTAAATGACATCCACTGTGCTCTTGATAAGAAGTTACATTGTGTCTCTGTTTTTTTTTATTTGTCGAAGGCTTTTGACTCCGTGGACCATGCTGTGTTAGTGCAAAGGTTAAAATGTTGTGGAATTACTGGTCATGCTCTAGATTGGTTTATAAATTACCTATCAAATCGTACATAATGTGTAATGGCGGGTGGTTGAGTCCATAGAGGTGTGCTCAGGTGTTCCGCAGGGTTCTATTTTGGGCCCACTGTTGTTCATTTTGTATATCAACAACATTGGGGATCTTATTGAAACAGCGGATGTTCATTTTTATACAGATGATACTGTTCTTTATTCAAGTGGTAGTAGTTTCTTTAGCTTTTGAAAATGCTCAAAGAGCATTTAACATCATACAATAGAATTTGTATGATTTAAAGCTGATTCTAAATTCGGATAAAACAAAATGCATGGTATTTTCAAATGCCAGGCATGTTACAAATCACATCATTGCTACATTGGCTGGACATACTATAGAGCAAGTTAAAGTGTACAAATATTTGGGTGTGTGGGTTGATGATAAGCTGAGCTTCACTGTGCATGTAGATAACTTGATAAGGAAGCTGAAGCTGAAAATAGGATTTTATTACCGGCATAAGGCTTGTTTTTCTTTTGAGGCCAGGAAGGAGATGGTACGATGTACATTACTGTCGGTTTTAGATTTTAGTGATGTTATATATCTGCTTTTTCCACCACAGATTTAACCCTTGCTTTAGAATAATTTAAGGAGACAAGCTCCTGTAGTTTCAAGTTTTGTAGCTCTTTCCACGTAGAGGGTGGGGGGGGGGGGGGGGGGGGGGGGCAGAGTACTAAAACGCTTTTTTTTTTACCCAGCTCTGTCGTCAAAGAGATACAGTCCTGTGAGCGTAGGCGATAATTATCAGACAATTACTTTGTCTCAGAAGTGGTAAGGAAGGCCAGCCCACTCCCGAATATAGGGTGCCGTGATGGGTGAGAGCTTTGGCGTTTGTAACAAGCCTCAGTGCCCCATGGTACAGTGTCCAGCATACGTAATGACACATGACTTATTTCGAAAATAAAAACCCAACTTGAGATTGAGCTTTTTCACACGACCTAAAGGTGACAGTCATGTAACAAGAAACCCAGGTAAGTTTCTATGTGCTTGCCCTGCCTGGTGACTGACTATACATGGAAGAATCTGAGGTTTCATCTTAAATTTCCTGAAAACCATTAACTTTTTTTATTTTTTTATCAGCGTTTAAAAGCGACTTTAGCTGACAACTGAGCCTGGACAATAGTAAAGGCCTTATTCAGTGTTGCTGCACAACAATACATTCCAAAAATTAAAGTTTGGGTTAGGTCACGGCACGATAAAATGGTGAATTTGACTTACGAACACTGGACTACAAACACTACCACAGACAAAGCCTGACATGCTGCCATCTTGGTTTCTCAGTCTACTGTATGTAGATTGAGTGTAATATTAGTGACAGTTACTGTTGGTGGGTTCTACAATCCTGACAAGTTTTTTTTTAATCAAGTTTGACAAATTGGAAATGGCCGTTGTTGCCCTAAATGGAGTGTCAATTTGACCGCAATGACTATTCTTTCAAACTGTCAGACTAGTAAAGAGACTGTCTGAAATCTGTCATGCCTACTACATACTGTGTACTAATCGTACTACATACTATTTACAACGTACTGTTTAGTAAAATGTGCTAGGACCGGTGCTAGGACCCTTAATTAAAGCTTTATCAGCATTTCAGGATTCTAGAACAAGGCCAGAGCCCCACATTGTTATGTTTAGTCTTAAATACTTTTTAATGATCTGAAATATATGAGGAAACATGTTTACTAACAAGAGGGGTAGATTCTCACGTTAAGTTGGCAAACAAGCAGGCATTGTGGAGCTTGTGATGAGGATGCTTAAAGCCACACTCCTTAATCTGTCAGTACCCTCAGACTGGGCCACCAACAAAAATGTAAACAATGGAGCAAATGCATTCTATTACATTTTCTCATGTAAATGGGACTTGACTTACGTGACACATCTGTAGTTCTTAAGTAATTACTCCGTAGCAAAAGGAGAGTTCATCAGAGCAGCTAGCACGCAGGCTCTTTCAACGTGATGACAAATTCAACACATGATGCTTACCTCCAACAGAAGCACTGTGCTCAGTGAAACCCCAAAAAATCCATGCAAGGTGGAAAGGGTTAAAAACATTCATGTTCTGAGAGATATATGAGGAAACAAAGGTTTACTAAAAATAGAGGAATAGATTACTAAAATAATACTAACACGCTGTATCTCCTGATTTGGTAGAATATATTTATATTATGATTGCTTATTTTGTAAAGCAGAGAAGTAGACTAATATGTCATACTGTCTAAGTTGTTGGAAAAGTGGTCACATTTTCAGTTGTCTTTTAAAGTTGAGAGAAAGTAGTTGACGCCTTTACTAAAACAGCTGTATCGTTTGATTGGTAGAATATATTTCTGTTATAATTTTAAGGTTTGAATAGCAGAGAATATAACTATACCAAGTTTTACCTTACATTTTATGTTTTTTTTTTCTAGCTTTTGGGGAGTGGTCAAAGTAGCTGATTTGTGTCAAGTCAGTTTACAGTGAATGGAATGTTGGAAGTCACATCTTAAGAAGGGGAGTTTTTAACAATGGGAGCTTTAGAATGCTGAAGAAATCCCATCACTCACTCCTGCAAAAAGTATAAATGCTACCAAAAAGTTGTAAACAAGCAACCTAGTCCTGACCAACCCTCCAGGCAAGCTTCAATGCCATTCAACTCTCCTTCCGTGGCCTCCAATTGCTCTTAAATACAAGTAAAACTAAATGCATGCTCTTCAACCGATCGCTACCTGCACCTGCCCGCCTGTCCAACATCACTACTCTGGACGGCTCTGACTTAGAATACGTGGACAACTACAAATACTTAGGTGTCTGGTTAGACTGTAAACTCTCCTTCCAGACCCATATCAAACATCTCCAATCCAAAGTTAAATCTAGAATTGGCTTCCTATTTCACAACAAAGCATCCTTCACTCATGCTGCCAAACATACACTTGTAAAACTGACCATCCTACCATACCTCGACTTCGGCGATGTCATTTACAAAATAGCCTCCAATACCCTACTCAACAAATTGGATGCAGTCTATCACAGTGCAATCCGTTTTGTCACCAAAGCCCCATATACTACCCACCATTGCGACCTGTACGCTCTCGTTGGCTGGCCCTCGCTTCATACTTGTCGCCAAACCCACTGGCTCCATGTCATCTACAAGACCCTGCTAGGTAAAGTCCCCCCTTAACTCAGCTCGCTGGTCACCATAGCATCTCCCACCTGTAGCACACGCTCCAGCAGGTATATCTCTCTAGTCACCCCCAAAACCAATTCTTTCTTTGGCCGCCTCTCCTTCCTGTTCTCTGCTGCCAATGACTGGAACGAACTACAAAAATCTCTGAAACTGGAAACACTTATCTCCCTCACTAGCTTTAAGCACCAACTGTCAGAGCAGCTCACAGATTACTGCACCTGTACATAGCCCACCTATAATTTAGCCCAAACAACTACCTCTTTCCCTACTGTATTTATTTATTTATTTATTTTGCTCCTTTGCACCCCATTATTTTTATTTCTACTTTGCACATTCTTCCACTGCAAATCTACCATTCCAGTGTTTTACTTTATATATTGTATTTACTTTGCCACCATGGCCTTTTTGCCTTTACCTCCCTTATCTCACCTCATTTGCTCACATCGTATATAGACTTGTTTATACTGTATTATTGACTGTATGTTTGTTTTACTCCATGTGTAACTCTGTGTCGTTGTATGTGTCGAACTGCTTTGCTTTATCTTGGCTAGGTCGCAATTGTAAATGAGAACTTGTTCTCAACTTGCCTACCTGGTTAAATAAAGGTGAAATAAAAAAATATGTTCTATGGTCACAGTAAGCCTACCAGACGCTCTCATGACAGGCTTTCGATATAAGCCCACAAAAGGAACCATATGTTCCAAAACTTGTTTGTCCTCTAGTTTAAATCAAAGTTAACATTTCTTATAAAAAAGGCACAGCTTTTCACTAATAAACGGCTCATTATTGCTTTTGACTGTGTTCCAATAGGTACACTGCTAAACCACAGGACAATGCCATCTATGCAATTCTCCTGGACTGGCCTCCAAGTGGATATGTTGTTCTGAATGAACCTATTGTTTCTACAGGAAAGACTCAGGTAAGCTACAGGATCACACAGCTACTTTCTGTATACATTTTCACATGTAGAATGGGTAATTAGATTGAAAATATTGTATTATCAATTGCAAAAAGAAAATGTATGATACACTGACAATTTCCATTTAAATATATACAACCAGGTAGTGTTGGTTGACAGTTGGTGAAAGGGACCAATGCACCAGGTTTTTTTTTTCTGGGGAAAACAGGACAGACTGGTAGAACAAACAAGCTACCAAATCTGCATTTCCACTCTGATCACCTGTTATTTGCACAGGTGGTGCTGCTTGGTCACAAGCCACTGTACTGGGAGCCGGTGAAGCCTCGTGGTCTGAAGGTGTTTCTGCCTCAACTGTCTTACAGTCAGATGCCATGTCACTGGGCCTGGACCCTACGCCTGACCGGTGCCGCATAGGAAAGAATGCAGGGTTGTGTTTATTAGCAAAAAAAAATCGAAAACAAAAACAAGTGCTTCTTATTGAACAAGTTCAGATAGTTTGTTTGTCCTTTTTCTTCTGTTCTGTGCCTACTGAATATGACCTGGTTTTAAGCAGAGGGGTGCAGTGCTAGGCCACTGCAGACATGGCTGGAGGGCCTCAATGTTGGACTAGCTGTTTTTTCTCGCTTCTCAACTATGGGTGTGTTTGTTTTGCATTGCCTGGTGAGTTTGCACATTTTAGACCATTCCAATGGTCCTGAAGTGAAACCTCCACCCACCTGGGGCACCGGGCAATTCAAATGAGCACACCCAGTTTATATAATTGTGAGGAAGTAAAATAGCTTGCAGATCATGTGCCACTCCTTTACAGAAGGGAGTGCTTAGACCATGGTATCAACCATTGGTCTAAAATGGCTAGCTGCTAGCTTTTATCATAGGCCAACCCAACCTAGCCAATTGGCCATTTTAGACCGATTGTTTAAACCATGGTGTAACCAAAAGTTCACAATGACCCCAGAGTTTTGTTTTTAAGTGTGTGGGGAGGACCTTTCTTTGTGGAGAACTGATGGTAATTCTAAAACTTAGAGGCCAGTATGGAACCTGAATGTACACAATTGTTTCATATGTTTTTTTATTTTAGTTCATTAAGAAGACTAATGAAATTGATTTTAAATTACGTGAATAATTCTTGTGATTGGTGTTTCATAATGATTTTTGCACTTTTTCTATAAGGGATTGATACTGTATGCACTGAAATTGAACATGTGAATTTCAAAGGCTTTTATCAGATTTGTATATTGTTTTCAGGATTGTGAATGACCATCACAGCAACTTCTTAAACTAATGCCAATCCATATGTAATTTTTATTAGGAATTGAATGCATTTGATACGTTTTAATTGTTGTATGGCTTTACAAATTACATACATACAATTTATTTGAATTGAATAAACCTTTAACTGTTATAAAATATTTTGGCCAACAGAATTGTATCCATAAATGCCACAGGTTATTGTAAAACAGTATCGTGATACATAGCATAGCCTCTTCAAGTTTCGGGAGAGAACAACGTTTATCGTCGGTCAAATGCTTGGCCGATTAGCGGTACGCGAGCCCCCTCTACTGCCTACGGTCTGCACTATCAAGCAACATGTCTTAACGCACCGACGCATGTCACAATTCGACAGACCAGCGCGTTCAGCTATAGAGAATTGAGGCAAATATCCACTGCATTTCTCTCCGAATGTTAACGCAACCTTGAATAGGATACGATTAGAACTAGTGTAGAACGAGTCAAGCACACATGATTCCAACACAGGTCATGTATTCTGATTTGCGGTATAGGCTATGCGGTCTTTTTTTGTTGGGGTCAGCATGCGCTTCATTTCAAACGTCAGTCGTTGTAGCCTACTTTTTAATTTAATTTCCAGAAGTAAAATGGACAATTTCTTAATTCGAAGCCTTCAAGTGTGAACCATACCTATATGTCCAATCTGTGTGAGCATTGCAACGTGTCTCAATGTTGTCTGTCTACTCCTATCTGTAATGCACGCGCTTGGCCTGTGCATTGTGGAGAGGGGAGATTTTCCGGAATTGTTACGAAAAAGTTCCATGACGTGAAATAGGGGGTGAGCAAGGGGTTCTCATGTTCCATCGGTCTATTTCTCAGGATAGGATACTTAGACCTTAGGAGACACCAGTTCCGCAAGAGAAAGCACACTGCTAATGTATCTTAGACTGGTCATATCTGTTATTTCTCTTATCATGGAGAGAAGGACATTTGATTCCAGCCAGGATGCCAAGAGAAGAAAGCAAGCCATCTTGGAATGTCAGTGCAATTTCATGTGGTTTTCACTGATCAAGCCATATCTTGAAAGTGGACATGAAGAGATTTATTCATTCATATTTCAAATTTTAAAAAAGGCTTTTTTTCTGTTGAGGAACCCTTATGGATATATGTAGAATCCTTTTTAGGAACTTTTTTTTTAATCCAGAGAAGGTTCCAAAGAACCCTCTCAGATGAAAATGTACAGTTGAAGTCAGAAGTTTACATACTTAGGTTGGAGTCATTAAAACTCCTTTTTCAACCACTCCACAAATTTTTGGTTAACAAACTATAGTTCTGGTAGGTCGGTTAGGACATCTACTTTGTGCATGACACAAGTCATTTTTACAACAATTGTTTACAGACAGATTATTACACTTATAATTCACTGTATCACAATTCCAGTGGGTCAGAAGTTTACATACACTAAATTGAACAGCTTTAAACAGCTTGGAAAATTCCAGAAAATTAGGTCATGGCTTTAGAAGCTTCTGATAGGCTAATTGACCTCCTTTTGAGTCAATTAGAGGTGTGGCTGTATTTCAAGGCCTACCTTCAAACTCAGTGCCTCAGTGCTTGACATCATGGGAAAATCAAAATAAATCAGCCAAGACCTCAGAAAAAACATTGTAGACCTCCACAAGTCTGAGTCGTCCTTGGGAGCAATTTCCAAATTCCTCAAGGTACCACGTTTATCTGTACAAACAATAGTTCACAAGTATAAACACCATGGAACCACGCAGCCGTCATACCGCTCAGGAAGGAGACGTGTTCTGTCTCCTAGAGATGAACGTACTTTGGTGCGTTCACAAGGACCTTGTGAAGATGCTGGAGGAAACCGGAACAGAAGTATCTATATCAACAGTAAAACGAGTCCTATATCGACATAACCTAAAAGGCCGCTCAGCAAAGAAGAAGCCACTGCTCCAAAACCGCCATAAATAAACCAGACTACGGCTTTCCACTGCACATGGGGACAAAGATCATACTTTTTGGAAACATGTCCTCTGGTCTGATGAAACAAATGTAGAACTGTTTGGCCATAATGACCATCGTTATGTTTGGGGGAAGAAGAGGGATGCTTGCAAGCCGAAGAACACCACCCCCAACTGTGAAGCACGGGGGTGGCAGCATCATGTTGTGGGGGTGCTTTGCTGCAGGAGGGACTGGTGCACTTCACAAAATAGATGAAATCATGAGGATGGAAAGTTAGGTGGATATATTGATGCAAAATCTCAAGACATCAGTCAGGAAGTTAAAGCTTGGTCGCAAATGGGTTTTCCAAATGGACAATGACCTCAAGCATACTTCCAAAGTTGTGGTAAAATGGCTTAAGGACAACAAAGTCAAGGTATTGGAGTGACCATAACAAAGCCCTGACCTCAATCCCATAGAACATTTGTGAGCAGAACTGAAAAAGTGTGTGCAAGTAAGGAGGCCTACAAACCTGACTGAGTTACACTAGTCTGTCAGGAGGAATAGGCCAAAATTCACCCAACTTATTGTGGGAAGCTTGTGGAAGGCTACCCAAAAAGTTTGACCCAAGTTAAACAATTTAAAGGCAATGCTACCAAATACTAATTGGGTGTATGTAAACTTCTGACCAACTGGGAATGTGATGAAATAAATAAAAGCTGAAATAAATAATTCTCTCTACTATTATTCTGACATTTCACATTCTTAAAATAAGTGGTGATCCTAACCGACCTAAAACAGGGAATTTTTACGAGGATTAAATGTCAGGAATTAAGAAACCTGAGTTTAAATGTATTTGGCTAAGGTGTATGTTAACCTCCGACTTCAACTGTACATGTAGAACACACAGAGCCTGGCTGTCACTGCTCTGTTTCCTGCTCCTACAGACACCGGCAACAGAGCACAAACACCTTGGCTCCCAGGCTAGGAGAAATTGTTAACAAGATGAGGAACCTTAGCAGAGATGAGCATTTTGTTGCCATGGGAATCCCAGTGAAACATCTTTTCTCCTTTTCTTTCAGACCCCTCCCTTTTTCATAATTTTTCTCCCATTGCAGGCGTATGGATTAAATAAGTATTCCTCCTCAATCTACACACAATACCCCATAATGACAAAGTGAAAACAGGTTTAGAATGTTTTTTAGCAAATGTATTAAAATAAAAAAACACCTTATTCAAAACTATTCAGACTCTTTTGCGATTAGACTCGGAATTGAGTTCAGGTGCATCTTTTGGTAAATTCAATGGATGGACATGATTTGGAAAGGTACACACCTGTCTATATAAGGGACTCTAACCCGGAAGCTTATAAGAAATCCTGCTATGCCCTCCAAAGAACAATCAAACAGGCAAAGCGTCAATAAAGGACTAAGATCGAATCGTACTACACCGGCTCTGACGTTCGTCGGATGTGGCAGGGCTTGCAAACTATTACAGACTACAAAGGGAAGCACAGCCGAGAGCTGCCCAGTGTCACGAGCCTACCAGACGAGCTAAACTACTTCTATGCTCGCTTCGAGGCAAATAACACTGAAACATGCATGAGCGCACCAGCTGTTTCGAAAAACTGATCACGCTATCCGCAGCCGATGTGAGTAGACCTTTTAAACAGGTCAACATTCACAAGGCCGCAGGGCCAGACGGATTACCAGGACGTGTACTGCGAGCATGAGCTGACCAACTGGCAAGTGTCTTCAATGACATTTTCAAACTCTCCCTGTCTGAGTGTAATACCAACATGTTTTAAGCAGACCATTATAGTCCCTGGGCCCAAGAACAGTAAGGTAACCTGCCTAAGTGACTACCGACCCGTAGCACTCACGTCTGTAGCCATGAAGTGCTTTGAAAGGCTGGTCATGGCTCACATCAACACCATCATCCCAGAAACCCTAGACCCACTCCAATTTGCACACTGCCCCAACATATCCACAGACGATGCAATCTCCATTGCACTCCACACTGCCCTTTCACACCTGGACAAAAGGAACACCTATGTGAGAATGCTATTCATTGACTACAGCTCAGCGGTCAACTCCATAGTGCCATCAAAGCTCATCAATAAGCTAAGGACCCTGGGACTAAACACCTCCCTCTGCAACTGGATCCTGGGCCGACCCTAGGTGGTAAGGGCAGGTAACAACACATCTGCCACGCTGGTCCTCAACACGGGACCCCTCAGGGGTGTGTGCTCAGTCCCCTCCTGAACTCCTTGTTCACTCATGACTGCACGGCCAGGCACGACTCCAACACCATCACTAAATTTGCAGATGACACAACAGTATAAACACCATGGTTCCAGATGATTGTGGACTACACAAAAAAAGAGGACAGAGCATCGATGGGGTTGCAGTGGAGCAGGTGGAGCAGGTTGAGAGCTTCATGTTCCTTGGTGTCCACATCAGCAACAAACTAACATGGTCCAAGCACATCAAGACAGTCGTGAAGAGGGCACGACAAAACCTATTCCCCCTCAGGAGACCGCAAAGATTTGGCATGGGTACTCGGGTTTTCAGATCCTCAAAAGGTTCTACAGCTGCACCATCGAGAGCATGGTTGCATCAATGCCTGGTATGGCAACTGCTCAGCATGCAACCACAAGGCACTACAGAGGGTAGTGCGTATGACCCAGTACATCACTGGGGCCAAGCTTCCTGTCATCCAGGACCTCTACACCTGGCGGTGTCAGAGGAAGGCACTAAAAATGGTCAAACACTCCAGCCACATTAGTCATAAACTGTTCTCTCTGCTACCGCACGGCCAGCGGCACCAGAGTGCCAAGTCTAGGTTCAAGAGGGTTCTAAAACAGCTTCTACCCCCAAGCCATAAGACTCATGAACATTTAGTCAAATGGATACCCAGACTATTTGCAGTGCCCCTCCCCTCACACCACTCTTTACACCACTGCTACTCTCTGTTGTCATCTATGCAGTCACTTTAATAACTCTACCTACATGTACATACTACCTCAAATAACCTGTGCCCCTACACATTGACTCTGTATCGGTACCCCTCCTGTATATAGTCTCGCTATTGTTATTTCACTGCTGCTCTTTACTTGTTACTTTTATCTCTTATTCTTATCCGTATTTCTTTTAACTGCATTGTTGGTTAGTGGCTCGTAAGTAAGCATTTCACTGTTCTGTTCTATTCAGCCCATGTGACTAATACAATTTTATTTGATATGGTCCCACAGTTGACAGTGCATGTCAGAGCAAAAACCAAGAGCCATGAGGTCGAAGGAATTGTTTGGAGAGCGAAGAGACAGACAGAATTGTGTCGAGGCACAGATCTGGGAAGGGTATCAAAACATTTTTACAGCATTGAAGGTCCCCAAGAACACATTGGCCTCCATCAGTCTTAAATGGAAGAAGTTTGGAACCACCAAGACTCTTCCTAAAGCTGGCCGCCCAGCCAAACTGAGCAATCGGGGAGAAGGGCCTTGGTCAGGGAGGTGACCAAGAACTCAATGGTCACTCTGACAGAGCTCCAGAGTTCCTCTGTGGAGATGGGAGAACCTTCGAGAAGGACAACCATCTCTGCAGCACTCTACCAATCAGGTCTTTATGGTAGAGTAGCCAGACAGAAACCACTCCTCAGTAAAAGGCACATGACAGCCTGCTTGGAGTTTTCCAAAAGGCACCTAAAGGACTCTGAGACCATGAGAAACAAGATTCTCTGGTCTGATGAAAACAAGATTGAACTCTTTACCCTGAATGCAAAGCGTCACGTCTGGAGGAAACCTGGCACCATCCCTACGGTGAAGCATGGTGGTGACAGCATCATGCTGTGGAGATGTTTTTCAGCTGCAGGAACTGGGAGACTTGTCAGAATCGAGAGAAGTTTAACGGAGCAAAGTACAGAGAGATCCTTAATGAAAACCAGCTCCAGAATGCTCAGGACATCAGACTGGGTCGAAGGTTCACCTCTCAACAGGACAACGACCCTAAGCACACAGCCAAGACAGCACAGGAGTGGCTTCAGGACAAGTCTCTGAATGTCCTTGAGTGGCCTAGCCAGTGCTTGGAACATGTCTGGAGAGTCCTGAAAATAGTTGTGCAGAGACTCTCCCCATCCAACCTGACAGAGCTTGAGAGGATCTGCAAAGAATAGGAGAAACTCCCCAAATACATGTGTGCCAAGATTGTAGCGTCATACCCAAGAAGCCTCGAGGCTGTAATCACTGCCAAAGGTGCTTCAGCAAAGTCTGAGTAAAGGGTCTGAATACTTATGTAAATGTGATATTTCTGTTTTTTAAATTATTTTTATTATACATTTGTATAATTTTCTAGAAACCTGTTTTTGCTTTGTCATTATGGGGTATTGTGTGTTGATTGATGAGGGGGGAAAACTATTGAATCAATTTTAGAATAAGGCCGTATTGTAACAAAATGTGTAAAAAGTAAAAGGGTCTGAATACAAATGCACTGTATGACATATCCTTATTGGCTCACTACTAGAGGGTGGTGTGTGTGTGTGTGTGTGTGTGTTTGGTTTCACTATCCTTGTGGGAACCAGAAATCCTCACAAGGATTGTAATTGGGACATTTTACCAGTCTCCACAAGGAAAAAGGTTTTTAGTCTTAGGGTTTGGGTTAAAATTAGGGTTAGGCATTTGGTGTTAAGGTTTAGGGAAAATAGGATTTTGAATGGGAATCAATTGAAACAAACGTGTGTGTGTGTGTGTGCACAGAGCACAGATATTGGGAATGCCAAGCAGTGTGTGTGGGAGGTCTAAGGGACAGACCATGGGTGCGTCCCAACTGGTACCCTATTCCCTATATGGGTCCTGGTCAAAAGTAGTGCACATTATAGGGAATAGGGTGCCATTTGTGACAGAGCATTATATTTATAGATTGGCAACTTGACCTTCACTGCACAGTATCAGCCATTTTAGTGTCGCTCCTCCAGATACTGAATACAGACAGGTAGCATAATGGATTTAGCTGCAATGCAGTGCACTCATGTTTAGCTTCAAGCCTAAATTATTATCCCTATATGTACTAGTACTACACTTAGTAAAGCAGTCCCATATACTGTATATCGGCGCTTTTTCTTCTTGATATGTTGCATTTTGATTAACTTCGTTTAGAGTAAATGTAAGTTGCACTTTGGGTATGTTTTAAAAGAGGAATTTAATGCAAACACCACAGGCCTAATATCTGGACAGAACTGTGAAGTTTATGTATAACGATAAGGGCATTTATATTATTTTCACATAACTGTTACATAAGTTTAGTAAGCAACCCTTTGTTATGCTGTGTAGGTTTTATGTTAACAATAAGCCTCTCCTAAAATGTTTTTAACTACAGTACATAAATGGTGCAAACCCTACCAAGGACTCCTTTTCATAGCAGCATCCAGTTGTTCTCACCCAATAACACCTACTGAAACTGAAGAGGGGGATTGTCACAACTTCTGCCGAAGTCGATGCCTCTCCTTGTTCGGGCAGTGCTCGGCGATCGATGTCACCGGTCTTCTAGCCATCATTGATCTATGTTTTATTTTCCATTGGTTTTGTCTGGTCTTCTTACACACCTGGGAGTCATGGCAGTTATTAATAGTTGTGTTAATTGTATTGTATTAAAAGGGCAAGATTCACACAAATGACAGAGATGCACATATTGTATCCATAGTTATGTTACATGTAATGATTTGTGCACAGTAGTTCAAATACACTATATATACAAAAGTATGTGGACACCCATTCAAATTAGTGGATTCAGCTATTTCAGCCACAACTATTGCTGACAAGTGTATAAAATCGATCGCACAACCATGCAATCTCCATAGACAAACATTGGCAGTTGAGTGGCCGTATTGAAGATTGGCAGATTTCAGGAGAACGCTATCTGCCCCAATGCATAGTGCCAACTGTAAAGTTTGGTGGATGAGGATTAATGGTCTGTGGCTGTTTATCATGGGTCGAGCTAAGCCCCTTAGTTCCAGTGAAGGGAAATCTTAATGCTACAGTATTCTAGATTATTATGTGCTTCCAACTTTGTGGCAACAGTTTGGGAAAGGCCCCTTCCTGTTTCAGCATGACAATGCCCTGTGCACAAAGCTTGGTCCATACAGAAATGGTTTGTCGAGATTGGTGTGGAAGAACTTGACTGGCCTGCACAGAGCCTTGACCTCAACCCCATCAAACTCTTTTTTTTTTGGAGGAATTGGAGCGCCGACTGCGAGCCAGGCCTAATTGCCCAACATCAGTGCCCGACTTCACTAATGCTGTTGTGGCTGAATGGAAGCAAGTCCCCACAGCAATGTTCCAACATCTAGTGGAAAGCCTTCCCGGAAGAGTGGAGGCTGTTATAGCAGCAAAGGGGGTTACAAACTCCATATTAATGTCCATGATTTTGGACGAAGATGTTCAATGAGAAGGCGTCCACATACTTTTGGTCATGTAGTGTAGATCAAATTCAGTTTAAATTATAACCTTTTTTTAAAGATGAAAGAAATAATTGTAATTACGTTCATAAACAATTAATGCTTAAAAATGACTGTGGGTGTAGATGTGACTGCAGTAGTATAAAGGCTGCACAGTATACAGCCAGCTCAGACTGAACAAAGCATTGATAAGGGAACAGAACGGAACAGAGTTTTATTGCCCAACCAAAAATGGAAAAGTTCCTTTGGCATCACCTTACAAGCTGTAGGCTGCACTTCTATGTAATAAGACAGTTTGCTCTCCTGCGGTTGGTGTCCTAATTTTAGCCAACAAATTATGCTTTGGGACATTTTCACCGTCATTGGTCCACTTCTGAATTCAAACAGTTTAACCGGCAGGTTCGGAAGATAGAGAGAGCATGGCATAGGAGCTAACCAGACCGTGGAAGAGTGGTGTTAGGCTATAGTGATTCAATCTCATTCAAATTGCAACCCCCTCTTTATACTGTACAAGTGCATACCTATATATGATGAGGATATACAGTACCAGTCAAATGTTTGGACACACCTACTAATTCAAGGGTTTATCTTTATTTTTACTATTTTCTACATAGAATAACAGTGAAAACATCAAAACTATGAAATAACACACATGGAATCATGTAGTAACCAAAAAAGTGTTAAACAAATCAAAATATATTTTATATGAGATTCTTCAAAGTAGCTACCCTTTCCACACTCTTGGAATAATCTCAACCAGCTTTATGAGGTAGTCACCTGGAAAGCATTTCAATTAACAAGTGTGCCTTGTTAAAAGTGAATTTGTGGAATTTCTTTCCTTCTTAATGCGTTTGAGCCAATCAGTTGTTGTGACAAGGTAGGGGTGGTATACAGAAGATTGGTCAAATTTGGTCCAAGACCAAGTCCATATTATGGCAAGAACAGCTCAAATAAGCAAAGAGAAATGACAGTCCATCAATACTTTAAGACATGAAGGTCAGTCAATCCGGAACATTTCAATAACTTTTTTTTGCAGTCGCAAAAACTCAAGTGCTGTGATGAAACTGGCTCTCATGAGGACTGCCACAGGAAAGGAAGATCCAGAGATATCTCTGCTGCAGAGGATAAGTTCATTTGAGTTAACTGCACTTCAGATTGCAGCACAAAAAAATGCTTCACGGAGTTCAAGTAAGAGACACATCTCAACATTAACTGTCCAGAGAAGACTGCGTGAATCAGGCCTTTATGGTCAAATTGCTGCAAAGAAACCACTAGTAAAGGACACCAATAATAAGAAGAGACTTGCTTGGGCCAAGAAACATGAGCAATGGACATTAGACCGGTGGAAATCTGTCCTTTGGTCTGAGGAGTCCAAATTAGTATTTTTGGTTCCAACCGCCGTATCATTTTGAGATGCAGAGTAGGTGAATGGATGATCTCTGCAATTGTGGTTCCCACCGTAAAGCATGGATGAGGAGGTGTGATGGTGTGGGGGTGCTTTGCTGGTGACACTGTCTGTGATTTATTTATAATTCAAGGCACTCTTGACCAGCATGCCTACCACAGCATTCTGCAGTGATACACCATCCCATCTAGTTTGCGCTTAGTGGGACTATCATTTGATTTTCAACAGGACAATGACCCAACACACCTCCAGGCTGTGTAAGGGCTATTTGACCAAGAAGGAGAGGGATGGAGTGCTGCATCAGATGACCTGGCCTCCACAATCACCCAACCTCAACCCAATTGAGATGGTTTGGGATGAGTTGGACTGCAGAGTGAAGGAAAAGCAGCCAACAAGTGCTCAGCATATGTGGGAACTCCTTCAAGACTGTTGGAAAAGCATTCCAGGTGAAGCTGGATGAGAGAATCTCAAGAGTGTGCAAAGCTGTCATTGAGGCAAAAGGTGGCTACTTTGAAGAATCTAAAATCTATTTTGATTTAACCCTTTTTTGGGTTACTACATGATTCTGTATGTGTTATTTCATAATTTTGATGTCTTCACTATTATTCTACAATGTAGAAAATAGTCAAAATAAAGAAAACCCTTGAATGAGTAGGTGTGTTCAAACTTTTGACTGGTACTGTATATCTTTGTAGTTGTCAGTGATCACAGTGAATTGTTTCCCATCACCCAGAGGGGAAGTAAGTGTCTGCTGTGTTTTGGCCCAATGAGGAGGGTAAATCCCTAACTATACTTCACTATGAACCCTGATTTTACTTGGGTCTGTCTTCTGTGTATTTGGGTCATCCCAGATTATCAGACTAGTGTAATCAAGGATCCCAGACATTGGTAGAATCCCTTTTGGTGTATAAAGGACCCACACCGGGAAAGTGTAGTTGAATATTCTATTCCCTCCTGGACCCGCTGAGAAATGTAAGTGTCTGCTATGTTTTGAACCTCTAGCTAAGAAAATGTTGCTGTCTGTTGTGTTCAGGTCGCTGGTAAAAGCAGCGTTTTGGTATATGAAGGGTTTAAACATTGTTTTGCCCCCACACTGAGAAAGTGTATCTGTCTGCTTTGTTTTGGACCCACACTAAAAAAAGTGTAAATGCTGTGTTTGAGAAAATGTCTTTAAACGTAGGCTGTTGTATAATCCCTCACAGGGCCCCTTTGCTATTTTTGTGCCTGGGTCTGTCCGCGTCATGCTTGGGTATTTTCTCTGTTGACTAGCTCACATCAATAGATATTTGAACGAATACTCAGTCAGCCTGCAGCAGCGGCAAAAACGTAAGATTTTTGAGATTTTACTCCTCGCTAAATCTGATCATTGTTGTTATTACTATAACCCAGGGATGGAGAATGGACCGCTGGAATTTGCAAAATGAGGTATGTCACATGTGACTGGCGATATGGGACAAGAAGGGAGTATACTAATGTCAGGTTTGTATGAGGATTATATTTGCATGTCTGTCTGTCTGTTGTTTAAGGAGATACTATTTTCTTACCACAGATCTTGTGCTTTAACTGCATATATTCTGAGTAGAAAACAGCCTCATCTTGCATTGGTGTTCAATCTGCATGCCGTGGGCTGTCATGCCATGGGCTTTCTGCCTCAGTCCCTGGCGCTATGTATTTTCCTTATAAGATGTATAGATGAGGGGCTAGTGTTGGCCTACATGGCTGTCATCCCTGTTATGGGATATGTTCTGTATAGCTTGAACGTGATATGATGCAGTGGTATTATAAAGTCGTTTTCAATAACCTACATACAGTATACTTCCCAATGTCTCCATTCAACATGCTTCAGCTGCTGTACCATCCATGTCTTATCAGCATATACGGTCAGATCCATAAATATTGGCATCCTTGATAAAGATTTGAAAAAAAGGCTGTATAAAACTGATAATACAAATACTGAGCTATATTGTATGCTAAAAAAAATGGGGAAATTATATTATGTTAATACAATTGCTCAGAGAAAGATATTTTGTTTAATGAGTAATACATTCAAAGAAGATACTCTAGCACTGACCACTTGCAAGGATAACCACACTGAGTCTTTTTCTAAATGTGTTATGAGATTGGAGAGCACATTGGAAGGGATCTTAGACCATTCATCCATACAGAATCTTTCCAGATCCTTGATATCCTTCGTCTGCATGGATTGCCCAATTCAACTCAAACCACAGGTTTTCAATGTGGTTCAAGTCCAGAGACTGAGATGGTCATTGCAAAATGTTGATTTTGTGGTCAATTAACAATTTCTTTGTGGATTTTGATTAGTGCGTGGGGTTAATGTCTTGCTGGGATCCACTTGCGGCTAAGTGTCAGCCTCCTGGTAGAGACCACCAGGTTTTTGACTAAAATGTCCTGGTACTTGTTAAAGTTCATGATGCCGTTGACCTTAACAAGGGCGCCAAGACCAGTTGAAGCAAAATAGCCCCATAAAAGCAAAGATCCACCGTCATATTTTACTGTAGGTATAAAGTACTTTTCTGCATTTGCTTTCGTTTTTCAATGTCAAACTCACCACTTGTGTGTGTGTGTGTGTGTGTGTGTGGCCAAAGAGCTCTATCTTCATGTCATCTAACCATAGCACCGGTTCCAATCCAAGTGCCAATGCTATTTATCAGGGGCTCCCAAGTGGCGGAGCGGTCTAAAGCACTGCATCTCAGTGCTAGAGGCGTCACTACAGACCCTGGTTTGATTCCAGGCTGTATCACAACCGACTATGATTGGGAGTCCCATACGGCGGCGTTACAAAAAAAAATGTGGTCAGATTAAATCAAAATAGAGCTCTTTGGCTATGCACAGCAGTGGTACAGTAGCATCTTTCTGTGAACAGTTTTGATATACCATGAATGAGATATATTACTGTAACGTGCGACATGACCGTTAGCTTTACCCACATGAGGAATAGATAGACTTAAAAGAGATTGGGAAGTGTACATACTAAAGGGTCTGTTCCCTTCCCTCTCTCTCTCTGTGGTGTAATTCAGAGGCGAGGTATGCATTGTTTCAATGAGGCGGGCTTATCTCCCTGACACCCTGCAATTGTAGTTCCTCCTCTCATTGCTTTAGTTGGGAAGGATGGAAAAATACCCAGCTATGAGGTCAGAACGACCTTGAGGAGAGATAGATCCCCTGTCCCCTCCCTCTCAAGGCTTCTTACAATGTTGTCACCTCTGCCCTGATACCTCTGGAAACCTTCTCTCATAGAATGTTCCAAAAATCCACCTTTTACAGTACACAGAATATACTGGATTCTCCTCTTTGGTGTGTCTGTCGAAGTGAGGAATGCAAAACTCTATCTGATTACTGTAGTCTTTAGTCATATGTCAAGTGGGAGGATAAAGCACTTCCCATTTGAATATTAGTTGGACATACTTGCAGTATAAGCACAGCTTCTTTGATTTAATGCGTGTTTTATCTCTGCATCTTGAGTCACCTTGGATTTGTATCATCCCTGAGAGAGAGAGAGAGAGAGAGAGAGAGAGAGAGAATACTAGGATGGTTGTAAGAAAGAGAGCAGTAGGAAGAAACAAAAAAAGAGGGCGTCACTCATAGAATGTCCTAATTAAGAGTAGCTCAGTGGGTTTGAACCAGATAATCTTACATAACCTTGTTAAAGAGCACACAGCCTTTGATACCGAGAAGATGAAAATGATGTTCCCTCTGAGACGCAGCATATTGTGGAGCCCCATGGTGTAGAGCTGAGGTATGGGACAAGATTACATACCCAACTCCATTGTATTTTGCTGAGGTATGGGACAAGATTACATCTTATTCTACGGGCCCTGGTCAAAAGTAGTGCACTATGTAAGGGATAGGCTGCCATTTGTGATGAAGGCATAGTAATAGCTCCGAGATCCAGATAGCCCCATGGTATGGAACTGAGATATAGGACAGGATAATATACAGTACGCACATCCAATGTCTTTGAGTTTAGAGTCCAAGTGCACACAAATACAGTACGCACACACACACACATTGTGATTGGAGTGCACAATGTGTGTGTGTAATATGAGATACTATGAGGTAACAGGATTTGAAAAAGTCTAGTAAAGAGCCAGATTCTTCTTTCCTGCTGTGAACACTGGTCATTATGTACCAAGTTTATTTGAGGAAGGAACATAAGGTACGTTATTTTTGTAAGTAAGCCATCTTTGCATCTACCGACTCTTGTATTCTGTCTTTGCTAGGGATAATGCTTGGGTGTCCTTGAGGTAATGTTTTGAGGTATGCAATTTCACTGATAATAATTTCAGCTTTCTGATGTCTTTCAGATGACCCTTTATCTCCACATATTACTACATTTACATCACAGACATTATTGTCTGTTGGATATCAACCCTGAAGAGGAACCGTCATGGAGTCACTAGAAGCTACTGTGGAGGTGAAATGCTCTAAAGAGGGTCTGAAAAAGACAGTTACACAGACAGAGTGGGCAGCACCAGAGCCTACAACTGCCCAAACTAAAATGCCCCCTTCGGCTGATTCTGAGGGGGAGGGGTGGCACCAATGCCCACAACCCGAGGAGGACCAGAGTAGAACCACATGTGGTTCAACAGACAAGCCTGACTCAGGGAAACTAAGACAATTAGGGAAATCACCACGCCAATTACAGGATCAAGCCTGCAGTCATCCTCATTACAACGTATTAACATCATATCCACCACTGGGGAGACAGGCAGTTCCCTTTGCTCAACAGAAAACGGCAGATCGCTCGGTTTCTGCACTTCCGCTATCCCATGGCAACTGTGAAGGGCCCTCTCCTCAGAGGAGCGCCCCCAGTTTACCCGCGTCTCTTCAACACTGTTCCCAGTCAGGGATAGAGGAGCTATCCAAGGACGTGTGTAGTAAGCTGGAGCAGAAACAGCAGCAGAGGCCTGGGAAGTATGTTTGTGATTATTGTGGGAGGGCATGTGCCAAACCCAGCGTACTTAAAAAGCATATTCGCTCACATACTGGGGAGCGACCCTACCCCTGCGTTCCCTGCGGCTTCTCTTTCAAAACCAAGAGCAATTTATACAAACACAGAAAATCTCATGCTCACTCTGTAAAAGCTGGGACCGTGCCAATTTCAGAACTGGGTTCTTACAATGCCAACATAGAGGACCGGGGATCTTTAGAAGGAGAAGGAGAGCTATACTCTGACGCTGAGCAGAGCTCTGACACGGATGATGACTATTCATCGTTCTTGGACTCTGTTTCAGTCGAGGAATCAGATAGCACCACTGCTGTGAAAGTACTGAATCTCATTGCCCAGAAACAGGGAGTTACATCAACATTATCTGAGGAGCGTTCAGCCAGGCTCCCAGAGATCAATGGTGCTCAAGCTCCAGCAGTTTCTCAGGTCAGTCGTGCAATTCAATCCAGCGCCATCAAGCAGAGGCTGGCACTCCGGCTCTCAGAGAAAAGGAGCAGTGACACTGACACATCTCTCTCCCTGCCTAGCCAGGGAAGCAAAGGCAGCACAGACTCAGGCTACTTCTCACGCTCTGAGAGCGCAGAACACCAAACCGGTGGTCCTCCCAACACAAACGCCAAGTCCTATCAAGAGATTATGTTTGGGAAGTGTTACAAACCGAACCCGAAACAGGCCATAACTGTTGTGACTTGCACTACAGACTTAATAAGTGATTGCAAGTCTTCAGAGCGAGGTGTTTCACGTGTATTCACACAAGAAAAGGAATCAATGATAGAATCGATCAGAATTAACACACATTCATTTACAAGGAAAGAAATTAAAGAGGCTCAACTAGAGCTCTCCGATTCTGGGCAGCTGGTGCGGAGCAACTCGATGCCCACGTCCTCAGCTGCGTGTCTGGACATGCCACAAGGCCTGCGAGGCAGCCACTCCTTTGATGAGAGGGCGTCCCCTGGAGGTATTAGGAGACTCAGGCGACAGGCTGCCTTTGAACACTCTGCACACGATGGACACACAGAACTTCCTGACCACTACGGAAACATCTCTGATATTTCCAACCTTGGAGTAGAGATGGAATTTGCGACGAGGAAACGACGGAAGGAAAACTGTATCAGGGAGGAGGAGGATATAGCAAGCCAGTATCACACAGACTACGACCACACTGAAGAGACGAGGGACTGTGATTCAAAGCAAGCCTCTCAAGGTGCTCTAACCACGACTCCTTCAGTGAAAGTACATGCCCAAAGCGTGATTACACAGGATAGAGCGCACTGTGATAGACTGGACATGGAAATGTTGGAAGACACCACAGAGAAGAGAGCTTTAGGTAATGTCATCTCTGTGATTCAACACACAAACTCCTTGAGCAGGTCGCACTCGGACGAGTCTTACAACCGCCAGAGACGGGAAAAGCCTTCCTCAATGGAAGTGGTGGAGCAAACCGAAACCCGAGATAAAAGGACTGAGATCATTGCACACCAATTGAGTGACAGTAGATTGTTAGATCAATCATATCAAATGACACCTAAGCTAGTCCGTCAGTCCAACATACAGGTCCCAGAGATCAGGGTGACTGTAGAACCTGACAGTCCAGAGAAAGAGAAAGCAGCGGAGGTGAAACAGGTGAAGGCGAAGGAGCCCGATAGATATGTAGAGGAGTTCCAATGGCCTCAAAGAAGTGAAACCCTGTCTCAGTTCCCCCCAGAAAAACTCCCTCCAAAGAAGAAGAGACTGCGCTTAGCTGACTTGGAGCACTCTTCTGGTGAGTCTAGCTTCGAGTCGGCCTGTACGAGCCTCTCCCGAAGCCCTAGTCAGGATAGCAACCTATCCTACTGCTCCAGCTTCTCGTTTGACCGAGAAGAGAGAGAGCGAGAGTTTATCCCCAAGCCAGCTCCCCTGGCAGCTAGACAGGATGAGTTTGGAAAAGCGTTGGAGTTCTTAGCTGTGCCAGGAAGCGCCCACTCCCTCTCTGTCCTGAACCAGCGTCAACAACATGAAATGAGACGCTCCTCTTCAGAACAGGCACCATGCAACTCTCAGCGCAGAGAGCTCCCAGAGGTCCGAAGCGTATCATTTGACTACGGCAGTCTCTCTCCAATGGCCAAAGTTAGACATGCGGAACTCGGCGCCAGTTACTCAGAACCCAGACGGGGTAACTTGGTAAGACAGGCGTCCTTGAATGTTGACCCTGAATTTACACATCCAGTCCTTCCGCTAAATATTCTTCCTCAGTACCTCAGCAATGCCCTGTCGCTCTCAACCACTTCTCTGCTCTCGCAGTCTCTGCCAATGTTTGCCCCTCAGCCACCACACTCTGGTCTCTTAGTTCCTGTTAGAGTACAGGCTCACATGCCATCTTACAGTAGCATTACATACACCACTGTGTCACAGGTTGTAGAGGATCCATACGAAAACTCTCTCACTTCTCACTTTGCACATTTATCCACAAATTTAGATGCGTTATTAGGACACCCCCGAGGACTGTTGACCAACAACCCAGCCCAGATTCAAGTTCTAGATCTGTCACCAGCTAAGTTTAAGACAGGCATCCCACTAACCCTGACCTCCAGGACTATCTCCACCACCAACTGTGGATCCAGTGGTGGATCCAACAAGCGCATGTTGTCTCCGGCCAGCAGCTTGGACCTGTTCACGGAGGTAAAACAGCAGAAACGTGTCAAAGAGGAGAAAATGTACGGTGAGATAGTGGAGGAGTTGGGTGCTGTGGAGTTAGGGAACTGTAATGTGACCGAAGAGAGCAAGTACAGTTTAAAGACTGAG
This sequence comes from Oncorhynchus clarkii lewisi, assembly GCF_045791955.1. Lineage (NCBI taxonomy): Eukaryota > Metazoa > Chordata > Actinopteri > Salmoniformes > Salmonidae > Oncorhynchus > Oncorhynchus clarkii. Next base: position 25,936,133 of record NC_092165.1, on the reverse strand, counting down.
TTTAAAAGTGACACCAACCAGGGAGCATCACTGTCAGGCCTTTCTTCTATATCCTCTTTGTCTGTGTCATCTTCACGTCATTCTCAAGACGACCGAGCAAGTGAAAGCTTCATCTCACCTCAGCAACAAGGGTCAGAATGTCCTGATTCCCCTATGAACAACTCCCCAACCGAAACACGCCTACATCCACCCTCTCTGATTTCCCTAAATGATTTCAAAGAGTCTGGCATGGACAGCAAGGCACAGATGGAAATTATGGTGCAGGTAGTCAAAGGTCAGGGCATCCTCATCTCTGACGGTGAAAACACCAAACTGATATCTCAGTTTCCAAGTCTTCGCACAATGACAGTTGTGAGTTGGTGCTATCTGAACTACACCAAGCCAAACAGCACTCACAACACTTCTCCTATGTCCTCTGTGTACACTACGTGGTGCGTCAGTTCCCATAACCCCAACCCTCCTAACCTCAACACCAGTGCAACCCTGGCTCTGCTCCACTCCAAACAGAAGACTAACACATGGGTGTACACCATGGCTGCCATGTACCAACCTGGGACTGGGAAACTGGTCTCCTCCTCACTCTTATGGAGGCAGAGGCTTGAGCTGGTGAGAACCTTTATTGTTCATTTTTTATTTAGTCACCCTTACATTTCCATATTGTATGTTTACCATCCTTGACTCAAGTTACATCATAAACTATCTAATATTGTATAATATTGTAACCATATTACATTGTTAATATCCTGTATTACCTAACTCCATTACCTAAACATATCTAAACTGCATGTTAACAGAATGTATATTCTTGACCTCCCGAGTGGTGCAGCGGTCTAAGGTTGCTGCATCACTACAGCCTGGGGTTCGATCCCTGTGTCATTATCGGTCGTGACCGGGAGTCCCATAGCGCAGCGCACAATTGGCCCAGCGCTGTCCGGGTTAGGGGAGGGTTTGGCCCAGCGTCGTCCGGGTTAGGGGAGGGTTTGGCCCAGCGTCGTCCGGGTTAGGGGAGGGTTTGGCCCAGCGTCGTCCGGGTTAGTGGAGGGTTTGGCCCAGCGTCGTCCGGGTTAGGGTAGGGTTTGGCCGGAGGGGCTTTACTTGGCTCACGGTGTTTCCTCCGAAACATTGGTGCGGCTGGCTTCCGGGTTAAGCAAACGATTTGGTGGTTTCTGGGGACGCATTACTCGACCTTCGCCTCTCCCGAGGGAATTGCAGCGACCAGACAAGATCATGGAGAGAAAATGGGGTTACATTTTTTTATTTTTTTAGTCTTCCTTCATATTAATGTTTATTTATCTGGCTCATTTAGCTACAGAGCAAACCGGAGCTCAAAGAGCTGGATGTGATCTCCTGTGGAAGGAAAGTGAAGGATGCCAGCTGCAGGGTAAAAGCAGCGAAGGAGGACTGGAAAGACATGGAGGTCTCCTCGAAACAAACAGCAGCGCCAACACCAACACCAACACAGATCAAAATCTTTGAAGGAGGGTCAGTTATGATACGATCACATGAATCAATAAGCAAGAGAATGTTCATTATAATGTTAGCTTGTAATGTTTTATATAGGGGTAACGCCTGGTGGTACAAAATATTTGTAACTTTATTTATTTAACCCGGTAGTCCTATTGAGGTCAGAAGGGTGTTCTGGAATTAGATGAAATATATGTATTCACTTAACTTAGCTTTTTTTTATAGAACATCACATTAAGGATCGTTTCCCTTCCCTCAGGTTCAAGTCCAATGAGGACTATGTGTACGTGAGGGGCCGAGGCCGGGGGAAGTATATCTGTGAGGAGTGTGGCATCCGCTGTAAGAAACCTAGTATGCTAAAGAAACACATACGCACCCACACTGACGTCAGACCCTACGTTTGCAGGGTCTGCAACTTCGCTTTCAAAACGAAAGGTGTGTATCCCGTCTTTTTATTCCATTGAAATGAATGAAACAAGAGGTATAAAAGCACTTTGTGACAACTGATGATTTAATTGATTTGATTGATTGATGACAATAGGAACATTTATTTCCAAAATGTACAATTTAATGGAAATGAATGTAGTAAGCTCAACAAGATGAATCTTTAAATGTTTGTTGTCCTACAGGAAACCTGACCAAGCATATGAAGTCAAAGGCTCACATGAAGAAGTGTCTTGAGCTTGGTGTGTCAGTCACAGTGGATGATACAGAGACACAGGAATCTGGTAAAATATTGACCAATGACCAGTATACTATACTTCACTCCCTAATATGAATTATTCAGATATGTAACACTGAGTTAATGACAGAAAGGAATTTGATATTATATTTGTCTTTATTTTTTCCTGTTCTTTCAAACAATACAGATGACATCCAGCAAGACTCGAAGACTGGGGTCTTGAGCTCAGCCAAACACCAGTTCTCGGACGCAGACGACTCCGATGAAGAGATAGATGACATCGACGAAGATGACGATGATGATTACGACAGTGGCTCCACTCCAAAAATCCACTCCCGGAGCACCAGCCCTCAGCCCTGTGACATAGCCTCTCCGTCGGTCACCGCTACCACCATCACCCAGGTTGTGTCGTCGGCTCTCCATGGCTGTACCCTCAGTACCTTCCGTTCTCTCCCCAGCTGCCTCACCAACTTCATCGTGCCTCCACCGTGCCATCCCCACACCTCCATCTCAGGCAAGAGGACGGGGTCAGACCGGAGGACTGTCTTGGCCTCCAGCCTGGACAAGGAGCAGAGTGAGAGAGAGAGGCTTGTGGAGGAGGACTGTAGCCTGGCCATGCTGTCTCCTGACCAGGGTTGTCTGTTCACCGGTCTGCTGTCCACTGGCTGGGAGTCCCCTCTGAGGGAACCGTCCCCCTCCCAGCTCCGCTACCCATCACCCCGTAGAGACCTCTCCCCCCGGGGTCGCTTCTCACCTCGATGGGACACTTCCCAGCTGAGGCCCAGCTCCCCCAACCTCACCCCCATCCAGCACCTCTCCCCGGCCTGCATGGAGAGGCCCCTGTCCCCAGGCGGAGTGGACCTGCCTGGGAGGAGGGAGCCATCGGCCCGGGGCAGACAGAGGGTGGTGCTGAGGGCTGTGTCTCCACGTAGAGGGGGGTCGCAACACAGAGGGTCTGGCGATAAAACCAAGCGACAAGCCAAGGCTGAACTTGTCCACAAGGGAGGATCCATTGAAATGGATTTGGTATGTAATATAGTTGTATACACTATATTATACACACATGTTTAGATTGACTAGTATGCTTGTCCATGCAAAACTAGTTGCACTGACTTCATTTCAACCATCTTTGTCAGCTGGGTTGTTAGTATTCTTGATATAAAACCTTTATTCATTTTTTTTCCCACCCCTGGAGTCCCTGCATTAAACTGTAGAAAACTGTCTTCTGGTAGTCACTATAACTTGTTGTTTTTAGGATCAGAGGAGAAGCACACTCCCCAAACTGCCTGGTCCCTACATCTCCAGTTGTACCCATCATAACGTCCTCAGCCACCTTCCCCTACACTCTCAGCAGCAGGCTCGAACTCTACTCCCCATGGTCCCTATCGGGGGGATCCAGGTACTGCGCACTTTGCCCTCCTGCAGCTCTGACCGGACCCATCTGTCAGCCCTGTCCCATCAGAAGACTGAGCTCCACCAGGACAGCAATAAGGAGGGATCTGTCTGTGTGGCGGGCTTCGGTGCAGAGGACTCAGTAGCCCAGCAGCAGGAGAAGGAGTGGGAAAAGGAGAGGCCGTCCCCCCACCAGACACCCTGGGACTCTGAGGAGGAGAAAGATCCTGTCTCTGTCCTCACGGTCAGGGACCCTAAGCAGGAAGAGGGTCTTCAGACCTGCACCAAGGCCATCGCCTCCCTCAGGATCACTTCTGAGGAGCATCTATAGACTGGGGTTGCATAGGGCTCTGGCCAAAAGTAATGCACTCTATAGGGAATAGGGTACCATTTGGGACATACGCTACATGACCAGAAGTATGTGGACACCTGCTCGTCTAACATCTCATTCTAAAATCATGAACATTAATATGGAGTTGGTCCCCCCATTGCTGCTATAACAGCCTCCACTGGAATTGCTTCCATTCAGCCACAAGATCATTAGTGAGGTTGGGCACTGATTTTGGGTGAATGGGCCTGGCTCGCAGTTGGTGTTCCAATTCATCCCAAAGGTGTTCAATAGGGTTGAGGTCAGGGCTCTGTGCAGGCCAGTCAAGTTCTTCCACACCGATCTCGACAAACCATTTCTGTATGGACCTCGCTTTGTGCACGGGGGCATTGTCATGCTGAAACAGTAAAGAGCCTTCCCCAAACTGTTTCTACAATGTTGGAAGCACAGAATCGTCTAGAATGTCATTGTATGCTGTAGCGTTAAGATTCCCCTTCACTGGAACTAAGGGGCCCTTCCTGAACCATGCAATACAGTTGGCACTATGCATTGGGGCAGGTAGCGTTCTCCTGGCATCCACCAACCCTAGATTTATCCTTCGGACTGCCAGATGATAAAGCGTGATTCTTCACTCTGGAGAAGGTGTTTCCACTGCTCCAGCTGACGCTTGGCATTGTGCATGGTGATCTTAGGCTTGTGTACAGCTGTTCGGCCATGGAAACCCATTTCATGAAGCTCCCGACGAACAGTTCTTGTGCTGACGTTGCTTCCAGAGGCAGTTTGGAACTCGGTAGTGAGTGTTGCAACCGAGGACAGACGATTTTTACGCACTTCAGCACTCGGCGGTCCAGTTCTGTGAGCTTGTGTGGCCTACCACTTCGCGGTTGGGCTGTTGTTGCTCCTAGACATTTCCACTTCACAATAACAGCACTTACAGTTGACCGGGGCAGCTCTAGCAGGGCAGAAATGTGATGAACTGACTTGTTGGAAAGGTGGCATCCTATGGCGATACCATGTTGAAAGTCACTGAGCTCTTTAGTAAGGCCATTCCACTGCCAATGTTTGTCTATGGAGATTGCTCGATTGTATACACCTGTCAGCAACGGGTATGGTTGAAATAGCCGAATCCACTAATTTGAAGGGGTGTCCACATACTTTTGTATATATAGTGTACATTGGAGCTTCCTCCAGGAGCAGCTGAGCCTCTCATCAATCGCCCAGTCCCCAGCTTGCCTGGTCCTAGATCTGTTTATGCTGTCTTGCCAACTTCTATGGTCACATAGGAGTTGGCAAGACAGCACAAGAAGATCTGGCACCAGAATACATCCACAGTCCCTCTCAATCTCATTCCTCTAGACAGACAGACAGACAGACATACATACAAGATGACTTCATCCAGTCCCTTTTGGTTGGGTGTTGGAGGCTCTCTCAGTCGGTTCAGGTTTCTGCATGCTAGTAGTGTAAAGGCCAGTCATCTAACACGCCCCTCCCCTCCTGTCTCCCTCCCACAGACTATATCTATATCTGAGCGAAGAACAAACCTTGAAATACAGGAACAACACAAGACTTCATGCTCTCTATGAATTTCTCTATGAATTAAGAGTTTTTGAACATTTAGGTCAGCAGAATCCTCATAGCGAAGGACAAGCAAGAAGTCAGTTGAAGCGGTGGACACAGGTGCAAAACATGGTGTTAAAGTAAATGCTTATATATTAGTTAAGCTTGCATACACTTGCACACAAACATAATTATTGATGTTGATTATACTCCATAACCCACTCTTAACACATACAGTATGTGCATACACATGTATATGTAGACATGTATACGTGGACAAGCATTTCGCTACACCTGCAATAACATCTGCTAAATATGTGTATGTGACCAATAACATTTGATTTGATTTGACAACTTTGAAAATAGGCTGTTATTGTATTCATATCGAGTGATGATAGTTAAGGGTTTGATTATTGAAAACATTGGAGAGGGAGTAACAACAGAAGTATCTGAAATATGAAAGTATTTGCAAATTGAGTCTGACCAAATTTTGCATAGACTTGCTTCTTGTCCAGTTTGGTGCTTTTGATTGAACAGCAAAGGTCTGTCTGTGCCTTTTCTTTGCTTTCTACCTATGTTTTGAACGAGCATATTAAGCAAGGGAAAAGTGAATATCATTTTTAAGGAACTTTTAATCAGAATTGTCTGACGTGACAGTGTTATTTATTATCAATGAATATTGCACTAAAACATATCTTTTACTTTGTGGAATGAAATTGCTGATTTGTGCCGCTATGTTTAATGTAAATGTATCCATTTGAAATGTTTTATGTTGCAGAGTCTCAATGTTGTGTTTTTATCTTTATGCTATTGCACAAATAGAGAAGTGAATATTATGTATACTGTGAGATGTCTTTATATATTAGAAAAGTACTCTCTTGTTGACGATGGAAAATATTTGACTACTATTTATATGCTGTATATTATCTCCACTTATGCAACAGTGTGTCCCACTGACCGAAGCGTATGACATCCTTATGATGTCATGTCATTGCTTTATAACTTATGGCTTTGAATCAAAAACTTGTTTTTGTTATTCTGGCCACTGAACCTTTATGAATTGAAATAAGCACTTTCCTCCTAACTTTGATAACTGACTGAGGTGGTGAGTGAGGAGAAATAAAAACAATCATGTGAGCTATTGTGAGTTCAAACATTCCACTTATTTTAAGTGATCCTTACCTGCAGTGCCTTCAGAAAGTATTCACACCCCTTGACTTTTTCCACATTTTGTTGTGTTACAGCCTGAATGTATTACATTTAGATGTTGTGTCACTGGCCTACACCCAATACCCCATAATGTCAAAAAGGAATTATGTTTTTTGAAATGTTTACAAATTAATTTAAAATGAAAAGCTGAAATGAGTCTTGAGTCAATAAGTATTCAACCCCTTTGTTATGGCAAGCCTAAGTATGTTCAGGAGTACAAAATGTGCTTAACAAGTCACATAATAAGTTGCATGGACTCTGTCAGCAATAATAGTGTTTAACATGATTTTTGAATGACTACCTCATCTCTGTAGCCCACACATACAATTATCTGTACCCTCAATTATTTTGTCCCTCAGTCGAGCAGTGAATTTCAAACACAGATTCAACCACAAAGACCAGGGAGGTTTTCCGATGCCTTGCAAAGAAGAGCACCTATTGGTAGATGGGTTAAAAAATTAAAAAATCAGACATTGAATATCTATTTGAGCATGGTGAAGTTATTAATTACACTTTGGATGGTGTATCAATACACCCAGTCACTACAAAGATACAGGTGTACATCCTAACTCAGTTGCCGTGGTAGGAAACCGCTCAGGGATTCACCATGAGGCCAATGGTGACTTTAAAACAGTTACAGAGTTTAATGGCTGTGATAGGAGAAAACTGTGGATGGATCAACAATATTGTATTTACTCCACAATACTAACCTAAATGACAGAGTAAAAAGAAGGATGCCTGTATGGAATATACATATTTCAAAACATGCATCATGTTTGCAATGTGGAAATAATGTAAAACTGCAAAAAATATGGCAAAGAAATGTACTTTATATCCTGAATACGTTATGTTTGGGGCAAATCCAACACAACACATCACTGAGTACCACTTCATATTTTCAAGCATGGTGGTGGCTACATCATGTTATGGGTATGCTTGTTATTGGCAAGGGAGTTTTTTGGGGATAAAAAGAAATGGAATTGAGCTAAGCACAGGCAAGATCCAGAGGAAAACCTGGTTCAGTCTCCTTTCTAACAGACACTGGGAGACAAATTCCCCTTTCATCAGGACAATAACCTAAAACACGAGGAGAAATATAACCTGGAGTTGCTGTCATGTATTGTCATGTTGTGTGTTTCTGTCCTTTCCCTTCACCCTGTCTCCCTCTGCTGGTCGTTGTTAGGTTACCTTTTCTCCCCCTCTTTCCCCCAGCTGTGCCTTGTCTCCTCCTAACTACCCATTCACCCCGTTTCCCACCTGTTCCCTTTTTCCCTCTGATTAGGTCCCTATATCTCTCTCTGTTTTTGTTCCTGTCCTTGTCGGATTCTTGTTTGTTGTGTTTCATGCCTGAACCAGACTGTCGTCATGTTTGCTGTAACCTTGTCTTGTCCTGTCGGAATCTGCCGGTCCGTCTGAGCCTACCTATGTTTGGTAATTAAAGAAGCTCTGTTTAAGTTAATTCGCTTTTGGGTCCTCATTCACGCACCGTAACAGAAGAATCCGACCAAGAATGGACCCAGCGACTTCGGATCCTCTCCACTCAGCCGTCGAGATCCAGGGAGCGATGCTAGGCAGACACGAGCAGGAATTGTCTGCTGCTCGACATGCCGTTGAGACCCTGGCCACCCAAGTCTCCAACCTCACAGAACAGGTTCACCATCTCCGCCTCGATCCACCGGCCACTTCCAGGGCTTTCGAATCTCCGGAGCCCAGAATCAATAACCCGCCGTGTTACTCTGGGGAGCCCACTGAATGCCGCTCGTTCCTCACCCAGTGTGATATTGTGTTTTCTCTCCAGCCCAACACTTACTCCAGGAGCACTGCTCGTGTCGCCTACGTCATATCTCTCCTTATTGGACGGGCTCGTGAGTGGGGCACGGCAATCTGGGAGGCAAGGGCTGAGTGTACTAACCAGTATCAGGACTTTAAGGAGGAGATGATACGGGTTTTTGATCGATCTGTTTTTGGGGAGGAGGCTTCCAGGGTCCTGTCTTCCCTATGTCAAGGTAATCGATCCATAACAGACTACTCTATTGAGTTTCGCACTCTTGCTGCCTCCAGTGGCTGGAACGAGCCGGCTTTGCTCGCTCGTTTTCTGGAGGGTCTCCGCGCAGAGGTAAAGGATGAGATTCTCTCCCGGGAGGTTCCTTCCAGCGTGGATTCCTTGATTGAACTCGCTATTCGCATTGAGCGACGGGTTGATCTTCGTCACCGAGCTCGTGGAAAGGAGCTCGCGTTCTCCGTTGCCCCCCTCTCCGCATCACTACCATCTTCCTCTGCCGGCTCGGGAGCTGAGCCTATGCAGCTGGGAGGTATCCGCATCTCGACTAAGGAGAGGGAACGGAGAATCACCAACCGCCTCTGTCTCTATTGCGGTTCTGCTGGTCATTTTGTCACTTCATGTCCAGTAAAAGCCAGAGCTCATCAGTAAGCGGAGGGCTACTGGTGAGCGCTACTACTCCTGTCTCTCCTTCAAGATCCTGCACTACCTTGTCGGTCCATCTACGCTGGACCGGTTCGTCAGCTTCCTGCAGTGCCTTAATAGACTCTGGGGCGGAGGGCTGTTTTATGGACGAGACCTGGGCTCGGGAACATGACATTCCTCTCAGACAGTTAAGGGAGTCCACGGCCTTGTTCGCCCTGGATGGTAGTCCTCTCCCCAGGATTCAGCGTGAGACGCTACCTTTAACCCTCACTGTTTCTGGTAATCATAGCGAAACCATTTCTTTTTTGATTTTTCGTTCACCTTTTACACCTGTTGTTTTGGGCCATCCCTGGCTAGTTTGTCATAATCCTTCCATTAATTGGTCTAGTAATTCTATCCTCTCCTGGAACGTCTCTTGTCATGTGAAATGTTTAATGTCTGCTATCCCTCCTGTTTCCTCTGTCTCTTCTTCACAGGAGGAGCCTGGTGATTTGACAGGGGTGCCGGAGGAATATCACGATCTGCGCACGGTGTTCAGTCGGTCCAGGGCCACCTCTCTTCCTCCACACCGGTCGTATGATTGTAGTATTGATCTCCTTCCGGGAACCACTCCCCCCCGGGGTAGACTATACTCTCTGTCGGCTCCCGAACGTAAGGCTCTCGAGGATTATTTGTCTGTAGCTCTTGACGCCGGTACCATAGTCCCCTCCTCCTCTCCCGCCGGAGCGGGGTTTTTTTTTGTCAAGAAGAAGGACGGGTCTCTGCGCCCCTGCATAGATTATCGAGGGCTGAATGACATAACAGTTAAGAATCGTTATCCGCTTCCTCTTATGTCTTCAGCCTTCGAGATCCTGCAGGGAGCCAGGTTTTTCACTAAGTTGGACCTTCGTAACGCTTACCATCTCGTGCGCATCAGGGAGGGGGACGAGTGGAAGACGGCGTTTAACACTCCGTTAGGGCACTTTGAATACCGGGTTCTTCCTTTCGGCCTCGCTAACGCTCCAGCTGTCTTTCAGGCATTAGTCAATGATGTCCTGAGAGACATGCTGAACATCTTTGTTTTCGTTTACCTTGACGATATCCTGATTTTTTCACCGTCACTCCAGATTCATCTTCAGCACGTTCGACGTGTCCTCCAGCGCCTTTTAGAGAATTGTCTTTTTGTGAAGGCTGAGAAGTGCACTTTTCATGCCTCCTCCGTCACATTTCTCGGTTCTGTTATTTCCGCTGAAGGCATTAAGATGGATCCCGCTAAGGTCCAAGCTGTCATTGATTGGCCCGCCCCTAAGTCACGCGTCGAGCTGCAGCGCTTTCTCGGCTTCGCGAACTTCTATCGTCGTTTCATCCGTAATTTCGGTCAGGTGGCAGCTCCTCTCACAGCCCTTACTTCTGTCAAGACGTGCTTTAAGTGGTCCGTTTCCGCCCAGGGAGCTTTTGATCTCCTCAAGAATCGTTTTACATCCGCTCCTATCCTTGTTACACCTGACGTCTCTAGACAGTTCGTTGTCGAGGTTGACGCGTCAGAGGTGGGCGTGGGAGCCATTCTTTCTCAGCGCTCCCTCTCTGACGACAAGGTCCACCCATGCGCGTATTTTTCTCATCGCCTGTCCCCGTCGGAACGTAACTATGATGTGGGAAACCGCGAACTGCTCGCCATCCGGTTAGCCCTAGGCGAATGGCGACAGTGGTTGGAGGGGGCGACCGTTCCTTTTGTCGTTTGGACTGACCATAGGAACCTTGAGTACATCCGTTCTGCCAAACGACTTAATGCGCGTCAGGCGCGTTGGGCGCTGTTTTTCGCTCGTTTCGAGTTCGTGATTTCTTATCGTCCGGGCTCTAAGAACACCAAGCCTGATGCTTTATCTCGTCTCTTCAGTTCTTCAGTAGCCTCCACTGACCCCGAGGGGATTCTCCCTGAGGGGCGTGTTGTCGGGTTGACTGTCTGGGGAATTGAGAGGCAGGTAAAGCAAGCGCTCACTCACACTCCGTCGCCGCGCGCTTGTCCTAGGAACCTTCTTTTCGTTCCCGTTCCTACTCGTCTGGCCGTTCTTCAGTGGGCTCACTCTGCCAAGTTAGCCGGCCACCCTGGCGTTCGGGGTACGCTTGCTTCCATTCGCCAGCGTTTTTGGTGGCCCACCCGGGAGCATGACACGCGTCGTTTCGTGGCTGCTTGTTCGGTCTGCGCGCAGACTAAGTCCGGTAACTCCCCTCCTGCCGGCCGTCTCAGGCCGCTTCCCATTCCCTCTCGACCGTGGTCTCACATCGCCTTAGATTTTGTCACCGGACTGCCTTCGTCAGCGGGGAAGACTGTTATTCTTACGGTTGTCGATAGGTTCTCTAAGGCGGCTCATTTCATTCCCCTTGCTAAGCTTCCTTCTGCTAAAGAGACGGCACAAATCATCATCGAGAATGTTTTCAGAATTCATGGCCTTCCGTCAGACGTCGTTTCGGACAGAGGTCCGCAATTCACGTCTCAATTTTGGAGGGAGTTTTGCCGTTTGATTGGGGCTTCCGTCAGTCTCTCTTCCGGCTTTCACCCCCAGTCTAACGGTCAAGCAGAACGGGCCAATCAGACTATTGGTCGCATCTTACGCAGTCTTTCTTTTCGCAACCCTGCGTCTTGGTCAGAACAGCTCCCCTGGGCAGAATACGCCCACAACTCGCTTCCTTCGTCTGCGACCGGGCTATCTCCTTTTCAGAGTAGCCTCGGGTACCAGCCTCCGCTGTTCTCATCTCAGTTCGCCGAGTCCAGCGTCCCCTCCGCTCAGGCTTTTGTCCAACGTTGCGAGCGCACCTGGAAGAGGGTCAGGTCTGCACTTTGCCGTTATAGGACGCAGACTGTGAGGGCTGCTAATAAGCGTAGAACTAAGAGTCCTAGATATTGTCGCGGTCAGAGAGTTTGGCTCTCCACTCAGAACCTTCCCCTTAAGACGGCTTCTCGCAAGTTGACCCCGCGGTTCATTGGTCCGTTCCGTATTTCTCGGGTCATTAATCCTGTCGCAGTTCGACTTCTTCTTCCGCGATACCTTCGTCGCGTCCACCCGGTCTTCCATGTCTCCTGTATTAAGCCCGTTCTTCGCGCCCCCGCTCGTCTTCCCCCCCCCCCCCCCCCCCATCCTTGTCGAGGGCGCACCCATCTACAGGGTCCGCAGGATTTTGGACATGCGTCCTCGGGGCCGTGGTCACCAGTACCTCGTTGATTGGGAGGGGTACGGTCCTGAGGAGAGGAGTTGGGTTCCCTCTCGGGACGTGCTGGACCGTGCGCTGATCGAGGATTTCCTCCGTTGCCGCCAGGTTTCCTCCTCGAGTGCGCCAGGAGGCGCTCGGTGAGTGGGGGGGTACTGTCATGTATTGTCATGTTGTGTGTTTCTGTCCTTTCCCTTCACCCTGTCTCCCTCTGCTGGTCGTTGTTAGGTTACCTTTTCTCCCCCTCTTTCCCCCAGCTGTGCCTTGTCTCCTCCTAACTACCCATTCACCCCGTTTCCCACCTGTTCCCTTTTTCCCTCTGATTAGGTCCCTATATCTCTCTCTGTTTTTGTTCCTGTCCTTGTCGGATTCTTGTTTGTTGTGTTTCATGCCTGAACCAGACTGTCGTCATGTTTGCTGTAACCTTGTCTTGTCCTGTCGGAATCTGCCGGTCCGTCTGAGCCTACCTATGTTTGGTAATTAAAGAAGCTCTGTTTAAGTTAATTCGCTTTTGGGTCCTCATTCACGCACCGTAACAGTTGCTTAGAAAAACAATATTGAATGTTCCTGTGTGGCTTATTTACAGTTTTAAATTAAATTGTCTTGAACATCTATGGTAAGACTTTAAAATGGCTGTCTAGCAATGATTAACAATCAACTTGACAGAGCTTGAAGAATTAGAGACTTACCAAGAAAGACTCACAGCTGTAGTTGCTGCCAAATGTGATTCTAACATGTATTGACTCAGGGGTGTGAATAGTTATGTAAATTATATGTTTCTGTATTTAATTGTCAATACATTTAGAAAAAAAAGAAGAATACAAATGTTTTTTTTTCACTTTGTCATTATAGGGTATTGTGTGTAGATGGGTGAAAAAAAATCGATCTAATCCATTTTGACTTCAGGCTGTAACACACCAAAATGTGAAATAAGTCAAGGGGTATGAATAGTTTCTGAAGTCACTCTAAGTATGCATGTATAGTGCATTTGCGTTTTACAATTTTCTTCCCTTTTAATTTTAAGTGTGAATGTTATTTTAGGTAAAGAAGATGGGTGGATTAATTCATTTGTTTCCGCTAATAATGTAAATAATTGTACACTGAAATTCATATTTCCTTTTTGCGCAATAGTTTTTTTCTGGGTTGAATTTGCAGTGTTGATTTCACAACTTTTTATGTGGATTGTAGATATCTTTTAAGAGGTAAAAAATAATGGCTGCATTTTAAATATTGAAGTTATTAACATGACGTTAGCAAATTGACTTGACATTTACAGTTTCACAGCTGAGACATGAGTGTGGATTGATTTGAAATACGTTATACTCAGCTTTAACTCTCACCATGATGTCTGTGGTAGCTACAGTGCCTTGCGAAAGTATTCGGCCCCCTTGAACTTTGCGACCTTTTGCCACATTTCAGGCTTCAAACAGAAAGATATAAAACTGTATTTTTTTGTGAAGAATCAACAACAAGTGGGACACAATCATGAAGTGGAACGACATTTATTGGATATTTCAAACTTTTTTAACAAATCAAAAACTGAAAAATTGGGCGTGCAAAATTATTCAGCCCCCTTAAGTTAATACTTTGTAGTTTGTACTTGGTTGGGCAAACTCCAACTTTTTTTTTTAGATGCATGCCAGCAAAGTCACTGCACAACACAACACTAAACAATACATGAATTGCACTATAATGGTGTCTTGTGGTGCCCACAAACTGTTAGGGCCTACATAAAGCTGAGCCTTCTTTTCAGCACCATAGAGTGAATCCTTACTACTGCTACACCTGGCTATCAGCAGAGCCTTGTCTAGCAGCGAAACAGACTAATTTTTTATTCATTTTTAATTCATCTTTAATTAACTAGGCAAGTCACTTAAGAACAAATTCTTATTTACAATGGCGACCTACCAAAAGGTCTCCTGCGGGGATATGGGCTGGGATTAAAAAAGATATAATAATAAATAAATATAGGACAAAACACACATCACGACGAGAGACAACACTACAATAAAGAGAGACCTAAGACAACAACAAAGCATGGTAGCAACACAACATGATATTATTTCCTTAAAAAAAAAACATAGCTGATATGGCTGACTTGCTTAAACCAATGTGGTTTCTACTGACAATTGAGATGAACAAACTATGGCATAAGGTGACGTCGAGTGGATAAGAGGAATTCTGTAATTTCGATTAAGACATGATGAATGAGCTAGGATGGACATAACTATTTGGTCAGCACTTTTGAAATATACAGCGACAGAATTTAGGACATGGGCCATTCTTACAGTACTCTCCCTGTATACCAAGTCAGAACCGTAGGATAAATAAAGGGGGGCATATAAGCAGACAATTGTGCATCGCCCCATGGACCTGCCGGTCACGACAGAGCCTGGGCTCAAACCCAGAGGTGGCACAGCTAGCACTGCGATGCAGTGCCCTAGACCACTGCGCCACCCCGGAGGCCCTTAAACCCAGACTTGGACCACACACCCACTCCACAGATAGCAGATTGCTTTGCAACACTTGCTGTTAGCCACTGATTCCTTCCAAACCACTCATTGTTGAATTTGCAATTTCCAACTTGTTGTGTAATGTTTATGTCCAATGGCTGATGAGCACTGATATGTTTTATTTATAATTTCTCTTCATATGACAATGATTTGCCAGTAGATTGTTGACTTTTTTATTTTACCAGGCAGGTCAGTTAAGAACACATTCTTATTTTCAATGAGGGCCTAGGAATAGTGGGTTAACTGCCTTAAACAGGAGCAGAACGACAGATTTTTACCTCGTCAACTCAGGGATTCGATCTTGCTACCTTTCAGTTACAAGTCCAAAGCTCTAACGCCCCGGCTACCTGCTGACTTGATTCTTGATGATAACTGCTAGCTTGCTAGCTAAGATTTTGAAAGTACGATGATCACTCCAATCAAAGCTACTGTAGATATAATGTGATTTGATGTCATTTTATCTATGGCCTTGAGCCTTCTTGGATGGGCAGTTCTAATGTAACTCTATGGCAGCACCCAAAGGGGTTCTTGCCATAATATGGACTTGGTCTTTTACCAAATAGGGCTATCTTCTGTATACCAACCCTACCTTGTCACAACACAGCTAATTGGCTCAAACACATTAATTAAGAAGGAAAGAAATACCACAAATGAACTTTTAACAAGGCACACCTGTTAATTGAAATGGTTTCCAGGTGACTACCTCATGAAGCTGGTTGAGAGAATGCCAAGAATGTGCAAAGCTATCATCATGGCAAAGCCTGACTACTTTGAAGAATCTAAAATCTAAAATATATTTTGATTTGTTTAACACTTTTTTGGTTACTACATGATTCCATGTGTTATTTCATAGTTTTGATTTCTTCACGGTTTTTCTACAATGTAAAGAAAAACCCTTGAATAAGTAGGCGTTTCCAAACTTTTCACTGGTACTGTATATATAACTGAGAATAAAAAGACTAGGCAACAGGATAGATAATAAACAGTAGCAGCAGCGTATGTGATGAGTCAAAAAAAGGGTCAATGCAAAAAGTCTGGGCATCTATTTGGTTGACTATTTAACTATCTGAAAGTCAGTGTTAGTGTTAACTCACCAAGTTACAGATTTTGTACCTCTTATTAAAGCAGTCGCTAATTCCCTTGATTGGTTATTGACATCGTTACAGGACAGTCAGGATAGAGAAAACACAGTGATGTTTCAGATTATATCATATTTGTCCTGGGAGGGAGAACTCTCCAGAATAAAGTGGAAAGAGATTTATATTATACTGACATCCTCTGGTGATGAATGATCAGTACAGGCAACTGTTCCTTTGAGAAAGGGGAGAACGTCAATTGCACCTAAACACAAACCTTCATATTCCAGCCACTGTTACTAAGAATACCATGATCAATTATACAATGGATTTCGTGTGTGTTTTAGTCATATATTTTATATATATATATATATATATATTGTTCTAATATGCTGGAGGGTGAGCAAAATATGATTGCTGGTTGTATTGTTTATGAATCTACATAGTACCATGGGTCGCATTAGCTTTCAGAAATCAGCATTTTATATTGAAAGTCAACAGTGGTATTTTGCGTTAATGAAGTGATTGGGGCGTGCAAGAACTAAAAGATGCATGGCCATCATATTTCTCAATGTTTATCGTAGAAAGAATTTAGCCAGATACATTTCCTAATGTTTTGCTTAAAGAATCTTGCATTTCAACTAGCTACCAGAGAAATACTAAACAGGAGGAAAGTACCGGACAAAATGAGTCTACAATAGTCTGCATATCAGTCCGAGCAAAAACATTTCATCCGAGTGTGGAAGTGAAACTAAAGCAAGACAAATTGTCATTTTACATGAATGATTTGGAGCGAACCGTGTCTGAAACCGAGCAGAATTTACAATAAGAAGCATTTTATAAAACGCAACAAAAGATGTAGCCTATTTTCTGCGTTGCATCTTTCCTTTTCTGCGTGACAAATGCGAATCCTGCGTTAACGCGACCCCTGATAATACTGTTACAAAGTCCTTAACGTTTCTTGGTAAACATCAACATAACTCATGTCCGTAGGTCATTGCAAGCTTAGAGGCATAAGGTTTGTGTGGTTTTCATTGTGGACGTTTTGAACAGGGGATGCGATTTATATATTATTATTTCTCTATGGCCTCTATCTTTCTGTGTTGGTTTCAATATGTTCCCCCCTGTCTCTCTCAGTTGTGTCCCGGTGGTTTATTTTGAGGTCTTCTGCACAGCTGTTTTATCTGTGGGGCCAGAGTTAGAGCACCCCCTCCCCCTCTCTCTCTCTTACCCCCCTCTTCACGTTTCCTTTCCCCTCTGCTAGATCCTGGACCTTTTGGTAAGAAGCAGTTCAATATCTTCTGTGCGTTTGTTTGCAGATATTTGAGTTTTGGATGGTGTAGAATGAAATATTTTCATGGGTATATGTTTTCTGTCTTGTGCATTGTACGTTTGAATGTATTTAGGATAAGCTTACTTTTGGGGGGGAATGGGTGACTTGTCACACTCGTGAAGCAGTGCAATGTTTCTATCGTGATGGAACCTCTTGTTCTTTGGTGTTTTATGAGAAGTTGTCAGCTACAGTATAGGCCAAATGCATTTTTACATGTCCCGTTGTATCAAATTAATGTTCTGTTCAAAGTTTTTCTTGGAATGGATTAGGAAGGCTATAGAAATAGATATGTCTTAATTTCTTCTGAGTAAATGTAAATTCTAACTCAGTTGGGTAGTCACTTAAGTACTTTTCTGGATATTTAAAGTTATGTTTTTAAGTGTCATTAATCTATCAAGTACTTTAACAAAAAATATTAGTGTACTACAATTTACAACAACAAGCTAAGATTGTGAAAAAAAATCAATAACATGCCCATATTAAGAAGTTCCTAAAATAGCATATGGGCCCAGGACAGGTGCCATGTGCTCGGACTACTCTGCTCTGCCTGTGAGTTGAGACTGAGTAGAGGGTATGCACCCAGGCAGCAGGCTAATTATATGCACATTAACAGGCCACAGTCAAGCACTATCAGACTTCGATAGGCAAACAGACAGTGGAGGTTGATAGATTATAAATTCCTCATCGACTATGTCATGAAGGGTAATAAAATACATAAACAATAGAAAACAGTTTAAATAATATTGGAAAAGATTGTTTCAGCTATTCTGATAAAGATTGGTTTGACCTTGGATTTTCTTATACAGAAGTATACAAAATTACTATTAGTATATAGCACTGCTTTTAATTGCCAAGCTTGAGAAACTAATCAGGGTGTTTTCATTGTGAGTGTGTGAAATAGGGCTATAAGATTCGTCTCATTAACCGTCATCCTTCACAGAAACATTGAACTTGAACAAGAATATGTCCATATTAGTTCAAGTAGTTCTAATTCTATGCTGTATTATATAATTATATCTTAGTGCAAGCCTATCAGAATGGAGACATGTCAGGTGAGTGACCAGGTGGATCCAGCCCAGTGCCAGGGTCAGGTGGACCTGACAGAGGACCTGAGCAAGCAGCTAGAGGACATCATTAGTACCTACCAGGAGGTCAGTGAGGAGCCTGCTGAGCAGGAAGAGGTGGAGGAGGAGGTTCTGAAGGAGCAGGTCACCAAGACCTCCGCCAAGGACCAGAAACTAGAGAAGAAGATGCTGAAAAGCCTTGGTGGGTTGTGTGTTCTTCTTCATCTTTCTTCTTCTGTTCTATTTAGCATCCATTCAGCATCAATAGTTGTTAGTGTTACAGTGTATCAATAGTTTGTGTTATTAACTGTACTGTAACATGATCTCTATTCAGGCAAAGAGGCCATGCGATTGATGCAGAGCTTGAACAAGCTCGGCACTCCAGAGCAGAAACTGGAGGCCATCATCAAGAAGCACGCTGAGCTGGTGAGTGGACCATGCTGAATTATACACCGGAGGTAGTAGGCCGTGGTGTCCAGTAGGGAACTAGATGTGGTCTTTGCCCGTGTACATTTGTATCATCTGTTCATGCTAAATATGTTTTATATTATTCGTGGTGAAGCATATAGTTATATTTATCTAACTGGCTGCTAACCAGTACAATATCATTAGTCTACACCTATGCAGCAGTATTCGCTTATTCCGCACATATTTGTTTTGTGAAGAACAAAAATGATGTGTGTGTGTGTGTGTGTTGGTAGCTGGAGGAGCACCGGGGTGACCAGAAGCAGCTGAAGGTTCTGCAGAAGAAGCTTCTTCAGGTGATGAAGGAGAAGGACCAGCTTCAGAGTGAACACAGCAGAGCGGTTCTGGCCCGCAGCAAACTGGAGTCTCTGTGTAGGGAGCTGCAGAGACACAACAAGACACTGAAGGTGGGCCTCTCTTTGTAGCATATACTGTAGTACTATAGTACACAGACTGCTCTGTGTAACGTCCTAGGTGAGGCTCTCTTCTCACTGTTTACAGCCAACCAGACTTAATCAAATGCATATATCAAATACTAAACTGTGCTTGATTTCATATTCTCTATACAGTGGAACCAATGGAATAGTCAAGTTCAAACTCCAAGCTCAAATACTGACCCAGGTCTGATGCAACAACAAGTGGTGCTCACTAAGTTAAAATTGTGTGGCATGTGTATGGTTAGGCTAGAGTTAGGGCTCTATTCAATTTGTTAAGCTGAAGCCCTACAGATTCCGCTGTTAGAAATGTAAAGGTCATTTCCGATTGAGCTGACATATGCAACATTTCCCCTGAATGCAGTCTCCACTCAAGCGGGAACATTGCCTTTAAATTTAAATGATGCTGTAAAGCTGAACTTCCGGGATGCGGATTGAATAGAGCCCTTAGTATGTGCGTACACGGTCTGTGTGTCTGCTTGTATGTGCAGCGACATTACAGTACATATTTCCTTGCATTATGAGTATATCTGTGAGTGTAACTTACTGTGCATCAGGTGTCTGTGAGTGTGAGATCAAGATTAAGATAACGTTATTGGTCAATTGCACACAAGGTCCAACCTAAATTTGACTTCCGCTTTTAACCCAACCCTTCCGAAAGACGCGCATACCTATAGAGGTTTTGGAGAGGTGCGGGGGCTGCCATACTGGGCGCTCGGGGAGCTGTTTTTGTGGGGGTTAAGTGCTTTGCTCAAGGGTACAACGACAGGCAATGGTATCTAGGATTTGATGCCAGGAACCTAGGTTGCTAGCTCACTTCCCGGGATTCTAGCTGGCAACCCATTGCTAGGCTACCTGCCACCCAACTAACTGCATCATCCTGTATAATGTGATCATGCAGGAGGAGACCCTCCAGAGGTGCAGGGAGGACGACCTGAAGAGGAAGGACATCACCACTCACTTCCAGAGCACGCTGACGGACATCCAGGTCCAGATCGAGGAGCACAGTAACCGCAACACCAAACTCTGTCAGGAGAACAGCGACCTGGCAGAGAAACTCAAGAGCCTCATCTCCCAGTACGACGCAAGAGAAACGGTATGGGGCCTTGTTACAGACGCTCCGGACTGGAGTTTGTAGTGCAGTTTAAACTGAATGTGTTTATTAATATCAACATGCTATAATAATCATATATTTATTTTGTAATGCGTTTTTCAATACAATGAGAATCTCAAAGATGCTTTAAAACAATAAAACAAATGTTACTATGTGCGTCTCTCTAACATACGATATGTCACAAACACATTTCAAATTCTTTAGCCACGGCATTCAGTACTCAATTGAGATAGAGACCCCCTCATTATTGACCACAACAGGCCCATGCCACACCAGGAGTCACTGTGTGACAACAACAAAAACTTGCTCCTCCATGAGTCGAGACTCAAGAGCATGCTCAGTTGTTAATTTGTCTCATCTTACGTTTCCTTTTTAGTAATTTAGCAGTGCATTAATCTTAAGATAGCTGACTCTGGGTTCGCGCCCAGGCTCTGTCGTAACCGGCCGTGACCGGGAGGTCCATTCTCATAGTGTCGTCCGGGTTAGGGAGGGCTTGGTCGGTGGGGATGTTCTTGTCTCATCGCGCACCAGCGACTCCTGTGGCGGGCCGGGCGCAGTGTACGCTAGCCAAGGTGGCCAGGTGCACGGTGTTTCCTCCGACACATTGGTGCGACTGGCTTCCGGGTTGGATGCGCGCTGTGTTAAAGAAGCAGTGCGGCTAGGTTGGGCTGTGTATCGGAGGACGCATGACTTTCAACCTTCGTCTCTCCCGAGCCCGTACGGGAGTTGTAGCGATGAGACAAGATAGTAGCTACCACAACAATTGGACACCACGAAATTGGGGGAGAAAAAGGGGTAAAAATGTTAAAAAAATAAAAAATCTTAAGATAGCTAGGTGAGACAACCACACATCACAGTCATAGTAAGGTAAATGTTCTTCAATCAAGTAGCCATCAGCAAAGTCAGTGCTAGTAAGAAAAGACAAGTGTGAGTGTTTGTGCAAAGAAGTAGTTTTTTTAGTTATTTTTTTTCACAGTGTTGTTAGTGTCTGATGAGCTTGGCTCTGTTCATCTCCTCTGCATAAATGTCATAGTTCTCCTTTCAAGTAAAAATGTTACCACTAGCAATATACCAATGATTAATACTAGCCTTGGCTCCTGTCTTACCGTGGTTGTTGCGTCAAACGTGTAATGTTCGTCTCAGTGAAAGTGACCCAGTCTCCTTCGTCTTACCTTGCAGAACCTGGAAAAGGTATTCAAACATCGAGACCTGCAGCAGCAGTTGTTGGAAACCAAACTTGAACAGGCAAACATGTTCATTAAAGAGGGAGAGGAGAAGCACAAGCGAGAGAGGGATCATGTAAGTTAGCATCTTTCAGCAAGTCTGGACTGGCTTAATTGATGTTATACAATTAAGATATTTTATTCATATGTGTTTGTTATGTAAGAGTTTAATCACATGTTCCGTACATTTTTTAATACTGTATGAAATATGGATCAGTGCATGGAATAAGGTAGACACTGACATCAAATATTTTTGAGAAATTCCATTCAATGACAAAGCAAATAATTATTAACTGATTTATTTTTTATAAATTGTATTTCTCCAAAGTTGATAAATAAGGCGGCACAGTCACAGGTGAAGGTGCAGATTCTGAAAGAGCAAGAGGAAGGGATGCAGGCCCAGGTAAATGGAGACTGTCTCTGTCTGTCTGTCTGCCCGGCCCCCTCCCCTCGTATTTTTGTCTGTAATGTATTTCTCCTTGTGTGTTGGACTGTGTAAGACTAGCTGTCACCATTGACGTTGGCTAATAGGGATCCTAATAAAATACAATCAAAATCTCTTGTCTCTCTCTCTCCGGGTCTGTCTCTATATTTTACAAACTTAACTTTCCCATTTCTCCCCCCAGTTGTCCATGTACTCTGAGAAGTTCGATCAGTTCCAGGGGACTGTGTCGAAGAGCAACGGAGTGTACGCCAGCTTCAAACAGGACATGGAGAAGGTAGCCTAAGTCTTGTTCTCCGTATATTACTATCTCCTTATCTGTAATCTTATGTGGTCAATTTTGTTGCCATGGCGCAAATACATTCCCTTTGTTTACTCTTCGATTTAACTGACAAACTTTCAAATGGGATGGGTTTTTGTCTTGTAGATGACCAAGAGAATGAGGAAGCTGGAGAAGGAGTCTATTCAATGGAAAAGCCGTTTTGAGGGCTGCAACAAGGCTCTTATTGATATGCTCACAGACGTAAGATACCATACACATAGCGTACAGTTTTCACACATTTTTTGAATGTTACTTTTACGTTCACGCTCTGTCAAAGACATGATGAAAGACAAACAAGCAACAGAGTTTAATATGACTCTTCTTTGACTCATGGTGGAGATAGTGGCTGCATACCAAATGCACCCTATTCCCTAGTGCCCTACGCTTGACCATAGCTATATTGACTTTATGCACTATATAGTGAATAGGATACCATTTGGAATGATACCTATGAGTGATCTTTATGAATATCAGTACTGATTTTCACCCTGTATATTTCTACTCCATTCAGAAAACCCTGAAGGAAAAGGAGTTTGAGCTGTTCACCCTGAAGACCCAGAAGCTGGAAAAACTGTGCCGGGCGCTGCAGGAGGAGAGGAACAGTCTCTCTCATAAGCTCCAGGAAGCAAATCCAGCGGCTGCCACCAATGTAGCGGAGATGAAAGAAAATGAGACAAAGGAGAACCCAGAGGTACCTGCTGCTGAGAAGCCCATTGAGACACCCTCTGAAAACCCCTTGAATGAAAGCCCTACTCTCAAAGTACCTGTTGCTACAGAAACCCTCGCAGTTGTAACTCCTGCTCCGGAAAAACCTGCTCCTGCAACACACCTGACCAGCGAGCTGGATAACCTGAAGGCCCAGAAGTCCCGTCTGCAGGAGATTCAAATGTCGTTCACCCTTTCCAACGTTGTGCCACCTGAGTTCTTTGACCACGAAGAAGAGGAGGAGACCACCACAGAGCCACATGGACACACGGAGGCCCCAGAGGCCAGTAGCGAGGCCAGCAAGACCCCAGAGGAACATCACATAGAGGGGTGTAATGGATACAAAATGACAGAGGAGACCACTGGCCCTTTTTCTTCTTCTTCTTCTCCTGCAGCAGCTGAAGGACACGAGGCCCAGGAGCAGAGAGATAGGGAACTGGAGACAGTTGACTAGACTATGGTGTAGTTACAGTAGGTTACAATCAGAGATGAAGAACATGAAGTGATCATAACTTATTTGACTGGATTTTTTAAGAATAAACAATAAAAACGTGCTCTTGTTGTCTTCTTTCTATGACTCCATGTTAGAAGAGAAGCTGAGAAGGGGGAGTTGTATAAATGGGAAGCCTAACACTGGATTGATTAGGAGTTGTATATCTTGTATTTATTACACATCTTTGCTAGTAGTTAATCATTAATCATACAACATGGCTGAGAAAGAGACAGATGCGAAGACTTATGCGAAAGCTTTGACAAGTTTTGTTGAAAATGGAAAAGCCCTATTGGAACTCGCTGAACAGGAGAGCAAAGAGGGTAGGTTGTGTGCTAGGCCTACAGCTAGCGCTATCTGTTAAAGTTTCATGATTCATTCCTGCTCAACATGGACAATATGTGGAAGGCTAATGAGCTGTTGGCAAATGGCAACAGTAAGTTAAAGTCAGCAATGTCCTAAAAAGAGGTTATGATTGTTAATTAAATAAACATATATCATTTATAGGACTTCTGCAAGACTACATCAGGAAGAAGATCCGTATTGAACTGGACCAATCACTACTGGGACTTATTCCAGCTGGGGCAAGGTTATTCACGAGGTTCTGTTTTACATTAACAAGTTATTAACCCTTTACAATCTGTTTATAAGCACACATTTGCTGTCAAACTGACTGTCTTTCAGGCCCTGAAAATATACCCTGGAAATAACGCAAAATCTAGCCTATATAGATTCAATGATTATTATTGGAAATGACTACCAAATATGTTTGCAAACAATGAAAGACGTTGATTATTATACACCGCCAGCATGTCAGTGAAGAAGAAAAAGGACGCTGATGAACTATGGAAGAGAAGCTACCAGTAAGACATATAGCAAAGCTATGTTTCCCAATCCAAACCATTGACTTTTGAATGTCAACACCTTTGTGAGATCAACTTTATTAGAGCCAATGTCTTCAGTAATAATTAACTGTTTACCTCATTAGATTAACCTTTGAACAGCTCGTACAGAAGTTACACAGTTATTGTTCTCTCTCTAGATGCGCTGAATTGCAGGATGCTGTTGAGGACTTCTTGCAGCTGGGAGTAAGCTGATATGGCTGTTGCTAGGCCTGTGTTTGATATTACTTGCATGATTCTGTGTAAAAACTCTTGTGTATTAGCTTAGCAGGTTAGCGTTTTTTTCTTGTTCTGGAGGCAGCTACCTCGCATTAACACTTCCTTCCTCCGACATCCACTGGATGTGCTTGGTAATAGGTGCAGTGGGATAGTTTTCTGGAGTACTTGGACAAAGAGCGACATCTGGGTGATAGAATCTTTGGTCAAGAGCCACAAGTAAAATGCCTGTCGCCTGACATACCCCTCATTGATGCCCAGACTGGAGCGTGAGTTTGACGACTTTGTCTTACATGGCCTCTTCTTTGTGATAGACAATAGGTCAAACCAGGGTATTAACTTCTGCCTGTCAGAAGTGACGTATTTCCTCTGTCTCTCTGTATTTGTTTCAGAACTCTGACGTTAGGGAAGTACCTTGGGAGAGGTGAGAAAGTGCTACTTGTGTTGATCCGTCAGTTCTCCTGCCTCCTCTGTCGAATCCATCTGAAAGATCTGGAGGCCCATAAGGTGAGCCATGTGTTGACAGTTGTATCTAAGGTTTATGATACACCTAGTTTACTCTTCTCATCAGCATTAGTTATCTGTGCATAGTCTATAACCTTTATGGATACACACAACTGTGATAAAGAAAGAATATGCACGTCCATATTCAGGTGCTGGACAGAAAAAAACATATTCTAGTTGAGGCCATTACACGGAGCACTGTGCCTTGTGTTGCAGATTGCCCTGGATGCATGTTCAGTGCAAGTGGTGGTGGTGTCATTTGGCTGCAGAGAGGGGGCGTTGCATTGGCTGGCGGAGACAGGTTGCCAGTATGACATGGTGTTAGACCCACACAGGAAGGTTAGAGTTACCAGGCAAATTGATTGATTTAGAACGAGGCACCACTTCCTGATACTTGTCTGACTGAAATTATTTATGTTATACATACTATATAGTGCATGTACTACTACTATTAATTTACAATGCACTATAAACAGTCATGTTATGTCGGGGGATTGCAGGTGTACAGCGCTTTTGGCTTGAGAGCATCTCTAAAGAAAGTGTTGAACTTCAACCACATGCTCCTCTACGCTGAATACGTTGTGGCAAACCTGGAGTTTCCAAGAGGTCTGCCGTCTATAGAAGATGATATGTTTCAGGTGTGGTTGTGAGATGATCAGACACATAAAGAATACATTCACTAAGGAGTGTACTTTTATGGTTATATTTTTGCTCATTCTGTTTTCCATGTTTTCTCAGCTCGGAGGAGACTTTGTCCTGGATGACCAGGGGAGGGTGCTGTTCTCTCACTGCTGTGACAGCCCTATAGACAGACCTGCTGTAGAGGACATACTGAAAGCCCTATAGAATGACCTGCAGTAGAGGACATGCTGGGTGCCATTCAGAAGGGATACCCAAACCTGTCAGGTTCAACATTATGTAAAAAAAAACAAAAAAAAACAAGCAGACCCCATCTCATCTGATACAGAAATGGCTTTATCACAGGGAGATATCAGCTATAGACTATTGCCCTCAAATTCTTCCCCCCTCTAATCAGGGACTGATTTAGACCTGGGACACCAGGTGGGTGAAATTAATTATCAGGTTGTAGAACAGAAAACCAGCAGTACTCCGGTCAACCATAGGGTAAGATTTGAATACCCTCTGGACTGAGATTATATTAGCCGCTCTCTTTCAATAGCTGCTGTACAACTCTGGCACTGGAGACTATAGTCCAGGGGTATTCAATCTTGCCCTACGAGGTTACTTCTGGTTTTCTGTTAAACTAATTGCACCCACCTGCTGTCCAAGGTCTAAATCTGTTCCTGATTAGAGTGGGAAGAATGAAAAAAAAACAGTGGAACTGGCTTTAAGTTCCAGATTTGAATTTGAAGCAAATCTTACATGCTCTAACAGTCTATTAGAAGACTCTAGCTACACACTAACAGGTAGTAGCTGATCAATCGAGAGAAACCTTATATGATATTCCCTAATTTCTTGTGAATTATGATTTTTATTGGTTTCCAATGAGATTTCTTATTATTTGCTTGCTGTTGTAGACCTGTTTGAAAGTGTTTCGGCTGGCGTAGATGTCGGTGATGTCACCATATGCTCTAACTTTGAGCTTAGTTCTTCTACGAACTGGGGCTACAAAATGTGGTACATAAGGTGCAAGCGTGCAGCACAGTTTTGATGATGTTGCTTAAATTCATGATTACACGTAACCTACAGCACCAGTAACTAATATATTATTAAAGGCACTGCAGAAGAGGAGTTCACCTTATGGACATTCTTGGAAAGCACCCCCATGTCACTGCAATAGACACAAAGAGAAATAGTGTACTATTAAGGACCATAACTTGACTTCTTCACTTTTAAAAGGGCTGACTGCAGCAAAGATGGTGGATAAATGGTCACTCAGGCCATTTACCGTTGTCTACTTAAGGGGGTGGCTTAATGATGATTATATGATGTATATGTAATTGTATATACATACAATAAAATTACCTAGGTCCATCAGCTCAACATTCTCAACACTACACTCTAATGGACATTTTGTCAAATGCAACCAGAAAGACCCCTCAATTTCAATGACTGTTTTACTGTCATCAGAGTCAAATACAGCAAAATAAACGTTTTTAATTTTGGTGAGGTAATATCCTTCGAAGTAAAATAATTGTACATACTGTCTTACCCACTTCATACGTATATACTGTATTCTAGTCATGGCTCATACTATATAACTACTGCTGTAGATACCTTTTTCTATTAATATACTGTCTTCATTTCTTTATTTTGGGGATTATTTGAATATTGTTGTGCACCTGCAAAAACATATGCAAATCTATATTTGCGACCAATAAACTTTGATTTGAAAATGCAGCAATGCTAGCTTTCACTAGCAAGCTAGCTGATATCAGATTTGAGTAAAATGAAATTTAACATTTGATCATATTTAGAAAATGTATGATGTATTTCTGTTAAGAAAACATTTATTTCATAACCCCCCCAACCCCCAAAAACAATTTATCCATTAAAATGATCTATAGGAGTCAATAGGCAATTGGCATAAGGGGACATTGTCCAAATGAGTAATTTCAATTCACAATTACATCCCATTACAAAATAATGTTGTAACGAGACGCTGAATATCCTTTCTTATTTATTTTTATAACCTTAACATTATTTACCTCAGAACGCTATGCCATTTTACTTACCATTATGCATCTGTTCTCATGGCCCTATGTTCCCTCAACCCTATGTTCCCTCAACCCTATGTTCCCTCAACCTATGTTCCCTCAGCCCTATGTTCCCTCAGCCCTATGTTCCCTCAACCCTATGTTCCCTCAACCCTATGGCTCTTTGCATTTTTTACCTTAAACTGAGGCTTTGGTGGTGGGTCACCTCCTCCCTGCGCCTGCCTGCCCAGTCGCACACATTCCGCATGGTAAGCCTATTTTATTGGTACAGTCGGTTTCCGCATCATCTCTGCTGTAACACTTTGTCGAAATCGGGTTCTGCTCACCATTCCCGCCTCTGGTGGTTGCACATGGTCATAAAACTTGAGTCCTCGAGCATTTGGATATGCATCTTCATCATCGAACATGTCGTCCATCTTGCTCTGCAGTTCTTTCGCTAGCACCTCCTCTGAATGTTGTCACCCCTCGTTTGGTGCCGGTGATACCTGAAGTGTGCATACTCATTTAAAAAAATCTTTGCTCGAAAAACGAGAGAAAAGCACCAATAGTAACGTTTGTCCATTTTGAGACGCCATAGTCAAAATAGTCAGAATTAATCTAAGATAACTCAAGAAATCTTTCATTCATTGTAAAAGTTTTTGCTGAGGAGATCTTAGTCACACAATTTGACATCTAACTAAGATGTTTGGTGCAGTATTTCTCAATGAAAACATGTGCATGAAAATGAGTCGTCTCTCGTTGAATGACAACAAAGACTTTATTGAAGAATCCCTACTCTTGACCAATCACCAATGAAGGGGCGTAGACTTCGACTAAGGACTTCGGATTGCCTCAAGAAAATTTGTGTGTCTGAACAGCCGAAAAAACTCCACAAAAAGTCATCATAATATATGCATGAACTCTTCCGAATTGTTTTTGGCTTGGAAGAATGGGGACACCTTAAGTCGCTCTACATACAAAACGAGGCAACAGTGATACAAAACGGGGCAACGGTGTGCTTTAGGACCATGCAGACGCCTCATTACTAGACTCAGCTAAGGTCTAGAACTTAGGGAATGATTTGTACTAAATACAGTACAATACTCTTAGTTTCAGAGATGTTCAGGACCAGTTTATTACTGGCCACACATTCCAAAAGAGACTGCAACTCTTTGTTAAGGGTTTCAGTGACTTCATTAGCTGTGGTTGCTGATGCGTATGTATTTGAATCATCAGTATACAAGGACACACATGTTTTGTTTAATGCCAGTGGCAGGTCATTGTTAAAAACAGAAAATAGTATTTGCATTGTGTCCCGCCAACCCCCACTCTCTGTTTATCATCTATGCATAGTCACTTTAACTATACCAAGCTTATGGGTCTGCTGTCAGAACCCGAAAAGGCCGCTTTACCACTCTTAGGTAGACAAATTACTTTGTCTTCCCTCCAGGCCTGAGGACAAAGACTTTCCTCTAGGCTCAGATTAAAGATATGACAGATAGGAGTGGCTATAGTGTCAGCTACCATCCTCAGTAGCTTTCCATCGAAGTTGTCAATGCCAGGAGGTTTGTGATTATTACTTACAAGCCCTTAACCAACAATGCAGTTCAAGAACGAGTTAAGAAAATATTTACTAAATAAACTAAAGTGAAAAATAATAAAAAGTAACACAATAAAATAACAATAACGAGGCTATATACAGGTGGTACCGGTACTGAGTCAATGTGTGAGGGTACAGGTTAGTAGGTATGGGTAAAGTGACTATGCATAGGTAATAGACAGCGCGTAGCAGCAGTGAAAAAATTAATGGGGGTGTGGGGGAGGGGGGGTCAATGTAAATAGTCCGGGTGGCCATTTGATTAATTATTCAGCAGTCTTATGGCTTGGGGTAGAAGCTGTTAAGGAGCCTTTTGGTCCTAGACTTGGCGCTCCGGTACCGCATACCGTGCAGTAGCAGAGAGAACAGTTTATGACTTGGGTGACTGGAGTCTTTGACAATTGTCTGGGCCTTCCTCTGACACGCCTAGAATATAGGTCCTGGATGGCAGGAAGCTTGGCCCAGTGATGTACTGGGCCGTACGCTTTACCCTCTGTAGCGCCTTACGGTAATGCAACTGTTTCTTTCATTATTTGTTTTTTCTATGCATGAATATGATGGCTCATTGTTCGTTGTTGGCATTTCCTGCCTAAGTTTGCCCACCTTGCCAATGAAGTAATCATTAAAATAATTGGCAATATCAAATGGTTTTGTGATGAATAAGCCATCTGATTCGATGAAAGATGGAGATCAATTTGTCTTTCTGCCCATAATTTCATTTAAAGTACTCCAACGTTTTTTTCCATTATTGTTTATATCATTGAGCATAGCTTCATAATACAGTTTCTTCATTTTGTTTAGTTTTGTCAGCTAGTCAGATGTTCAACCAGACTTATTAGCCACTCCTTTTGCCCCATCTCTTTCAACCATACATTATTGAATTTCCTCATCAATCCATGGAGCCTTAACAGTTCTAACAGTCAGTTTCTTAACAGGTGAATGTTTATCAATAATTGTAAGAAGCAATTTAATAAATTCATCAAGTGTGGCGTCTGGATGCTGCTTATTAATCACATCAGACCAACAAATATTTTTCACAGCAAAATATTTAGTATGATCTCTTATACACTATTTTAAACCCAACTTTTGGAACTTTGGCTTTCCTGGATATAGCCACTATATTGTGATGCGCACTGCATCCAATGGGTATGGATACAGCTTTATAACGAAGTTCTACAGTATTAGTAAAAGTGTGATCAATGCATGTGGATGATCTTGTTCCTGTAGTGTTTGTAAACACCCTGGTAGGTTGATTAATAACCTGAACCAGATTACAGGAACTGGTTACAGTAAGAAGCTTCCTCTTGAGTGGACAGCTTGATGAAAACCAGTCAATATTCAGGTCCCCAAGAAAGAAGGCCTCTCTGTTTAGATCATATACACTATCAAGCATTTCATACATACTATTTACATACTGACTGTTAGCACTTGGTGGCCTATAGCAACACCACAAAGGAAAATGCTTTAGATGAGCCAAGTGAACCTGCAACCGCAACACTTCAATAACATCAGAGACTGTAACGTTCTTTGCTTCATGGAAACGTGGCTCACTGGAGAGACGCTATCCGAGGCGATGCAGCCAACGGGTTTCTCCACGCATCGCGCAGACAGAAACAAACATCTTTCTGGTAAGAAGAGGGGCGGGGGCGTATGCCTTATGACTAACGTGACATGGTGTGATGAAAGAAACATACAGGAACTCAAATCCTTCTGTTCACCTGATTTAGAATTCCTCACAATCAAATGTAGACCGCATTATCTACCAAGAGAATTCTCTTCGATTATAATCACAGCCGTATATATCCCCCCCAAGCAGACACATCGATGGCTCTGAATGAACTTTATTTGACTCTTTGCAAACTGGAAACCATTTATCCGGAGGCTGCATTCATTGTAGCTGGGGATTTTAACAAGGCTAATCTGAAAACAAGACTCCCTAAATTTTATCAGCATATCGATTGCGCAACCAGGGGTGGAAAGACCTTGGATCATTGTTACTCTAACTTCCGCGACGCATATAAGGCCCTGCCCCGCCCCCCTTTCGGAAAAGCTGACCACGACTCCATTTTGTTGATCCCTGCCTACAGACAGAAACTAAAACAAGAGGCTCCCACGCTGAGGTCTGTCCAACGCTGGTCCGACCAAGCTGACTCCACACTCCAAGACTGCTTCCACCACGTGGACTGGGACATGTTTCGTATTGCGTCAGACAACAACATTGACGAATACGCTGATTCGGTGTGCGAGTTCATTAGAACGTGCGTTGAAGATGTCGTTCCCATAGCAACGATTAAAACATTCCCTAACCAGAAACCGTGGATTGATGGCAGCATTCGCGTGAAACTGAAAGCGCGAACCACTGCTTTTAATCAGGGCAAGGTGTCTGGTAACATGACCGAATACAAACAGTGCAGCTATTCCCTCCGCAAGGCTATCAAACAAGCTAAGCGTCAGTACAGAGACAAAGTAGAATCTCAATTCAACGGCTCAGACACAAGAGGCATGTGGCAGGGTCTACAGTCAATCACGGACTACAGGAAGAAATCCAGCCCAGTCACGGACCAGGATGTCCTGCTCCCAGGCAGACTAAATAACTTTTTTGCCCGCTTTGAGGACAATACAGTGCCACTGACACGGCCTGCAACGAAAACATGCGGTCTCTCCTTCACTGCAGCCGAGGTGAGTAAGACATTTAAACGTGTTAACCCTCGCAAGGCTGCAGGCCCAGACGGCATCCCCAGCCGCGCCCTCAGAGCATGCGCAGACCAGCTGGCCGATGTGTTTACGGACATATTCAATCAATCCCTATACCAGTCTGCTGTTCCCACATGCTTCAAGAGGGCCACCATTGTTCCTGTTCCCAAGAAAGCTAAGGTAACTGAGCTAAACGACTACCGCCCCGTAGCACTCACTTCCGTCATCATGAAGTGCTTTGAGAGACTAGTCAAGGACCATATCACCTCCACCCTACCTGACACTCTAGACCCACTCCAATTTGCTTACCGCCCAAATGGGTCAACAGACGATGCAATCTCAACCACACTGCACACCGCCCTAACTCATCTGGACAAGAGGAATACCTATGTGAGAATGCTGTTCATTGACTACAGCTCGGCATTCAACACCATAGTACCCTCCAAGCTCGTCATCAAGCTCGAGACCCTGGGTCTCGACCCCGCCCTGTGCAACTGGGTACTGGACTTCCTGACGGGCCGCCCCCAGGTGGTGAGGGTAGGCAACAACATCTCCTCCCCGCTGATCCTCAACACTGGGGCCCCACAAGGGTGCGTTCTGAGCCCTCTCCTGTACTCCCTGTTCACCCACGACTGCGTGGCCACTCACGCCTCCAACTCAATCATCAAGTTTGCGGACGACACAACAGTGGTAGGCTTGATTACCAACAACGACGAGACGGCCTACATGGAGGAGGTGAGGGCCCTCGGAGTGTGGTGTCAGGAAAATAACCTCACACTCAACGTCAACAAAACTAAGGAGAAGATTGTGGACTTCAGGAAACAGCAGAGGGAACACCCCCCTATCCACATCGATGGAACAGTAGTGGAGAGGGTAGCAAGTTTTAAGTTCCTCGGCATACACATCACAGACAAACTGAATTGGTCCACTCACACAGACAGCATTGTGAAGAAGGCGCAGCAGCGCCTCTTCAACCTCAGGAGGCTGAAGAAATTTGGCTTGTCACCAAAAGCACTCACAAACTTCTACAGAAGCACAATCGAGAGCATCCTGGCGGGCTGTATCACCGCCTGGTACGGCAACTGCTCCGCCCTCAACCGTAAGGCTCTCCAGAGGGTAGTGAGGTCTGCACAACGCATCACCGGGGGCAAACTACCTGCCCTCCAGGACACCTACACCACCCGATGTCACAGGAAGGCCATAAAGATCATCAAAGACATCAACCACCCGAGCCACTGCCTGTTCACCCCGCTATCATCCAGAAGGCGAGGTCAGTACAGGTGCATCAAAGCTGGGACCGAGAGACTGAAAAACAGCTTCTATCTCAAGGCCATCAGACTGTTAAACAGCCACCACTAACATTGAGTGGCTGCTGCCAACACACTGACACTGACTCAACTCCAGCCACTTTAATAATGGGAATTGATGGGAAATGATGTAAATATATCACTAGCCACTTTAAACAATGCTACCTTCTATAATGTTACTTACCCTACATTATTCATCTCATATGCATACGTATATACTGTACTCTATATCATCGACTGTATCCTTATGTAATACATATGTCACTAGCCACTTTAACTATGCCACTTTGTTTACATACTCATCTCATATGTATATACTGTACTCGATACCATCTACTGTATCTTGCCTATGCTGCTCTGTACCATCACTCATTCATATATCCTTATGTACATATTCTTTATCCCCTTACACTGTGTACAAGACAGTAGTTTTGGAATTGTTAGTTAGATTACTTGTTGGTTATTACTGCATTGTCGGAACTAGAAGCACAAGCATTTCGCTACACTCGCATTAACATCTGCTAACCATGTGTATGTGACAAATCAAATTTGATTTGATTTGATTTGACATTTGACATAAGATCTTCTCTAAGCATTACAGGGATATGGCTCTGAATAAAAGCAGCAACACCTCCCCAATAAGCATTTATGTATCTTCTATAGATGTTATATCCTTGTATTGCTACTGTTGTATCACCAAATTAATTCTCTAAGTGTCACGATCGTCTTCCTCCTCGTCTGAGGAGGAGTAGTTGGAAGGATCAGAGGACCAAAATGCAGGGTGGTATGTGCTCATCGTGAATTTAATGAACAGAGAACACTTGAACAAACTATACAAAACAATAACGACCGTGAAGCTATAATAAGAACTGTGCTGACACAACTAACATAGACAATCACCCACAACGACAAAACAGGCTACCTAAATATGGTTCCCAATCAGAGACAACGACTAACACCTGCCTCTGATTGAGAACCATATCAGGCCAAACACAGAAACAGACAAACTAGACATTCAACATAGAATGCTCACTCAGATCACACCCTGACCAAACAAAACATAGAAACATACAAAGCAAACTATGGTCAGGGCGTGACACTAAGTGAGTCTCAGAATTGGCTAATATATTCATGTTATCTGATGTTAGCAAGTTATTGATGTCATGAACCTTATTTCTAAGGCTACATATATTAAGATGGGTAATTTTCAGCCCTTTCCTGGGTAGCTTATCAGAGACAGACATAATACTGAAAAGAGCAAACAAAGCAAAAGAAAAGCATATACATTCAGCAGTCCATTCATAAATTGGTGTGTGTGTGCTGCATTGTTGAAGCTACAAACCCATAGGCTTGGTTCTCCCATCCCTTCTTACCCCTGAACTTATTTAGGCTTGCCATGAAAAAGGGGTTGAAAACTTATTGACTCAAGACACTTCATATTTTCATTTTTAAATTTAATTTGTAAGAATTTCTAAACATAACTTTGACATTATGGGGTGATTATTTAGGCCAGTGACACCAAATCTCAATTGAATCCATTTTAAATTCAGATTGTAACACAACAAAATGTGGAAATATGTGAATACTTTCTAAGTATGTGAATACTTTCTTAAAGTACTGTATTTAGTCCTGTGAGTTTACATATAGTCAGTGCAAGATAGGGTCCATGCAGATAATCCGGGTAACCATTGAATTAACTATTTAGTATTCTTATGGCTATTTAGCAGTATTTTGACTTGGGGGTAGAAGCTGTCTTGGAGCCTGTTGGTCTGAGAGCCAATGCTCCGGCAGCGGTTGCCGGATGGTAGCAGAGTGAACAGTCTGTGGCTTGGGTGGCTGGAGTTTTTGGCAATTTTTCAGGTCTTGATCTGACACGATAGAGGTCCTCTGGATGGCAGGGAGCTCGGCCCCAGTGATGCACTGGGCTGTCCGCACCACCCTCTATAGTGCTTTGCGGTCGAGGGCGTTGCATTTGCCATACTAAACGTTGACGCAGCCAGTCAAGATGCTCTTGATGGTGCAGCTGTAGAACTTTTTGAGGATTCGAGGGCTCGTGCCAAATCTTCTCAGCCTCCTGAGGGGGAAGAGACGCTGTCATGCCCTCTTCACGACTGTGCGGGTGTGTGTGGACTATGTTAAATTCTTAGTGATGTGGACACTACTGGTTCAGGGGTCAGCTGTTTGTTCACCTGCCAGCCATTGCTAATAACCTATGCACAACTGCCAGACTACAGTGAGGGTAAAAAGTATTTGATCCCCTGCTGATTTTGTATGTTTGCCCACTGACAATGAAATGATCAATCTATAATTTTAATGGTAGGTTTATTTGAACAGTGAGAGACAGAATAACAACAAAAAAAATCCAGAAAAACGCATGTCAAACATTTTATAAATTGATTTGCATTTTAATGAGGGAAAATAAGCAAAGACAAAAAAAAACCTTGCTCACCAGAATAATCGATAGTATGAATGCTTCAACCTAGTTGACATTGGTAAAGTTTTGTTTTCTCTTTCCTCTTTCATCTCTGCTTCTCTCATGCAGCAAAGACATTTAGGGACTGAGGAGAAAATGCAATAACATTTTGTTTTAACTGAAACTAACAGCTGTTAAAACGACCCAACATGCTTTTGATAAGATTTTAGTTGACTTGGATGGATATTTGATGTGGTTGAAATACTATCAGCTTTAATGTTGCTGATTACCTCAATTACCTCGACACCGGTGCCCCCGCACATTGACTCTGTACCGGTACCCCCTGTATATAGCCTCACTATTGTTATTTTACTGTTGCTCTTTAATTATTTACTTTTATTTACTTATTTTTTGTAGGTAGTTTTCGTAAAACTGCATTGTTGGCTAAGGGCTTTTAGGTAAGAATTTCACTGTAAGCTGTTGTATTCGGCGCATTTGACAAATAAAATTGGCTTTGATTTAATTTGATAAATATAGCAGCTTTATGTCTCAGAGGATAACATGTCTCACTAGAGGATAACATGTCTCACTAGAGGATACCATGTCTCAGAGGATAACATGTCTCAGAGGATAACATGTCTCAGAGGATAACTTTTATTTTTTTTATTTTACCTTTATTTAGCCAGGCAAGTCAGTTAAGAACAAATTCTTATTTTCAATGACGGCCTGGGAACAGTGGGTTAACTGCCTGTTCAGGGGCAGATAACATGTCTCAGAGGATAACATGTCTCACTAGAAGATAACATGTCTCAGAGGATAACATATCTCACCAGAGGACAACATGTCTCAACAGAGGATAACATATCTCAACAGAGGATAACATGTATCAACAGAGGATAACATATTTCACCAAAGGATAACATGTCTCAACAGAGGATAACATATCTCAACAGAGGATAACATGTATCAACAGAAGATAATGTCTCACCAGTGGACTTTGATTTATAATGTTATATAGGGAATCTGTGTATGTGCAGATATGAAAGGAGAGTACTATTAATGAATGTGCTGTATGAATAGAACACTAGTGTAAATATTTAAGTTTGTTGGAACCTCTGCAGCTTATTCATTTAATATTGACTTCAGGCGTCCCTGGTGGTCATTTCTACGACATGTCTGTCCAATTTGTATAGCACCTCACAATCATCACACAACACTGCTATTGTAACGGTCTTCTTGATGAGAAGGAGAGTCGGACCAAAATGCAGCGTGTGGTTTACGATCCATGTTTATTAATAATACGAAACACGAATCTCCAATACAATACTACAAAACAAAACGTAACGTAACGGACGTAACGAAAACCTAAACAGCCTATCTGGTGAAAAACACATAGACAGGAACAATCACCCACAAACACACAGTGAAACCCAGGCTACCTAAATATGGTTCCCAATCAGAGACAATGACGAACACCTGCCTCTGACTGAGAACCAT
The DNA here is from genome assembly GCF_045791955.1 of Oncorhynchus clarkii lewisi. NCBI lineage: Eukaryota > Metazoa > Chordata > Actinopteri > Salmoniformes > Salmonidae > Oncorhynchus > Oncorhynchus clarkii. Next base: position 25,898,922 of record NC_092165.1, on the reverse strand, counting down.
ATCAGGCTGAACATAGAAATAGACAAACAAGACATGAAACATAGAATACCCACTCAGATCACACCCTGACCAATCAAAACATAGAAAATACAAAGTAAACTATGGTCAGGGCGTGACAGTACCCCCCCCCCAAGGTGCGGACTCCGGCCGCAAAACCTGAACCTATAGGGGAGGGTCTGGGTGGGCATCTGTCCGCGGTGGCGGCTCTGGCGCTGGACGTGGACCCCACTCCATGACAGTTTTAATCCCCCTCCTAAACGTCCCTAAATAGGTTACCCACCACAATGATAACATGGGACAGAGGGACAGCTCGGGACAGAGGTAACTCGGGACAGATAGGTAGCTCAGCACTGAGAGGAAGCTCAGCACTGAGAAGAAGCCCAGGCAGGTAGTAGAAACTACCAGAACCTGGCTGGCTGGCGGTTTCAGCAGATCCTGGTCGGCTGGCGGTTTCAGCAGATCCTGGTCGGCTGGCGGTTTCAGCAGATCCTGGTCGGCTGGCGGTTTCAGCAGATCCTGGTCGGCTGGCGGATCTGGGAGAATCTGGTCGACTGGCGGATCTGGGAGAATCTGGTCGACTGGCGGATCTGGGAGAATCTGGTCGACTGGCGGATCTGGGAGAATCTGGTCGACTGGCGGATCTGGGAGAATCTGGTCGACTGGCGGATCTGGGAGAATCTGGTCGACTGGCGGATCTGGGAGAATCTGGTCGACTGGCGGATCTGGGAGAATCTGGACGACTGGCGGATCTGGAAGAGTCTGGACGACTGGCGGATCTGGAAGAGTCTGGACGACTGGCAGATCTGGAAGAGTCTGGACGACTGGCAGATCTGGAAGAGTCTGGACGACTGGCAGATCTGGAAGAGTCTGGACGACTGGCAGATCTGGAAGAGTCTGGACGACTGGCAGATCTGGAAGAGTCTGGACGACTGGCAGATCTGGAAGAGTCTGGACGACTGGCAGATCTGGAAGAGTCTGGACGACTGGCAGATCTGGAAGAGTCTGGACGACTGGCAGATCTGGAAGAGTCTGGACGACTGGCAGATCTGGAAGAGTCTGGACGACTGGCAGATCTGGAAGAGTCTGGACGACTGGCAGATCTGGAAGAGTCTGGTCGACTGGCAGATCTGGAAGAGTCTGGTCGACTGGCAGATCTGGAAGAGTCTGGTCGACTGGCAGATCTGGAAGAGTCTGGTCGACTGGCAGATCTGGAAGAGTCTGGTCGACTGGCAGATCTGGAAGAGTCTGGTCGACTGGCAGATCTGGAAGAGTCTGGTCGACTGGCAGATCTGGAAGAGTCTGGTCGACTGGCTGCTCCATGCTGACTGGCAGCTCTGGCTGCTCCATGCTGACTGGCTGCTCCATGCTGACTGGCAGCTCTGGCTGCTCCATGCTGACTGGCTGCTCTGGCTGCTCCATGCTGACTGGCTGCTCTGGCTGCTCCATGCTGACTGGCTGCTCCATGCTGACTGGCGGCCCTGGCTGCTCCATGCTGACTGGCGGCCCTGGCTGCTCCATGCTGACTGGCGGCCCTGGCTGCTCCATGCTGACTGGCGGCCCTGGCTGCTCCATGCTAACTGGCAGCTCTGGCGGCTCCTTGCAGACTGGCAGCTCTGGCGGCTCCTTGCAGACTGGCAGCTTTGGCGGCATCCTGCAGACAGGCAGCTCTGGCGGCTCCTTGCAGACTGGCAGCTCCATGCAGACTGGCAGCTCTATGCAGACTGGCAGCTCCATGCAGACTGGCAGCTCCTTGCAGACTGGCAGCTCCTTGCAGACTGGCAGCTCCATGCAGACTGGCAGCTCCATGCAGACTGGCAGCTCCATGCTAACTGGCAGCTCTATGCTAACTGGCAGCTCTATGCTAACTGGCAGTTCTGAACAGGCGGGAGACTCCGGCAGCGCTGTAGAGGCGGAAAGCTCTGACAGCGCTAAACAGGCGGGAGACTCCGACAGCGCTGGAGAGGAGGAAGGCTCTGGCAGCGCTGGACAGGCGAGGCGCACTGTAGGCCTGATGCGTGGTGCTGGCACTGGTGGTACTGGGCCGAGGACACGCACAGGAAGCCTGGTGCGGGGAGCTGCTACCGGAGGGCTGGGGTGTGGAGGTGGTACTGGAAAAACCGGACCATGCAGGCGCACTGGAGCTACTGGAAAAACCGGACCGTGCAGGCGCACTGGAGCTCTTGAGCACCGAGCCTGCCCAACCTTACCTGGTTGAATGCTCACGGTCGCCCTGCCAGTGCGGCGAGGTGGAATAGCCCGCACTGGGCTATGCAGGCGAACCGGAGACACCGAGCGCAAGGCTGGTGCCATGTAAGCCGGCCCAAGGAGACGCACTGGGGACCAGCTGCGTAGAGCCGGCTTCATGGCATTAGGCTCGACGCTCAATCTAGCCCGGCAGACACGCGGAGCTGGAATATACCGCACCGGGCTATGCACCCGCACTGGAGACACCGTGCGCACCACTGCATAACACGGTGCCTGTCCGGTCTCTCTAGCCCCCCGGTAAGCACAGGGAGTCTGCTCAGGTCTCCTACCTGGCATAGCCATACTCCCTGTTAGCCCCCCCCCCCAAGAAATTGTTGGGGCTGCCTCTCAGGCTTCCATCCGCGTCGCCGTGCTGCCTTCTCATACCAGCGCCTCTCTGCTTTCACCGCCTCCATTCTACGGTAACCCTCCTCGCACTGCTCCAGCGAATCCCAGGCGGGCTCCGGCACTCTCCCTGGGTCGGCCGCCCACCTGTCGATCTCCTCCCAAGTAGTATACTCCATACTGTACTCCTCCTTGGGCTGTTCCTGTTGTTTCTTCTCCCGCTGCACCTTAGTGCGGCTACACTCCCCTGGTTTAGCCCAGGGTCCTCTCCCGTCGAGGATTTCCTCCCATGTCCAGAAATCCTTATTGCGCTTCTCCTCGCGCTGCTCCTGCCTGTTGACACGCTGCTTGGTCCGTTGGTGGTGGGTGATTCTGTAACGGTCTTCTTGATGAGAAGGAGAGTCGGACCAAAATGCAGCGTGTGGTTTACGATCCATGTTTATTAATAATACGAAACACGAATCTCCAATACAATACTACAAAACAAAACGTAACGGACGTAACGAAAACCTAAACAGCCTATCTGGTGAAAAACACATAGACAGGAACAATCACCCACAAACACACAGTGAAACCCAGGCTACCTAAATATGGTTCCCAATCAGAGACAATGACGAACACCTGCCTCTGACTGAGAACCATATCAGGCTGAACATAGAAATAGACAAACAAGACATGAAACATAGAATACCCACTCAGATCACACCCTGACCAATCAAAACATAGAAAATACAAAGTAAACTATGGTCAGGGCGTGACAGCTATAATCCTTCTTTTACCACTCTTTCCAAAACATTAATATACTGTTCTGGCCCTCCCTTCTATTTATTTTCAACTCTCCATTTCGCATATTTTCTCCTATTGAATTAAACTCTGACATTGTCCTTTTTGCCTTAGTGGATCGACGTTAACTTTTTCTTCCGAAGTTCTCAAAAGCATTTGTCAATTTTAGGGGTGCTTGGTTCACTACAGTTAGGCCCTAAAGCTTAGGTTACGCACTACCAGCACATAAAGTACATTCCCGAAGTATTCAGAACCCCTGACTATTTCCACATTTTGTCACTTTACAGCCTTATTCTAAAATTGATGAAATCATTTTTCCCCCTCATCAATCTTCACACTATACCCCCAAAATGGAGCTGCAGTCCAAACCGTTCAGATGCTACAGATGTTTTCCCGAGAAGACAGATTTTCAGGATGTCTCACAGTCTGACAAACACCGCTCTAGCTCTGCCACCTTTTACCGCAGATGTGGAAGGGCGATATCGGCGGGTGCGGTGGATTGAGACACAGCCCATGCAAAAAAACATCTCTCTTGCCTAAACACATGGATTTTTTTATTACGTTAATTACATGTCCGGGGGGGCGCGGCCATTGTAAACCAAGGTTAAAAATCCTTCTTTAATCTTTAAACTGATTGAAGTGGATATAACAGGTGACATCAATAAGGGGTCATAGCTTTCACCTGGTCAGTCTGTCATGAAAAGAGAAGGTGTTCCTAATGTTTTGTACACAGTGTAGATATGATACGTGAATGGATTTGTAATGCATTGTTTTCTCTTTATTCCCCTGTTCTCTCTCTAAGGTTCAAGAGCACCGTTGATTTTCAAGGGCTGGTTCTACGCCTGGGGATCACAGGATACAGTTTCTTCCTGAATGTATTTATCTCTGCAGCTCTGGAGCTGCTCACTGGTCTCATCTTCAACTGCTGGTGGACAGGGTGGGATGGAGACCCCTCATGGCTGTCTCCAACTTCATATGAGTCGCCGCCTGCCTCATAGTCCCCTTTGTTTCAGTAGGTGAGTAGGTGTAAGTCTTTTTATTTGTTGGAGAATCCTTTTCCCGTATTTACCTATTTGATTTAGAACAGCTCCTAATGTAGATGTATGGGTACAGTAGCAGAATGGAGAACGTGGCTGGGGTTCCACTTTGCTCTTGGTGGTGGCAATTCAAACTGAATAGTGAGGTTAACCAATTTAACTCAGTTACCCATTTCCGACGATAACTGACATGGGAAAGCTGATCAGAATAGATTCATGTTGAAATGAGAGCTGCTTTTTCCCCTTTTATGGATGATAATTTTTCACTCTTTCTTTTTGATCTTTTACTGTAATTTTGAGATTGTCTGTTGTAATCCCATCATAAAAATGCTGGGATGACCATTCTGCTTCATTTGGCCATTAAAAATATATATTATGTAGTTTACCACCCTGCATCCCATTGCTGGCTTGCTTCTGAAGCTAAGCAGGGTTGGGCCTGGTCAGTCCTTGGATGGGAGGCCAGATGCTGCTGGAAGTGGTGTTGGAGGGCCAGTAGGAGGCACTCTTTCTTCTAGTCTAAAAAAATGCCCCAGGGTAGTGATTGGGGACACTGCCCTGTGTAGAGTGTTGTCTTTTGGGTGGGATGTTTAAATGGGTGTTCTGAGGTCATTAAAGATCCCATAGCACTTATTGTAAGAGTAGGGGTGTTAACCCTGGTGTCCTGGCTAAATTTCCAAGCTGTCCCTCATACCATCACGGTCACCTAATCATCCCCAGCTTACAATTGTCTCATTTCTCCCCTGTAACTATTCCCCAGGTTGTTGCTGTAAATGAAAATGTGTTCTCAGTCAACTTACATGGTTAAATAAAAATCTATTCAACCTTTTCCTTTCATCTTCCTACAGACTGTGTGGCTGATGAAAACCATAGCGATCATTGGTCAGGCTGTTGCCATTGGAATCGAGACTGAACTTTGCCAACTCTAAGCTGTATCCAACACCTCTCAGCAAATAATAAAATGAAACTCATTAATGCTGCTTAATTCTGTTTTCACAACCTGGATTACATACTGGTAGTAATACATGCAGTAACATACAATAATAAGGTATTATACTACATATATTGTGTAAACATATGATAGGGCGTAGTGTACTCTATATTGAGGCTCATATTCAGTAACATTTTTTTTTTTTTTTACACTGAGTATACCAGACATTAGGAACGCCTTCCTAATTTTGAGTTGCATGAACACTAAAAGTTGTCGAAACCGCATTCACCTGGTCAGTCTATGTCATGGAAAGAGCAGGTGTTCTTAATGTTTTGTATACTCAGTGTATATTCAGCTCATATTTCTGCATTTCAGAACTGTCAGCTACACTGCTTGATAATACTGTAACATGTGTATCTGTAGGTGTCATGTCTGTGCTGTACAATGGACTGACAATTTGCCTGAGACCATAGAAGACGTGGAGAACTTAAATGGTTGTGTTAGTTTGTCTTAGTCGCTTAATATGCCCATTCTGCATTACCAGGAGATACAAACAAAACACAAAAAGGAAAAGACTCCAACAGAGAGGACTACATCATGTAAACTATTTCATATATTTGTGTAAATTATACACAGTATTACACAATTTTTTCTGTTACTCGGTGAGGCTTGGGAGGAAGAAAAGCAACATGTAGAGTAGGAGGAAGAGAATAACAAAAAATAAACACTTGTCTTTCAAACACTGTTTATAACATCATGAAATATTTGTTTCAAACCATAAGAATTGTGTTTAATGCACACTATTTTATGATGACAATAAACATTGAAAGTCATTTTTTACAGTAAAACTTTCTGAAAAATACTACTGATGGGATACAAAAACATTTTCAACATCCAGACGACAATAGCATTTTTTTTTAAAGAACATTTAATTGGTTGTTCATGTATATTAGGATCTTTGTTCCATTGTGAGTTGTCCTGTAAGCTTCAAGAGCAGTAACAAAAGCTGCCCTACATTAATGATCTGGTTGAATGGGCTGGATTGATGACCTGTAAACATACATTCTAGTGGAAATCACAGATATGCATGAGAAGTGGAATCCACTCAAGCGTGATCACTTCCTGGACCCCACTAAAAGAGGGTGGAATGCACTCATACGTACTGTAGCAAGCTGGGGCAGAGTTCTAGGGTTCAGGGAATACCCATAGCCTATAAATCATGCAACTATTTTCATGATCAATCTCAATGATTTAACTATGTACACTCCACCGGATGTCAGCCGTTTGAGTACAGTATGTGCACCACACACACACACCTTGATGATAAGCCTTGTACAGGGGCATACCAGAAACCACAGGGGTGTAGGGGTGTTCCCACCGACACCCGATTACCCAGGACACCTTTACAGTAAAAACAACAGTTATGGGCCCCTAGACTTGATGTTGCTGTTATTGTTGATGTTGTTATGCTATAAGACTTTACACAGGAAATGCAATATGTATTATTATGGAATCAAGTCATCTGGGTTGCAGATACAGTAGGATCATTTGATTAAGAGGCCAGTCTATTGCGGTCACTGCCACACATAAGGGTGTGATGACCTGTCACTAACAGGGGTGGGATCCCAGGGACCGCTGAAGACATTAACATTACCATGTATAGGCGTTCAGAGCACTCCTGTCATCGCTATAGGTTATGCAGAATAGTGCACTGGCTGAAGATTGTGGCCAAAAGCAACGATCATTGTGAAGATATAAGACTGTTACTTTAGTATTTACTCGGTTGACTGGACATGGCAGGGAAGGAAGAGTGGCAGAGATTAGCTGACATCATCCAACATTGGAACAACACCCGACTGGACCTGTTTGAGATCAGTCTGCCATGCAAGGTGAGTGGACTTCAGAAATGTAATCAATCAAATCTACAGTGGAGTAGGAAATTATTGACTCCCTTGATAAAGATGAGAAAAAAATGACTAAATAATTCAAATACTGAGCTATATTATACGCTCCAAAAAAAATTGGGAAATTATATTATTTTATACTAATACAATTGATCAGATGAAGATATTTAGTTTAATAAGTATATATATTTTTCTCTCAAAAAGGTAGAGATTACAATTATTGACACCCATGTTTTCAATACGTTTCAAAACCTCATCCTGAGAAGTTAACGGCACTGAGCCTTTTTCTCAAATGTTTTATGAGTTGGAGAACACATTGGGAGGGATCTCTCTATTTCCATCTCATACGATCATAGCACCTGGTTTCAATCCAAATGCCAATGCCGTTTAGCAAACTCCAGATTTTTACATTGGTTGCTCTCAATAACGGCTTTTTTCTGGCAACCCTATTGGCATGCGTCTAAAGAGCCTGACTGCCAATATGTCCAGCCTGAGACTCCCACCTCACCATTGTTACAGCCCCCCTCCGTTTATTGTAAGTCTCAACTTTTCAAAACATTACTGCATTTAAAATGGTATGGATTGGTTCACATGTAATAAACTAACCTGTCTCTGGCATGCCACCTTAGCTTTTTGAGAAGATAAACTGAGTGTGGTGTATAAGAAATAAAAGTCAACTGGTTTTAATAAAATCACAACTTAAACCATTTACATCTCATATACTTCCTACTGCCAGCCTATTGCTTATGTGTTGCATGTGAGTACCAATTACTTCAATAGTTAATATTTATTTTGAGAACTGTGACACATTAAAATGGTGATAATGTACAGTACCAGTCAAGTTTGGACACACCTACTCATTCAAGGAGTTTGTTATTTTAGCAATTTTCTACATTGTAGAATAATAGTGAAGACATCAAAACTATGAAATAACACATATGGATTCATGTAGTAACAAAAAAAGTGTTAAACAAATCTAAATATATTTTAGATTTGAGATACTTCAAAGTAGCCATGCTTTGCCTTGATGACAGATTTGCACACTCTTCACCTGGAAAGTATTTCAATTAACAGGTGGGCCTTGTTAAAAGTTAATTTGTGGAATTTCTTTCCTTCTTAATATGTTTGAGCCAATCAGTTGTGTTGTGACTAGGAGTGGTATACAGAAGATAGCCTTATTTGGTAAAAGACCAAGTCCATATTATGTCAAAAACAGCTCAAATAAGAAAATATAAACAACAGTCCATCATTACTTTAAGACATGAAGGTCAATCAATCTGGAAAATTGCAGTCACAAATACCATCAAGCGCTATGATAAAACTGGTTCTCATGAGGACCACCACAGAAAAGGAAGACCCAGAGTTACCTCTGCTGCAGAGGTTAATTAGAGTTAACTGCACCTCAGATAGCAGCCCAAATAAATCTTGGTCAAATTGCTGAAAATAAACCACTATTAAAAGGACACCAATAATAAGAAGAGACTTGCTTGGGCCAAGAAATATGAACAATGGACATTAGACCAGTGGAAATCTGTCCTTTGGTCTGATGAGTCCAAATTTGAGAATATTGGTTCTAACTGCCGTGTCTTTGTCAGACGCAGAGTAGGTGAACGGATGATCTCCGCGTGTGTGGTTCCCACCGTGAAGTATGGAGGAGGAAGTGTGATGGTGTGGGGGTGCTTTGCTGATGACACTGTCTGATTTATTTTGAATTCAAGGCACACTTAAGGATTAGCCCCCTTTTTTTCCCCACTTTTTGCCAAAAATGACATACTCAAATCTGACTGCCTGTAGCTCAGGCCCTGAAGCAAGGATATGCATATTATTGGTACCATTTGAAAGGAAAATCTTTGAATTTTATGGAAATGTAAAAGGAATATAGTAGAATATAACTCAATAGATCTGGTAAAAGATAATACAAAGAAAAAAACAACTGTTCTTTTGTATTTTTTCTTTGTACCATCATCTTTGAAATGCAAGAGAAAGGCCAAAATGTATTATTCCAGCCAATGAACCATTGCATTTCTGTTCAAAATGTTGTATCAAGACTCCCCAAATGTGCCTAATTTGTTTATTAATAACTTTTCATTTTCAAAATTGTGCACTCTCCTCAAACAATAGCATGGTATTCTTTCACTATAATAATAGCTACTGTAAATTGGACAGTGCAGTTAGATTATCAAAAAATTTAAGCTTTCTGCCAATATCAGATATGTTCTGGGAAATATTATTGTTACTTACAACCTCATGCTAATTGCATTTGCCTACGTTAGCTCATCCATCCCGTGGAAGGGACACTGATCCCGAATAAGTTTTAAGCACGGCTACCGCGGCATTCTGCAGCGATACGCCATCCCATCTGGTTTGAGATTAGTGGGACTATCATTTGTTTTTCAACAGTACCCAAAATACACCTCCAGTCTGTGTAAGGGCTATTTGATCAAGAAATAGAATGACGGAGTGCTGCATCAGATGACCTGGCCTACACAATCACCCGACCTCAACCCAATTGAGATGGTTTGGGATGAGTTGGACCGCAGAGTGAAGGAAAAGTTGCCAACAAGTGCTCAGCATATGAGGGAACTGATTCAAGACTGTTGTAAAAGCATTCCTCATGAAGCTGGTTGAGAGAATACCAAGAGTGTGCAAAGCTGTCATCTAGGCATGTGGCTACTTTGAAGAATCTAAAATATATTTTTATTTGTTCAACACTTTTTTAGTTGAACCATATGTTCATATGTTATTTCATAATTCCGATGTCTTGACTAATATTTTACAATGTAGAAAACAGTAAAAATAAAGAAAAACCCTTGAGTAGGTGTGTCCAAATGTAGGTGTGTCCAAACTTTTGACTGGTACTGTGTGTGAAAAATGGCTTGACAGAAATTATATGCATAGAAATCTAGTCTGAATACTTTCCGAATGCATTGTATGTTGCATACAAAGAAGTTGTTGACTCCCAAGAGATGTGAAAGTTACAATAAAAACAACCCCCCCCCCCCCACTATAATGCATGCTCCCGCTCTTCCCCCCTGGAGCTCGAGGGCACGAGGCTGCCCAGTGTTGCGCACTCCTACCACCATAATTTATGCAAACCTGCTTTCCTTCATCACAAGCTTCAGCGATACCTGGACTCACTCAATAACCTGTTTATTACCTCCTCTATGTTTGTCAGTTCCCCAGCTCTGTTCCCCGCTGCTGCATTGATTGTAAAATGTCCGTGTTACCCGTGTGCTGATGCTGTTTCTGCCTTGTTCTATATCTGTTCCCTATTAAATGTTTGACTCCCCGTACCCGCTTCTCATCTCCTGCGTCGGTCCTTACATATACATAATGTAGAGATTTAAGGGGGTATTCCTGACTGGGACTCAAACCCAGGCCCAGCAACTGTCAAGCCAACACCTTAACCCTTCGCCAAGATGTCCAAGCCTCTTGACAAGGTTTCTAGGTATTGGGTTTAGGTCACTACATTACCCCCTTAAGAGTGAGTCCCCACGCCTTTCTATAGCAAGTACTTAATGGACACACACCTCCCTGATGGCCGCCCTTGCTCCATCCAGCAACTTTCAAGCCAACACTTTAACCAGTGTAGGACGTCATTGTAAATAAGAATTTGTTCTTAACCGACTTGCCTAAAAAAAAAACTTTTACCGGTACGCCAAGAGATCTCAACCTTTTGATGAGGTCGCTAGGTGTTGGGTTAAAGTACTGTTTGTACTGCAAGTCTCCTGGAAATACACAAAGACTGATCATGAGGATGTGTAAGACTTCACTGTATGCCTGAGATTGCCAGCTGTCATAATGAGCCATGTACGGAAGAGATTCAGTTTTTACCACAGTCAAGGAGTTTAACCATACAAGAACCACATTCATCTGTAAATAGAAAAGGATACAGTAGACTGGTATGCGTTTTGTTACACTCAGAGTAAATCATGGGGCATTGAGTTCGACTGTCAGCAAAGGTGTGAAAAGTTTGTAAACAGTCTAGTCGTGTGTTGTTGTATATGATCACCTACAGTTGTGCTGTTGAGAAGACAAGCACTGCCAACTACACTCTGAATAGGTTCAAAGAGTGTACTAACAGCACCTATATCCCCCATGACAAAGAACTGACTGCAAGGGTGTGAAAAGTATGAGGAGCTTGTGGATTGGTGATGTTGTTTTCTCAAAAGGGGGTTTTGCTTTCATAAATACCTTTGGCTGTCCTGGCTTTTTTTGCATCCCACATTCTCATTATGCTCCGGGATAGCATGATGTGTCACGTTCGTCGTATGAATGAGACCAAGGCGCAGCGTACATTCTTATTTATTTAAAGAATGAACACTGAACAAAATGAACCGTGACGCTATACAAACAAGTGCTGCCAGGCAACTACACATAGACAAGAACCCACAAACACCAAAGGGAAATGGCTACCTAAATATGATCCCCAATCAGAGACAACGATAAACAGCTGCCTCTGATTGGGAACCATATCAGGCCACCGTAGACATACAAATCACCTAGACCTACAAAAACCCTAGACATACAAAAAAAACTAGACAATACAAAAACTAGCGTACCCACCCTAGTCACACCCTGACCTAACCAAAATATAAAGAAAACAGATATCTCAGGTCAGGGCGTGACATGATGTGTCTGCAGCAGGATTAGTCTGTAGGACACCCACTAGACAGTGATTAGCTAACATTTTACTACTTTGTCCCAAACAAGGTACTATATCCACCCATCCCCCCATGTCAATAGATCATGCATACTAACAACCTTCACACACAATACCCACCACCAACAGACACCAATTAGTCACCCACATTATCCCTTCCTCTGCTTTTCTCCAATTTACATTTCAAGTTACAAATCTCATCACCAGATAGCAGCTGGCTAATTACATTGATTTGCTTTGGAATTTCTAGCCAGCAAATTATGGAAGCTAGCTATGTAGATTTTGGTTTAGATAAACAAATGAAGATTGCTAGCTAGTTAGCTAAGTTAGCTACGTTACCTCTGCTTGACTTCGTTCATCTACTCTTTCCCCTCTAGAACTTAGAGTTCCATGGAGTGATGCGGTTCTACTTTGAGGACCATGTTGCAGGGAACGTTGCCACCAAGTGCCTGCGTATCAGCAGCACCACCACCACTGGCGAGGTTATTGAAACACTGTCAGAGAAGTTCAGACCGGACATGAAGATGTTGAATACTCCCTATTTCCTGTTTGAGGTCCATGCTAACAAGGGTAAGATGGATGGATGGATGGACAGACGGATGGCTGGATGGATGGATACATTAATTAAAGAGTACACTTGGGGGCAGGGCATTTGTGAACAATCCTATATTTTGAATAGATTGAGTGTATTATCTGGTAAATTTGTTCATGTTACTCTCCCACTCTTCGCCCTGGTAACCATGGCAGAAGAACGGCAGCTGGACCTGAGTGAAAAGCCTCTGGTTGTGCAGCTGAACTGGAACACACACAACAGGGAGGGCCGCTTCGTACTCAAGAAGGATAAGGACATTATTGTACATGTGACTGACTGCTTACTGTATTTATAATTGAGCAGAATTTGCTCAGTTAAAAATTACTTTTCATGCCCGACCTAGCTTGAATGTCAAGGCAAGGAAAGCAATTTAGCTGGCAAGAGTTAATGCTTTGATTTCCCACTGTAGTGTTGTGTCTCTCTGTGTGATTATGTGGCCTTTATCCATACAGGACAACAGCCCAGAGAAAAAGAAGGGAGGCATGATCCAGAACTTCAAGAGGACACTGTCGAGGAAAGAGAAGAAGAAGGAGAAGAAGAAGACGGGAGATGATGCTGTTAACCACTCGGCAAAGCCTAATGGGTCCACTATGAGGAAAGAGAATGGGTAGGTCTACGCCAATTAATTCATTAGCAAACAGAGAAGCATGACAGTAAAATCTTTATTTTAAATTTTTACTTTTTTTAACTCCAAGCACCCCCACTCTGGTTCACAAAAGTTAATGTTCAATGTTAAGTCTCAAGTTATAGGTATAGTCTTCTCTCCACTGCAGGCAGATATCAGCTTCTGTACCTGTGGAGAAGTCCTGGACCAACAAGGATATTGTTTCTAACCCTGACACAACAGAATGCAAGAAAAGTTCCACGTGGCGAAGCATGGTCCGGAAGCATAACCAGCAACAAGACTATGGAACAAGGAATGAAAGGTAAACATGACCCCAAGTAATGTAAACATTTACATTTATTGACATGACCTTGTCTTCTGTGTGTGACAAAAATTTGCACGTTTCTGGCATCTCTTGAAGCTTAATAAAATGGCTACTGTGGCTTTTGTTTTTTCATGATTCCTGTTTTGAGATATTGTTGAAGTGACTATAGGCTGGACAACTGAAATGATTACATCTTGTCTTAACAGAGATCAGGACAACATGGACCAACTTGCACTTCCAGTTGGTATTAAATTCAGGGAAAATTGTAAGTAATTCAATTTGACCATTGTAGTAGCACTGTAGTAGCACATTGTAATAACACATAGTAATAACATAAAATATAAAACAATAAGTTTGTTGTCAGTCTCATTATCATCCTGTATTAATCTGCTGTCCTCTACTGGTGTCCCTCTGTCATAACAGCTGAGGACCCCTTCCTCTCTGCAGTCATCAACTACACCAACAGTTCCACTGTCCACTTCAAGCTCTCCCCTGCCTACGTCCTGTACATGGCCGGACGCTTCGTCCTCCACCGCCATTATAGTCACAGTCAGGAGACATCACAGAGTCATCGCCCCTCAGAGCACGCACACAGAGTCACCGCTACTGTCAACAAGATGGTAGCCATGACTGAGGTGGTCATCCAGGCAAGTGAGACCATGCATGCACCATCACAAGTTTGACTGTGACTTATACAGCTCAACTGGAAAGAGCATGCCTCTACTACTTCATGGGTTCATTATGGTTTTGGTAACACTTTGGCCTGAAGGGATACTTAAGCAATACGGTTCGAGTGGGTGTGGTATATGCCAATACGCTGTACCATGGCTATGGGCTGTTCTTATGCACAACGAAATGTGGAGTGCCTGGACACAGCCCTTAGCTGTGGTATATTTGCCATATATCACAAACCCCATACACAGTCAAATAGTATCTCACAAGCTACAATAATGAACTAAATGGGTTCATAAGCATAAGTCATCACCTCCCAGTCTTAGAAACAACATGACAAATAAAACGCGTCCAGCTTCTAGAATGGTCGTTTCTACCAGTGATCCTAGCAAGCATTTGTTCATAAGATGCTACTTCTAAAATTGATTCTATCCATTGTTTCATAGTAGGAGTGGCATGACCCTTCCAAATTCTAAGAATTACTCTAGCTGCTGTAACCATACAGTGATCAGTGCAAATTCCTCATTTGACACCCAAAAGTACTCATTACATTTTCAATTCTTAGCAGTACAGGAAAGTGGTCAAATTCACACACTTATCAAGGGAACATCCCGGTCATCCCTACTGCCTCTGATCTGGTGGACTCACTAAGCACAATGCTTCGTTTGTAAATTATGTCTGGGTGTTGGAGTGTACCCCTGGTTTTAAAAACAAGAAAATGATGCCACCTGGTTTGCTTGATATACGGAAGTTGAAATGATTTTTGATATTGATATTTTAGCAATTACATTTACTTTTGATACTTAGGTATATTTCAAACAAAATACTAATAGACTTTTACTCAAGTAGTATTTTACTAGGTGACTTTCACTTTTACTTGAGTCATTTTCTACTAAGGTATCTTTACTTTTACTTAAGTATGACAATTGGGTACTTTTTCCACCACTGGATATTTCAAAACAACCTTCCAGAAAGGTAGCACTAAAGTACACTCCCTTATGGACTACCGAAGTGCGCAGCGGTCTAAGGCACTACATTTCAGTGCAAGAGGTGTCCCTGGTTTGAATCCAGGTTGCATCCCATCCTACCGTGATTGGGAGTCCCATAGGGCGGTGCACAGTTGTCTGGGTTTGGCTGGCGTAGGCTGCCATTGTAAATAAGAATTTGTTCCTAACTGACTTGCCTGGTTAAATAAAGGTAAAATTAAAATTGTGTGAAAGAATTTCCCAGTGTCTTTTTGGCATTTCCAACACAGAGAATTGTTGGTCAGCCCCATCTTATAAAGCCTTGTTGGGGTCCAATAAAATCTATGTAGTATCTTATACTGAGTAGGTTTCCCCCTGACTTCTCTTATGTTCCTCCTTGGACAAGATCTTCAACCAGGTATCATCCTCAATTTCACACTTAAGGTCAATTTGGCATATTGTTCTGAGGTTTTTACAGTCTTTACTCTGCAGATGACTAAATATTGAGTAAAAAATGGCTGCTTTATGTTTGGGTAATTCCAGTTACTCAGCTATTGGGTTCTTTCCTGGATTTAGTTGATAGCTGGTTGTGGACCACAACCATTTTAATCACATTGATCTTTCTGCATTTTTATAAATTTGTCTTAATCTTGACTACTAGTGGCTCAGAATGTAGTCTTAATACCCAAATATTTCATCCCAGTAGGAACCCATTTAATATTGCATTTGGTAACAGTTCCAGAGTAACATATGGCATTAATTGACATTGCTTCCAATTTATTCAAATTTATTTTGTAGCCTAACAAATAGAATATGATTCAATACAAGTAAGTTCATGTTACAAGTAAGTAATTGTGGTACTGTTCAGAAGAGACTGCATGAATCAGGCCTTCATGGTTGAATTGGTGCAAATAAACCCCTACTAAAGGACACCAAGTAATAAGAAGAGACTTGCTTTGGCCAAGAAACACGAGCATTATACATTAGACCGGTGGAAATCTGTTCTTTGGTCTGATGAATCCAAATTTGAGTTTTTTGGTTCCAACCGCCGTGAGACGCAGAATAGGATGATCTCTGCTATTTATTTAGAATTCAAGGCACACTTAACCAGCATGGCTACCACAGCAATATGCAGCGATACCATGCATGCCAGTCTCTCTTAGCTAAGAGTTGCGTCACATCTTGTTCTTCTAAGAAACATTATTGTATTGGAAATTCCAAATTGTTTGCTAGTCAACTTACACACAGCACTGACATACCTTAAGGGAACATTTCGGCATTTCGTGTATGATCAGTGAGAAAGTCCATATTGCAAATGTACGGTCCCTTACTAGACGTCCGAAATCGTTTGTAAAATTCGCGGTCGGCGTCGGGCCGTGCGGTAGGGCCAGACCTACCGGGAAGTCATCAAATGAACTTTGTCGGACATTCGGTTTCCGTTTTATAAAATAAACAAGTTTTTGAGCGTTTTTCCGCTGTCCCGGAATTTCCCACAAGAGGGCATACGGAATCATATGGCAATTTGGCAAAACATCACGAATCACGACGGGGCCTTATCTCGAAAACGGAAAATATTTCGAAGCCGAAACTCGGTGAGCGTAGGTTTGGCATAATGGGCAGTTGGCCCCGAACAAGATGGCGTCCAGGCCTCGACGGTTTTTGAGTTATGGCCGTTTTTCTGGGATTAAAGGTCCTAAATGGAAATAGAGAAATTATTTTTCCACTTCAGGTCAAAGTCAAGGAGCCTCCGGTGTCAATAAAAAAAAAAACAGCCATTTATCTATCGTCATTTAAGAGAAACGGAACAATGACATCTTGGTGATGGTCACAAATAGGCGTTTTTTTTTTTCAACGGTTACAGATCCAGTTGCAGGGTGTTCATACGAATCTTTTTAAAGTGTGCTGCGGAGCTCTGCGACATTTCTGTGATTTTCTATGATTTTCTGAAATAACACACACATACTAAACCCTCCGTAAATAACTCAGTTCTTAACGTAAAGACTTAAAACTCAGGATTCTGTAAAAGCATACCCCAATGAGGATATGTGGTTAATTATAGCTTCCTGTGCCAACCGGAAGTGCCTTAAATGGTGTCTCAGGGGCTGTTTCGAAGGGTTAAAAAAGTCAGATCTGTCCAAAACTTCATATATGTGATTAGGCAACCCCCATGAACTGTAAATCAGTCATTTTTCCCCAAAAAAATCAAAGGAAAAAAAAATCACACTAAAACACAACTTGAATGGAGGGACGTATTGGGGTGCGTAGAGACAGACAGTGGCTGCAATAGTTAGCTTTGTTCGAGCTAAAAAAGAACCGTCAGACCTAGAGTTCCGAAACTTTAGAAACCTGTTCTAGACCTCCGGTCGATGGTGCGTGGTGAGTTACGTGGCTCTAGACGGTTCTCGGACCGAGAAACAGCCTCGTACATTTGCAATACCTTCAATTCATTTTGACCATTACAAAAATGACGACGTTTAGAAAAGTCTCAGAGACGCAAGGCTAGGTGCATTGAAACCGGCTCGGCCCATAGAGACGGACCCCAACGTTTCTGTCCGATAGCTCGTTCAAGGACCCCGTAGGAAGGCATGGAAAAAAGTGGATTTTCAGCACCAATTAGGGTTTTTCTCGGACGCCAAATGACCTATCGAGCCGAAACTCGGGATTCGGGGTCGCCTCACATAGGACTTCACATAATGTCCGAACTGGACCCGCAGCTAGAACGTAACTATGTGTTTTACCTTTTTATTATGTTTTAAACTAAAGGCGCTGTGAATTATGGGACTGCTCTGACATATGTGATAGTTGGCTTCTAAATGAGTAGTAAAAAGTGGGTTTGGTGTCATAATGACATCTAATTGACTGATGGACACTGACTTGCTAGTTGACTTTTGTGCATTTGCAATATGTTTAAACGGAGAGGGACCATCACCAAAATGGCATTCTGAAATCAACACAAAAAATGGCATCACCATAGTCTCCAGACTGTGCTGAGTTCAACGAGCTATCCCGCTTGACCGTAGCTCGCTCGGTCTAAGCGCAACGACCATTAGAAAAGTAGGCCCAAAATGAAGCCTGCCCCACAATGTCATTTGCTTTTGAGTGACAGTGAGAGAACCGTTAGGGTGAGAAGAAAAATTCCACCACATGAATGTTCCTAAGGTCCTCCCGATCTGTACAAGCCTAACCTTGACCGTGTGGCATTAACCCTTAAGAGTAAAACAGTGTTTTTTGATCTCACAGATTACAGTGTCATCTCTCCCCATAGGAATACATTGCCTGCACCCCTAATTTCAACCTGAAGTCTATATGGGTTATGAATGCCGTATGAACCTGTCTTCGGTACCAGTCCATCAGGCCACTATGAGGTCTACCTGTGTTGATTCTAAGCTTCCTGGACCAACCGGAAGTGGTTAAAATGCCCCTAAAAGTGTTTACCCATACCCTGCCTGCAGTTTGACATACATAGTGCATTCAACCCTGTGTAAATCAGTCAGTTCTTAACGTAAGGACTTAAAACTCAGGATTCTGTAACAGCATACCCCAATGAGGATATGTGGTGATTTATAGCTTCCTGTGCCAACCGGAAGTGCCATAACTGGTGTCTCAGGGGCTGTTTCGAGGGGTTAAAAAAGTCTGATCTTTCCAAAACTTCATATGTGTGATTAGGCAACCCCCATGAACTGTAAATCAGTCATTTTTCCCAAAAAAAATCAAAGGAAAAAAAAATCACACTAAAACACAAGTTGGATGGAGGGACGTATTGGGGTGCGTAGAGACAGACAGTGGCTGCAATAGTTAGCTTTGTTGGAGCTAAAAAAGAACCGTCGGACCTAGAGTTCCGAAACTTTAGAAACCTGTTCTAGACCTCCGGTCGATGGTGCGTGGTGAGTTACGTGGCTCTAGACGGTTCTCGGACCGAGAAACAGCTTCGTACATTTGCAATACCTTCAATTCATTTTGACCATTACGAAAATGACGACGTTTAGAAAAGTCTCAGAGACGCAAGGCTAGGTGCATTGAAACCGGCTCGGCCCATAGAGACGGACCCCGACGTGCCTGTCCGATAGCTCGTTCAAGGACCCCGTAGCAAGGCATGGAAAAAAGTGGATTTTCAGCACCAATTAGGGTTTTTCTCGGACACCAAATGACCTATCGAGCCGAAACTCGGGATTCGGGGTCGCCTCACATAGGCCTTCACATAATGTCCGAACTGGACCCGCAGCTAGAACGTAACTATGTGTTTTACCTTTTTATTATGTTTTAAACCGAAGGCGCTGTGAATTATGGGACTGCTCTGACATATGTGATAGTTGGCTACTAAATGAGTAGGAAAAAGTGGGTTTGGTGTCAATTGATATCCATTTGGTGTCATAATGACATCTAATTGACTGATGGACACTGACTTGCTAGTTGACTTTTGTACATTTGCAATATGTTTAAACGGAGAGGGACCATCACCAAAATGGCATTCTGAAATCAACACAAAAAATGGCATCACCATAGTCTCCAGACTGTGCCGAGTTCAAGGAGACGCCCCGCTTGACCGTAGCTCGTTCTGAGTGCAGCAAACTTGAAAAAAAGAAGGCCCAAAATGAAGCCTGCACCACAATGTCATTTGATTTTGGGTGGCAGTGAGAGAACCGTTAGGGTGAGAAGCACAATTCCACCACATGAATGTTCCTAAGGTCCTCCCGATCTGAACAAGCCTAACCTTGACCGTGTGGCATTAACCCTTCACAGTAAAACAGGGTTTTTTGATCTCACAGATTACAGTGACATCTCTCCCCATAGGAATACATTGCCTGCACCACAAAATTCAACCTGAAGCCTATATGGGTTATGAATGCCGTATGAACCTGTCTTCGGTACCAGTCCATCAGGCCACTATGAGATCTACCTGTGTCGAATCTAAGCTTCCTGGAGCAACCGGAAGTGGTTAAAATGCCCCTAAAAGTGTTTACCCATACACTGCCTGCAGTTTGATAGACATAGTGCATTCAACCCTGTGTAGATCAGTCAATTCTTAACGTAAAGACTTAAAACTCGGGATTCTGTAAGTGGCTATGTAAATCAAGACATGTGTTTACTTATAGCTTCCTGTGCCAACCGGAAGTGCCTTTAATTGGGTCACACTCTCTGTTTCGAAGGGTTAAAAAAGTCACATCTCTCCAAAACTTCATATGTGTGACTAGGTAACCCTTCTGAACTGTAAATCAGTCATTAATCCCAACAGATGTCAAAGAAAAGCTCCCTCACACACACACAGGAAGGATGGAGTGATAAAGTGCGGTGCTTAAAGACACAGAGAGCAGGAAATGGCATTACCATAATCCCTAGGCCGTACCGAGTTCAGCGAGATATCCCGCTTGACCGTAGCTCGCTCGGTCTAGGCGCAGCGAGCATTAGAATAGTAGGCCCAAAATGAAGCCTGCACCACAATGTCATTTGCTTTTGGGTGACAGTGAGAGAACCGTTAGAGTGAGAAGAAAAATTGCACCACATGAATGTTCCTAAGGTCCTCCCGATCTGAACAAGCCTAACCTTGACCGTGTGGCATTAACCCTTAACAGTAAAACAGTGTTTTTTGATCTCACAGATTACAGTGTCATCTCTCCCCATAGGAATACATTGCCTGCACCCCTAATTTCAACCTGAGGCCTATGTGGGTTATGAATGCCGTATGAACCTGTCTTCGGTACCAGTCCATCAGGCCACTATGAGGTCTACCTGTGTTGATTCTAAGCTTCCTGGACCAACCGGAAGTGGTTAAAATGCCCCTAAAAGTGTTTACCCATACACTGCATGCAGTTTGATAGACATAGTGCATTCAACCCTGTGTAGATCAGTCAATTCTTAACGTAAGGACTTAAAACTCAGGATTCTGTAACAGCATACCCCAATGAGGATATGTGTTGATTTATAACTTCCTGTGCCAACCGGAAGTGCCATAATTGGTGTCTTAGGGGCTGTTTCGAAGGGTTAAAAAAGTCTGATCTTTCCAAAACTTCATATGTGTGATTAGGCAACCCCCATGAACTGTAAATCAGTCATTTTTCCCAAAAAAATTCAAAGGAAAAAAAAATCACACTAAAACACAACTTGGAAGGAGGGACGTATTGGGGTGCGTAGAGACAGACACTGGCTCCAATAGTTAGCTTTGTTGGAGCTAAAAAAGAACCGTCGGACCTAGAGTTCCGAAACTTTAGAAACCTGTTCTAGACCTCCCGTAGATGGTGCGTGGTGAGTTACGTGGCTCTAGAAGGTTCTCGGACCGAGAAACAGCCTCGTACATTTGAAATAACTTCAATTCATTTTTGCATCACGAAAATGACGACATTTAGAAATGTCCCAGAGTCGCAAGACTAGGTGCATTGCAAACGTCTCGGCCCATATAGACAGACCCCAACGTTTCTGTCCAATAGCTCATTCAAGGACCCCGTAGCAAGTCATGGAAAATAGTGGATTTTCAGCACCAATTAGGGTTTTTCTCGGACACCAAATGACCTATCGAGCCGAAACTTGGGATTCGGGGTCGCCTCAGCTAGGCCAACACATAACATAAGAAATGGACCCGCAGCTAGAACGTAACTACGTGTTTTATGGTTTTTTTATGGTTTGAACCGAAGGGGTTGTGAATTTTGGGCCAGCTCTGAAGTATGTAATAGTTGGCTACTAAACGAGTTGGAAAAAGTGGGTTTGGTGTCAGTTTGTATCAGTTTGGTGGTCAGAATGATATCTAATTGACTGATAGACTCTTGTCCACTTGACTCTTGTACATTTGCAATATGATCCTATAGTGAAAAAACATCACCAAAAGCGACATTCTGAAATCAACCCAAACGAGCGATTGAGATGACCCAGAATCACTGCAAAGCCATCCCGAGTTCATCGGGCCAGTCAATTTCACATTCCTGCAAGATTTTTATAGCATGACAAATTCGTGATGGTACCTGCCCTTTAAAACATATTGCAAATGCACAGTGACTTTGAAAAAGTAAGAAACAAAAAAAAATACATCTAAAAAATTTTGAGCATGACAAATTCGTGATGGTACCTGCCCATTGAAACATATTGCAAATGCACAGTGACTTTGAAAAAGTAAGGAAACATAAACAAAAAAAATCCAAAATTTTTATTTTTGGGTGACCAGTTGCACGTGCATTTGCAATATGATTCTATAGTGAAAAAACATATTGCAAATGCACAGTGACTTTGAAAAAGTAAGGAAACATAAACAAAAAAAATCTAAAATTTTTTGGGGGGGATGACCAGTTGCATGTGCATTTGCAATATGATTCTATAGTGAAAAAACATATTGCAAATGCACAGTGACTTTGAAAAAGTAAGGAAAAATAAAAAAAATCTAAATTTTTTTTGGGGGGATGACCAGTTGCACGTGCATTTGCAATATGATTCTATAGTGAAAAAACATATTGCAAATGCACAGTGACTTTGAAAAAGTAAGGAAAAATAAACAAAAAAAATCTAAAATTTTTTTGGGGGGATGACCAGTTGCACGTGCATTTGCAATATGATTCTATAGTGAAAAAACATATTGCAAATGCACAGTGACTTTGAAAAAGTAAGGAAACATAAACAAAAAAAATCTAAATTTGTTTTGGGGGGATGACCAGTTGCATGTGCATTTGCAATATGATTCTATAGTGAAAAAACATATTGCAAATGCACAGTGACTTTGAAAAAGTAAGAAACAAAAAAAAATACATCTAAAAAATTTTGAGCATGACAAGTTCGTGATGGTACCTGCCCATTGAAACATATTGCAAATGCACAGTGACTTTGAAAAAGTAAGGAAACATAAACAAAAAAAATCCAAATTTTTTATTTTTGGGTGACCAGTTGCACGTGCATTTGCAATATGATTCTATAGTGAAAAAACATATTGCAAATGCACAGTGACTTTGAAAAAGTAAGGAAACATAAAAAAAATCTAAATTTTTTTGGGGGGGATGACCAGTTGCATGTGCATTTGCAATATGATTCTATAGTGAAAAAACATATTGCAAATGCACAGTGACTTTGAAAAAGTAAGGAAACATAAAAAAAATCTAATTTTTTTTTGGGGGGATGACCAGTTGCATGTGCATTTGCAATATGATTCTATAGTGAAAAAACATATTGCAAATGCACAGTGACTTTGAAAAAGTAAGGAAAAATAAACAAAAAAAATCTAAAATTTTTTTTGGGGGATGACCAGTTGCACGTGCATTTGCAATATGATTCTATAGTGAAAAAACATATTGCAAATGCACAGTGACTTTGAAAAAGTAAGGAAACATAAAAAAAAAAATCTAAAATTTTTTTGGGGGGATGACCAGTTGCATGTGCATTTGCAATATGATTCTATAGTGAAAAAACATATTGCAAATGCACAGTGACTTTGAAAAAGTAAGAAACAAAAAAAAATACATCTAAAAAATTTTGAGCATGACAAATTCGTGATGGTACCTGCCCATTGAAACATATTGCAAATGCACAGTGACTTTGAAAAAGTAAGGAAACATAAACAAAAAAACATCAACACATTTTTTGGGTAACCAGTTGCATATTTTAGATCACAAGATGACAAAGGTATAGTTTGAGCAAAGTAAAGCTTGAATTTTGAGCATGACAAATTCGTGATGGTACCTGCCCATTAAAACATATTGCAAATGCACAGTGACTTTGAAAAAGTAAGAAACAAAAAAAAATACATCTAAAATTTTTTGAGCATGACAAATTCGTGACGGTACCTGCCCATTGAAACATATTGCAAATGCACAGTGACTTTGAAAAAGTAAGGAAACATAAACAAAAAAACATCAACACATTTTTTGGGTAACCAGTTGCATATTTTAGATCACAAGATGACAAAGGTATAGTTTGAGCAAAGTAAAGCTTGAATTTTGAGCATGACAAATTCGTGATGGTACCTGCCCATTAAAACATATTGCAAATGCACAGTGACTTTGAAAAAGTAAGAAACAAAAAAAAATACATCTAAAATTTTTTGAGCATGACAAATTCGTGACGGTACCTGCCCATTGAAACATATTGCAAATGCACAGTGACTTTGAAAAAGTAAGGAAACATAACATCAACACATTTTTTGGGTAACCAGTTGCATATTTTAGATCACAAGATGACAAAGGTATAGTTTGAGCAAAGTAAAGCTTGAATTTTGAGCATGACAAATTCGTGATGGTACCTGCCCATTAAAACATATTGCAAATGCACAGTGACTTTGAAAAAGTAAGAAACAAAAAAAAATACATCTAAAAATTTTTGAGCATGACAAATTCGTGACGGTACCTGCCCATTGAAACATATTGCAAATGCACAGTGACTTTGAAAAAGTAAGGAAACATAAACAAATGGACATAATGAAATCATCATTTTTTTTTTCCCGGTTACCAGTTGCACGCGCATTTGCAATATGATTCTATAGTGGACATGATTCAAATGGACATGATGAAATCAACACAACGAGTGATGGAAATGAACAACTATCACTGCCCGGCCGTCCCGAGTTCATCAGTTCAGTCAATTTTGGCCCCCCAAAAAATTGACTTTGGACTTTGACTTTTGACTTCCTATGAAATCATATTGCAAATGGACAAATCATATTCCTTATGCACAAGTAAAAAAAAAAATTATAATAATGATAATAAAGTATGACTAAAGTATGTTGATAAAGTTCTTATACATGTGTAATTGACACAAAAATTGAAAGAATTTTGAAAAACGGTCCAGAAAGCACTTTTTTAAGGATGTGTGAAGTTTTTTACCAAATTTTGACATTTTTGACTTTTGACTTTTGACTTCCTATGAAATCATATTCCAAATGGAGAAAACATATGCCTTATGCACAAGTAAAAAAAAAAAAAAAAAAGGATAATAAAGTATGACTAAAGTATGTTGATAAAGTTCTTATACATGTGTAATTGACATAAAAATTGAAAGAATTTTGAAAAACGGTCCAGAAAGCACTTTTTTAAGGATGTGTGAAGTTTTTTACCAAATTTTGACATTTTTGACTTTTGACTTTTGACTTCCTATGAAATCATATTGCAAATGTACAAAACATATGCCTTATGCGCATGTAATTAAAATAAAAAAAAATATGATAAAAAAATTGGACAAAAGTATATTCATACAGCTCTTACACATGTGTAATTGACAAAAAAATCGAAAGAATTTCGAAAAAAGGCCCAGAAAGCACTTTTTTAAGGGGTGAAAAGTTTTTGAAAAAAATATCCTTTTTTCAAAAAATTTCTTTTGGATGTTGACTTGGGTTACATTTCCAATATGAAAAACCCCGGTGGAGCGCACTCGCCCCCTGTTGGATTTTTGAGGTGTTACAATTGGCAATTGCCATATGGCATTTGCCATATACTTTACACGAATCAACGCCGCTTTGGGTGGTATTGGACATCGTGTATATGGTTTGTCCAATGCCAATATCTTGCCATTCATTTTTGTACAATTCAGGGGGGTATTCCCTTACACACACAACTACCCCACCAGATATGCCACCAGGAGTCTTTTCGCAATCCCCAGGTCCAGAACAAATTCAAGGAAACATACAGTATTATACAGAGCCATGAGTGCATGGAACTCCCTTCCATCTTTTATAGGGCAAGTGAACAACAAAAAACAAATAAATCAACACCTCGCAGGACAATGTCTCCCCATGAGACCTACTTGTTGTGTGTATGTACTAACATGCATGTGTAACTTATAGATTCAAACACACACACACACACTACATGTTTTTTTTTTTTAAATGTATGTAAATTGTAAAGTCTTTTGTTTGTAATTATTTTTCATTATGTGTCAGACCCCAGTAAGATTAGCTGTCGCCATTGTCATCGGCTAATGGGGATCCTAATAAATAAAATAAATATACCACGGCTGTTAGCTAATCAGCATTCAGGGCTCGAACCACCCAGTTTATAATGCTTGATAACTTGTTACAAGCATGCATGACACTTTATAATGTCTCATAATAAGGCTTATAAAATGTCCATATTTATTCCATCTTGGTCTTTCTCTCTCTCCCTTCCAGAAGCAGAAGTCCATAGCTGGTGCTGTAGCCTTCTGGATGGCCAATGCCTCAGAGCTCCTGAACTTCCTAAAGCAGGACAGAGATCTAAGCCCCATCACTCTGCAGGCTCAGGAGAACCTGGCACACCTGGTGTACAAAGCTTTCAAGTAAGACATTACATATAGCACTTCTTATCTCTTCTAATCTATGTAATTTACTCTGACTTCAGTAAATAAGGAATTCAGTAAATAAGGATTGTAGCTGCTGTTCTACTGTGAAGACTTTGAACTGAGCACATAAGTGATCTTCCCTCACCAGTCCTGATGTTGTACAGTATTGATAAAGCCCCCTGCCCCCCTGCCCCCCTGTCTTTCTGTCCTTTGTTCATCAAGGTGTTTGACTCAGTGTCTGCTGGCTGATCTGAGCAGACACTTGCCAGAATTCCTTAT
Organism: Oncorhynchus clarkii lewisi; assembly: GCF_045791955.1. Lineage (NCBI taxonomy): Eukaryota > Metazoa > Chordata > Actinopteri > Salmoniformes > Salmonidae > Oncorhynchus > Oncorhynchus clarkii. The sequence continues at coordinate 25,872,364 of NC_092165.1, read as the reverse complement.
TTATCCTGAGGGGAGTCAATCACCTGCAGGAATAGGTACACCATGAATGTTAACCACAACACAATCTAATTATAACCTCTAACTTATTTTGTTTTAACCCGCAGCTTCCATATGTTAGTTTTGATCCAGTAGATATAGAACCATCATATTAGCATGAAAATCAACACCAGTGTGCTTATTTTCAATGTTTTTTAAAAGTTTGTTTCAAAACTTTTGGTCACTCGATCCTCCCTCCACCAGAGGGCGTACTGCAAACCTTGATGGGTGCCATGTCTCTGCTGCGTCGCTGTCGAGTCAACGCTGCCCTCACCATCCAGCTGTTCTCCCAACTCTTCCACTCCATCAGTGCCTGGCTCTTCAACAGGTGAGAGAGGCAGACATACAGTAGTTGAGGCTTTTAAATCATGTTTTGAAAACCCACCCTTTTAGCCTGGCCTTTAATCACCAATATTTTACTCATCTTTTTTGTTTCATGCTCTTTTATTAATCTCTTTTATTTCTTTGTCTTGTTTTAATCTCCCTGTTTTTCATGATTTTATTGTAAAGTGTGTCATTTTAAATGCACTTTAAATCATGTTTGATTTGATTCAACAGGCTGCTGAGCCCCAGCCCCCAGGGAGAGGCCTGCTCCCTGGGCCTTAGGTCCCACTACTGGGGGGCCACAATCCGCCAGAGGCTTAGCCTGGTGGAGGACTGGGCAGAGAGGCAAGGTCTGGAGCTCGCCGCAGACTGCCACCTCAGCCGCATCATACAGGTGGGTGACTTTATTTTAGTTTATTTGACCAGGTTAGTCAAATGTGTCTAAATTCCTCAAGGTGGGCGTTTTTATGCTAGTTCCTATGTCACAGTAGGGCTGTTTAAAGGTCCAATGCAGCCGTTTTTATCTCAATATCAAATCATTTCTGGGTAACAATTAAGTACTGTTTGTTTTAAATTCAAACGGTCAAAAAGAAACAAAAATAGCTTCTCAGCAAAGAGCAAATTCTTAAGCAAAAATGTAACTAAGACAAAGTTATTTTACAGTAAACAGACTTTCAGCATGCTTATAGGGAAGGGCACTCAACATGCTTGGCACTGACACAAATGACTGATGATTGGCTGAAAGAAGATTGTGGCAGCTGTTTTGTTAGACTTTAGTACAGCTTTTGATGTCATTGATCATAACCTATTGCTGAAAAACTTAAGTGTTATGGATTTGCATCCTCTGCCTTATTATGGATTGCGAGTTACCTACTGTATCTAATAGAACACAGAGGGTTTTCATTAATGGAATTATCTCTCATGCAAATTCAGTTGAATGTGGTGTACCGCAGGGCAGCTGGCTAGGGCCATTATCGTTTTCTGTTTTTACAAATGACCTTTCACTGACCTTGAATAAAGTCTGTGTGTCTTTGTACACTGACGGCTCAACAGTATACATGTCGGCTGCAACAGTAAAATAAATAACTGAGACATTTAACATAGAGATCCAGTCAGTTTTAGAATGGGTGACTAGCATTAGGCTGGTGCTAAATATCAAAAAAACTAAAAGCATAATTTTTCAGACAAATCACTCGCTCGATGCTAAACCTTGTTTAGATCTATTATTGAATAATATGGCTAATGAGCAAGTTGAAGGGACAAAACTGCTGGGTGTAACCCTAGATAGCGAGCTTTCATGGTCAAAACATATAGAATCAATGGTTGCTAAAATGGGAAGAGGTCTGTCCATGATAGGGTGTTGCTCTGCCTTCTTAACATCTTAGTTGAACAGGCAGGTCCTACAGGCCCTAGTTTTGTCGCACCTGGACTACTGCCCAGCTGTGTGGTCATGTGCGGCAAAGAAGGACAGTTGGTCCAGAACAAAGCAGCACATATCACACTTAGATGTACACAGAGGGAACGTTGAGGAAAGTTGAGGAGAGGTATTGATGTGTTGAAGTTACCGAACCCCGAACTCTGATGAGGGCAGCTTGTCTGTTGAAACGTTGGTTATTAAATTATTGCATCTGAGCTCCTAGAGTGTGCAGAAGTTGCAGCAGTGTTCAAGCAGTTGGCAAGCAGTTCGGACACACATCAGTACAACACAAGACATGCAACCAGAGGTCTCTTCACAGTCCCCAGGTCCAGAACAGATAATGGGAAACGCACAGAATTAAATAAAGCCATGACTACATGGAACTCTCTGCTACCCCAGGTAACTCAAACTAGCAATAAAACCAGTGTAAAATAACAGATAACACAAAGGGGACTGTGAAGAGACAGACATTTTATATACAGTTGAAGACGGAAGTTTGATGTCTGAAAATGATTTCATGGCTTTAGAAGCTTCTGATAGGCTAAATGACATAATTTGAGTGTGGATGTTTTCCAAGGTCAACCTTTAAACTCAGTGCCTCTTTGCTTGACATCATGGGAAAATCAAAGGACCTCCACAAGTCTGGTTCATCCTTGGTAGCAATGTCCAAATGCCTGAAGGTACCATGTTCATCTGTACAAACAATAGTACGCAAGTACAGTATAAACACCATGGGACCACACAGCCGTCATACCGCTCAGGAAAGAAAGCATTCTGTGTCCTAGAGATGAACGTACTTTGGTGCGAAAAGTGCAAATCAATCCCAGAACAACAGCAAAAGACCCTGTGAAGATGCTGGAGGAAACAGGTACAAAAGTATCTATATACACAGTAAAACGAGTCCTATATCAACATAAATTGAAAGGCCGTTCAGCAAGAAAGAAGCCACTGCTCCAAAACCGCCATAAAAAAAAAAGACTACGGTTTGCAACTGCACATGGGGACAAAGATCGTACTTTTTGGAGAAATGTCCTCTAGTCTGATGAAACAAAAATAGAACTGTTTGGCCATAATGACCATCGTTATGTTTGGAGGAAAAAGGGGGATGCTTGCAAGCCGAAGAACACCATCCCAACCGTGAAGCCCGGGGTAGCAACATCATGTTGTGGGGGTGCTTTGCTGCAGGAGGGACTGGTGCACTTCACAAAATAGATGGCATCATGAGGATGGAAAATTATGTGGATATATTGAAGCAACATCTCAAGCCATCAGTCAGGAAGTTGAAGCTTGGTCACAAATGGGTTTTCCAAATGGACAATGACCCCAAGCATACTTCCAAAGTTTTGGCAAAATGGCTTAAGGACAACAAAGTCAAGGTATTGGAGTGGCCATCACAAAGCCTTGACCTCAACCTGATAGAAAATGAGTGGGCAGAACTGAAAAAGTGTGTGCGAGCAAGTGTGTGCGAGCCTGCAAACCTGACTCAGTTTCAAGAGCTCTGTCAGGGGGAATGGGCCAAAATTCACCCAACTTATTGTGAGAAATTTGTGGAAGGCTACCCGAAATGTTTGACCCAAGTTAAACAATTTAAAGGCAATGCTACCAAATACTAATTGTGTGTATGTTAACTTCTGACCCACTGGGAATGTGATGAAAGGAAATACAAGCTGAAATAAATCCTTCTTTCTACTATCATTCTGACATTTCACATTCTTAAAATAAAGTGGTGATCCTAGCTGACCTTAGACAGGGGAATTTTTACTAGAATTAAATGTCAGGAATTGTGAAAAACTGAGTTTAGTTTTTACATTTTTATTTCACCTTTATTTAACCAGGTAGGCAAGTTGAGAACAAGTTCTCATTTACAATTGCGACCTGGCCAAGATAAAGCAAAGCAGTTCGACACATACAACAACACACAGTTACACATGGAATAAAACAAACAAACAGTCAATAATACAGTAGAAAAATAAGTCCATATACAATGTGAGCAAATGAGGTGAGATAAGGGAGGAAAAGTTTTTAAAAAAAGGTCATGGTGGTGAAGTAAATACAATATAGCAAGTAAAACACTGGAATGGTAGATTTGCAGTGGAAGAATGTGCAAAGTAGAGATAGAAATAATGGGGTGCAAAGGAGCAAAATAAATAAATAAATACAGTAGAGGGAGAGGTAGTTGTTTGGGCTAAATTATAGATGGGCTATGTACAGGTGCAGTAATTTGTGAGCTGCTCTAACAGTTGGTGCTTAAAGTTAGTGAGGGAGATAAGTATTTCCAGTTTTTTGCCAAAGTGTATTTAAAGTGCATTTTCCAAAGTGTATGTAAACTTACAACTTAAACGGTATCTTGTCTTGTTTTTTGCACTGTACTAGATATTGTGTGTATGTACTAATGTGTATATATTTTTAATTTAACCTTTATTTAACTAGGCAAGTCAGTTTTAAGAACACATTTTTATTTACAATGGCAACCAGAGAACAGTGGGTTAACTGCCTTGTTCATGGGTAGAACGACAGATTTTTACCTTGTCACCACAGGGATTTAAGAGCGTTATCCAGCAACATTTCAGTTACTGGCCCAACGCTCTAACCACTAGGCTACCTGCCGCCCCTGTATGCTATGTGTGACTTTTTAAATGTACTGTATGTATTTCAGTCCTTGACTAATAATGTTCTGTACTATGTATTATGTCAGGCTTCATGTGGACCCCAGGAAAAGTATCTTATACTTTTGCAGCGGATAATGGGAATCCTAATAAATACCAAATATCAAGATGAGTCCTAATTGGTCTGTCATGTCACAGGCTTCTGTCTGTAACAGAATGGGGGCCTCCCTGGTCAGTACATTGTACACCATTTTTAAACCGCAGATTTTTGGAAAGACATAGCTATGGAAAATGGCTACAGTGTTGCTACAACTCTCAACAACATTGCTGCCCCGAATTCAGCTGGTGCTATCGACAAAGCTCAGTGGGAGAAGAAAGACTAATTTCTGGAGGACAATGCCAAGCTGACTCACATGCGCTTACTTGTGAATTGTTAAAGAGATGTGAACAATGCTGAATGGGTGTAAACAAAGAAGTGCTCCCTAGCAAGTGTGAAAATCTCCTTATAAATCTTTCAAGGGCATTTTCTCCTACTTGTGTGTTTACAAGTTTATCAACTTTCAAAGCAGCATAACTTTCCCATGTTTCCCTGGTCAACTACAGTGTATGATTTACCATAAAGCCAACATTAGAGATGTGCAGGAAATGTACCTTTTCTAGTTGACATTTAGAATCTCCTTTTCAAGACCTATGTTTGCCCCAACCACTTAACCCATGCCATTTATAAATATGTGTATCTTATCAGGTTCAAGGTAGTAAAGAGGTGATTTGATTGATGGATATTTTCTAGGTAACAATGCTGTTGACCATGAACAAGTATTCCATGCAAGATTCGGAGAACATCCAGAATACCTGCTTCAAGTTAAACTCCTTGCAGCTTCGAACACTGATGACAAGCTACCTCTACGATACCAACGAGCCCCGCATTGCCCCTGTGAGTACTAGCCAAGTCCTTAAATTTGTAATTAATTGTTCGTAAACATTTCTAAACATTTATGGGCATTTATAAACATTATATGCATTGTAATTCATACATGTATTGTTATATGTAGATGTATTTTATATGTATTTTTCTAAAATAAAATCAATCAACATCAAATAAATGATAAAGCATTTATAATGGCTTATAAAGTCTAACCAAAAACACAGGTTTTTCAAATATCCTTCGTGTCTTCTTCCTCTGCCCTTTCAGGGTGTGATTGACAGGGTGGTGGCGGCTGCAGAAGCCAGTGCTGATGAAATGTTGCGTAATGAAGGGCAGGACCTCCAGCTGGAGGAGGGGCCAGACCTCCACCTGCCCTTCCTGCTCCCTGAGGAAGGCTACTCCTGTGACACGGTCAATGGCATCCCGCAGGGCTTCAGAGAGTTCCTGGAACCTATCTGCCGCAAAGGTACTGTAGCTACATGCTTTTTAAAAAGAGGTTTGCTGAACTGACTAATTACTTTCAATATAAAACAGAGAATGACTTTTGTCTAAACTGGTATACAACGTCTGCCTTGTAGAGGCATTATCCGGGATGGTAAAAGGCTATATTGTAAGTAAAATGCATGATACAAATGACACAAAACAATGCACTCACTGTACAACATGCGTTGTGTGTTGTGTCTGTGAACAGTTATCTAAATAGGCTGTGCTCTCTCTTCCTTTAGGCCTCTGCACTCTGATGTCTCACCCCCAGTCTGGTGGCACCTGGACCATCTTCTTCAACCGAGCAAACAGTTTCTTTGCACAGGACGCAAACCCGGTGCATTTTTAAAAAAACATATACATATTTTTTACCATACCCTTTTCAAATGTTAATACCTCTTTCTTATTGAGATCTCTTCTCTGTTTCTTTCATTTAGCCACTGCATAGAGAACTTGAGGTTGTGACTATTACACTGACGAAACCCTTGAACAGTGGAATGGGGGTCAGCATCGTGGCGGCCAAGGTACAAATTCCTCCATCCATCTATCCATCCATCCATTCATTCACCCAATAATCAGTGACAATAGTCAATCTTTTGCCCCATCTACAGGGAGCAGGACAAGACAACCTTGGGATTTACGTCAAGTCTATCGTCAAAGGAGGACCAGCAGAAATGGTTAGTAAACTATAGTAATTCAAATAATGCCTGTTGACTGGATGCAGTATGCAATAACATTTCACATCATTTGAATGAACAGCATTGGTATCTCATTACAAATCTTATGTTCCACATGTGTTTCTATGCTGTTGTGTTGGACAGGATTGCAGGTTAACTGTTGGGGATCAGTTGCTGTGTGTGGATGGACACAGTCTCGTGGGCCTCTCACAGGAAAGGTTAGATAACATTCTAACTTTCTACTGTTCAGATCAGAGTTGAGCAGTTGGAAATCCCGCTCATGATTTCCTTTCCGCTAAAACTGCTTGTTGCTCATAGGAAAAAAAAACTGCTGCTCCTAATTCGCTCCATTCATTAAAATCACAATTTAACCAACACCCATCTATTTTTGTGACTACCTGTACCTACCATTTGGTTTTGAATTATTGAAACCAAACCATATGGATTTTAATCAACTGTAATGCGGTGCGTGCTGGTGGCAGAGAAGTCAGGCGCAGGATAATGAACTTGGTAAAAAACGGAGCTGTTTAATAAACATACAAAAAACCTCAGAAAACCAAAGTATACAAAAATAACATAATTGGGTGCAAAACCCGTCGCACACCAGAACAAATAACACCTACATACAACAAACAATCTCTGACAAGGACATGAGGGGAAACAGAGGGTTAAATACACAACATGTAATGAATGGAATTGGAACCAGGTGTGTAGGAAGACAAGATAAAACCAATGGAAAATGAAAAATGGATCGATGGCTAGAAGGTCGGTGACGTTGACCGACTTCGGCGGAAGTTGTGACATAAACATGAAAATGTGAATGTAATCGTTATAGTCTATAAATTGCACATGTAGGCTGTTACTTATAATTAAATACAAATTACATTAAAAAAATTACTTATTAGTGCATTTGAATACATTATTTGAATTCATTTTTAGAAACATGAGTTTGGTCAGTCTGTGGTTTCAGGCTCTTGTGATGGTGCCTGGACAGCAGGCCAGCAGTGGAGAATATCCTCTCTGAGCTTGCAGAGCCAATGGGAATGCTAAACACCCTTTTGGTCACTCTTGCCAGGCTGGGTAGAGATCTAGAGTTGTTTGTTTAGATAGGCCTAAATGTTTTTAGGCAAAATAACCCAATCAAAATGGAAAGGTCCTTGAACGAGGGGAATATGCCAGGCCTAGTCGGCCAAAATGGCCTATTGTATAGATAATATAACAAAAATGAACGAAAAGTTTAAGAGATCAGATTTTTCGCTTAGAAATACTTTGCTACAATGACAAAGCATGTGCACATAGTAAGTACACCATCAAGCTTTCGGGATAGGTGTCTTTTCAGAAGGATTATTTAGTTGTGGACACTACATTACCGCACTCCCTGTTGCTCTTGGTCCTCCTTTTTATAATTCACCTTAATTTAGCACCTGTGCTTTATCAGTTTCTTTATGGAAATATTTAGCGAACTCCATGACAGTAACTAAAGCAAGGGGCTAAAGCAGCACACAAGTAGACTACAAATGCATGCTGGGACAGGCATGACCCCCTGAGCTCGTAAAGTGAGCGCTACTGGAGCGAAATTGGAGGGTGAGAAGGCCGACACACCAGCCTTTGGGAATCGCACTCCACGCTCCAGTCAAATTGGAGCGATCCGTGCGATCATGATTTTTGCTTTACATAGGACCGCTCCAGCCCTTCAGTTTCCAGCCAGCCCTTTCGGATAAACAAACACACGCAGTAGCTAGCTAGTGGTGACGGGCATTCCGGCTCATTTCAGTGAGCCGGCTCGTTGGGCTCAGCTCACCAAAAAGAGCCGGCTCTTTTGGCTCCCAAACGGCTCTTTTAAAAAAACATGTTTTGCGATAGTTTGACTATGATTGGTGTTAAAACAATTCTAATTAAATTTTTACATGAAATCATACTCTACTTTAACCACAATGTATTTAAAAATGCATTGGTTTGTTATAAAAAATAATGCTATTAAACATTTACATTTAAAGTATAACGTTTTAATGTATATAAACAAAGTGCATATAAATGTAACAATTCAAAATTAATACAGTCTGAACAACATAATAATAGAAAATTGCACCATATCAAAGAAAAATAAATAACAATGTGCAAAACTGCAGCATCCCACTTAAAATGTTAAAATTGTCCCTCTTTTCTCTCTCTTCTTTATTGCCATGTTATAACCAGCAGCACACAGCAATATTGACCATATTTTACTTTTATGAGAGATTTGCATTCAGAAATGCAAGCTGCCTCACTTGAGGGGCTAATGCGGTTCCTTCTCTCAGTAATTATTTGTACCGTTTTCGAGAAGACCCTCTCAGAGGGAACGGATGTGGCCACTATGCAAAGTCTCCTTGTCTTGTCATTAGTAAGCCGTGGGTAGACAGAGGCCTTGTTCTTCCACCAGCTCAGAGGATCTGCAGATCTTTGGAGGAGGGGCTCCTTTAAATAGGATCGGACCTCCATTATGGAGGGGATTCCTTCGTGCTGCATCCCCAGTTGCTCTCTCGTCAAACAGAATCCAAACAGCAGACGTTTGTGGCACTACTGCTTGTGCTTCTGCTCCATCTGATCCCTCTTCTTCTTGTTGCCCTGGTGCCTGAGCCAGCTGACTGCTGGGGCTGTCCCTCCCTGCTGCTGAGGTTATTCTTTGAAGAGCTTCATCAATCACTCTGGCATCACTGAAGGCTAACTTCTTAAACCTGGGGTCAAGTGCAGTGGTTTCTGATAGCACGTGATTATATTCCATTCTGTGGAGCTTTCTGTCCGTTGATGAACATAGGGTGTCACATGTCCTGTGTTTACCTCCCATTCCTCATGGGTCAGAGCATCAACAGGTGCATTGACAATGGCCAGGGTAGAGATGATGGCATCCTTTGACTCAAGAAATAGCCTCAACATATTAAATGTTGAATTCCACCTTGTAGTGCAGTCTTGTTTCGGCCTCAGCTCAGGCATCCCCATCTGGCGTTGTGTAGACTCGTTTTTCAGCACATGCTGTGCTCTGTGAAAGTATTTTACAGCTGATTTCACTTTGTCCACAGTGGGCTTCATCACCTTCAGAGCATATCTTACAATCAGGTTGATTGTGTGGGCAAGACATGGTTGATGATTGGTCCATTTTAACAGTTTCATGGCTTTGTTTATGTTAGCTGCATTGTCGCTAACACAACAGACCTCTTTTCCATGTTCTTGCCATTCTCTGGCCACTCTCAACAGCTCCTCTGCCAAGTTCTCTGGGGGTGTGTCTGTCGCTGAACTCAAAGCAGTCCAGATGAGAGCTAGACATCAAAAAATCTTCAATGAAGTGACATGTACTCTTTCCTCTGGCACTCTTTCCTCTGGTCTAAAAAATATCCCAATTCCCCAGGGCAGTGATTGGGGACACTGCCCTGTGTAAGGTGCCGTCCTTCGGATGGGACGTTAAACGGGTGTCCTGACTCTCTGAGGTCATTAAAGATCCCATGGCACTTATCGTAAGAGTAGGGGTGTTAACCCCGATGTCCTGGCTAAATTCCCAATCTGTCCCTCAAGCCATCACGGTCACCTAATAATCCCCAATTTGCAATTAGCTCATTTATCCCCCTCCTCTCCCCTGTAACTATTCCCCAGGTCGTTGCTGTAAATGAGAACGTGCTCTCAGTCAACTTACCTGGTAAAATAACGGATAAATAAAAAATACAAAAATGTAACCGGCATGTAAGAAGTTGTTACCCTTGATGTCTAGTAGTCAGTGATAAGGCAAACTGCAATAGCTTTTTGGACTCTTTCCCGCACTGAAGCCTGTGTGCTCTCGTACAGTTGTGGAATAAGTGATTTTGAAAGGGTTTTCCTGAATTGTGTAAATTAGATTTAGACTATTGCTAAAATTTCTGAAACCTCTGTCCTTCACAATGGAAAATGGCTGGAAATCAGTGGCAATCATTTTAGCCAATGCAATATCAATTTGGCCTTGTTTTGCTACAGACATAGACTTGGGCATAAACTGGTCCATAGAAGACTTGACTGAGTGGATACGCTGACTCCCCCACTATGTTGAGCCAACCTCCCCTTTTAAAAGCCCGAGATACTAGACCAGTGAGTCACAGCGAGCTGTCTAGTCACGTGGTTCGCTGTCAGCAAGGCTAACTTTCAGGTCCTTTTTTAGTATAACATTTATTTAGGTCTGGCAGATAACTATTCGGTCATTAACCCTGATGTGAAAACAGTTTCTGTTGGAACAATCTGCAATAGTTCCACCTGTTCAATGGTCATTTCAAATACGCTGAAAAACAAATAAAGGATTATGCTTTGAAAGCATAATGGATTGACAGTGATTGATGTGGTCTTGTCTTGTTTGTAGGGCAGCAGGCATAATGATGCACACTGGGCCAGTTGTGACTTTACAGGTTGCCAAGCAGGGGGCAACATGCCATGGTCTGGCTGCCTTGCTAGATGAACCACCTTCAGTATCAACTACAGGTACGAGCAGAACAAAGGCATTATTCTCTCTGCATTGTTATCATTTTCCACTGAACAGTCCCTCAGCAGAGGTCTAATGATCTAAGACCAAAACCACTTTTCAGATCATTTAATTTCATGGCTTCCTGTCAGTAGTTGTTTTCCAAAATGAATGGTAAGAATAGTCTTTCTCAATTAATAGTAGACCTACACCTAGATGTTCTAGATCTAACCAACTTTTCTATGATTCTCCCAGCTTTGGATGGTAGTGGCCCCACCAGCAGCAGCCATGCTAAGCCGAACGGCAAGGCCCTGATCGTGTATGATGGCATGGAGCAGAGCTCTAGGCCCTCAGGACTATGGGGTAATAACTCCCATGGAGGGAACAGGAGACAGAGAGAACAGACCCTGCTGAAGAACAGACAGCTATACCGCTCCAACCCTAACATGATCAGTGAGTCTAACAATAGTGTTCTTTTTGAAAAGTTGACTTAACACCCTTTTCACACTATTGCGTCGATCTAAGCCAGTCAAACTGTGCTGTCTCTGATATTTTAGTTTCACATGGTATTTCTCAGCACAGTCCCAGCAACCATGGTAGGTATAACCAAGCCAGCTCAGTACAGCTTGATTTGGCTTGGCTCAGTTCGGCTAGTATTTTGCAACCCTAGATGCAAGTCACATTATGGTGACTTGCAAAGTGATTGGTAATTTATATTGGAATCCAACTCAACATACTGCTGCCACTATATAAGCGGTTGTCCTGCACAGGGGCATTTACCCCTGCTATAGCACACACAGACAAACGTTGAGAACCTGCAGTGGTCAATTGAGTTTCAGACAGCCCCCTGGTGGCTGAAATGTGTTAGGACACTTTGAGCCTGGCTCAATAAGCACAGAGCCTCCTTTGAGTAATTAAAAGCAGGGTTGTCAAACCCATTCCACAAAGGGCCAAGTGTCTGTGGGTTTTTGGATTTTCCTTCCAATTAAGACCTAGACAACCAGGTGAGTGGAGTTCCTTACTAAATAGTGACTTTAATTAATCCATCAAGTTCAAGGTGGAGTGAAAACTCACATTTTATTGTACCTTTATTTAACTAGGCAAGTCAGTTAAGAACAAATTCTTATTTACAATGACAGCCTAGGAACAGTGGGTTAATTGCCTGTTCAGGGGCAGAACGACAGATTATTACCTTGTCAGCTCGGGGATTTGAACTTGCAACCATTCTGTTGCTATTCCAACGCTCCGACCACTAGGCTACCTGCCGTGCTTCAGAAAAATGCATCCTTCCTTCCTTGTTTCCTGGAGGTAAGCACATATCTATAGGTGGATAGGTTCAAGCAAAGTTCACCAATCCAACCAATTCAGATCTGTGATTACTTTGAGGAAAGTAAGAAGGGAGGAAGCATTTCTGAAGAATTCAAACAGGGTCAGGGTCTTGTTTGAATACTTTTCGGCTAAAGGTTAGAATTCCTTCTAAGATGCACTGTTCCTCCATCCCTTCCGCTCAGTCAAATAATCACTGATCTGGCTAGAATCGAAATGTGAAAATAAGGGTTCCACCACACCGCTTCCACCAATCCACTTCATTACTTCAAGGAATGGAGAAGCAAAGGATGCTTTCTGAAAGTATTCAAACAGGGCACTTATTTGCATCCTCTCTTCCTTTCATCCTTGAGGTAATCACTGATCTTTAAAGACTAGATAGGTGCAGGCAAGGGTTCCATCCCACAGCTTTCACCTTTCCTGTCATGTCTGATCAGTGATCCCAAAGCCACTCCTGCGTTGTCTTGGCTGTGTGCAAAGGGTGGTTGTCCTGTTGGAAGGTGAACCTTTGCCCCAGTCTTGCCCCAGTCTGAGTGCGCTGGAGCAGGTTTTCATCAAGGATCTCTCTGTACTTTGCTCCGTCCATCTTTCCCTCAATCCTAGTTTCCCAGTCCCTGCCGCTGATGTTTCGTGGCAGTTCTGTCATTTTCTTTCTTTCCTCGCTTGTTCTAGGCCCAGAAGGAGAACCAGTTGACCCAGCCATCCCAACAGACAGTAAAATCACTGCAGTCTCCACCAGCAACCTTCTGTGCTCTGATGTAAGTAATTTAATAATAATACATGGGTTTTATATAGCGCTTTCAAGGACCCAAAGATGCTTAAACAGTGGGTCAATACTTGTAATCCATGGCTTAGTGGGTTTGTCTACATTGAATCTGTAATGGTATAAAAACACAGGCACCTTAATGTTCTCCCATCAGATGTACCAAAGGGAATACCTGACTCTACCAGCCCCTAGGTCTCAGGACAAGAAGACAGTAGCCTTTGAACTCCCACTTCAGGAGCCCGGAGTCTCGTTTAATCTAGATGGACAGATCTCCAACAAGAGGACCTTGATGGTATGAGTAGCTACATCTTATCCTTTATAAAGCAGTACGTCCCCCAATATCTTAAACCAACTATTTCAAGTATGGACCATTTCATATATGCAATTGTTACACTTACACTTAATCACTTATTTCCTTCCATAGCGGCAGGCCCTTTCACAGGAGAATTTGTGCATGGAGAATGATCGCCCCCTAGTGGACAATATACATAATGCTTGGAACCAGAACCAGCAGGAAAGCTACTACACCTCTTTTCCTATGAAGCCTAGCATCTCTACCCACGACATACATTACAATCATACTGTCAGCCTCTCCACTAAGACCCAACCGAGCCGCCACAACACAGGGTATGGCTACTGGAGAACTCCTACGTCACACGACCCTTCGTCTGCCATCCAGCCAATACACATAGACATCCCTGCTACACGGCTTTCCAACACCCAGCCGCGCAGTCCAATGACTACCTTCCAACAAACTCCCACTCTACTGCCCGTGAAGTTGAACCAAAACCCTGAGGGTAAAGGCCAGGGACAAGCCTTCCTCAGCAATCAAAAACAGGGGTCTCATTATCAACTGCCAGCCCAGCATCGCCAAGCTACATGTCCTCCTCCATCCTCTGTGTCCATGAGGCAACCTCAGCCCTCACTCTCATCCTCACAGAAGATCCAACAACAACAAGCCTCGAGGAGGGTGCAAACAGCGACGTCCCAACTGTTCCCAACCCAGTCAAAAGACACATCCCTCCAGAGACCTCCAGCTAAACCACAACCAGGGACCACCCCAGGACATCAGGTACTGTACATTCTTTTTTTTTGCAATCAAAATTCAACTGTCTTAATACACGTGACAGTGAAAACTCAAATGCATGTATGAATAAGGAATATACAAATAAATAGTATACACTTCCAGTATAAAATACACAATTAATGCCGAATGTCGAAATCAGGACCAATACTTCAGCATGAATAAAGAGCCACCATCAGAAGGCAACACAAGTCTGTCTCCAGACCCATGGAAGAGGGATGCACGGGAGAAGCAGCAGAAGCAGCAGAGACTACAGGTAACATAATAATAATGAACATCTTTATTTGAAGTGTGTCTACTATATTATACTCTACAGTATTGTGTTGTGTTGTATTGTATTGATTTTGTGTATTTTGTGTTTTTGATGTGTTGCTGACCTCACAAGATGACCTTCCATGCAAATAGAGAATAACGTAACGTATTGTCCATCAAAATCACAATTTGCTTGTTGCGGGCTGTTCTTACATGGAAATGTGTCTTTTTTTGCCGCCTGTTACTTGATCTAGGTGGTCGACATGTTGGAACAGGAGATCCAGGATCTGCAGGCTAAAGCCCAGCTCACACCAGAGGAGACCGACAGGCTCCGTAGGCTCAACCTGGAGTGGCAATTTCAACAGAGACTGCAGGAGTTCCAACAGAATGGAAACGATGATGATGATGAGGATGATGACGAAGAAGAAGATAGAGACACGTCAACAGGAGAAAATGTTCAAGAGTCGAATGGACTCAACGTAAACTTTGATGAGAAGTGCTCGAAGGAGTAAGTTTCAACTTCATTTAAATGTACATTTGTATCCCACAAAAACAGTTTTTTTCCCCCAACAATGTCCCTGGCTAAACCAAAAGTTAAATTACATCATTTGTTCTGAAAGTAATGCATCATGATGTATAACAGACCATGATATACATACAGTATAGTTAACCTATAGGTATTGATCTTCTCAATTACATCCATATGTGTGGGTTATTGATTGGTTGCAGAGGCCAGGAAGAGAACAACTTCAAAGGTGACGCAACACCTGAGAATCTCACATTTAAGGAGCGCCAACGTCTCTTCTCCCTCGGATCAAACGCCTCCATCAAAGTCAAAGCCTTGTAAGATGAGGATCCTGAGAAGATGACCTCAACATTCGGTCAAGGCTCAACCTTTTTATAAGCTACAGTAGAAACCAATCAGAAGATATTAGAATTGGTATTATAATCTATATTCTGTAGAAAAATGTGGACTATCTTTGTGATTTCTCGGCATATTTACTTCTCTTTTCTCCTAATTGATCTTTACACTTAGACTGTCGAATGCACATTTTCATGTGTTTCTGTTATATGTTTACTTAAATGAAAACTTAGGTAGGTAGATGCTTTTTTACATACATGGATTTTTTAAAATAAATTAAGATTTGATTCATCTTTTTGGAAAATGTACAACAGCAGTCATGGTATACATTACGGATGTACCGTACATCACATGAGGCTGCTGAGGGGAGGACGGCTCATAATAATGATTGTAATGGAGAGAATGGAATGGCATCAAACACATGGAAACCGTGTGTTTTATGTGTTTGATACCGTTCCACTTATTCAGCCTCAGCCTTTACCACGAGTATGTCCTCCCAAATTGAGGTGCCACCAACCTCCTGTGCCGTACTCCTCCTTTACAACTCAGGACATCCTACTTGTATTAATAGTTCACTATGTTTAGGGGTGACTCCACAAGAGTCCACGTGTACAGTAATCTGAGCCCTCTTGATCTCATCTGAGATTTTCCTGGTCTTTGCCAGCATGGTTCCTGTCCTGCCATGGCCATGAATACAGTAGACAGCTACCCCCTACAGCAGAGAGAAGTACACATGGTTGAGTACATAAGTAAACATACAGAAGGCTATGCGTTTATACACATCATTGTTTGAGAATAATTAGCCTGTGTTCACTGTCCAGACCTGTCACATTGAAATCAGTGGTTAATGTTAATTTAGCTTCATGTGTCAGAAATAAGAACCTCTTTGATGTATTGACTGAATAATGGTTTACTAAATACTTTTTAACTGAATCCTTATATAGCCTTTTGCATTTATTCCTCCACAATGGACATAAACCTCAGAATCTTCTTTGGAGTTGGTAAGGTTTAGGAGCTTTTCTCACACAAGCACACCAGGTGTCGTATGCAATTGTCCAGTAGGTACAGGTAATAGGAAGTAATTTGTGGGAGTGCCAATCTGGCCAATTTGATAGGTCGACCCAGGAAAAATTGGGGGATGGACTACAGTCAATCTGAAAATAGTGTGAAATGTAGATATTGTTTTACCATCCAATAGTGTTATATATTCACAGCTACAGTGCCTTCAGAAAGTTTTCACACCCCTTGACTTTTTCCAAATGTTGTTGTGTTACAGCCTGAATTTAAAATGGATTAAATTGGGATTTTGTGTCACTGGCCTACCAGAATACTCTATAATGTCAAAGGAATTCAGTTTTTCGAAATGTTTACAAAATCATTAAAAGTGAAACGCGGAAATGTCTTAAGTCAATAAAGTATTCAACCCCTTTGTTATGGCAATCCTAAATCAGTTCAGGAGTAAACATCTGCTTAACAAGTCACATAATAAGTCACTGTGTGCAATAATAGTGTTTAACATGATTTTTGAATGACTTCCTCATCTCAATACCCCACAAATACAATTATCTGTAATGTCCCTCTGTTGAGCAGTGAATTTCAAACACAGATTCAACAACCAAGACAAGTGAGGTTTTCCAATGCCTTGCAAAGAAGGGCACCTATTGGTAGATGAGTAAAAATAAAATAGCAGACATTGAATATCCCTTTGATCATGGTTATTAATTACACTTTGGATGGTGTATCAATACACCCAGTCACTACAAAGATACAAGCGTCCTTCCTAACTCAGTTTCCAAAGAAGAAGGAAACTATCAGGGAGTTCACTATGAGGCCAATGGTGACTTTAAAACAGTCACAGCGTTTAATGTCTGTAATAGGAGAAAACTGAGGATGGATCAACAACATTGTAGTTACTCCACAATACTAACCTAAATGACAAAGTGAAATGAAGGAAGTCTGTACAGAATAAACATATCCCAAAACATGCATCATTAAAGCACTAAAGTAAAACTGCAAAAAATATGGCAAAGAAATTAACTTTATATCCTGAATACAATGCGTTATGTTTTGGGAAAATCCAACACAACACATCACTGTGCACTCTTCCGATTTTTAAGCATTGTGGTGGCTGCATGTGGTGGCATCATGGGTATGCTTGTCATGATCAAGGACTGGGGAGTCTGTATTTCATTTTCAATACATTTGCAACATTTCCTCAAACATGTTTACACTTTCATTGAGTACGGTTACATGATTATTGAGTCAGATTAATTTAATAATGTGAATAAAACGTTTACATGCATCTGAAATCATGCTACCTGATGGCACTCTGATAAATGCAGAAATCGCTAATCAACATAAACGTTCCACCATAGCAACCATATTATTTTTGGAAAGCGTAATCTGCCATAATCTGTTTATTATAGAAATATTAGTGTGCATGTAAACATACTAGGAGTGCACTCCTTGAAGGCTGAGTATGGCATTAGTCATGTAAACACCTTACTCTGCTTATTTGAATTGGCATAAGGTCATAATCTAAGTAATCATACGCTGATTATAAAATCTTGTTTTCTGAACCATCTTTCGAATTATTAGGACATGTAAACAGCTTAATCAGCGTTCCAATGGTGTATTTCATCTGTGCATGTGCCAGCACAGGGTAACACAATCTTCTTATGTGCGAGTGAATTGAGTTCTGAAAAACTGAACATATACATCTTATCTGAAATCTGAATCAAATAACATGGTCACTGTGGTAGAACGTTTATTTGGATTGGTGATTTTCTGTATTTATTAAGTCCCATCAGTAGCCTGAGGGGTCATTTTAAATCCAACTCGTATTGTTTTAGAGCCCTAATAAAACAAGGTGGATGATCTGATCTACACATCACCTAGCGTCATAAACATCTTCATAACATGATTTGTAGATCAGTCAGTCAGTCAATCACAATATACCCATGTTACAGTACATTGCGTTTTTGACCCTTTTGAACACCACCCATTTCTAAAATCTATCTTCTTAAAATCTGATCTTAAAGCTAACCCTAATCTTAATCATAACCTTACCCACACTGCTGACTTTATGCCTAACCCGAACCTTAAAAAAAGACCAAAAGGCCATTTTTATTTACACAATTTTAACTATGTGGCTGTGGAATCTAGTGTAAACCCTGGGCACATTCAAGCGGATCACGTTTGTCAAGTCGTCACCACCTTTTCAAAGTGTATTGCATTATGGGGATATTCGTCACATGCTCTGAATACATGTTACCGTTAAATGCTTGCTTACAAGCCCTTAACCAACAATGCAGTTTTAAGAAAATAAGAGTTAAGAAAATGCTTACTAAATAAACTCAAATTTAAAAAAGTAAGACAATAAAATAACAATAACAAGGCTATTTACAGGGGGTACCGGTACCTAGTCAATGTGCATGGCTACTGGTTAATCGAGGTAATATGTACATCTAGGTAGGGGTAAAGTGACTATACATACTGTAGATAATAAACAGTGAGTAGCAGCAGTATAAAAACGGGGAGGGGTCAATGCAAATAGTCCCGGTAGCCATTTGATGAATTCTTCAGCTGTCTTATGGCTTGGGGGGTAGAAGCTGTTAAGGAGCCTTTGGGACCTAGACTTGGCACTCTGGTACCGCTTGCCATGTTTGGACCTTCCTCTGACACGCCTAGTATAGAGGACCTGGGTGGCAGGAAGCTTGGCCCCAGTGATGTACTGGGTTGTACGCACCACCCTTGTAGTGCCTTACAGTCGGATGCCGAACAGTTGCCATACCAGACGGTGATGAAACTGTTCAGGATACTCTCGATGGTGCAGCTATATAACTTTTTTTTGGTAATGATCTTTTTATTAAAAATGTTATTTTCTTTTGACAGAGGTTACATAGAAAACCAAACAAAGTGCACCACATAGACTAGGTACAATAAAAGGAACAAGGATACAGCGAAACAATATTCAAAAAGACAGTCATCAAATAAAAATATATATACAGACATCACAATTATAACATGGGGCAGTTATGTGAGGTTTTCTACATAGGACCACAATTGAGACCAGATTTTCCTAAATGTATCAGACTGGTGTAAGTCAAAGAGAAGTTTCTCTAGGGGTAGAATAGCAGAGGCTTGAGAAAGCCACATTCTCGCAGTAGGTACTGCGGACCATTATAACAATAAGCATTTTTTGGGGCTAAGTAAACAAGGGTATTGAACAGACGTTCAGAGTCAGGGTCAAACACAGCGTTACAATCCAAGTAGAGCAAATATAAATTCAGTGAAAAAGCTAATGATTTACCTAAGATCTTCTGCATGTGTAAATTAATATAATTCCAATAAGATTGGATTCTGCTACAGTACCAAAAAACGTGCACGAAGATGCCAGTATCCTGTTTACATTTGAAACATAAATGTGATGCATTGGAAAACATTCTGATGGACAGGCGTAAAGTAGGTTCTATGAATTGTATTCTTGTGTATTCTATATGTCGGAGATTCAACCTCTCCGAACAGTAGGATTCATAAATAGTTTTTCAACTTCAGTCATTTGAAAACGTAGTTTATCGACTTTCTTCTGATCCTCTATGAAGTGTCTAAATTGTAGGTACTTAAAAAAATCTTTGTTGGGTAAGTCAAACTCAGTTTTTATATGTTTCAACGATTTAAGAGTGTCCTCAGTAAATAAAGGTGTAAGGTCAGCAATTCCCTTCGTCATCCAGTCCAGAAGTCCAATACTCCTTATTTGGGGGGGTCAGGTGTGGGAGGGGGGGCTGTATTAAGGGAAATTGGTGACCAGAGTGATATATGGTCTGGAATTACCGCCTTGCATCTTGCCAAGCTAAGAGTATTTTATGTACTGTCAAATTGTCAGATAAGGCCTGGATCTTTTCAAGGCTATTAATAAATGGTAAGGAAGCTAATGCTCTTGGATGACATGCTATCGATTCCATCCCAAACCAAAGTGAGTGGCATCTGCCGAGGAACCAACTAATCATGTGCTTGATCTGAGAAGACCATTAATATAGTTGCAGATTTGGCAAAGAGTCCCCTCCTAAATCCTTAGACTTAATTTGTTTGGTCAATTCGGTTCTAGGTTTCTTATTGTTCCAGATATATTTAGATATGTTGGCATTTATTTTCTGAAAAAAAGGACTGAGATAGATGGCAGGGGATATTTTGGAATAGATAATTTAGTCAAGGAAGGATATTCTTCCCGACGACATTAAATCCTGCCAAAAAGAGAGTTTGGTAGGGTAGACCAGTTAATCAGGTCCTGTTTAATCTTTGTGAGCAAATGCATATCATTTGAAGTGAACAGGTCTTTAAGATTTGGAGTAACATATATGCCAAAGTATTTTAAGCCTGTTTCAGTCAATTGGAATAGAGATATAGTTTCTAAGTTGATTGTAAGAGGGGATATTCAAAGGTTAAGCAATGGATTTATCCATGTTAATTTTGTACCCTGACAGGTTACCATATTCAGATATGATGTCCATTCCTGCAGTGACAAGAGGTCTAGACGTTTAGGTTTAGATGTTGTCATGACGTTGGCCTCTTTGGGTATAGCAAGCCCATCCCCCTCTCCCTGCCTCTCCCTTTCCTCCTTCAACTAGGTTGCTGTGGTCAGAGAAATGTCGTAAATTCCTGAGAATCTCCTCATAGACACATAGTAGAGAGATAGTAAACTTTCATAGAGGACAAAGGAAATCCTTCCACCTCACAGAACTTTAGGTACGAACAAATTTCATGTTCCGGAGAAAGTATAAAAGATCGGTGAAGAATCCAGCTACGAACTGGTCTGTTTGTCACAACTTGGGAAAGCTCATGGGAGACGGTGTGGCCACATTACCATAACACTGTTTATATAATAGCCTCAGATATGAGGTTTACATCTAATTGTTGTATAAGATGAATGAGTGAGTATGATACTGTTTGTATAATGGTGTAATATGATTTTGGACTGTTTAATGAAGAAAAATACAATTCCCTTTTGATTTGAACTAAATCAGAGGACCGCCCCTGAGCCCAGTTAGGGTCAGGCCTCCTGGGACAGCCCCTTTTCTGCCATTCCGAATAAAACCCAACTCAGCAGACTGAGCTTACCTCAATTACAGATGGCTAAAGGTTGCAGACCATGTTTTTCTCCATTAGGAGGGGGACAAAGGTTGTAGACCATTGCTGAATATTTTAACCATACCACGAGGTTAAACTCTTAGACTATCGATACCAACAGAATAAGAACAAGTCTTTGATACTAATTACTAGTCTGCAGCTAGGAATTCGGTTTCATTGAACGTGAAGAACGACAACCGCCGAAACATTCATTCTATAACGAATGTCACTTTGAACTATCCCCTCTAACCAAGACAGAGAGAGAGAGAGGGAGAGAGAGACAGACAATTCTACGAAAGACAGAAACTTTTCACCAGCAATCAAGACGACACACTGAGCGTAAATATATATATTGATTGCAATTGTTCCCGAATGAGTGAGCATCATGTGTAAAGGATTAGCATTTCAATTGTTATAATTATTAACTCTGTAGTGACTTCTTAGTCGACCCCCACTCCTCTTTTGTCTAACAAGCCGCCATGCCGGTTCAGCCCACTAGGGCAAATTCTCCTATCATTACATTTACCTTGTTTGTTTGTTTGTTTATGCATTTCTGTGAATTACTTAGTTAGTAATAAATAAATGATTTAAGACAATTGATGTATAGTGAAGACTGGGTTCGTGCAGATAACCAACAATTTACGACTTTTGGAATGAGACTAACGTGAGGTAAAGTAAATAATTCATTAATTCGAAGACTAATTGATCAGATAAAATATCTGAAAAGTTATTTTAGGAAATGATAACTTTGCAATCTGAATATTTTTCCTTGGTGCCCCGACTTCCTAGTTAATTAGTTACGTGATTAATCAGTTGATCGCGTAGTAACTAATTACAGAGAATCTTTGATAAAAACTATCAGTCTTCAGTTAATGATAGTAAAGACACGGCAACGTATAAAAGCAAACCATGAGCAAATAATGACATTCTATGCTCTTCTTCACCCATAGAGATGCCCCTGATGTTATTACTAGACATTATTGCCTCGGCCGGTGGTTATATGACTAACGAGAACAGAGTGGGAGATAAAAGACAGCCTTGACGACAGCCTCTACAGATAGGAAATCTTTCTGATAATTTACCATTTGTGTTAACTGCTGCTGATGGGTCAGAATAAAGTGATTTTAAATTAATAAAATGATCACCCAGATTAACTTTTTCAAATACAGCAACCAATAATTTGATGCCTTTTTGGCATCGAGAGAGACAATGAGTGCAGGGTCTTTCATTCTGCCAAGGTGGCAGAATATTCAAGGTGATATTCAAAGCACTTCTCACATTGTCCGTTCCAAATCTGGATTTGACAAAACCAGTCTTATCAGGTTTAATGAGGTCTGGAAGTAGGACCTCCAACCTGCGGGAACGTGTTTAAGCGACTATTTTAACATCAACTCCTATCAAACTAATAGGTCTAAACGAAGAGCAGTTTAATGGGCCTTTGGTGTTTTGGATGCAGTTTTCCAGGACTCTGGTATGATGTCTCTTTCGAACGATTAAAGTTTAAAGCAGGCATGAAGATAGGGCATATCTCAGGCCAGAACTTCTTGTAGAACTCGCTGTAGAACTTTTTGAGGATCTGGGGACCCATGCCAAATCTTTTCAGTCTCCTGTGGGGGGAAATAGGTGGTGTCCTGCCCTCTTCACAACTGTCTTGGTGTGTTTGGACCATGATAGTATTTTGGTGATGTGGACACCAAGGAACTTGAAGCTCTTGACCCGCTCCACTACAGGCTCTCCTTTTCCTGTAGTCCACGATCAGCACCTTTGTCTTGCTCATGTTGAGGGAGAGGTTATTGTCCTGGCGCCACACTGCCAGGTCTCTGATCTCCTCCCTGTAGGCTGTCTCATCGTTGTCGGTGATCAGGCCTACCACCGTTGTGTCGTCAGTAAACTTAATGATGCAGTTGGAGTCATGCTTGGCCATGCAGTCATGGGTGAACAAGGAATACAGGAGGGTACTAAGCACGCACCCCTGAAAGGCCCCCATGTTGAGGATCAGCATGGCAGATGTGTTGTTGCCTACAATTACCACCTGGGGGCGGCCCATCAAGAGGTCCAGGATCCAGTTGCAGACGGAGGTCTTTAGTTCCAGGGTGCTTAGTGATGAGCTTTGTGGGCACTATGGTGCTGAACGCTGTGCTGTACTCAACGAACAGCATTCTCACTTAGGTGTTCCTTTTGTCCAGGAGGATATGTTGGGGCGGTATGTGAAGTGGGTCTAGGGTTTCCGGGATGATGGTGTTGATGTGAGCCATGACCAGCCTTTTTAAGCACTTCATGGCTACAGACGTGAGTGCTACCGGGCGATAGTTATTTAGGCAGGTTACCTTGGCATTTTTGGGCACAGGGACTATGGTGGTCTGCTTGAAACATGTAGATAGTACAGACTTGGTCATGGAGAAGTTGAAATATCAGTGAAGACACTTGCCAGTTGGTCCGCACATGTGACCTTGTGAATGTTGACCTGTTTCAAGATCTTACTCACATCGGCTATGGAGAGCGTGATCACTCAGTCTGGTGCTCTCATACATGCTTCAGTATTGCTTGCCTCGAAGCGAGCATAAAAGGCATTTAGCCCGTCTGGTAGGCTCGCGTCACTGGGTTCACAGCTGGGTTTACCTTTGTAGTTCGTAATAGTTTGCAAGCCTTGCAACAAAAATGTAGCGTCAGAGCCGGTGTAGTAGGATTTAATCTTAGTCCTTTGTTGACGCTTTGCCTGTTTGATGGTTTATCTGAAGGCATAGCGGGATTTCTTATAAGCGTCCAGATTAGTGTTCCACTCCTTGAAAGCGGCAGCTCTAGCCTTTAGCTCGGTGCAGATGTTGCCTGTAATCCATGGCTTCTGGTTGGGATATGTATGTACGGTCACTGTTGGGACGACATCCTCAATGTACTTATTGATGAAGCCAGTGACTGAGGTGGTATATTCCTCAATGACATTGGAAGAATCCCGGAACATATTCCAGTCTGTGCTAGGAAAACAGTCCTGTAGCTTGGCATCCCCGTCATCTGACCACTTACGTATTGAGTGAGTCACTGGTGCTTCCTGTTTTAGTTGTGGTGGCAAGCATGAAGTTCCCTGTTATGGTGAAGGAGACAGAGGTGGTAGGAGTGAGGGCTGTCCAGCATGTCTCCTATCCAGGGGCGATGAGAAGAGTGGAAGTAGGGAGTAAAGTTGAAGATAACATTGTAGGTGGATTAGAGAGACCAGTAAATGTTACTCACCAACAGGATTCTGACAGGGATTTTACAGTAGAGGCATACAAGGAATCCTGTCGACAAATGTCTTCACAGGCACCTGAGCCAGTGTCGGGATGTGATTTGGACTATGACTGAAGAAGTGGGATGAGTTTTTAGATGTATTTTATTATTGTATTGCTTATGATGTTTTTTTTTCTCCCTTTTCCGCAACCCGCACAGTAGGTGGCAGCATGCACCTTTAACTTTTGTTTGCTGATCGCCATAATACCAGAGAAGAAGTGACCAACAACATGACTGAAAAACAGGAACCAACTGCCGCAATTATGTATACAGTGGATATGTACAAATTAATGTGATATTAGGGTCTCTTTCAGTGTTTCACTCTCTCAATTGATTGTAGGCTACAATGTACACACGTGATTTCAGTTCGTGTGTGTCTGGTATGGGAGTTGGAGACATGTTTATTTCGACATTATGAAGAAACACTTTTATAAGCAATGCCAACTCAGCCACATTGGCCTGAGTCTTGCTGTTGAAAAAACACATTTTAGTGTCCGACTTTCGGCTGTTGCAGATGCGCCTCCCCCGACCTTCCTCTAACGTTACAGTAGGTTGCTTTAGCCTTACAACTCAAACGAGCCCCTTAGCTACGCCACACCCACGTATAGAACAATGAGCTAGGTAGTTATAAACAAACAACGTGTTAATTATAAAATCTCTGCCACAGCTGCTGGAGTTTCCTCCCGTTTTCTTTTGCTCGTTGCCAAAAGTCATCGGTTTTGAATATGTCCGTTTCGGCAGAGAGATTGGGGTAAAGTGAAAAAGCGTTAGCACTTGGTGTGATAAAAATCTAGCAGTTTCGAAATCATGCAAGTTTAATGAAACAAAAACCATATAATGTTTTAAAAATCAATTGTTTTTGTTTTTTAAATCTTTAAATATGAAGATATACAGTTCAATAGCATGTGTCAGGATGGCCGAGCGGTCTAAGGCGCTGCGTTCAGGTCGCAGTCTCCCCTGGAGGCGTGGGTTCGAATCCCACTTCTGACAGTATTTTTTTGTGACTGAATCAGTTTCAGATAAGAATTGCAACTATGTTTATAACCTTGGCTACAAGTAAGTTATTTTAAATTTGCATTTAATGTAATATTAAATAATTAGGTATAAAATTATGTTGGAACTGTTATCCATGTGAGGGCACTAAAGTGCAACAAATGGTAACTTTTCACATTTTAGGGGTGAAATTGACCTAGGTACAGATCTAGGATCAGCTTTCCCTCCCCCCAATCCTAATTTTAACCATCAATGGTGGACATGCAAAACTGATCTAGAGGCAACGTCATCCTACTACTGTTTTAAGAAGCATCTATTCATTTCAATGTATTGCTATTGCTCTTCACTTAACTCTTCACTCTACACAGTCTACATAGGCTAGGCCTACTGAGTCGTTTTTATGGTTGAATAACTCAAGATAGAAAATGTAACTGACATTTGTCGAGACTCTTTTCACTGCACTTCGATAAAAAGTGATTTTCGTTGCAGGTTAGGAGAGCATTTTCACGAACCCTAACCGTTTCTCTAACCTGAACCTCAGTCTCCTGACCTGCTTCGTTACTTCTCCGAACCTGTTACGAAAAAGTAACTTCGGTATCAAAGTGCTGTGAAAGAGTTTCCCTACATTTGTCTTGTCTCCTGCCATTTAGGCTGCACAATTAGTGAAAAAAAATATAATTGGTCTGCCTGTTTGAACGCAGCCTAAACAGAGCCTTCGAGTGTAACAGCGTAGAGGTGCATTTTCCAGTCACACCTTATTAGAGTAACTACAGTAGTAAATGTGTATGATTTGCTATTGGTCAGTTTGAATTAATTGTGTGTTTGTGTGCTCTGATTTGTTGCTGGTGTGACTCTGGAGAATGCACATCCTTTCTTTCACACAATAGTTATAGCATCCGCAATAACATCTGCTAAAAATGTGTATGTGACCAATACATTTTGATTGGATTTGATTCGTTACACTGGTTGAACCAGACAAATGTGAACGATTGTGTTAGAATTCACGGACAGCAAATCTCCACTCCACAACGATCATCATTCTCCTTTTCTACCTTTCTCAGTTTGAGTATTTTGTTTCTGCAATACTGCAGTGAATCTAAAAAAAAAGAGAATCACTTCTTATGTGCAACTTCATTCATTTATTTAGGCATATGGACAATTGGTAAGATTATACATCTGAATGTACCCCATAATATGTGTCGGCCTACCTTTTGTTTTGTGATGAAGGGAACAGTTATTCAACCAAAACTATGGTTCAGCAATTATCAATCACCTATTATAGATTCTGCACAGTCTGGGATTATCTACTGGATATCTACTGGATTCCTCCTTTCAACTCGAAAGGGTGATTGATACATTTGATATGGTTTTATGAATAGCCCTCACGATCTTGGGGCATGTGAATGGAAATGGTCGTCGCTGTCTAATACTTCAACTAGTAGCTTCATGTTCAAAGTGCTGTACATATCCACCACCCAAAACACTAACCCTGACCCAAACCCCCAAAAATACTAAACTTAAGGGACATTTCTGACCAGCATCCCATTAACAGCCCAACTAGTCAAAACCTAAAACTGACCCTATTTTAAACTCAAAAATGTAATCTAACCCTAACTTTACCCCTAAGCCTAACATTAGGGGTAAACCTTAATCTAATGTTAACCAATTGTGAAATTCATCATCGGCTTGCAGCTCAGTTACGTCACTTTAGTTTTTCCCATGACAGAGATGTCTTTATGGAGTCCATGTTGAATCATTATTATCATTTTAATACAGTTGGCACTACCAGACGGAGTCTGCCTTGTTCATACAATCTCTACATTAAAACGAAAGAAAAAATTGTTGTTTGATAATTTCATGCAATTATTAATGATATCAACACAAACATTCAGAACGCACAGCACAACACAGTTTACTTGCTAGCATTTTTATACAAATAGTAAAAAGAGAGCTTGTATCTGAAGGAAACAAATACCGTATCACATTGCCAGATATATGTTTAGATACTGAAGAAAAAACTATTTTCAGAGGTTTAAAGAAACATGTCTGTAAAGAATATCACTGAATTGAATGTTCAAACTTTCCATTAAAAAGCTTTCATCAACTCGGATGTAAAAAAAGAAAAGTTTAAACAGCCGTTTCAGTAATCACATACAGTACCAGTCAAAAGTTTGGACACACATATTCATTCCAGTTTTTCTTTATTTTTACTATTTTCTACATTGTAAAATAATAGTGAAGACATCTAAACTATGAAATAACACATATGGAATCACGTGGTAACATAAAAGGGTTAAACAAATCAAAATATATTTTATATTTGAGATTCTTCAAAGTAGCCACACTTTGCCTTGATGACAGCTTTGCACACTCTTGGCATTCTCTCAACCAACATCATGAGGTAGTCACCTGGAATGCATTTCAATTGGCAGGTGTGCCTTGTTAAAAGTTAATTTGTGGAATGTCTTTCCTTCTTAAAGAGTTTGAGCCAATCAGTTGTGTAGGGGGGTAGCCCTATTTGGTGAATGACCAAGTCCATATTATGGCAAGAACAGCTCAAATAAGCAAAAAGAAATGACAGTCCATCATTACTTTAAGACATGAAGGTCAGTCAATCCGGGACATTTTAAGAACTTTGAAAGTTTCTTTAAGTGCAGTCGCAAAAACCATCAAGCGCTATGATGAAACTGGCTCTCATGAGGACCGCCACAGGAAAGGAAGACCCAGAGTTACCTCTGCTGCAGAGGATAAGTTAATTAGAGTTACCAGCCTCAGAAATTGGAGCCCTAATACATGCTTCACAGAGTTTAAGTAACAGACACATCTCAACATCAACTGTTCAGAGGAGACTACGTGAATCAGGCCTTCATGGTCGAATTGCTGCAAAGAAATCACTACTAAAGAACACCAATAAGAAGAAGAGACTTGCTTTGGGGAACGAAAAGCAGCTCAGCATATTTGGGAACTCCTTCAAGACTGTTTGAAAAGCATTCCAGGTGAAGCTGGTTGAGAGAATGCCAAGTGAGAGAATGCAAAGCTGTCATCAAGGCAAAGTGTGGCTACTTTGAAGAATCTCAAATATAAAATATATTTTGATTTGTTTAATCCTTTTTTTGGTTACTACATGATTCCATTTGTGTTATTTCATAGTTTTCATGTCTTCACTATTATTCTACAATGTAGAAAATATTAAAAATAAATAAAAACCCTTGAATGAGTAGGTGTGTCCAAACCTTTGACTGGTACTGTACAATAATACAAAGATATCTAAGCGATATAGCCAAACCAATGAACCTCAGAATCAAAATCAACATGAAATAAACAACAAAAATAAAAACATTCAGATACACAGGTGGTAATATCTCGTGGTAAGCAGCTCAGTTAGCCAGCACACCTACCCTACCCAGCCCACCACAAACCATTGAACATAACACTTGGATTTCAAGTTCCAAAAGAACCACACAATATTTTGTTGTTTTTTCCTTCATTTTTAAAAACCCAACACAACCTGAAGACTTGGTTGATTGGTTGTCCATCATGTTTTTGGGTGGATAACCACACTTATCTTCTGTTGTAATCTGACTACACAGATGAATCCATCAAACATGCTGCACACCCCTTAACCTCTGTAAATGGTAACGTGTTACTCTGTGGTTTTTAATTGCACTCTTTTAGGTGCCATTGTAGAGAAAGGGGCACTAGTACTTCACCAAGCCCTCCTGTTAGAAGATGTCTACATATTGAACGTCCTCGTTCATGTCCCAAGATGAGCAGACCAAATAAACCACATCCTGTTTACAGGATGGCACAGAAGAACTTCTTCTCCCTAAAAGGGTTTTCGGATGCGGGCACCGGCGACAGGAGCGGGTCTTCTTTGGCATGGGCTTCGCAGTATGACATTAAGTCTGCTGCTGCTTTGGACACCTGTAGTGAAAGAGAGCAGGACAACACACACACACACACACACACACACACACACACACACACACACACACACACACACACATACACACACACACACACACACACACACACACACACACACACACACACACACACACACACAGTTTGAGTTAGATTCCACACAACAGATTGGTTGGTACTTTTACATGAACTCACAGACTAAAGTGCTAATAAAAAACCTGTTGTTACTATATTATCACAATGTTACAATGTCTTCCATGCTGTAATGTAAAGGGCAAGTGATGCCTCCTATTTCGGTAAGGTTGCTATATCTTTTTGGGCAGGGATGCTACAGATTTCTCCTATATCTGTTACGTCCTCTTAGCCAGTGATGTAGGCCTAATTTCTCACCTTTATCCTGTCGATGTTGGCCTCCATCTTCAGCTGCTCTACCAGTTTCCTGGCCTGGGCGATGCTTGCTGTGTTGTTGGATGCCATGATAGGGCTTCTGAGCTAGGCCTTGTGTAGTCTGTCTGTCTGTCTGTGGTGGGGAGAGAGAAGAAAGTTTTGGTTCCTAATGAATCCAAATACATACAGGCACTAGAGATAAAATCCTATTCAAGGGAGAAGATCTTAGTTGGCACGCTGACAATACAAAAGAGTATACTGAAGGAGAGATTCATCCACACACACACACCGCAGACACACACAGACATATTATTTATGGTGGCAGTTGCTAGGCAGCACATGACAGTGAGGGGGTGGGACAAAAAGATAGTGTGAAGAGAGAGAGACCGAGGGGACATTGCTTTGTCCATTGTTAGGTTTGCAGCCAGTACTAATGTTATTTGGTGTGTGCTTCAAGGAACTGCAATTATGTGCTGACCATAGGGATGGCGTGTGTGTCATAGGGTCATAAAACAGGTTTACCCTCCAGTCTGCTTGGTGGTGCATGTGAGAGAATTTAGTAACAGCCATCCCTGCTCACTGTGTTGGTTGTATCATAAATCAATGTACAGTAGTCTGTCTCTGGTATATGGTGTGTGTGTAGGATACACAAGTTGTCCTCACAGTCAGCATTGCTAAGCAATAAATTAGTACTACTCCCCTGCTGTAGTAGTTTCAGGTAGCAGTCTGATTCCTTCTATCAGGCTGTGTCCCAATAGCACGTTATTACCCACACAGTGCACTACTTTTGACCATGGTAAAGAGTAATGCGCTGTATAGGGAATAGGGAGCTGAACTTATGAAACATGAACAGGCTGCATTATTGCCACCATTAAACATCAATAGGAATCTGATGACAAAGACACAGCTTGATCATCTCTATTTACAATATTCACAGTGATGATCATCCGACTCATCAGTTGACACAGTGCTGATCCCCTGACAGTGACCTTATTACACCAAAGGTTACATCCAGGATACTTTGAAGGTCAAATTCAAAAAGTGCCCCAATTACATGTTGCTGTGTGTGTATGGTGTGTGTGTGTGTCACTGACTGGCCTTCCCCAGTGCTTAATCCCATCAGGGTCTCCTACCACTCTGCCCCATGACGCAGCAGGGTAGGGCTCACCGTGGGATCAGATGAGTCGGTGTGTTGTTAAAGACTTATCTCAGATCTCTGCGTGGTGTTGGAACATCAATATTGATGTCCCACAGTGGCACACCACAGCGCCACACCTGTCCATCTCACTGTGGCACACCTGTCCATGTGGATGCCTTAGGGACAGCCCTGTAGGGGGGCCAGTTTCCACTGCTGATGCAGCATGGCCGCACCCTGTCCCTGATCTGCCTCAAACACAGGGTCCAGCCCAAACCAGTTACCACAGACTGTAGTGTTTTTGCTGACATTGCTGTAGTATTTACTAGTGTTTTTTTGCAGATAATACTGTAGTATTTACAAAAGTATGATCAAGTATAATATAACATTCTAAGTACTACACATGATCGAGGGATACTAAAGTGTGTAGTATTGAATTCTACAGTATTCTACAGTTTACCACAGAATTACATAGTAATACTGTAGCATTCTACAGTAAACTGTAGTATTTTTTCATGTGGGTTGAAGGATATCGTCGCTGAGCGTAATTCTTCAGACCCTGTCGAGAAGTTGAGTACTAACCGGACAGTTTTTGCTTTTGAGTAGAAATTTCAGTCTCTGTTGGTAGCCAGTGTCACTGCTAGCTATTGAGACTCTGTTAGCCAATGCTGCAAGGCTACCTTACCTGCAACATAGTAGCATTGCTAGCTCCCTAGTTTCGTTCACCCGTTGTGTTAGCTAGACCAACCCTCTCTGCCTTCACGGCACCGTCGGTCACGGGAGCACTCTTTCTGAAGGCTAACTCGGTCACTCGGTTTCCTTCAGCCAGCACTGAGCTAGCCACGGCACACCTTCACCATGACCCTTACAAAAACAAGATTGCCATTTGGAAACTGCAGTAAAAGTGCAGTAACTGCAATCGACTGGTATTTTGGATGTATTATTTTGGACGTATTTTGGATGCAGTAATTGCAGAATAACTGTAGTTAAACTTCACTTTAACTGCATTTATACTGCATTGTACTACAGTACACTGCACTCTGACTGCAATCTTTTTTCGTAAGGGGAAGCAGCTGCTAGCTAGAATACGCTAGGTGGGACTAGCTGGGACTCTTATGACTAAAGAGGCGTCATGCATAGCTTTCATTTTTACCCATAAGAGTAGAGGTAAAATGTCTCTATTCTCAGCACTTATGACCAATTTTCTACTCTGAGGCATTTTGTGGATACAGCTCCAGGTCAGAAGAGGAAGCTGAAACGTGCATCTATCTCGATAGCCCTTCTTGTCTCCGCGACAGTTGAGGCTCAGCTCTCAGTAAACGAGCCCAGTTAGGGCAACGTCATGGATAGACTTGACTAGTGTCAGTGGAAGGTGAGCTAGGGGATGAAGAGGATGACAATGGAATTCATCTCATGGAGTTCCTCGAGATAGTCCACAACTCCTGCGCTGACGACCCCATTCTCCCGCCCTCTCAGGCCCACACACCTGATGGCCCGAGAGCAGCGGAGCTGCCCCTCCTCCAGTGGAGTTTGGGCTCCTTCATGTCTGCAAGTGGATTGCTGCCTGACTCAACATCGAGTGGCCGTCTTCTGTAGGGGATCAGGTCTTTAAGTGACCTGAACGATGGGAAGCGACTCCAGTCCCATACAGCCCGATAAAGGAACTGCTTCCCGCAGTACCAGCTTGCCTCAGTGAAAATAAGAGCTTGTGGAATAAACCCCTCACTCGCAGGATTCTTGCTAAGCTTACCCCGGAGCTGGACATGCACAATATAAAGGAATCCGGGTTAGGCAACACTCCCATGGTGGAGCTGTCACTGGCTCGACACTTCAGCCCCTTTCGTTGTTTTACTAACAACACCAGCGCTTCACTCCCTAGGAAAGCGGAGCACTTTACTGCCTCCGTTTTTCAGAGAACGTACAAGGCCCTCAACGTGACCTCTTTATTGTTGGCTTATTTTATGAGTTACTGGAGGAGGTGAGGAAGCAACTGAACTAGGAGACCCTAGACCCAGATGCTTTGGAAGAGATCTGTTTGATTACAGACCTGAGCCTCCATTCGTCCTGTAGTGCCATCCAAGGCTGTGGTTGTACCATGAGCCTAGCGGTGGTGGGAGAAAGGGCACTTTGGCTGAGGTTATCCAGCTTAACAGACAAAGGGAGAATTGACCTCCTGGATGCCCCAGTTGTTTAGGCCCACTGTCGCTTCAATGTGGCAGAAGTGTGACATGTGCAAAAAGGAGTTGAAGCCTTCAATTTCTGCTTGCCCCACAGACTTGGGCACCGTGGCAGCCCATTGGCTTCTGCAGCTCGCGCCAGCCTCACAGCTGGGAGGGGGCAACAAGCTGGCCTTGGGGGACTGAGGTCCCTGGCGATGCTGCAGTCTGCCAAGACTCAGGCACTGAACCAGGCCAAACCTATAGGGAAGCAGTCTTACGCTGCAGCCACAGCAAGGATCTGCCCCTCTACCCCTCCTATGGGATGTATGAAGTGCAGCAAGGCCTACAGCTCTCTGCCCTACCCTCTCTCTTCGGGATTCTGAGGGGCGTTTTCTTTTCTCCACTTGGCGAAGACGACTTAGCTCTGTTATGGAGAACACTCTCCATTGAGCTAGAAATCAATCAGTATTGTTGTTCCTTACTTTAGTTTCTGGGTCTCAGGGAAAAGACAGGGGGACCGCACCCTCACAGGCGTCAGAACCCTAGACAGCTATCTTCTGGTACTCCCGAGCCCACAAAGCTTTGGCTTTTCCTCGTCATGTTTTTACAGCGATTGGTTCACGCAACTGGGCCGCTGCCTGCTCTATCTCCCCATCGCACGTGTGGCTGAGTAAGCGTCTTTGCTCATGACAACCCTCCTCCATGGAACGGGGCCAAGATATACCAGTTATGTAACTGTCCTTCAGATATATTGCCCGACGTCATGCATCATGGCGCTGGTTCCTCTTTCCCGAGAAAGCCTGCTTCCCGTATCTTTCCAGATTGTCTTACTGTAGCCTGGTAGAAGCCACGATCCAATAGGGGAGACCCATAACATGGTGACCACATGCTTTCCTTGGTCCTCTTCGAGCCCTCGATGACAAGTGATTTCCCGGTCAGCAGTTACAACCCTGCCTACGACCAGTCCTGGCAGCTATTGTTATGCAGGAATTATATCCTACAGAGAAAAAGCAATTCTCCATCCTCACCCAGATGCTTTAGCTTTCGGGGCACAGGCAGAAGAAAAAAATGAAAGACAGGCCCGAGACTCGTGGAAAAGAGTGCCAGCTGCTTATGCACACTATGGTTTTACAGTTGGTGCATTTTTGTCGTGGAGATGTTGTGTGACTATACAGATTGTTCCTCCCCACAATCAGTTGTCCACGTCCTGTGTCCTTTTGGACGGAGAGAAGGTTAATCTTGTTAAGGTCCCTTTGACACGTTCTCAGCCTGCCAAGGTCCCGACAGTGATACAGATTATCCATAACTGTGGTGCAGTCTCTAAGTGGGGCATGTCGCTTACGCCCAGTCTCTAAGCTTTTAGCTCGTCCTGGGGTGTGACTATTGTGCTTACAATCTTTTTCACAGCATCTATTAGCCGCTGAAAAGCTTGGTAATGTCATATTCCTCCTTTTTTTGCTTTACTACTGCCATAAGCATATGCGTGGACTATGTTCTACCAGCCACTGTTCGCACAGTCTGCCCAGGGGTTTTTCAGGTTAATGTACCTAACCGCATCTTTGGCTAGGGATGACTTTTATCCATTGCCACACCTTGGAGCCTATGGCTTTTCGCCTGTAGCCTAATCGTTGTCCAGTACGTGCGGTTCGCATCTACTTGAATTATAAGAAAGCTAGAGCAAGGGTGTCATGCTCTTTGCTCATTTAGAAACCACCCTCAGAAGAGGGCCTTTTCGACTGTATCCTGCCTGATCCTTGGGACCATTATATTGATTAATAATGGCAAGGGAAGGGCTGTCTCCTACAGAGGAGTTGACCTCTTGGGCAATGTGTTTGGGACATGTCTCATTATACTGAGATTTATTAGGGTTTCCCTCACTTTGTTATATGTTTTTTCCCTATGGGCTTTCTGCAGCTTCTTGGTGTGAACTCCCTCTGAGGGTTACTGATGTTGGGACTTCCCTGGCTTCAGAGAGCATGTTTCTTGTGATATGGGAGTTGGCCATATCACCACATGTGATACATCAAAACGATTATTTGAAAGAGAACTCAAGGTTACGTAACCCTGGGTTGCGTAACCCTGGCTCTCTGATTTGTAGTCAATTTTGACAGTAGAGTAAATGTTTCTGACTCATACCGAGGCCACATAAGCTGTTTGAAAAGTCGTTTTTTAGGGGCAGTTGCTCTTTAATGCACATTGTCCTCAATCTGAGAAGACAAACTGCAGAGCAGGGATTCACTTTTGACAGGTTAAGATAATTCAGATATCCCTCAATTATTTTAGCTACATATACAGTTGAAGTCGGAAGTTTAAATACACGTTAGCCAAATACATTTAAGCTCAGTTTTTCACAATTCCTGGCATTTAATCCTAGTAAAAGTTCCCTATTTTAGGTCAGTTAGGATTACCACATATTTTAAGAATGTGAAATGTCAGAATAATGTCAGAATCCCATTCCCAGTGGGTCAGAAGCTTACATACACTCAATTGGTATTTGGTAGCATTGCCTTTAAATAGTTTAACTTGGGTCAAATGTTTCAGATAGCCTTCTGCAAGCTTCCCACATTAAGTTGGGTGAATTTTGACCCATTCCTCCTGACAGAGCTGGTGTA
This sequence comes from Oncorhynchus clarkii lewisi, assembly GCF_045791955.1. Classification (NCBI taxonomy): domain Eukaryota; kingdom Metazoa; phylum Chordata; class Actinopteri; order Salmoniformes; family Salmonidae; genus Oncorhynchus; species Oncorhynchus clarkii. Next base: position 25,836,556 of record NC_092165.1, on the reverse strand, counting down.
ACTGAGTCAGGTTTGTAGGCCTCCTTGCTTGCACATGCTTTTTCAGTTCTGCCCACAAATGTTCTATATGATTGAGGTCAGGGCTTTGTGATGGCCACTCTAATACTTTGACTTTGTTGTCCTTAAGCCAATTTGCCACAACTTTGGAAGTATGCTTGGGGTCATTGTCCATTTGGAAGACCCATTTGTGACCAAGCTTTAACTTCCTGACTGATGTCTTGAGATGTTGCTTCAATATATCCACATAATTTTCCATCCTCATGATGCCATCTATTTTTGGAAATGCACCCGTCCCTCCTGTAGCAAAGCACCCCCACAACATGATACTGCCACCCCCGTGCTTCACGGTTGGGATGGTGTTCTTTGGCTTGCAAGCCTCCCCCTTTTTCCTCCAAACGTAACAATGGTCATTATGGCCAAACAGTTCTATTTTTGTTTCATCAGACCAGAGGACATTTCTCCAAAAAGTACGATATTTGTCCCCATGTGCAGTTGCAAACCATAGTCTGGCTTTTTTATGGCAGTTTTGGAGCAGTGGCTTCTTCCTTGCTGAGCGGCCTTTCAGGTTACGTCGATATAGGACTTGTTTTACTGTGGATATACTGTAGATAATTTTGTACCTGTTTCCTCCAGCATCTTCACAGGGTCCTTTGTTGTTCTCCTGGGATTGATTTGCACTTTTCACACCAAAGTGCGTTCATCTCTAGGAGACAGAACGTGTCTCCTTCCTGAGCGGTATGACGGCTGCGTGGTGTTTATTCACAATTACTGCCACATCAAGGGAAGTACTGGATGTACTGGATGTGAGGGAGTCTATAGTCCATGTGCCCCAAATGGCACCACATAAGGTTCTGGTCAAAAATAGTGCACTATAAAGGGAATAAGGTGCCATTTGGGAGGCAGCCCATGCACTGAAGTATGTCTGTGACAGGGACAAGGACCGGACTTCAGTATGTCTGCTGAGTAAGCTGCAGCCACAGCATGCTGAGGTGGTGCTGTGTGGGTCAGCTGGTCAGCTACCTCCCTATCATGCTTTATTCAGTCTGGTTCTACCACCGAACACAGTGTACCTGAGGTAACATACACAAATATATGTAATTTAGCAGATGCTTTTATCCCAAGTGAGTTACAGTTATGCATGCTGCATGCATCTAATGTATGGGTGGTCCCAGGTGACCATTTTCTAAGCCCCCCCCCCCCCCCCCCCCCCCTTGGTTACTGTTGCAATCTTGGACATTTTCTAGGGAAGCCCAATTCTCCATTCAACCACTGCCGAAATTCCCTCACAATGATCTAACACAATGAAATTAAACACAGACTTCCCTTGCTAATCATGAAACTCATGGGTATGTTGCAAGGGCATAGGCACAGGCCCACTGAGGAGCCAGGCCCACCCAATCAGATTGAGCAAAAACACATTTTTTTTTTTACTATTAAATGTTTTCTATGCTCTTTTTACCTAAACATGGAAATATCATCAGATAGATTTCATAGCAAGCAGTGCACTGGGTTAGTGAGATGTGATGAAATATCACAGAATAGATGAACTGGAATGACATTCATTCTCACGGGATGGGTTGCCAAAAATAACTAACTGAAAGCCACAACCCCAATAATCCATGAATGTGACTATATTGAGGCTTCTATGACTGTATTGTGCTTCTGTGGCTAAATGCACCACGGCACTGCCTATTGCATTTGTTCATTTAGTTTACAAGACAACTCATAATCCAATGCCTTATCACAGTCAACAAACCTATATTTTAGCTTTAATTTGCTTTAAAAATGCTACATTTTCTCTCAGCCTCATGGCAAAATGTGTACTGTAGAATAGCAAGAGATTAGCTATAAAAATGTAGATTTACCTCTCTGCCCCATGACATAATGTGTAGAATTGCAGGAAAATAGCTTTAAAACAGCAACATTTTCTCTTAACCTCATGGCAAAATGTGTAGAATAGCATGATATAAGCTATAAAACTGCAAATGTTTCTATTTGCCCCATGGCAAAATGTGTAAAATTGCAGGAAGTTAGATGCCCTCACTGGCTTTCATGTGTTTGAAACAGAGCTTGTCCGAGGTGTCGGACTCGACAACAGTTGCTATCCTTTGGAGTGCTGTGATTGATCTCTCAAAATTATGGATGGGGCTGAGCGAAGGGTCAAAGGCAAAGGTGTATAAAGATGTCAGAATTGACCCTTCACTAAGCCCTGCCCACGAATTTTGGGCAACCAATCGCAGCGCTCCAATGCATATCAACTACTGTTGAGTCCGGCACCTCTGACAAGCTAACTTTTAAACCGCATGAAGCCAAAAAATAAATGTTTAAATGGCTTAATAATTGAACACCAGAAGTACTTACTACTGTGCACCAGAAGTAGTTACTACTATGGTTCCTGAAATGCAGAGTCTGTTTTTTAAATCCAAAATTATACTTTTTTTTACATTGTTAGCTAGCTCAGCTGATTAGCTGACTACCTCTACCAGTCTCATTGACCACCAAACGTTTTTTTTAATGCTATCTAGACTGTTAATAGAACTTGTTTTCTCAAAAGGTATGTTAGCTAGTTAAGTTAATAATGTTATGAATACAACTCCCATCTGCTATCGACATCAAGATACGATTTGAGAGCACTAGTTAGCTCCAAAAGTGGTAATAGCTTTACTGCATACTGACAGTGAATTCAGACCCATTCAGTGGCTAGCTATAAACATAATTTTACCAGGTTCCCATAAAGCAATTGTAATGAGATTCCACCACAACATGCCCAAGAGTTTCCTGATTAGCAAGCGGTAGTATGTGTTTAAATCAAATCAACACACACACGCACACACACACACACACACACACACACACACACACACACACACACACACACACACACACACACACACACACACACACACAAACACACACACAGCGGGGCAGTGTGAGAGGAAGGTGACTCAGAATGGCGATGGAACCCACTCATAGAGTAGACTAGAGCATGCGAAGCTATGATACAGTACATCTCAATGGTGCCAACAGAAGGGGGGCGGGGCAACAACCACTGCACCAAGGGTCACATTGATTGGTTGGGTGGGCCGTTCTACCATGTGCCCCTTGAAACATTGAAATTTTAATGTTTGTGTTTTTCTTATAACTCATTTCTGTGTTCTATTCATGTGCTGTTCTATAAACTAATTTCTGTGTTCATGCAAGTGGCTGACTGATCAAGTCTTCACTATCAGTAGCTGCAATTTGGCAGTACGCCCAGACCTTGTTTTGAGAAACGAAAAAGATATCTCAGTTTCAAGATCTCAGCTTAAAGAGAAGAAGCCTCGTGAGGTATTGGTCTGTCACACATGTTATGAACCACTATTGCTCGGTTACATCAATGAAACAAAACGGTAATGATGAATTAATTACGCAAATATAACTTGTCTGTGTATAGCCGTATATAAGACAACTGCTGGGACTGCCCAGGGAAAGCTGTGTACTATGGTGCATTGAGTTGGATGGAACCTCTCCAGCGTGCTGACAAATAAAGGATGATTCATTTAAGATTGACTTTTTGTGTCCCAGTGTGAGAATTTCCATGACAATAGTAAATACTACAATACTAGAACAAGCGAATATATGAATTGAACACTACAATGGAATATTGAAATAGGAATACTAGAATACTTAAAGCGGCAATCAGCAGTTGAAACAATGACACATCGTTCACCCTTCTACTGTCTCTGTAGGAAGCTGAGGGATGGGGCTGTAGAAATGTAACCACTGTCAAATTCATAGACAGATCTATGGATTTAAGGAGTGACCATCCAGGACATCACATTTTGAGGTTATACAGTATTTGTTTGCGTTTACTTCGTTTACAAACAGTGGAGTAAAACAAACGTATGGGTGCTGATGGGGTACGACAGTTGATCTAAGATCATGAGGCTATATTCTTAAGCTATAAGTTATATTCTTCAAGAATCAATGGGTCCATATCATTCATTTCTAAGTCCCAAATGGATGTACTATAGAGAAACTGCTGATTGCCTCCTTTAAACTGCTCCAATTTTATGATTTTAAGACTGTAACCAATCTCACTATTTATCTTATGTGTATATTATTTGGATGGTTGTCACACATTTGAATTAATGTTGTTTTTATTGTTGTAACCCTGACTGCACTACACATTTCCCAATCAAGGACAATAAAGATATCGATTGATTGAATACTGAATATATTAATTTAATACCCAGGTGGTAAGGGTAGGTAAAACATAACATCTGCCATGCTGATCCTCAACACGGGTGTCCATCAGGGGTGAGCGCTTAGTCTCCTCCGGTACTCCCTGTTCACACACGACTGGGGAGGGAGTTTTTCCTAGCCACCGTGCTTCTTCACCTGCATTGCTTGCTGTTTGGGGTTTCAAGGCTGGGTTTCTGTGCAGCATTTTGTGACATCAGCTGATGTAAGAAGGGCTTTACAAATACATTTGATTGATTGATTGATTGACTGCGTGTCTATCATGACATTTTCTGATGACATGACGTTGGTAGGCCTGATCACCGACAACGTTGAGACAGTCTATAGGGACGAGGTCAGAGACCTGGCAGTGTGGTGCCAGGAAAACAACCTCTCCCTCAATGTGAGCTAGACAAAAGAGCTGTTGGTGGACTACAGGAAAAGGCGGGCTGAGCACGCCCCCATTCACATCAACGGGGCTGTAGTGGAGCGGGTCATGGTCCAAACACACCAGGACAGTTGTGAAGAGGGCACGACAACACCTATTCCCCCCAGGAGACTGAAAAGATTTGGCATGGGTCCCCAGATCCTCAAAAAGCTGTACAGCTGCAACAACTGCTCGCCATCCGACCACAAGGTGCTACAGAGGGTAGGGCATATGGCCCAGTACATCACTGGGGCCAATCTTCCTGCCATCCAAGACCTCTATACCAGGTGGTGCCAAAAAATTGTCAAAGACTCCAGCCACCCTAGTCATAGACTGTTCTCTCTGCTGCCGCACGGCAAGCTGTACTGGAGCTCTAAGTGTAGGTTTAAAAGGCTCCTTAACAGCTTCTACTCCCAAGCCATTAGACTGCTAAACAGTTAATCAAATGGCTACCCGGACTATTTGCATTGTCCCCCTTTTTACGCTGCTGCTACTCACGGTTTATTATCTATGCATAGTCACTTTACCCCTACTTACATGTACATATTACCTCAATTACTTCGACTAACCTGTACATTGCACATTGAAACGATACAAATTGGGGGAAACACACATTCTTTCCCATTGACCCCCGTTGTAAAAGAGCCAACTTCTTCAACAAACATGCCGGAAAGCTTCTGTGTTGTTCAATTTACATGTAACAAGGTCCAAAATCCCGACCGACGGTTCGCAATGCTCCCACATAGGGAAATAGAGCATACGAGAAGAGCCCAGTGGCTTCAGGCTAATCGGCGTGGGAGAGTGGGAAATGTGGGGAACCGGTGTCCAAGTAGGCTACATGTAGCTATGTGTGTGGAAAACATTTCATCACAGGTAAGACATTTAACTTGTTTAGTAAAGTCTGTTTGTTTGTGTTGCTGGTCTTGGCTAGCTTAATGTGCTGGTCTTGGCTAGCTTAATGTCCGGTTGGTACAGTACCTAGCTAGCACTCACTCACTCACATGGCTGCTAGCACTTTCATGAAAAGGGGCATGAGGGCAGCCCGACAATATTAAGTAGTGAGAATGCTCAGGAGTATGCAATGTTGAAAAGTAATCTTTGGACATATTGTACTTTTCTTAAATGGAGTTTTGTAATTGATGAAAACAAGCAGACAAGAAGAAAATTGCATTTGAAAAAGGTTAAGCTTTTACTGTGGCCTACTGTAGGTATCCACAGGTTGTTTTCCCCACAGGCGGGCGGGGCTGCAACGTTTTTTCTAATGCCGACTGGGACTATACTATACTAAAAACGCTAGAATTAGTGAATACTACAACGATAATTATTTCAGAGAGGTAACACAGAGTAAGGCCCATTGTATGTATTCATATTTGTGAGCAGGGTGTTATAATCTGTAACCTGGCTGGAACACTATATAATAATAATAATCTGTTCTCATCTGGGTCCCCTCTGTGGAGGCCATATGCCTGCCCTTCTCCATGTTGGCCCCTGATGGGTGTCAGGAAGACCAGCACTGTGAGGGTGAGGTCCCCAGGGGCCACGTCATATGTTGGACCAACGGAAGGTTACTGATTAAGGGCTCTGTTCGAAAGTTCTGAGTTACAGCAGGATGGAAATTTAATGGCAAATGTTAGTGGAGACTGCAGTCATGGTAAACTCTGCATTTGTCGGCTCAATTGGTAATTTCCGACAAATGCTACCATCGCGTAATGCTTCAGCAACACAGATTAAATAAAGCCCTCCAAGGTTTGTTTTAGAGAAGCGAGTCATTCTTGACTTTTAAAGGTAATATACACTTCAGCCAACATTTGCGACGTCTACTATGAATGTGATCTTCGTGAACATCGGGAAGAATGCCTTTAAAAGGTGCATTTAAGACAGACCAATGCGCTTCCCTACAACTCGCCTTGGATTGAATCCCGGACTTAGTCTTCCAAATGAACATGAAAATGTAATTTAAGTTACCCCACTTACTGAAATAGGGCAGAAACTACATGACAAGGGCTTCATTGACAAAACTCTGAACAACTCTCAAATAATGCTATAATGGGGCCACAATATCATAATGTTCAATGCTCATGGGAGATGTCAAAACAGGCCATACTATCATCAGCCAGTTGATAGATACCCGAGTCACTTGTTGAAGGTTTCTGCAGTGTATCAGGGAATGTAGGTCTTATGGAAACAATTCAATTAGGAATGGCTGAACACTACAATATAGTTTAGTGTACAGTGCATTCGGAAAGTATTCAGACCCCTTGACTTTTTAGACATTTTGTTACGTTACAGCCTTATTCACAAATGTATTAAATAAAAATACATCTTCATCAATCTACACACAATAACCCATAATGACAAAGAGAAAACACGTTGTTAGAAATTTGGGCAAATTTATGAAATATAAAAACAGAAATACCTTATTAACATAAGTATTCAGGCCCTTTGCTATGATAATCAAAATTGAGCTCAGGTGTATCCTGTTTCCATTGATCATACTTGAGATGTTTCTACAACTTGATTGGACTCCACCTGTGATAAAATCAATTGATTGGACATGACTTGGAAAAACACACACCTGCCTATATAAGGTCCCACAGTTGACAGTGCATGTCAGAGCAAAAACCAAGCCATGAGGTCGAAGGAATTATCCGTAGAGCTCCAAGACAGGATTGTGTTGAGGCACAACTCAGGGGAAGGTTACTAAAAAAGTTTTGAAGGTCCCCAAGAACACAGGGGCCTCCATCATTCCATCAAGTTTGGAACCACCAAGACCCTTCCAAGAGCTGGCCGCCCAGCCAAACTGAGCAATCCTGAGCTCCAGAGTTCCTCTGTGGAGATAGGAGAATCTTCCAGAAGGACAACCATCTCTGCATCACTTCACCAATCAGGCCTTTATGGTAAAGTGGCCAGACCGAAGCCACTCCTCAGTAAAAGGCACATGAGAGTCTTCTTGGAGTTTGCCAAAAGGCACCTAAAGACTCTGAGACCATGAGAAACAAGATTCTCTGGTCTGATGAAACCAAGATTGAACTCTTTGGCCTGAATGCCAAGCGGCACGTCTGGAGGAAACCTGGTACCATCCCTACGGTGAAGCATGGTGTTGGCAGCATAATGCTGTGCGGATGTTTTTCAGTGGTAAGAATTGAGAGACAGGATCGAGGGAAAGATGAATGGCGCAAAGTACAGAGAGATCCTTGATGAAAACCTGATGCTGAGCGCTCAGGATCTCGGGCTGGGGCAAAGGTTTACTTTCCAACAGGACAACGACCCTAAGCACACAGCCAAGACAACGTTGGAGTAGCTTCGGGATGAGTCTCTGAATGTCCTTGAGTGGCCCAGCCAAAGCCCGGACCTGAACCCAATCGAACATCTCTGGAGAGATTTGAAAATAGCTGTGCAGCGACGCTGACAGAGCTTGAGAGGATCTGCAGAGCAGAATGGGAGAAACTCCCCATGTACAGGTGTGCCAAGATTGTAGCGTCATACCCAGGAAGACTCTAGACTGTAAATGTGTAAATGTGTTACTTCAAATTTGTATTTTTTTTTTTTATAAACGTGCAAAATCTTCTAAAAACCAATTTTTGCTTTGTCATTATGGGGTATTGTGTGTAGATTAATGAGGGGGAAATTATTTTCCCCCTCATTTTAGAATAAGGCTGTAGCGTAACAAAGTTTTGAAAAAGTCAAGGGGCTGAATACTTTCCGAATGCGCCGTATAGTCTACTTGGTATTGAATTGTTTGCCAGATTCTGAAATAATAATTTGTACCAGAGGACTCATGATCTTGTGCCGTATATATCAAGAGTCTTAGAGTAGGAGTATTGAACTAGGATCAGTAACCCCCTGTTCGTGTATTCATTGTGATCTAAAAGGCCAAACTGATCCTAAATCAGCATTCCTACTCTGAGAAACTTGATACATATGTCCCTGAACCTAATCTTTTAATAGGACTAGATAGAGGATGAATGGATGGAGTCTTGGCTATCAGTGTCTAGACTGTTAACACTCTTGAACCCTGTCCTAACTGCTGTCCAAAATACCACTCTGAAATGTTACACATGGTGTCAACATGCTGATAACGATGACATTCTATTATACAGTGATAACGTGGGACATTCTAAATGGACAAAGACCTTAAGTGTGTCCCAAATTGTGTATAGTGCACTATTTCTGACTAAACCCTCCTACACCTTGGGTGTGCCCCAAATGGCACCATATTGCAAATGGCACCCTATTCCCGATAATGCTCCCTATAGGGCAGCACTACTGCCTTAATGGTCCTGGTCAAAAGTAGTACACAATATAGGGAATAGGGTGCCATTTGTGACGCAGACCTTATCTCTCTCCGCTGACCCCTTTGTGAACAGCTCTCAAGCACTTATCATTGGCACAACTTTTAAAAACGTTCATAGTTGAGAACACAATAAGTATAAGTACAGAACAAAGTGTTAGTACAGTACAGTATGTGTAAGATGGGATCTCCCTCAGTTTCGCACTGTAACATTACAAGACTCACAGACACATTCATTCTTCATGCACACGTTCTAATATCCCGGGCTCGCCCATTTCTCAATGTGCATTGTGGCACAGACGCTCTCAGGCAGGCAGGCTCTACAGCCTGCTCTTTTCTGTGTTCTCCGTCTTACATTGTCTGCTCACTCCGCCGCACACTGTCCTGGTGTCCTCCTGGCCTGCAGTTCTGTCAGAACTCTGGTTCAGCCTTACTCTGTAGAGAGAGTGAGAGAGAGCAGAGTACAGTCATTCAGAACAGCACAGCATAGAGAAAGTACAGAGATAGTAAAGTACAGACACTGACTGCATGCTTCTTCCTTCCATCAGAGGCCTGCTGTATCCCAGTTAAATTATATGGAGGCCTGTGTAGCCTCTCTTGTCTGGTCACTTACACCATATACAGTACTGAAGGGCTCTCTCTCCCCCTCTCTCTTGGTCCCTCCCTCCCTCCCTCCCTCCCTCCCTCCCTCCCTCCCTCCCTCCCTCCCTCCCTCCCTCCCTCCCTCCCTCCCTCCCTCCCTCCCTCCCTCCCTCCCTCCCTCCCTCCCTCCCTCCCCCCAGTGGATCCATTCTTCTTCATGCATCTGTGAGTTGGTTTTCTGCTGCCTCTGTTAAATGGGGCAATTACTCTACAAGAACAGATCTGCAGCGGAAGGGAATCCCACCACCGCAAATCATCTCCTCACACAATGTTAAAGCAACTAAACCTTGTTTGTACCTTCCACTAACATGCATCCTTTGTCCTGATCTTTTCCACATACTGATTGTGCCCACATTTTCAGAAATGTTTACACATGGTATTAAAGTGTGTCTCATATTCGTCCACTGTGTCCGCATTGTGACCACTTGTAAGATATCCAGACACAATGCGTTCCTGACTACCTCCGGATGTGCTCAGAAAATATCTGATCAGAATCAGATCACAATGTGTCTTTTAATCGTTTACACCTGTCTACAAATGTGGGCACAATCAGAAGATCAGGACAAATGACACATGTTAGAACCAGGCTTATGTGGTCCTATGTGGTCTGCATCATGTGTCCATGTCACTTCCTTCCAGTGTGGTTAAACGCCACTCATAACAAATGGGCTGGAAGATGCTGTCATCCATCATCCATTTCTATCACTGTCTATTTTGTCTTTACTCTCGCAATTACTCTCTTCTTTCCTCTCATGTCTCCCAGTCTCTTCTAATAAAATTACTTATTGAAGAGCTACTGAACACGCCAATTGGCACGTGTGTTTTTCTGTTGCTTGTTTGAAAAATGACATTTCAGTCTTGGAGGTATGTTTCCTAACCAATTCTGCGGTTAGTGATGTTAATGATGTTTGTCCCCCATGAGACACTGTAGATGTGGAAGCCTATTTAACTTCCCAGAAGTTAAAATCTCCAGAATGAGCCAGAATAAGCCAACAAAAATCTGTAATTCATTTGGAGGTTTTTGCTGAGGATGTGTTTGTTGTGCAATTTTTCATCTATAAAGGTGTTTGGTGCAGTATTTCTCAAGTTTAAAAAAATGTGCGAAGTGTGTTGTCTGATATAAACAAAGTCGGAGCTGCAAGGCAGGTCTGTCTCACTACGCTATTGGACAGAGAGCAATCACCGCAGCTGTTCACACCATGTTAGTGGGCAAATGGACATTGTCAAATCAAAGCCCAACCTTCGAGACGCACAGATGTTCCAAACTTCGTTTTAGATGACACTGACTTGATGACCAAAATGATCCTATTTACACTTTGTAGTCAATGATCAAATCAAACTGTATTTGTCACACGTGCCGAATACAACAGGTGTAGTAGACCTTACAGTGGAATGTTTACTTTACAAGCCCTTAACCAACAATGCAGTTTTAAGAAAAATGTTGACACTAGAATGACTGTTTCTGAATTATATCGATGCCACATGTGCCGTTTTCAAAGGGATTAGTTGCTTTTTTAAAAGACGTCGCTTTTTAAATCTGTGTTTCAATGAAGCTCCCCTGCCTGATTTCACACCCTGGGCTTCGCAGCATGGGGCAGAGGTGAGGAAGTGTGTGTGTGTGTGTGTGTGTGTGTGTGTGTGTGTGTGTGTGTGTGTGTGTGTGTAGAAGGCCTGGGACATTAGAAGGGATGGGAGGGAAAGAGAGAAGGCTGGGACACAGGAGAGCAGAGGAGCAGGAGAGGGAACTGGATCACTAGTCATGACGCCCCTTGTACATCCTTCTTAGTCCAGATTCTACTACTCTGCTCTGCCCGGGAGCATGACTCAACCATGATGACGACGTGCACAAACAGTAACAGGAAAAATAGTGTGCTTGCTTCAGAATAATTACTATAAGTGAGAAGTATGTGGAATATTCAGAGTGGTCTTGCTCACCAAGAACAATAATAACAACAACGTGATCAATTATACTACCTCCACTAGTGCTGTATACAGTCTGTAGTGCTTGTGCTGTTCAGTATTAGTCCCAGACATCACATTTCTGATTTCTACCTGGTCTTGTACACTCATGGGACAGGGTTGTGATTATGTTGATATGGGTGTGTTCCAATGACACCCTATTCCCTATATGGCCAAAACCCTATGGGCACTGTTGAAAAGTACTGCGCTACATAGGGAATAGGGTTCCATTTGAGACGCCATTTTAGTCTCTATGATGCTCCAGCTGAACATTAGTGCATAAATAGATCCTGTCCTATAGTGTCTCCATCAAAGTCAGACTACCACCCCCCACCACCATTAGATTACCCCAGACATCTGTGCCCTCCTCTGGCCTCAGCAGACACTGCTCTGCCCAGCCTGACTACATGGGCTCCAAGGTTTAGGGGGGAGGGGAGAGGGCAGTGACCCAGGAAATGATGCCTTCCCTGGTATCCGAGGAGACAGCAGGCAGGGCCCTGCCTCCAGGGTATGGAGATACTGTGGTTATTTTAGGTTATTATTATCAACTGGTCTGGGGCCTGCCTCACGAATAGGATTGTAATGGTGAAGGGACAGAGAGACAGAGGACTAATTCTAGATCAGGTGCTAGAGAAAGCATGAGAGTGACCAAGGAGGGTAGAGATGCAGATAGCTTTGAGTAAGTGCACATTTGGATTGTAATCTTTATTATAGATTCTATACTAATAGATTGACTGAAGTATTTTTAAAATGCATTAGTGTGGTGTAGTGTGTAGATGCGTTCCTTTGTCTCTGGATGGCACTGACTGATGGACTTCACATGAAGTGCACTACTTTTTGACCAGCGTCCTATGGGGAATAGGCTGCTATGGGCGCTGGTGCTATGGGCCCTGGTCAAAAGTAGTGCACTAAGTAGGGATTCGAGTGCCATTTGGGACACAGACCCTGGTACAGGGTTCTACAGGGTCCATGTGCCTTCTATCAGGGAGCAGTGTTGGGGATGATGCACATTGCACAATTATCAGGGCCAGAGAGTTTTGAGTGAGAATTTCACCTGTTCCCTACATAGTGCACTACATTTGACCAGGGCCCATAGGGGTCATATACCTTTATCCAAATGAATCCATCCCTGCATGTTGCTGATAGCTAGTTTCCATTAGACAGATGTGTAGTTTCTTACCATCAAAATGACCTGCAAGCCTCTTTTTCAGTAGTTTAAATCTGTCATGGCCAATGTTGCCATCGAATGCATATAACCACTGGCGTACCACGCAGCACTCGCGAGGCTGGGGGGCCTAAAGGCTTTTTTTGTGTGTTGGAAGTCCCAGATAGCATATGAACAAGTCATAAGCCAATAATGTGTAGAAGTACAGGAAATTAGCTGTAAAACTGCAACATTTTCTCCCAGCCTCATGGCAAAATATGTACACTAGTGAGTGGAATGTAGTGCTATGTTACGTTGCTCCGGTTGAGGAGGAATAAACATAGTTTCCTCTGGCATCAATCAGCCAGCCAACAATAACACTGTCTGACTCACTCCGCTAGACTGTTAACAATAATGTCTGAATCCCAAATGGCACCCTATTCCCTATGCAGCACACTATTTATGGGTCCGGGTCAAAAGTAGTGCACTAAATAGGGAATAGGCTTCCATTTGGGACACAGACAATTTTACAAACATTCAAGCTTGTTTAGAGTGTGCAGGACTGGAGTATGCTCTTAATGTTTCAGTACATAAACTAACCATGCTGTCCAGATATATATGGAGGCGCTACACAGAGGGAATCATAAAACTAGTACTAAAGCTTGTTAAAACTACGAGGCCTGACAAAAAGACTGCAAGGCACATACATACCATTGGCTGTTTGATAACTTGGAGAAAAAAATATGGAAGGGAAGAGCTGCTAGGATACAATATAGATCTTTGTAGTGTCATAAAAAAACAGCAGGACCAAGGCACATTGTTATGGCATGTTCAAGAAAAACTGGTTTGGCATGGCCTTTCTTTTCAAACATAGCCTTTGACCAAGATACAACTATAAAAGTGCAATATACTGTACAATTTCACTTGTGCAATGGTAAGTATGAGGTCAAATGTGTCCTTTAAAGGTTATAAAAGGGCTGTCCGTATATCTTCCCGGTAACAGTTTGCTCACCATTTATTTATCATTACATTTTTGTATGCTAGTTATTCACAAATGTATTTTTATTTCCTTAAATATACTGTGTTGTGTGATTATTCTTTTACCAGGTACTGTTGGAATGTCCATCTTTTTTTGTGAGAAATTACACTGGTCACTCAAAACGTTTATGAAGTATTTATAAAGCATAAATAGCGCTCACTTTAGATTAGGGGCTGCAAAAATACTTTACTAATGATTAGTATCTAACTTCCCGGACAGGGAGTCTGATTGACTGCAGACCTCCAACCCTAACCCATAGGTACAGTATGCGAGGCTACAGTTATTGTTATTATTTTTCACCTTTATTTAATCAGGAAAAGCCCATTGAGAAACAGGGTCTCTTTTGCAAGGGAGACCTGGCCAAGAAGGCTGCACTTGGCAATACATTACAAAATGAATAACGCACGAGGGGGTGTGATATATGGCCAATATACTATGGCTAAGGGCTGTTCTTATCCACGACGCATCGTGGAGTCCCTGGATACAGCCCTTAGCCGTGGTATATTGGCCATATACCACAAACCCCCGAGGTGCCTTATTGCTATTATAAACTGGTCACCAATATAATTAGAGCAGTAAAAATACATGTTTTGTCATACCCGTGGTATAAAGTCTAATATACCATGCCTGCCAGCCAATCAGCATCCAGAGTTCGAATCACCCAGTTTATAATGTAAAACATATTATACAATCATCCACACAATCCAGCCTATCGGAAACATTTCAAATCAAATCAAATTTTATTGGACACATACACATGGCTAGCAGATGTTAATATGAGTGTAGCGAAATGCTTGTGCTTCTAGTTCCGACAGTGCAGTAATATCTAACAAGTAATCTAACAATTCCCCAACAACTACCTATTACACACAAATCTCAAGGAGTGAATGAGAATATGTACATGTAAATATATGGCTGAGCGATGGCCGAGGGGCATAACCGAGGTGCAATAGATAGTATAAAAATAAGTATATACATATATGAGTAGTGTAAGATATGTAAACATTATTAAAGTGGCAATATTTAAAGTGACTAGTGAACCATTTATTAAAGTGGCCAGTGATTGGGTCTCAGTGTAGGCAGCAGCCTATCTGAGTTAGTGATTGCTATTTAGCAGTCTGATGGCCTTGAGATAGAATCTGTTTTTCAGTCTCTCGGTCCCAGCTTTGATGCACCTGTACTGACCTTGCCTTCTGGATGGTAGCGGTGTGAACAGGCAGTGGCTCGGGTGGTTGTTGTCCTTGATGATCTTTTTGGCCTTCCTGTGACATCAGGTGCTGTAGGTGTCATGGAGGGCAGGTAGTCTGCCCCGGTGATGCCTTGTGCAGACCCCACCACCCTCGGGAGAGCCTTGCGGTTGAGGGCAATGCAGTTGCCGTACCAGGCTGTGATACAGCCCGACAGAATGTTCTCAATTGTGCATCTGTAAAAGTTTGGCAGGGTTTTGGGTGACAAGCAAAATTTCTTCAGCCTCCTGAGGTTGAAGAGGCACTGTTGCGCCTTCTTCACCACACTGTCTGTGTGGGTGGTTCATTTCAGTTTGTCTGTGATGTGTAGGAACTTAAAACTTTCTACCTTCTCCACTGCTGTCCCTTCAATGTGGATAGGGGGTGCTCCCTCTGCTGTTTCCTGAAGTCCACAATCATCTCCTTTGTTTTGTTGATGTTGAGTGAGAGGTTGGTTTCCTGACACCACACTCCGAGTGCCCTCACCTCCTCCCTGTAGACTGTCTCGTCGTTGTTGGTAATCAAGCCACCTACTTTTGTGTCGTCTGCAAACTTGATGATATAGTTGGAGGCGTGCATGGCTATGCAGTTGTGGTTGAACAGGGAGTACAGGAGGGGGCTGAGCACGCACCCTTGTGGGGCCCCAGTGTTGAGAGTCGGCGAAGTGGAGATGTTGTTTCCTACTTTCACCACCTGGGGGCGGCCCGTCAGAAAGTCCAGGACCCAATTGCACAGGGCAGGGTTGAGACCCAGGGCCTCCAGCTTGATGATGAGCTTGGAGGGTACTATGGTGTTGAATGTTTAGCTGTAGTCAATGAACAGCATTCTGTAGGTATTCCTCTTGTTCAGATGGGATAGGGCAGTGTACAGTGCGATGGCAATTGCATCATCTGTGAACCTGTTGGGGCGGTATGTAAACTGAAGTGGGTCTAGGGTGGCCGGTAAGGTTGAGGTGAAATGATCCTTGACTAGTCTTTCAAAGCACTTCATAATGACAGAAGCGAGTGCTACGGGGCGGTAGTCACTTAGTTAAGTTACCTTTGCCTTCTATGGTACAGGTTCAATGGTGGCCATCTTGAAGCATGTGGGGACAGCAGACTGGGATAGGTAGTGATTGATATGTCCGTAAACACACCAGCCAGCTGGTCTGCGCATGCTCTGAGGACGCGGCTAGGGATGCCGTCTGGGCCAGCAGGGTTAACACGTTTAAATGTTTTACTCACGTCAGCCACGGAGAAGGGGGGGGACGCAGTCCTTGTTAGCGGGCTGCGATGGTGGCACTGTATGATCCTCAAAGCGGGCAAAGATGGTGTTTAGTTTGTCTGGAAGCGTGAAGTCGGTGTCCGTGACGAGGCTGGTTTTCTTTTTGTAGTCCGTGATTTCCTGTAGACCCTGCCACATCTTGTGTCTGAGCCGTTGAATTGCGATTTCACTTTGTCCCTGTACCGGCATTTCGTGGTCTGATTGCCTTGCGGAGGGAATAACTATACTGTTTATATTCAGCCATATTCCCAGACCTCTTTCCATGGTTAAATGCGGTGGTTCGCGCTTTCAGTTTTGAGCGAATGCCACCATCCGTGGTTTCTGGTTATGGTAAGTTTTAATAGTCACAGTGGGTACAACATTTACAATGCACTTCCTAATAAATTCACTCACCGAGTCAGCGTAAAGATCAATGTTGTTCTCTGAGGCTGACCAGAACATATCCCAGTCCGGGTGATCAAAACAATGTTGAAGCGTGGATTCCGATTGGTCAGACCAACGTTGAATGGTTCTAGTCAGTGGTACATCCTGTTTGAGGGTCTGCCTATAAGACGGGAGGAGCAAGATGGCATCATGGTCGGATTTGCCGAAGGGAGGGCGGGGGAGGGCTTTGTATACATCGCGGAATTTTAGAGTAGCAGTGATCGAGTGCATTACCCCCGCGAGTACTACAATCAAGATGCTGATAGAATTTAGGTAGCCTTGTTCTCAAATTTGCTTTGTTAAAAACTCCAGCTACAATAAATGCAGCCTCAGAACATATGGTTCCCAGTTTACATAGAGTACAGTGATGTTCCTTGAGGGCCGTCGTGGTGTCTGCTTGAGGGGGAATGTACACAGCTGTGACGATAACTGACGAGAATTCCATTGGGAGGTAATATGGCCGGCATTTGGTTGTAAGGAATTCTAGGTTGGGTCAGCAGAAGGACTTGAGTTCCTGTACGTTGTTATGAGTCATTAATCATGAGTCGTTAATCATTTACACTCCTCCTGAAGAGTGTTTTGCACCAGAGTTTTAATCTAGGTGAGCAATACTTAGTAGACTAGACAATTCATCTGCTGCACAAGAACCCTATGGGACACAGACAAAACAACAAGAGTGCAGTAATATAAAGTGTGACACTCAGTCTTGGCCTCTATACTGTACCCTCTCCACTTGTTACTGTAACCAGAACTAGGCCACTGACTCAGTAGTCTTTTAGAAGGAGCCACTGGGAATGGAAGGCAACAATGAGCATTTAATGAAAAGAGAGAAAAAGTAACAAACTGAGAAATGATTAGTCTTTTGTCAAAGTCAAGGCCTTTTGTCTCCCTACATTTGTATTCTTTCACTCTATCTCTCTATCATGCACACAGAGCGTGAATTACGGGGGCCCAGGTGGGTGAGAACCACTAAATGCAACAAAGTCCAACTTTGGATGGTGTCTAAATAATGGTAATTTGTTGTTTATAAAAGCTTAATCTAAATAAAATGAAGACTCCCACCTCTGTGTCATGGTTTAAACCATTTTTTCCCCATGTCGCTGCACAGTCATTGGTCTGTACTTATCATTCTGGGAAAGCCCCATATCTTAGACCCTCTTCAAGTGTCCCAATTTTTCTTTCTACAACAACGTCCTTTTGTCAGCAAGACACATCAATTACTTCAGGCTACAAAAGTCTAGACCCAATGACAATCATCGAATGTCATTACACTTTTTGGTGTTTTGTAACAGATGTCTCTTTCCATTTATCAGGTAGCCTACTTTTGAAGTGATTTGTTCGACAAGAAGATTAAAACATCACGACTGGTTGTATTCATGCCAAATGAAAAGGTAACACACTTTTATTACAGTTAAATGACAGGTCTTTACTATTAGGGCTATAGGCGGCCGCCTGAAAAATATTGAGAGCCCCCGAACTTCACTGTATAATTTGCACTCTGTGTATACACACTTACACACACAGTCCATTGTTGCCTTTTCTCATAGTGGGTAGCTATGGAGTCTGTTGACATTTAGTGTGCCATTGTTTCAGTCTCAACATGAATGTGTATCAAACAATATGTGGCCTTGCAGCCGGTCCAGCACTGCAAAACATGCCAGCTCGGCGCTCCCTCTCCCCCTCCTCCCACACACACGCACACGCTCGCACACACACACACACACGTCCCTTCTCCAACATGTCGGTTCTGTTCTGGTTCACAACAAGAGCTGAGCACCCCGGAACGGAGTGGTAGCATAATTCTGGCCCTCGATTTATAGTGTGCCTCTATAATGCGAGGACTGAAAACACTAATCTATCTTAGCACTGGCGGTGAGACCATTTTCACATGCTCACCACACAGGGCTAACAGATACTGAGATACAGATGTATTAAGTGAGAGCCTTATAATGGAAGCACACTTAACATGGCTGACTGGGGATGTGAGAGTGTGAACGTGTGTGTTTTGTGTGTGTGTGCGCGTGCGTGTGCATCTATACATCTGAATGTGCGTGAATGTCTGTTTGTATCTGCATCTGTAGCTCATCAGTGTGTGCTTATATTTCCCAATAGTACTGAATGGCCACTGCCTTCTGAATAGGAACGACCAGAGAACCCATGGGAGGGTTGAGGGATTCCTCTTCCATTCTCAGCTGCCCCCCCCCCCCCCCGTCCCCCCCATCCTCTCTCGTTCTCTCTCTCGCAGCATCTCTCGTCCAGTCCTCTCCCCTCCCCCCAACCTCAACCTCAACTCTCCCCATCTCTCACCCCCCACCTCATGCTAATTTTCCCCTAACCAGATGCTCCTAATTTCTCTCCCTCCTACAACAGACCTGTCCAATGTGACAGGAAAAGGAGGAATAGGAAAAGAGGAAAGAATTCCATTCTCTCATTCCCTCACTCTCTCAAACACACAGAGATCAGAAATCCAAAGAGAGCAAATTATAAACACACCCCAGAGAGAGAGAGATACAGAGGCTTTAGCCTCCCTAATCTAGAAGGAGGAAGAGAAGGGGATTCCATGATGTAGAGACCAGGGAACAGAACACAGGCATCTTTCTCTCCCCTACAGCACTGACACAACCACTGACTGTAAATCAACACACGCACACGCACACAAACAGACCAACGTCTCCTCTAAAGCACACCCTCCCTAATAAGCCATTGTCTTACAACCAAACAAAGTGAAAGACAACAAAAAATGGTTAGAAAATGGTGGAAATGTGTGTCTTACCTCTGTAATGTGTGTGCTGCTCCCCTAGTGTCGCCAGAGACATGCAGTCTGGTGGAGTAGTATCCACACGCTTACTGACTCTCCCTCTCACATACACACACACACACTCACACAGTCAGGCAGGCTAGCAGGAAGGCAGGCAGGCAGGCGCGCTCATACACACACACTCTCTCACTGTGCTGTGCTGTGGCTCCCTCTCTCCTGCTCTGCTCTGGCTGCTCTCTCTTGCTGATCCAGCTGACATACGCCCTCCCCGCTGCTGCTCAGTCTCCACCCTTCAGCCAGCACCAACCCCACACTACTCACGGCCTACAAGAAGCTACCAGGAGCCCTCCTTCCTCCCCCTCCCCCTCTCTCTTTCTCTCTCTGGTCGGCTATCAGACATAGTGCTTCTCTGAGGCCACAGGAAAAGGCTTGCCTGTCTTTTGTAAACACGGACTGTAAACAAACACATACTGTAGGTGCAGCTAACAGTGACACCCATGACTTTTTCATCTTTGTATGTAGATTATTCATGTATTATGGAATATATTAATCTTCCTTCTTCTTATTCCCTACTCTGACACTATGCTGTTACCTGTCTGTCAGAAAATTGGAACGGAAATGGCAACACACCAAACTTGAAGTCTTCCGACTAGCTTGGAAAGACAGTACCGTGCAGTATCGAAGAGCCCTTACTGCTGCTCGATCATCCTATTTTTCCAACTTAATTGAGGAAAATAAGAACAATCCAAAATTTATTTTTGATACTGTTCCAAAGCTAACTAAAAAGCAGCATTCCCCAAGTGAGGTTGGCTTTCACTTCAGCAGTAATACATTCATGAACCTATTTGAGGAAAAGATCATGATTATTAGAAAGCAAATTACGGACTCCTCTTTAAATCTGCGTATTCCTTCAAAGCTCAGTTGTCCTGAGTCTGCACAACTCTGCCAGGACCTAGGATCAAGAGAGTCACTCAAGTGTTTTAGTACTATATCTCTTGACACAATGATGAAAATAATCATGGCCTCTAAACCTTCAAGCTGCATACTGGACCCTATTCCAACTAAACTACTGAAAGAGCTGCTTCCTGTGCTTGGCCCTCCTATGTTGAACATAATAAACGGCTCTCTATCCACCGGATGTGTACCAAGCTCACTAAAAGTGGCAGTAATAAAGCCTCTCTTGAAAAAGCCGAACCTTGACCGAGAAAATATAAAAAACTATCGGCCTATATCGAACCTTCCATTCCTCAAAAAAAATTGAAAAAGCTGTTGCGCAGCAACTCACTGCCTTACTGAAGACAAACAATGTATACGAAATGCTTCAGTCTGGTTTTAGACCCCATCATAGCAATGAGACTGCACATGTGAAGGTGGTAAATTACCTTTTAATGGCATCAGACTGAGGCTCTGCATCTGTCCTCGTGCTTCTAGACTTTAGTGCTGCTTTTGATACCATCAATCACCACATTCTTTTGGAGAGATTGGAAACCCAAATTGGTCTACACGGACAAGTTCTGGCCTGGTTTAGATCCTAACTGTCTGAAAGATATCAGTTTGTCTCTGTGAATGGTTTGTCCTCTGACAAATCAACTGTAAATTTTGGTGTTCCTCAAGGTTCCGTTTTAGGTTCTATCCCCATCCTCTTGGGGATGTCATTCGAAAACATAATGTTAACTTTCACTGCTATGTGGATGACACACAGCTGTACATTTCAATGAAACATGGTGAAGCCCCAAAATTGCCCTCGCTAGAAGCTTGTGTTTCAGACATAAGGAAGTGGATGGCTTCAAACTTTCTACTTTTAAACTCGGACAAAACAGAGATGCTTGTTCTAGGTCCCAAGAAACAAAGAGATCTTCTGTTGAATCTGGCAATTAATGTTAATTGTTATACAGTCATCTCAAATAAAACTGTGAAGGACCTCGGCATTACTCTGGACCCTGATCTCTCTTTTGACGAACATATCAAGACTGTTTCAAGGACATCTTTTTTCCATCTACGTAACATTGCAAAAATCAGAAACTTTCTGTCCAAAAATGATGCAGAAAAATTAATCCATGCTTTTGTTACTTCTAGGTTTGACTACTGCAATGCTCTACTTTCCGGCTACCCGGATAAAGCACTAAATAAACTTCAGTTAGTGCTAAATACGGCAGCTAGAATCCTGACGAGAACCAAAAAATTTGATCATATTATTCCAGTGCTAGCCTCCCTACACTGGCTTCCTGTCAAGGCAAGGGCTGATGTCAAGGTTTTACTGCTAACCTACAAAGCATTACATGGGCTTGCTCCTACCTATCTCCCTGATTTGGTCCTGCCATACATACCTACACGTACGCTACGGTCACAAGACGCAGGCCTCCTAATTGTCCCTAGAATTACTAAGCAAACAGCTGGAGGCAGGGCTTTCTCCTATAGAGCTCAGTTTTTATGGAATGGTCTGCCTACCCATGTGAGAGACGCAGACTCCGTCTCAACCTTTAAGTCTTTACTGAAGACTCATCTCTTCAGTGGGTCATATGATTGAGTGTGGTCTGGCCCAGGGGTGTGAAGTTAAAAGGAAAGGCTCTAGAGCAATGAACCACCCTTGCTGTCTCTGCCTGGCCGGTTCCCCTCTTTCCACTGGGATTCTCTGCCTCTAACCCTATTACAGGGGCTGAGTCACTGGCTTACTGGTGCTCTTTCATGCCGTCCCTAGGAGGGGTGCGTCACTTGAGTGGGTTGAGTCACTGATGTGATCTTCCTGTCTGGGTTGGCGCCCCCCCCTTGGGTTGTGCCGTGGCGGAGATCTTTGTGGGCTATACTCGGCCTTGTCTCAGGATGGTAAGTTGGTGGTTGAAGATATCCCTCTAGTGGTGTGGGGGCTGTGCTTTGGCAAAGTGGATGGGGTTATATTCTTCCTGTTTGGCCCTGTCCGGGGGTATCATTGGATGGGGCCACAGTGTCTCCTGACCCCTCCTGTCTCAGCCTCCAGTATTTATGCTGCACTAGTTTATGTGTCGGGGGGGCTAGGGTCAGTTTGTTATATCTGGAGTACTTCTCCTGTCTTATCCGGTGTCCTGTGTGAATTTAAGTATGCGCTCTCTAATTCTCTCTCTCTCTCTTTCTTTCTCTCTCTCGGAGGACCTGAGCCCAAGGACCATGCCTCAGGACTACCTGGCATGATGACTCCTTGCTGTCCCCAGTCCACCTGGCCGTGCTGCTCCAGTTTCAACTGTTCTGCCTGCGGGTATGGAATCCTGACCTGTTCACCGGACGTGCTACCTGTCCCAGACCTGCTGTTTTCAACTCTCTAGAGACAGCAGGAGTGGTAGAGATACGCTTAATGATCGGCTATGAAAAGCCAACTGACATTTACTCCTGAGGTGCTTACTTGCTACACCCTTGACAACTGTGGTGATTATTATTATTTGACCATGCTGGTCATTTATGAACATTTGAACATCTTGGCCATGTTCTGTTATAATCTCCACCCGGCACAGCCAGAAGAGGACTGGCCACCCCTCATAGCCCGGTTCCTCTCTAGGTTTCTTCCTAGGTTTTGGCCTTTCTAGGGAGTTTTTCCTAGCCACCGTGCTTCTAAACCTGCATTGCTTGCTGTTTGGGGTTTTAGGCTGGGTTTCTGTACAGCACTTTGAGATATCAGCTGATGTACGAAGGGCTATATAAATACATTTGATTTGATTTGATTTGTCACTCACACACACACACACACACACACACACACACACACACACACACACACACACACACACACACACACACACACACACACACACACACACACACACACACACACACACACACAGACCAGTGTGGGTTGAGCTCCGGTAATCAAAAGGCTTTCATCTTTAGACAACTGGAATATTAAATCCACAGAAGATTAAAGCAAAAAGAAATTCCAGACAGCAATTCAGAGCAGAATCATCCTAACAAATACATGTGGACAAACAGAAACATGCACTAACAAACAAATACACACACTGTTTATGCAAAGGCTTTGTGTGTGTGTGTGTGTGTGTGCTAGAAATGTTATCTTACACACGGTTATCATTTTTAAATAAAATATGTGCCGTTCTGGCTCGGACAAGGCTCACTTACTTAGTTATTCTTCATTCCCCAGACCTTGTGTATTTTCTGTGAATCACCATTTCCTCAGCTCCATTCATGCTGATGTTATCCTGTGTGGAGAGTTGCACATAGCACACACAGAGAGAGAAAGGGAGAGTTTTTTTGTAGGCTATTGTTATTATATGTTTATCGGCTTAATTGAATTTAGCCTAGATGTGTGCATTTCTATTAAATATTTGTATATCTATTATTAAAATATTGTTAAATTGTAATACATTTTTAAAGCACTGTAGGTAATTTGAGCCGTTAATTTATATTACAACATTAAGTGGACGGTGTTGTTTTCGTTCTTATTGATGCACATGTGTAGCAGGTCACGGTTCCCTAGCCACAGGCAGAACAGTTGAAACTGGAGCAGCAGCATGACTAGGTGAACTGGGGACAGCCCGGAGTTATCAGGCCAGGTCGTTCTGAGGCATGATCCTAGGAATCAGGTCATCCGGGAGGGAAGGAAGAGAGGGAGAGAGGGAGAGAGAAATAGAGGGAGCATGCTTAAATTCACACAGGGCACCAGATAAGACAGGAGAATTACACCAGAAATAACAGACTGACCCTAGCCCCCCGGCACATAGACAATTGCAGCATAGATACTGGAGATTGAGACATTCCGACGATACCCCCAGACAGGGCCGGCCAGGCAGGATATAACTCCACCCGCTCTTCCAAAGCACAGACCCCACACCACTAGAGGGATATCAACAGACCACCAACTTACTACCCTGAGACAAGGCTGAGTACAGCCAACGAAGATCTACTCCACCACACGAGCATACTACTCAATAAAAAATACAATACACAAACGTAACCCCCTATCAAAATATAGCTACAAATGTTTTACTCCATAATCCAACCAATCCTCCTTTATTTTTATTTTTTTAACCCTTTTTTCATGGTATCCAATTGGTAGTAGTTACAGTCTTGTCTCATCGCTGCAACTCCCATACAGACTCAGGAGAGGCAAAGGTCAAGAGCCAGGCATCCTCCGAAACACAACCCAACCAAGCCGCACTGCTTCTTGACACAATGCCCATCCAACCCGGAAGCCAGCCGCACCAATGTGTCAGAGGAAACACCATACACCTGGCGACCTGGTCAGCATGCATTGCACCCAGCCAACCACAGGAGTCGCTAGTGCACGATGAGACAGAGCCTGAACTCAGAATCTCTGGTGGCACAGCTAGCACTGCAATGCAGTGCCTTAGACCACTGCGCCACCCGGGAGGCACCAATCCTCCTTTATGGCAGTGAAATATGGGGCGCATATTACAGTCAAAATACACATCATGGGGCAAAACACCTACAGAAAAACTGCAAAATACACATCATGGGCCAAAACCATCCTACAATGTAAACAGAATTTCAACCAACCACGCATGCAGAGCAGAACTAGGAAGACTTCCTCTTTTACTGCCCACTGAAAAAAGGGCATGCGAATGATGGGTGCACATGGCCCAATCTGACAAATGGTCATACAAGCATAGAGCATTTATGGACAAGCGACTGCCCGGAGAGTGACCCCTTAACAAAACTAGCCCCAAAACACAAGATTAAAATTAACACAAGTGATCTGACCCCATGGACAAAATTTACAGTTGGTCAGAGAATGATGGAATGTTGAAGGTCAGAGAATGATGGAATGCTACCAAACATTGGAAAGATACTTCACTTCAGCTGAATACTTAACCTATTTAAAAGATCCCCAAAAAATAAAAAACCTTGACCAAATGCAGAATTAATGATCATAGCCTGTCAATTGAAACCGAACGGCAACAAAAAACATGTTTGGTCAGTGAGGATGTCCTCACTGTGGGCTAAGGAGAAATAGAAATGAAGGTAACTGCCAAAATAAAGGAAACACCAACATAAAGTGTCTTCATAGGGCGTTGAGCCACCACGAGCCAGAACAGCTTCAATGCACCTTTACATAGATTCTACAAGTGTCTGGAACTCTATGGGGGGGATACGACACCAGTCTTCCACAAGAAATTCCATAATTTTGTGTTTTGTTTGATGGTAGTTGAACACGCTGTCTCAGGCACTGCTCCAGAGTCACCCATAAGTGTCCAATTGGGTTGAGATCTGGTGACTGAGACAACCATGGCATATGGATTACATCGTTTTCATGTGGGTGAGGGCATTGTCATCCTGGATCCATAGCATGTTAGCCAAAATAATGGCCAAAATAATGGCCTGCCCAGAATTTTTATACAGTACATGACCTTAAGGATGATGGGATGTTAATAATTGCCTAATTAACTCAGGAACCACACCTGTGTGGAAGCACCTGCTTTCAATAGTCTTTGTATCCCTCATTAACTCAAGTGTTTCCATTATTTTGAATTTATAATTGATTAAATGTACCTTTTTTAATTTTAATTTTATTATTATTAAAAATGAAAAGCTGAAATGACTTGAGACAATAATCACTCAAAATTAAATGTTAGGCAAAAAGGTAAACTCTACTCTATCATTCATTGAATCAGATGGGTCATTCATCACAAAAGTAACTGATATTGCCAACTACTTTAATGATTTTTTCATTGGCAAGATTAGAAAACTTAAACATGACATGCCAGCAACAAACGCTGACATTACACAGCCAAGTATATCTAACCAAATTATGAAAGACAAGCATTGTAATTTTGAATTCTGTAAAGTAAGTGTGGAAGAGGTGAACACAATTGTTATTGTCTATCAACAATGACAAGCCACCGGGGTCTGCCAACTTGGATGGAAAATTACTGAGGATAATAGCAAATGATATTGCCACTCCTTTTTGCCATATCTTCAATTTAAGCCTACTAGAAAGTGTGTGCCCTCAGGCCTGGAGGGAAGCAAATGTTATTCCCCTACCTAAGAATAGTCAAGCCCCTTTACTGGCTCAAATAGTCGACCAATCAACCTGTTACCAGCCCTTAGTAAACTTTTGGAATAAATTGTGTTCAACCAGATACAATGCTATTTTGCAATAAACAAATTGACAACAGACTTTCAGCACGCTTATAGGGAAGGACATTCAACAAGCACAGCACTTACACAAATGACTGATGATTAGCTGAGAGAAATTGATGATAAAAAGATTGTGGGGTCTGTTTTGTTAGACTTCAGGGTGGCTTTTGACATTATTGATCATAGTCTGTTGCTGGAAAAACGTATGTGTTATGACTTTACACCTCCTACTATATTGTGGATTAAGAGTTACCCGTCTAACAGAACACAGAGGGTGTTCTCTAATGGAAGCCTCTAAAACAAAGAATCAGGAATTCCCCAGGGCAGCTGTCTAGGCCCCTTACCTTTTCCAATCTTTCAAACATCTTTCAAACAATATGCTACTGGCTTTGAGTAAAGCACTATACACGCCAGCTACCACAGCTACTGAAGTGACAGCAACACTTAACAAAGAGCTGCAGTTAGTTTCAGAATGGGTGGCAAGGAATAAGTTAGTCCTAAATATTTCAAAAACTAAAAGCATTTTATTTGGGACCAATCATTCTCTAAACCCCAAACCTCAACTAAATCTTGTAATGGATAATGTGGAAATTGAGCAAGTTGAGAAAACTAAACTACTTGGAGTAACCCTGGATTGTAACTGTCATGATAAAAACATATTGTTACAACATTAGCTAGGATAGGGAGAAGTCTGTCTATAATAAAGTGCTGATCTGCATTCTTAACAGCACTATCAACAAGGCAGGTCCTACAGGCAATATTTTTGTCAGTCGTGTGGTCATGTGCCACAAAGAGGGACTTGCAATTGGCTCAGAACAGGGCAGCACGGCTGGCACACAGCTCAGACATCCATGCATACCCCACAAGACATGCCACCAGAGGTCTCTTCACAGTCCCCAAGTCCAGAACAGACGATGGGAGGCGCACAGTACTAAATAGAGCCCTGACTACATGGAACTCTATTCCACATCAAGTAACTCATGCCAGCAGTGAAATTAGATTTAAAAAACAGATTAAAATACAGAGATAGATGTGGTAGTAGAGTAGAGGCCTGAAGGTACACACTTAATATGCTGTGAAATATGTTATGAATGTATTGTAATGTTTTTAAAATGTATAACTGCCATATTTAAAAAAATGTTTTGCCTGAACCCCAGGAAGAGTAGCTGCCTTGGCAGCAGCTAATGGGAATCCATAATAAATCAAATACAAATATTTTGTTATGGCAAATCTAAATAAATTCACAATTAAAAATTTGCTTAACAAGTCACATAATAAGATGCAGGGACACTGTGTGCAATAATAGTGTTTAACATTCTTTTTTAATGACTACCTCATCTCTGTACCCCACACATATTATCTGTAAAGTCCCTCAGTCGAGCAGCGCATTTCAAACACAGATTCAACCACAAAGACCAGAGAGGTTTTCCAATTTCTCTCATAGAAGGGCACCTATTGGTAAAAATAAAGGAGACGATGAAATATCTCTTTGAGCATTAATTACACTTTGGATGGTGTAACTCACTACAAAGATACAGGTGTCCTTCCTAACTCAGTCACCGGAGAGGAAGGAAACCGCTCAGAGATTTAACCTTGAGGCCAAATTAAAACAGAGTTTAATGGCTGTGATAGGATAAAACTGAGAATGGCTCAACAACATTTTTGTTAATCCGCAATCCTAACCTAATTGACAGAGTGAAAAGAAGGAAGCCTGTACAGAAGAAAAAATAATCCAAAACATGCATCCTGTTTGGAACAAGGTACTAAAATAATAACACTAAAAAATGTGGCAAAACAATTAACTTTTTGTTCTGAATACAAAGTGTTATGTTCTGAGCAAATTCAAGACAACCACTCTCCATTTTTTCAAGTACAGTGGTGGCTGCATCATGTTATGGGGATGCGTAATCGTTAAGGACTGGGGAGTTTTTCAGGATAAAAAATAAATGAAATGGAGCTAATCACAGGCAAAATCCTAGAGGAAAATCTGTTTCAGTCTGCTTTACACCAGACACTGGGAGATGAATTCACCTTTCAGCAGGACAATAACCTAAAACACAAGGCCAAATCTACACTGGAGTTGCTTACCAAGAAGACAGTGAATGCTCATAAGTGGCCTAGTTACAGTTCTGACTTAAATCTACTTGAAAATCCATGGCAAGACCTGAAAATGGTTGTCAAGCAATGATCAACAACCAATTTGACAGAGGCCAGCGAGCATCTGGCCTCCCTTGACAAAAAAAGTGTAAAACATTTTCCAATCACCGTTGATCTAAACTGAGCGAGCTCTACTGTGAATGGTCGGGGTTAAGGGAAGCCAGCTTGGATTTGGTGTCACTCCTATCAAATCCCATTGAGAGCATACGTCATTGACAGAAACACTTGAATTGTTTCATCTTGTAGTGTTGTTTTCCTCCACTGGCTAGCTAGCTAAAATTAGCCCTTTCCTAAATTAGTCATGGATGGAGATAGCGATTTGGACTTGTGGTTTTACTTAATTCTTCATTATGGGCAATGATTATAACGGCGATTCTGATCCATTCATTAATTTGTACATTGTTGTGCCCCTGGCCTGAGAGGATGGAAGTTCAACATGTAGCTAGATGTAGAAGGGTATTGTTAACTAGCTAACGTTGCCCATGATTGGAAGTTAAGCTAGTGAGCAAGCATTTTAGCCAGGTAGCCTAGGACAACAAAAAAATAAGAGTGTACTGTATGACAGAGTGATAGACTGTTTCGTCAAGGAGGAAGGCATTGGCGTTTCTCTACAAGTAGGGAGAGTCAACATGCGCGCGCACACACACACACACACACACACACACACACACACACACACACACACACACACACACACACACACACACACACACACACACACACACACACACACACACACACACACACACACACACACACACACACACACACACATACAGAAATCAGAACCATAGACAGCCACATCATATTTAACGTACGTTGATTGGACTAAATAGTTTTTGGTATCTTTTAGTTGTCACTGTATTAGACTAAGTATAGGTGATTTGATAATGTTGGGATGTTAAAGTTGAAATGATGCTGGAATAGTGGAGGCAGCTCCTGTTTTCTTTGCCTCATGTGGCACAGCGGTCTACGGCACCACATCTCAGTGCAAGAGGCGTCACTACAGTCCCCGGTTCGGATCCAGGCTATATCACATCCGGCCGTGATTGGGAGTCCCATAGGGTGGCGCACAATTGGCCCAGCACCGACCAGGTTTGGCTGGAGTAGGCGGTCATTGTAAATAAGAATTTGTTCTTACTGTAACTGACTATCCTAGTTCAATAAAGGCAAAATTAAAATATATCTTTTTTTTTTACAAAAAACTCTCTGTGGTTCTAAATCAATAGTTTAGATATAGGTCCGAAAATGTCAGAAAAATTAACTTGCATGACCATCATGTAGGTCATGCAACTGTTTGTTACTGTACATGCAAAATTCTTAGTGGACTTCACTGGACAGAGGTTGCTATCCGGTTTTGTGATAAAACAAAGGTGTGGTTGAATTTATTCTGCCACTGTGTCTTCTTATTGTCTTGGCCTTTTGGCCTATATATATATATATATATATATATATATATATATATATATATTAGGCCATTCCTGAAACATATATATATATATATATATATATATATATATATATATATATATATATACAAATACAATTATGAAAACAACAGCGACAACATAATATTCATTGTCGTGTGTATCACTTCACTTTGGCAACATTGACCTTGTCATTCATGCCATTAAACCATATTGGATTTGAGAGGGGGGGGCACACAGAAAGAGAGAGAGGAGAGAGAGAGATTTTTATTAAAGTGTCGGCTATTCATTTTATATATTTATCGGACACATTTTATTTAGCCTAAATGAGTGTATTCTTATTACATATTTGCATATGCATTATTAAAATATTGCTGTTCCTGCCGCAGAAGAGACAGGAGTACTAGGGGAGTACTAGGGGAGACCAGAGAGTATTTTTGGTAGCTAGCAGGGTTGGAGTTGATTCCATTTTGATTCAGTCAATAAACTGAATATTTTCCTCAATGCTTTTCAGTGACAGAAACTGGAATCAGAATCAGAATCAACTGAATTGAAATGGACCTGACCCCAAAACGGGCGAGGTGGTGTGTAATTCACTCAGTAGTGGTTGCTCTGGAAGAGGGATGGTTTAAAGCCAGGCTGCGTCCCAAATGGCATCCTATGCCTATTCTATATGTAGTGCACTGCTTTAAAAAAAAAGCCAAAAGTAGTACACTACAGAGAGAAATAGGGTGTCATAAGGGACACAACCCCAGAGAGAAACATCAAAGTTATAGGCCACAATCTCCACGGAATACAACAAGATAAAGAATTTGTAATCTGATTATCATGTTTTATTATCGGCTCATGGGATCATCTCTGAACCCTGTTTCGGTGTCACTGAGGCTGTTTTAGTTAATGAGCTAGTTTAATAAGCACTGGATTACTAATCCCTCGGATAGCGGACTCTCTCTCAGATATGGCTACTACAATTATACATTGGTATAGTGAGGGTAGGCTAGTGTTTGTGACAGAGGAGGGAGAGGGGAGAAGAAGAGCAGAAACGGTTCCTCCTTCCCAGATATACTACAGGCTTCTGTTTTATTTTCATAATTATTAGGGTACTACAATTATAAATTGGTATGGGGTGGTAGGCTAGTGTTTATGGCAGAGGAGTGAGAGGGGAGACAAGCAGCAGAGACAGACATTCCTGAAACATAAAAAACTCAAATAAGAAGAAGTTTTGACAAAAAAAAACGCTATTCCGAATTCTAAGAGATAATAAGAGGATGTATGATTGAATGGGTCTCCCAATGAAGAGTGTGAGTGTGTGGGCAACAGGCCATGGGGTGGGGTTGGTTTGGTTGGCATCAGGGCGGGGGTAAAGAGGGTTGGGGGATTTCAAATCTGCTTCGTGACCATCTGGCCCCAGCAGCAGCTGTTGTCCAGGGCAGGGGAGAACGGTCCTGCCCTGATGCCCCATGGGATTAATGAGAGGTCAGTCAGCACGGTTGGACTGGAGACACCACTGTCACCCTAAACACACACACACACACACACACACACACACACACACACACACACACACACACACACACACACACACACACACACACACACACACACACACACACACACACACACACACACACACACACACGTCTCTAATGATCTGCCAGCAGCCTTTGTGCATAATTTCGGAATCATCCTGCTTCGCGTAATAATATAAAAAGAATATGCATGTTTAGTAAGAATTACATATTATTTGGTGAGACAAAAGACTGAGAAAAGAAGAGAGTGAGAAAGTAATCGAGACATGGGGAGAGAGAGCGAAAGAGAGAGAGAAAAGGAAAGAGGCTGATAAAAATTGATTTCCCCGTCTGTGTTGCCGTGGCGACAGTGGTGGATGGTGGATGACTGATTTCCTGTACAGCTGTGTAGCTGGGGGGGAAAGGGGGGAGCGAAGGATGAGGAGGGGTGAAGAGAGAGAGGGACACTATTGACGTCATAGGCTGGGGGGAGGAGTTTAGATGTCCATGTTTCCTGTAGATTTGAAACCACATCTGATCTCTCTACTCCTCTGTGTTTTTACATGGAAAGATTGGCTTCTTGAATTGACAGTTAATACAATTCACGACAGAATTTGTAGGGTACAATAGTAAATATACAAACGATTGGGAGATGAGGTTGAAGATGATGTTGAATGGAAGGTTATGATGTTCCAACCATCATACTGAGAGAGGGAGAGAGAGAGAGGAGGGGTGTCCCTATTGTGTACAATGTTATTAATGTTCTCTTTAACCTAGCCACCCACACACAGCATCTCTCTCCACGAGAAACACTCATCCAAAGCACAACACAACTCTCCATCCCACTCAAGTACTGTAGTGTAGAGCAAAACTCAACAATTGGGAACACTTTCTCATGTACTCTTACGCACAAAGCGTACTATACACAGTTCCCTCATATACACATGCTTATAGCTATAAGAAACCACTGTAACTTTTTGTCACACTCAAGTAAATAGTATACTGTACAGAAAAGCCAATCACTCTCGTACACTCACATATGTATACACTATTCCCTCTTATACATAGGCTATACTAAAGTCATATAAGTAACAACTATGACTTATATCCTTGGAGCCAGAGCACATCGGGAGGGAATAGAGAGAGACAGGCATGTTACATCTATGTGCAATGTGTGTGTGTGTGTGTGATGATGATGATGTTGCCTCATGATCCCTCATCTCTATTCGACCCTTCTGCAGACCTCACGGCTCTGGCTTGGTGTTGTAGGAACACAGCCAACATTGGCACCTGGTGGCTAACTAGGGTATGACGAGGTAGAAAAACTGCTGAGGAAAGATGTTCTCCGTGGGCAGCAGAGGGCAGCATGTCTTCATGGATACAGCATCTTGGCTTTCTCCAGTGTTCTCAGAATGTCGATCAGAGAGCAGAGGACTCAGTTTGAATCCTTTAAAATTCCCCACTTAAAGTAATTCATGATCTAAACATGATTTGGACAGGTGACTGACTCTACTACAGAGCTTTGCTTTGATAAACCAACTGTTAGATCCGTGAATACTTCACGGAAGGGTTAAAGTATTCACTCGTCTAACAGTTTGTTTACATTTGAGTCATTTGGCAGACACTCTTATCCAGAGCAACTTACAGTCATTGCACTCAGCCAAGTTAATTAAGTAGCGGAAAACAACCGGAAATCACAGTCACTGCAAGTAGATCCATCTTCGAAATAGCCGCTATCGGAATTGGTTTCAGGAAGAGAATAAGTACAATGTTTTAAAGTATTCGAATAGGGCCAGTGTGTTTGACTGTCGGATGTTTTTATTGCTCTGTCTGTTATATAATAATGGCTTCCACAAGATTGACCAAACATCAGAGAGGACAGGACAGCTCGATTTTGGCAAATAAATGTACCTTTTTATTGAATATTGTTATGGGTATTATTACCAAGGCGGCACGCCCCAGACTTCATATTAACAAAACATTTTCACTACTACAGGGTTTGACCCCAAAAAATGTTTTTCCTGAAGGGAGATCCTTTCACAGAAAGGACTATGGATACTTAGTGCAGACATACAGACACTTACTCGGTGTCAGTATGGCCGTGTATATACCGTGCATATCATAAGCATTCACCCCCACCACCCCCTTGGATTTTTTTCACATTTTGTTGAGTTAACAAAGTGGGATTGAACTGGATATAATTGTGATTTGTTGGTACATTTTTATCACTACCCCACACACACAATTATGTGTAAGGTCTCTCAGTCGAGTAGTGTATTTCAAGCACAGATTCAAACACAAAGACAAGGGGGCTTTTCCAATGACTCACAAAGAATGACACAGATTGGTAGATGGGTAAAAAGCAGACACAGAATATCCCTTTGAGCATGGTAAAGTTATTAATTAAGCTTTAGATGGTGAACCAATACACCCAAGACACAGGTGTCCTTCCTAACGGAGTTGCCAGCAGAGGAAGGAAACAGCTCAGGGATTTCACCATGAGGCCATTTTTAAAAAAGTAACAACGTTTAAAGGCTGTGATGGGAGAAAACTGAAGCTAGATCAACAACATTGTAGTAACTCCACAATACTACCCTAAATGACAGAGTGAAAAGGCTCTAAACAATTCATACTGCAACAAATGTGCCAAAGGACTTTTTGCCCTGAATAAGTTTTATGTTTGGGGCAAATTCAACGCAACACATCGCCAAGTACTATGCTCCATATTTTCAAGCATGGTGGTGGCTGCATCATGTTATGGGTATTCTTGTCATTGGCAAGGATTAGGGAGTTTTTCCAGGATAAAAATAAACAGAATGGAGTTAGCCACAGGCAAAATCCTAGAGAGGAACCTGGTTCAGTCTTCTTTCCACCAGACACTGAGAGACAAATGCATCTTTCAGCAGGAAAATAACCTAAAACACAAGGCCAAATCTACACTGCAGTTACTTACGAAGATGTTCCTGAGTGGCCTAGTTACAGTTTTGACTTAAACCTGCTTGAAAAGCTAATGGCAAGACTTGAAAATGGCTGTCTAGCAATGATCAACAACCAACTTGACAGAGCTTGAAGAAGTTTGAAAGAATAATGTGAAAATATTGCACAATCCAGGTGTGCAAAGGTCTAAGAGACTTACCCCAAAAGTCTCACAGCTGCAATCGCTGCCAAAGGTGTTTCTAACATGTATTGTTAGAAGTTACATATTTATCTAATCAAGACACACTGTCCATGACATAGACTGACCAGTTGAAAGTTATGATCCCTTAGTGATGTTGCCTGGTAAACCCACCTCAATCAGTGTAGATGAAGGGGAGGAGACATGTTAAAGAACGATTTGAGACAATTGAGTCATGGATTGTGAACGTGTGCAATTCAGAGGGTGAATGGGCAAGACAAAAGAGCCTTTGAATGGGGCATGGTAGTAGGTGCCAGGCGCACTGGTTTGAGTGTGTCATCATGAACTGCAACGCTGCTGAGTTTTTCACACAACAGTTTCCCATGTGTATCAAGAATGGTCCACAACCCAAAGGACATCCAGCCAACTTGACAGCACTATGGGAAGCATTGGAGTCAACATGGGCCAACATCCCTGTGGAACGCTTTTGACACCTTGTAGAGTCCATGCCCAACAAATTGAGGCTGTTCTGAAGGGGAAAAAACAGGGTGAAACTCAATTTTAGGAAGGTGCTCTGTTTTGTACACTCAGCGTATATGCGTGTCCTATTTTCCGTTAATTCAAATGTACATGAGTATTTTGTGTAGATCATTGACAACAATACATTTTGAAGAAATCCATGGGGGCTGAATACTTATGATATGCACTGAAGCCTAAGTCACCAGAGTAGAGAGTTTATCCGAATGCAAAAGTTTTCAGGTTGTGGTTCTGTTTTTATGGCTATGTACCTGGACACACACTGGGTTAATATATCACCAATAATCTACCAGAAAACGATTCATTTCAACATGTGAACAACCTTCTTTCTGTTTCTCAGATACCCAATATTAATGAGTAGAAATAATAAGTAACATCTTGTTGGAAATAAACTGTTACAGCGTTAATTTTTGCTTTGAAATCACACAACGATATCAAATTCATAAGTGTATTAATTATTACACATTTCTTTCCAACAATTGTTTCTTGCTGCCTTGGCCTGATCTGTGTTTCTAGGCCAAGATGCTTTGCTCTGTGGTTCTAGGCCAAGATGCCATGCTCAGTATTCTAGGCCAACGTGTCCAGCTGATGAGACCAGCTGTGAAGAGAAGTGAAATGTCAGGCCTCTCCACTGTACCACAGCGGAGCTGCTTCTGAAACATTCTAAAGGTTCTAGAAGTGCTTTAGAAGGCTCTAGAATGTTCTAGAATAAAGATCTCTGGAGCAGCAATGGAAAAGCTCAGCTAGAATGTTGATCCACACTGACAAATTATTGCTTAACTGAGGCACACAGTAGTTTTGAATTCCAAGTACATAATGAAGTAGTAATTTGTTTTGTTCATTACTCTAGCGATATTAAACCATGTGAATGAGGTTTGGAATTCAACTGTACATGCTTACTGTACTATCACTACACATAAAATGAGGAGGTCACTGAAACGGTCTTCTCAATAAGGTTTACTGACTGGGGTAGAAATGCAAAAGTACTGAATGTAAAACAAATTTGGAAGACAAACGCTAGATTCAATTTACATTGAGTAGGTACGGTTCAGAGATTTAATAGTAAGAAACCTCTATGACGATAGCGAATAAAAGAGGCAAGAGAGGGCAGTCTTGTCCGTTTCCACACCTTAACGGAAAGTAATGTATAAGAAATAGAATATATTTGTGAAGTGTTTGGTTTCACACCTTGCCTCTTGGCCAATTAAACGGATTGTTATCAATGTTCTTCAGCTACTGCACGTTGAAATCACGACTATACCTGGGTAAAAAAAGGGCCCAATATTGAAAATAAGTGAATTTGGTGTCACAGGGTTGTAACACTGTCACATACACTCCTCGGACAGTTCATTAGGTACATCACAGCGTCTAGGGTTTACATCCAGTCAGCGGAGGTCCTGTGGGCGAAAACAGCTCGGTGACGACGGAGGTCAAAGGAGAATGGCAAGAATCGTGCAAGCTAACAGGCGGGCCCACAAACAGATAAATAACGGCGCAGTACAACAACAGTGGTGTGCAGACCGGCACATCGGAATGGACAACTCGTCGATCCTTGTCACGGATGAGTTGGAAACGGGCTGTTTGCAGCATAAATGTACCACCATCCGATCTGCAGCAACAGGCGTGATGCCATTGCGAGGACCAACATCCCTGTGGAATTTTTCCGACACCCAAAGTATTTGGGCTCTTCTGGAGGCAAAGGGGGGGGGTCTGACCCGGTATTAGATGGGTGTACCTAATAAACTCTCCTGTGAGTGTACTTTGCTTATAATACTGACACACACCAACTGCACACAAAGAATACCTTTTCAACATATACAACAAATCTCACTGTTCTAAAACACCCCATACAATCAGCTAAAATTATCAAATGAAAGAAACAAATGTAACAAGTTCCAATTTAAAATAGTTATCGAGACAAAACAAACAAAAGACAGTTTTAAGGACTAACAAAGACAGCCGAGTGAAAATAATAATAAACTACCAACATATAGAAAGAACAAAGTGAAAATGTCAGTTTCATATCTGGCCTAAAGCCAACCCAGCTCTATTGTGTGTGTGTGTGTGTGTGTGTGTGTGTGTGTGTGTGTGTGTGTGTGTGTGTGATTACATCTAAGCTTTCCTCAGCTCTGTACACAGACAGACAGGTGAGGGCATGTAGAAACTCATCCTGCCCCAAGCATCAGACCTGGCACAGCCAATGATGTAGTCGGGAAGTCTTGAACCAGCCCATGACGTCATCTGGGCTACTTTTCACATGACAGGAACCTAACTACCACAGATTTAAATACGTGCCACGTTTAACATAAAGCTAGGCTAGGGATGGTAGATGACATTAGGGTAATCCCCTTCATTGATTATTGGTTAATCTGCTAAAACTGTTTGAATAATGATGTTTAAACTCTGAAGTCAATGATTAAAGGTCCAATGCAGCCATTTTTATCTCAATATCAAATCATTTCTGGGTAACAGTTAAGTAGCTTACTGTTTTCAGTTAAAATGGTGAAAAATAAACAAAAATAGCTTCTTAGCGAAGAACAATAACTTTGCTAGGACTGTCTGTGAGTGTTCTGAGTGGGGAGGGGAAAACTAACTGTTATTGGCAGAAGTTTGGTACTCTTTCTTATTGGTCTGTTAACTAATTTACCGCCTGGTGATGTCACCAGGCAGGCTAAAACTCCATCACACCAAAACAGGCTAATATATCAGGCATTAATTTCAAACAGCTTACACTAAAAGGGCATTTTTCACAGTATTTCATCAGTATATCATCATAGTGTGGCAATGTATAGAAAAACACAGAACAATCATGTTTTTTTGACTGCACTGGGCCTTTAAATACCAATGTACTGCTGACCAAGAATAAAGTTACAGATGAAGAGCTTAAAATTGACCTTATGACTTAAAACTGATCTCTGTGACTCATGTGGGAGTGTTGCGTTGCTTAGTGAGAAGCTGTGATTGATTGTCAAGGCATGGTTGTGGTTCAGGGCCTGCATAGGTGATGAAGGCACGTTGGGTGTGTTCATAATATCAGTCTAGTCGCTACACTAGGACACAACTCTACAGGGGAACTGTTGACACATTGCACTTCCTTGTAAAGAGAGGAGCGGATGCGCGTCACTTCTAATCTCTTGTGACAGACTAGCACACGCTGGATTTGGTTCTGGGCTCCCAGATTATGTCACATCATACATACTTCATACTAGAGACAGAGGGATGGAAGGGAGACACGTGAGAACAAGGACATCATTAGCGTTCCTTGTTCTAAAAATACTCTGAGACCAATCCAAATTCCCTCCTCTGGATCAACCTCTAGATTCTGAAACGATACAGAACCTGCGCATGGTGATGTCATATCCTGTCATGGATTCAGGAGGCTGTATCATTTCATTGGTTGGTTGGTTGCACACTAAAATAATAATCATGTGGACATGAGGGCTTGGAGCCAAGTGGCTTTTCTTTTCGTGCTTAGTGTAACTTGTCTTTGGTTCATAGCACATCTAGCTTGACTATCAATGAGAGTTCCCTTCTTTCTGTAGGGAAAGGAGAGTGGGATCTACTCTCCATGGTAGAATATTTTGATATCTTCGCTGTGTGTGTGTTTGTTTGTTTGCACTGCATTAGTAAAGTCAAAGTAGGCACACGCAAGTGTGTTAACATCAGAACGTTTGTTTTTGTTTTCTGTGCGAATTAAGTATTATTTCTCTTCGCAAGCACAAGAATCAGATCCAGAAAACATCTGGAGAGAGTACATGCTTTGGAAACGCAGACAGTCAGAGGTTGTTTGAATAAAAAAGTGATGGTGAGATATTTCGACATTCCCTTACTTTTCCTTTTACACTCCATTCCCAACCAGCATCGGTCCAATTAAAAGGCGCAGATAGGTTTTCTTGAAACCCAGCAAATGTTGATCCTTTTTTATTTATTGCCATTTTGGCAACAAAAAAAATACCTCAAAGGGCTTTCACTGTCAGTTATTTGTCTCTGTAGTGTGTTACATATGTCGTCTCAGGTGGTTACATGGTTATGTTGACTGGTGATGTCAGTCTGGTGGATGTAGGGCTTTTACAGTCCATCTGACTCTTCACAAGTCTGGTGCTGACAGGTTATGGCTGACAGGTTATGGCTGACAGGTTATGGCTGACAGGTTATGGCTGACAGGTTAGGGCAATAGAAAGACAACCAAGTATCACCTCTCCAAACCTCCAACCCTCTTCTCTCGTCCCATTCAGTTTCCTGAGGCCCCTCCAAATCTGAGATGTGGAGGCAGGGGAGCAGGGGTCTCCTCATCCCCGTCTCCCCCTGATCAGCCATCACACAACGAACTCTGGGACCTCTTCGCTGGTCAGGTCCAGGGAAAAGTACTTGCTGGTCCTCTTGATGGGGAAGCAGTCAAGCTGGTCACCGCGGATACCAGCGCACTGCTCGGCCAGGTTGCCCTGGTAACCGCTGCTGTCGCTCAGCTCCTGGGCGCAGCCGAAGGTGTAGCTGTGGGCGGTGTCCTGGCATAGCTCCGCCCAATGGAGACAGCCCTTCTGGTAGAGACGCACGTCATCAAGGGATTGGCTGTGGCGGTCAGTTGACGTCTGAGGCTTCCTGCACATGGAGGTCTGGGGAATGGAACAGAAGCAGAACAATCAGTAAAATGATTGACTTAAATGACGTAAAAACTGCTGTTCTGTTCTGCTGTACCTTTTCCTTTATTCTTACTAGCAAAGATTCTGCAGAGAGAAGGTACAGTTAAAGTCAGAAGTTTACATACACCTTAGCCAAATACATTTAAACTCAGTTTTCCACAATTCCTGACATTTAATCAGAGTCAAAATTCACTGTCTTAGGTCAGTTAGGATCACCACTTTATTTTAACAATGTGAAATGTCAGAATAATAGTAGAGAAAATTATTTATTTCAGCTTTCATTTCTTTCATCACATTCCCAGTGGGTCAGACGTTTACATACACTGGATTAGTATTTGGTAGCATTGCCTTTAAATTGTTGAACTTGGGTCAAACGTTTCGGGGAGCCTTCCACAAGCTTCCCACAATAAGTTGGTTGAATTTTGGCCCATTCCTCCTGACAGAGCTGGTGCAACTGAGTCAGGTTTGTAGGCCTCCTTGCTCGCACACGCTTTTTCAGTTCTGCCCACTAATTTGCTATAGGATTGAGGTCAGGGCTTTGTGATGGCCACTCCGATACCTTGAATTTGTTGTCCTTAAGCCATTTTGCCACAACTTTGGAAGTATGCTTGGGGTCATTGTCCATTTGTAAGACCCATTTGCGACCAATCTTTAACTGATGTCTTGAGATGTTGCTTCAATATATCCACATAATTTTCCTACCTCATGATGCCATCTATTTTGCGAAGTGCACCAGTCCCTCCTGCAGCAAGCACCCCCACAACATGATGCTGCCACCCCCGTGCTTGACGGTTGGGATGGTGATCTTCGGCTTGCAAGCCTCCCTCTTTTCCCTCCAAACATAATGGTCATTATGGCCAAACAGTTCTATTTTTGTTTCATCAGACCAGAGAACATTCCTCCCAAAAGTTTGATCTTTGTCCCCATGTGCAGTTGCAAACCGTAGTCTGGCTTTTTTATGGCGGTTTTGGAGCAGTGGCTTCTTCCTTGCTGAGCAGCCTTTCAGGTTATGTCAATATAGGACTCGTTTTTACTGTGGATACAGATACTTTTGTACCTGTTTCGTCCAGCATCTTCACAAGCTGTTGTTCTGGGATTGATTTGCACTTTACTACACCAAAGTATG
This sequence comes from Oncorhynchus clarkii lewisi, assembly GCF_045791955.1. Lineage (NCBI taxonomy): Eukaryota > Metazoa > Chordata > Actinopteri > Salmoniformes > Salmonidae > Oncorhynchus > Oncorhynchus clarkii. The sequence goes on along the minus strand of NC_092165.1, from coordinate 25,795,573 downwards.
TTAATCTCTAGGAGACAGAACGTGTCTCCTTCCTGAGCGGTATGACAGCTGCGTGGTCCCATGGTGTTTATACTTATGTACTATTTTTTGTACAGGCGTTTGGAAATTGCTCCCAAGGATGAACCAGACTTGTGGAGGTCTACGTTTTCTTTTCTGAGGTCTTGGCTGATTTCTTTTGATTTTCCAATGATGTCAAGCAAAGAGGCATTGAGTTTGAAGGTAGGCCTTGGAATACATCTACAGGTACACCTCCAATTGACTCAAATTATGTCAATTAGCCTATCAAAAGCTTCTAAAGCCATGACATCGTTTTCTGGAATTTTCCAAGCTCCAGGCACAGTCAGTTTGGTTTCAATACTAACTAAAGTTTATGTAAACTTCTGACCCACTAGAATTGTGATACAGTGAATTACAAGTGAAATAATCTGTCTGTAAACAATTGTTGGAAAAATGACTTGTGTCATTCACAAAGTAGATGTCCTAACCGACTTGCCAAAACTATAGTTTGTTTAACAAGACATTTGTGGAGTGGTTGAAAAACAAGTTTTAATGACTCCAAGCTAAGTGTATGTAAACTTCTGACTTCAACTGTATGTTTTATGAAGGTTTTACTTGATGAATCAATGATCATGATTGTTTTATCTACTTTAGTTGAATGCACTCATTGTAAGTTGTTCTGGATAAGAGTATCTACTAAATAACTAAAACGTAAGTGCCAAACAGGAAATGCCGTCACTGTCACTGACCTGAGGGAGAGACACAATGCTCTGGCCTCTCATCTTGACCACGGTCTCAGAGGAACTGGAGGTGGATGAGCCGACGTCCTTCACTATGAGCCCTACGGTACAGACAGAGAGGATGACATTTAGTACTACTACTTCTTACTACTATTTCTTATTACTACTACTACTACTTCTTACTACTACTACTTACCACTACTACTACTTCTTACTACTACTTCTTACTACTACTACTACTTCTTACTACTACTACTACTACTACTACTACTTCTTACTACTACTACTACTACTACTACTACTACTACTACTACTACTACTACTTCTTACTACCACTACTACTTTTTACTACCAGCCAAATTACAATTCAACCAGTCTCAACGCACTGAGATAGGAGGCTAAGACAGGCGGAATGAATACAGCGAGGAAGTGATTGTATACCTGAGTATCCATTGGTCTGGTCAGGGGTCATGGTCAGCATGTCCTCAGTGATGTGGATGCACAGGTCCTGGTTCAACTCTAGGGCCAGCTCATGGAGCTCCTCATAGTCTTTAGGGTCGTCCACTAACATCTCAATCTCTGGAGAGAGAGAGAGAGAGAGAGAGAGAGAGAGAGAGAGAGAGAGAGAGAGAGAGAGAGAGACAGACAGACAGACAGACAGACAGACAGACAGACAGACAGACAGACAGACAGACACTACTATTATTCTCTGGAGGGACAGACACCTAGAGGGTCAGTGATGACCACTAGTTGAGCAGGCGAGCAGGCATGACCAACAGAAGAACAATGCCATGAACAAGAGCAGAATATACTTTTCTAAAGGGAGGAGGTAGATTCAGTCTTGCTCTCAGTGTGTGTCTGCATGTGTTTGTGTTCAATGTGTAATTTTGAAATAGTTTGCCTTACCATCATCGTCCAACATGCGCTCCTTTCCCCCACTCTCCACCCCTGAGGTGTGTGAGCTCCCATGGCTAATCGTTGAGGAGCTGCAAGTCCTTAGGGCTCGGTGTGGGGTCCCTCCGGGGGCCCGGAAACTGTCTGTCTCGATGCCCGAGGTGTGTGAGCTACCGTGGCTGGCGGTAGAGTGGCGAGACAGGTGTTTGAGGTGAGACACAGTGCTGCCGGCACTGCTACCGCTGGCCCGGGAACGCTTGTCCAGCCCATCCATATCCAGCTCCAACGCATCGCTGATGTACGACTCACGGTACTGCTTCTTCTCTGGAGAGGAGGGATAGACACACACAGAGGGTTAGATACAGCAGTACCAAAGCTGTTGTTGGTCAGAGAGACCCACACATAACACATACACCATTACAATCGGCAAAGTTGAGGTAAGCTGAAAAACACAGAGAAGCAGAGAGACAGGATATAAGAGCCAGTCTGATCTAGTATGGAAGCATGGCCACGTAGGTAGCCAGAATGCTCCAGTATGAAGGATGGCCAGGTAGGTAGGTACTAGGTACAGGTTATGCCCAGGTATGACAAGGCAGGTGAGTACCAGGTGTGTCCAGGTAGTTTACCTTCGTTTTCCTCCAGCCTACGGACCTGTTTGAGGACAGGCTGCAGGTTCATGTAGAGGCGATGGCTGTTACTGAGCAGCTGCAGGAGGTGGCGGGAACGCAGGGGACAACCGGTGTAGTAGATCAGCTTACGGGCCGACGGAAGACCATCAGGCAGGATCTCAAACTTCTTCCCCTGAAACACAGACAGACAGACAGACAGACAGACAGACAGACAGACAGACAGACAGACAGACATTATAGGATATATTCATGCTATATGTCATCCAGATGACGTTCATCCAGCCGTTTTAACTCTGCAACAAATTGATTGCTTTATTTATTGAAATCATTGATTGATTGATGTTTAACTTTATGATTATAGAATATTTTTGAGCCTGAGAAACAACCCTGTCTGATTCCAGTGTGAGTGTTGCATCTTTGTTAATTTGCATAGTCTTTGTTCATTTTCTGAATCTTTGTTCATTTGCAGAGGGGATGCATGAGAAGATTCAGACACTTTGCTAGAGTGCCAGATACATAGCCCACACGCAAACCACACAATAGGAGGGAGAGCAATGAGAGAATGGTCTCTTCTTGAAAACTACTTCTGTTGTACTTCTTTACAACCAAAACACGCTCTGGAGAAGTATTTATAATATAGATAAGAGCGTAGTCTACTGATTGAGGGACACAAACAAAACTGCATTAACATTTCAACATTTTCTTATTTTATAACCAGAGAGCAAATTCCAAAGGCTATGTCTCAATGGCACCGTATTCCCGAAATAGTGCACTACAACATAGAGCCCTATGGGCCATGGTCAAAAGTAGTGCACTATATAGGGGACTAGGGTGCTATTTTGGCAAAACCAAAGAGTCAGAGCTTTGAGAAACCCTGACTAAAACAGTGGCCAAATAATTTCTCTAAGGATCTTGGCAGAAGTTTAACACAATAACAGCAGTCTGTAGTGTCAGCAACAGTTGTATTTTCTATACCACCATATAAAATATTTCTGCTGGGGTTTGTACTTTGAAAATACAAGAGGTGGTTTGAAGCAGTGTACGAATGCACAAGAGTTGCAGAATTTTTCAATCTAGAATTGAATTTCCCTCTACACTGAGTGTACAAAACATTAGGAACACCTGCTATTTTCATGACATAGACTGACTAGGTGAATCCAGGTGAAAGCTACAATATGATCCCTTATTGATGTCACCTATTAAATCTACTTTAATCAATGTAGATGAAGGGGAGAAGGCAGGTTAAATAAGTATTTTTACTTATGAGACAATTGAGACATGGATTGTGTATGTGTGCCATTCAGAGAGTGAATGGGCAAGACACATGTTTTAAGTGTCTTTGAACGGGGTATGGTAGTAGGTGCCAGGCGCACCGCTTTGAGTGTGTCAAGAACTGCCACGCTGCTGGGTTTCTCATGCTCAACAGTTTCCCGTGTGTATCAACAATGGTCCATCACCCAAATGACATCCAGCCAACAGCAGGCCAGTGGTCGAAAACGGGTCATTGATGAAAGAGGATAAAGGAGGCAGACACAATTTGGGCAGCGCAATAAACGGGCTACAGTTAGTCAACTGACAGTCCAGTACAACATTGGTGCCCAAAGACCAATAAAATATTGCACAACTCATCGTACCTTGACACGAATTGGGTATGGCAGCCGATAACCTTACAGAGTTCCACTTCTTTCAGTAAAAAAATAAGAAACTGCGATTGCAGTGGGCTAAGGAACGAAGACACTGGACGCTGGAGAATTGGAAAAACATTGCCTGGTCTGATGAATCCTGGTTCCTGCTGTTTCACTCTGATAGGACGACTAGGGTATGGAGAAAACCACATGAGTACATCCATCCATCATGCCTCATCTCAACATTGCAGGCTAGTGGTGATGGTGTGGGGTGTGTTTTCCTTCCATACATTGCGTCTCTTGATAAAAGCGGAGTAACGTTTGCCACAGGATATCTGAACATCATTGACAATCAGGTGCATACCTTCATGGCAGTGTACCTATCTGCAAATTGAGTTTTTCAGCAGGATAATGTCCCATGCCACAAGGCTAGGATTGTCGAGGGATGGTTCCACGGACATGACAGTGAATTCAGCTTACTGCAGTGGCCTGCCTAGCCACCAGATCTCAATCTGATTGAGCATCTGTGGGATGAGACGGAACGACCTATTTGGAGTAGAGATCCACTACCAGCCAACTTGTCACAACTGTGGGAAGCATTGGAGTCAACATAGGCCAGCATCCCTGTTGAACGCTTTTGACACCTTGTAGAGTCCATGCCCTGACGAATTGAGGCTGTCCTGAGGGCAACAGTGGGCGCAACTCAATATTAGGAAGGTGCTCATAATGTTTTGTACACTCAGTGTATGGCGGTCTAGCTACCCATAGAGAGAAAAGGAAAAGCACAGTGGTTGCATAACCAAGCATGGAAAAGCTAAATTAGGACCTTCTGGATAGTAAACGGATGAAGACGATCCCACATGAATACACTCTGGGGCTGTAAAGTCGAAGCCGGTATTTTGTGAAGTGCACCAGTCCCTCCTGCAGCAAAGTACACCCACAACATGATGCTGCCATCTCCGTGCTTCACGGTTGGGATGGTGTTCTTCGGCTTGCGAGTCTCCCCCCTTTTCCAACAAACATAACGATGGTCATTATGGCTAAACAGTTCTATTTTTGTTTCATCAGACCAGAGGACATTTCTCCAGAAAGTACGATCTTTGTCCCCATGTGCAGTTGCAAACCGTAGTCTGGCTTTTTTATGGCGGTGTTGGAGCAGTGGATTCTTCCTCGCTGAGCGGCCTTTCAGGTTATGTCAAATATAGGACTCGTTTTACTGTGGATATAGATACTTTTGTACCTGTTCCCTCCAGCATCTTCACAAGGTCCTTTGCTGTTGTTCTGGGACTGATTCACACTTTTCGCACCAAAGTACGTTCATCTCTAGAAGACAGAACACGTCTCCTTCCTGAGCGGTATGAAGGCTGCGTAGTCCCATGGTGTTTATACTTGCGTACTATTGTTTGTACAGATAAACGGGGTACCTTCAGGCGTTTGGAAATTGCTCCCAAGGATGAACCAGACTTGTGGAGGTCAATATTTTTTTTTCTGAGGTCTTGACGGATTTCTTTTCATTTCCCCAAGATGTCAAGCAAAGAGGCACTGAGTTTGAAGGTAGGCCTTGAAATACACACACGGGTACACCTCCAATTTACTCAAATTATGTCAATTAGCCTATCAAGAGCTTCTACAGCCATGACATCATTTTCTGGAATTTTCCAAGCTGTTTAACGGCAAAGTCAACCTTGTGTATGTAACCTTCTGACCCACTGGAATTGTGATACAGTGAATTACAAGTGTCTTTAAACAATTGTTGGAAAAAATGACTTGTGTCAGTCACAAAGTAGATGTCCTAACCGACTTGCAAAAACTGTAAACTTCCGACTTCAACTGTAGGTAGTTGGATGGGCTATTTACAGTTGGGCTATGTACAGCTGCAGCGATCGGTAAGCTGCTCAGATAGCTGATGCATAAAGTTAGTGAGGGAGATATAAGGCTCCAAATTCAGCGATTTTTGCAATTTGTTCCAGTAATTGGCAGCAGAGAACTGTAAGGAAAGGCAGCCAAAGGAGGTGTTGGCTTTGGGGATGACCAGTGCAATATACCTACTGGAGCACGTTGTTATCGTGACCAGTGAGCTGAGATAAGGCAGCGCTTTACCTAGCATAGACTTATAGATGACCTGGAGCCAGTGGGTCTGGCGACGAATATGTAGCAACGGCCAGCCAACGAGAGCATACAGGTCGCAGTGGTGGGTAGTATATGGGGCTTTGGTGACAAAACGGATAGCACTGTGATAGACTTCATCCAGTTTGCTGAGTAGAGTGTTGGAGGCTATTTTGTAAATGACATCGCCGAAGTCGAGGATCGGTAGGATGGTCAGTTTTATGAGGGTATGTTTGGAAGGAGGCTTTGTTGTGAAATAGGAAGCCGAATCTAGATTTAAATTTGGATTGGAGATGCTTAATATGAGTCTGTAAGGAGAGTTTACAGTCTAGCCAGACACGTAGGTGTTTGTAGTTGTCCACATATTTTAAGTTAGAACCGTCCAGAATAGTGATGCTAGTCGGGCGGGTACGGGCAGCGATCGGTTGAAGAGCATGCATTTCGTTTTACTACCGTTTAAGAGCAATTGGAGGCCACGTAAGGAGTGTTGTATGGCATTGAAGCTTGTTTGTAGGTTTGTCAACACAGTGTCCAAAGAAGGGCCAGATGTATACAGATGTATGTCGTCTACTTAGAGGTGGATCAAGGAATCACCCGCAGCAAGAGCGACAACATTGATATATACAGAGAAAAGAGTCGGCCCGAGAATTGAACCCTGTGGTACCCCCATTGATCTATCATTCCGACCAGCTCATTTGAGATAAATAACTATAACAGTTCCCTGGTCCAAACCAAAGCCACACAAAGAGTGGAGCAGTGTCAGATATCAGTTTATTAAAAGGTTAGCCTGGCACTCCTTAAGTGGCTCTCTCTCATGCTGTCCATCTGCACGATCAAGACCATTTGATCTCTCAAGAGTCTGACAGTTGTCAGAAAAAATGTCTTCCTCTCCCCTTTCTGGACCTCCCAGACTGAGCCCACACACAGTGGAGCAGGACATACCCTGCTAATGACTGTAGGGCCATACCCCCGAGGCTCTGCCCTAGCCTGAGCCTGTTCCGTCCTATTCTACTCGGACACCTTGTCCATCCAACCCTGGGATCTCCAGAGACCAGACCTGGGGCCAGGCCCAGAAACCTCCTCTCTGTCCATCAGATTCATACCCCCTTCCAATGGAACAAGCCCTGGCCCCCCTTAACCATCAAAACTCAGACCCTGCCAATAAAACAAAGCTTATCCACCCGCTAACCATGACAACATCTGGTGGTATTTATTGACACGTCCCTCCACCCTTCCCTCCCTCCGCTCCCGCCCACTGCTGCGCTGGGCCGGCTGACGTGCTCAGGGTGGAGCAGCAGTGGAGTGAGAGAGAGAGTCTGTTATTCAGAAGAAGGGTGTGACTGACGGTCCCTGCTGTAAGAGGCCCCTCTAGTCCCTATACAAACCACATCCACCACTACTCCATGCTTTCGTAAGTCTTACTATATGAATAGAAAGGCTATACAGGGACATAGACAGAACAAAACAGGGTCTCTTATCGTAAGTGGCAAAGCATTGCGGTGGCATTGATGACTGTACCACTAGATGAAATGATAGGGTATAATTCATAATTACACAAAGCTTTACTAGAGGAACCAATTCACTGAGACATCCTGACATTTACAGTGTGATAGTTGTAAGAAGGGGGATGTTACATTTTGGACACACCGCATCAACGAACAGTTCAAATATTATTATAATAACTTGGTGGGTGCGTATATTTGTCCTATTTCACACATGTACAAGTGTGTATTGGGAATGTGTTTTTTTGCATATCCCAACTCCCCCTGAGACACCCTCAGTGGCTGCAATCAAGGCCAGGGTCTGCCATTATCAACGGCGATCCTGGAGCAATTAGGGTTAGATGCCTTGCTCAATTGTACTTTAGCAAACTTTTCACCTTGTCGGCTGGGGGATTCAAACTAGCAACCTTTCGATAACAGGACCTACGCTCTAACCGCTACGCTTCTTGTCGCCACGGTAAAAGCCGCGGCTTGGTGGCGGTTTGCGCCGATTCAACATGTAGAATAGCTGAAACATGTTGGCCAATATTCTGATCAGAGGCACTCAGTTGCACTCGGCTAGTTCCTCATTGTGGTGTGTGTTCTGCTTAAGACTGAAAAATGGAGACATGGTAAGCTGCTCTCTCTGATAACAGAGACCCTATGGTAAGAAGACTAACTAGCTTTCGTCAAGGAAAAATACACACATATAAATCTGGTCTGTTAACTTCTTTGGGATAGGGGGCAGCATTTTCACTTTTGGATGAAAAGCATGCCCAGGGTAAACTGCCTCCTACTCTGTCCCAGATGCTAATATATGCAGTATATTATTAGTACTGGATAGAAAACACTCTAGTTTCTAAAACTGTTTGAATGATGTCTGTGAGTATAACAGAACTCATATGGCAGGCAAAAACCTGAGAAAAAATCCAAACAGGAAGTGGGAAATCTGAGGTTTGCAGTTTTTGAACTCAGCCCCTATCGAATACACAGTGGGATATGGATCATTTTGCACTTCCTAAGGCTTCCACTAGATGTCAACTGTCTTTAGAAACTTGTTTCAGGCTTCTACTATAAAGGAGGGGGGAATGAGGGCTCTTTGAGTCAGTGGTCTGGCAGCAGCCTTAATCTCAGTCATGCGCATTTCACATGAGAGGTAGCTCTCTCCATTGCTTTTCTACAGACAATGGAATTCTCCGGTTGGAATATTATTGAACATTTATGATAAAAACATCCTAAAGATTGATTCTATACTTAGTTTGACAAGTTTCTACGACCTGTAATATAACTGTTTGAACTTTTCGTCCGACGTTCGGTTGGACCTGAACGCGTGTTTGGATTTGTTTACCAAACGCCCTAACAAAAGAAGCTATTTGGACATAAATGATGGACTTTATCGAACAAATCAAACATTTATTGTCAAACTGGGATTCCTGGGAGTGCATTCTGATGAAGATCATTAAAGGTAAGTGAATATTTATAATGCTATTTCTGACTAATGTTGACTGCGCAACTTGGCGGATATTTCTTTTGGCTGTTTTGGGCTCTGAGCGCCGTACTCAGATTATGCTTTTTCCGTAAAGTTAAAAAAAAATCTGACACAGCGGTTGCATTAAGGAGAGGTTTATCTATATTTCCATGTATAACACATGTATTTTCATCAACATTTATAATGGGTATTTCTGTAAATTGATGTGGCTCTCTGCAAAATCACTGCATGTTTTGGAACTACTGAACATAACACACCAATGTAAAATGAGATTTTTGGATATAAATATGAACTTTACCGAACAAAACATACATGTATTGTGTAACATGAAGTCCTATGAGTGTCATCTGATGAAGATCATTAAAGGTTAGTGATTCATTTTATCTCTATTTGTGCTTTTTGTGTCTCCTCTCTTTGGCTGTAAAAAATGGCTGGGTTTTTCTTAACGAGAATTTTATCTTTAAAATGGTGCCTAATACTTGTATGTTTGAGAAATTTGATTTATGAGATTTCTGTTGATTTGTATTTGGCGCCCTGCAATTTCATTGGCTGTTGGTGAGGGATTCCCCGTTCCCAGACAGGTTAAGAATTAAACGGAGAAAAGAGAGAAGACTAAACGAGACAGAAAAAGGAATTGAGATAATGCTACTGATTTTGTGTGTGTGTGTTTCCTGGCCAAGGGGAGTTTTCCTAAAGCCCTGATTAGTTCCAGGGGGCCATGGTAGCATGCCGAATGGCACCCTATACCCTTTGTAGTGCACTACTTTTGACCAGGGCCCATAGCGGACGCATTCCTAGCTGTAGCTGTAGCAGGGGTAAGAAGACCCAACTGTAATACGGACAAGAGGAGATCTGCGTCACTATTTCCACAATTGTAGTCTGCGTAAGAGCTGAACTAACCACTGCCATAAGCCAGAACTGGCTCCAAGCTCCAAAGACGTCACCAACTCTGGAATCACGAGTGAAAAAACAACAGATCTTCCAGAGAGAGGGATTCCCCTGAGCCTTCTAAGTGCCAAATGACATCCAACGTCTGACATTTCTGAACAAGGGACACAGGGAATGAGAAGATGTTCTACTCATAGAAAAATTATTAAAACGCTATATATCAGTGTTGTAGGACTTGAACTCGAATCTGACTCAAGTCACAATTTTCATGACTCATATATTCAATATGTATTATCTCTATGGCTCTACTCACCACAAATACCAGTTTGCCCACGTTGCTCCAGGGAAAATCATACAAGAGCTGTCTCACTGTCCCCATGTTCTAAAAGAAACACAGAAACATACAGTACGTGATATTAATCACCATCTAAACCATATACATGAACTGTGTATTCCAAGACACAAGCCATCACAACCACTTCCTTCTTACTCTCGTACCTGGAATATTTGGATTCCACGCAGGGTCAGTCCTAAAGTAAGAGAAGCCTCCACTTCCTTTTTGTCCTGTGGAAGAGATAGAAGTTTACTGGTAAGTTTATCATGTGTGTGTGTGTGTGTGTGTGTGTGTGTGTGTGTGTGTGTGTGTGTGTGTGTTTGCGTGTGTCCAGGTTGACTGCTGACCTTATAGAGTCTGTAGTAGTGGACTGTGACATCATCCAGAAGGGAACACTCCTTGATGTATTTGAGATAAGCCTCGGAGGCGGTGAGGGCAAACTGGTCTTTGTGCATGTTGGGGATGTGTCTCAGGATGTAGTCCCGGCCTCGCTTGGCTATCACCTGGAAGAGAGCGACAGAGACAGAGGCTGAAAATAAATTCTCTCTTAAAAGCATCTTGGTGGAGTGTGATTACTGGCTAATGGCTCTAATTTCAGCTCAATGACAGAAGACAGGAAGGAAGGCTTGCCAGTGGGGTTAATGGAGGTAGATGAAGCACCCCGCCCAGGGGAGGAAAGATGTCTCACATACTGAGATGACGTCCCAAAAGGCATCATCCAGCTGGGCACGAAAGGCATCGTCCACCCTATTCCCTATATAGTGCACCACTTTTGACCCAAGCCCTATCGTCAAAATTGTGCACTATATAGAGAATGGGGTGCAATTAGGGAGGGGCCCCCAATCCCACTGGAATCTAGAAAGCGGTCAGTGTCAGGTCTGGATTTGGGGTGCTTCTCCTGAACCAGTCACTCACTCAGATCCAGTTAGAGAACATCCTAAGAGGAGGTATTTATATACCATTCGTGATCGTACAACTATTTCCGTCCCTGTGGCTTCAAAATGGAGATTGGATGGCAACAGGCTAATCACAGGAAGTGGTTGGTAAACAGAGGGGTGGACCACCGTTGTGTCTGGGAGGGGTGGGGGGGTGTTCTAGATCCAGCTATCCCAGCATGCTCCAATGAGGGAGCGTGTCAAAGTGTTGGAGCACAGTGATTAATAAAACAGGCTACAGACCTACATTTGGGCTGTGTGTTAGACTACACTCAGTTTGTCCTAATTCGCACCCTACTCCTTCCTCTCGGCCCTAACCCTTCCATGTTTGCAGATCTGTAGCAATATGTTGGATACTTCACCACTACTCTGATTATACCTATCCAGCCAAGGGGCAGGGGAAGGAGGGGGAGTGAATTGGGACGGTTTGAATACTGCCTGGGAAACCACGTGGTACCAGTTAGGTTAGAACAGTGGTATTCAAACTTTTTCAGCGGGAGCCCCATTGTTTCCAGTATAATTTATTGCGACCCCACCGCACCCCAAATCTAATGACACAACCTTAAATTCGGCACATTTCGATTTTTACATCAACAAATAACCTTAAATTCTTTGCATTTTCATCTCATCAAAATAAAAAGAAAACAATAAACACATTTGATCAATAAAATTGAATTGTTCTAATTATCTTTCATTTTATTTTGGCGACAACACTGCAGTTCCCTCAGGGTCGCGACCCCGACTACGAATACCACTGGGTTAAAAGGTTAGATCTACTCACCCATGGGGGGAAGTAGGCCTCAGGTTCAAAGTACTTCCCAAAGTGCTTGTTGCGTTTGAAGTTGCCCATATCGGCTTGGAGGGCGAAGGCTGCCAGCAGAAAGTAAGCCTCCTCTCTCTGGATACACTGAGACAGCAACACCTGCTTCCTCAGGTGCCAGTAGTAGTAGTACCTGGCCGAGCGGTCACTATGGGGGAGAGAGGAGAATAACCTTTAGAAACATATAGCTATGTAGTAGTAGATCTACATAACTAACGTAGTAGTAGTACCAGGTGCCAGTAGTAGTACCTAGTAAACCTGGGACGATAAACCCGAAAATTATCGACACCGACTATACCGATCACTTATCGCAGGCATTTTGCTGATATACTAGAGAAAGGTCAAGTTTGAAACAAGGTAAATGAGCTAATATGGATGAAGGGACAATTGATGGCTACAACCATCTAACTAGTAGTAGTAGTAGTTTAAAGGATCATAAAATAAAATAAATTTAAAAAGTAAAGCTGTGGCGCACATTCATGTTATAAACTTATGTTCTATTTACTGTTATTGCATCAACTCAGGCAATTTATTGCAATGTGGATTTTCATCCATATTGCCCAGCTCTAGTACCTAGCAGAGGCTCTAGTACCTAGCAGAGGCTCTAGCACCTAGCAGAGCCTCTAGCACCTAGCAGAGCAGTCACTAAAGGGGAGGAGAGAGAATATTATGTTACTGATCTTTATACTGTATTAAAGTAGTAGTAATACCTGGCGGAACAGTCACTGTGGGGTGTAACATAATGGACATTATATTAGTACTACTATTTATATACTACAGTAGTGGAGGTACTCAGTGCCAGTAGTACCTGGCTGAATGGTCACTGATAACAACCTTTAGAGACACAGCCCAGCATACTAGGGCTGGGATTCAATCCGTAGAGAGCTGTTTAAATGAGATGGTATTCACGGTGAACGCTGCAGATGTCGGCTCAATCGGAAATGACCTTTAAATGACAAGCCCTGCTACAACAGTCTTGGATTGAATCCCGGCCTAGGTCTTCACTCTATTCGTGCTGTAGTCTCAGCATCTATCAGAATCAAATAGTACATTTCTATTGCTAATAGTAATTTCTAGGACCTCTGTGGGATTTACTTGCCTTATTAATCTCCCATTCTCAACGTAATACTGAGCCCTGAAGTGGATAATCATGGGAGGCCCAAACTGGTCGATGCCCTGAAAAAATCAAGATACCTTGGTTATTTTCGAGCCAATCAAACCATCAAGACAGTGTATTCATTCTATCAATATAATATCAAAACTACCATCCTGACAGTGAAATCAAAAGCAGTTGCTGACATCAAATGTAATTGTACTATGTCTGTTGCGTTAATCTTGGAAACCTTGAAACCCTGATGAAGACAGCTTAGCTGTCGACATGTTGGTTAAATCAATTATTGCATCGGAGCCCTTAGTGTGCGGCTTTTCCTTTTCTTTTCTAAAGGGCTAATCTTGCTAGCCATATTCCACGTCTCTAGAGAGATATTACTGTTGTCTTGTACTGTAGACCAGTGGTTTACAAGCTTTTTGGTTACTGTACCACAAACTGATTTTTGCTCTGCCCGGAGTACCCCTGAAGTGTGCATTCTCAAATACCCCCTGTGGATAGGCCAAGTATCCCCAGGGGTCCTAGTATCCCTGGTTGGGAACCACTGCTGTAGATTGACTCACCTTGCTGGCCTCTCTCTTCCACTCCTTGGGACAGTACTTGGACAGCTTCTGGCCCAGCTCCATGTAGATATGCTCATTGTCTGGAGGGGGTAACAAACAAACCAGAGTTACATACAGAAAGGAGCTGTGTTAGAGAGCATTAAATATGCGATGCATTGTGCGTAAATTGCGACTGACTAATCTATAAAAAATAATGAGGAGTGAGTATGATGCAAGGTAATTTGTAGATCAGTCTGTTGGCAGTCGACTGTAACGTCTAACAATGGGTGCGTTCCTCTGCCCAGGTGTTGCTGACCCATGCCAGATCTTACAACACCTGGATAGATATTATACGTATCGGCAAACCACATGTGGATCAAGCCCATGGACGCGTTCGACATTTAATGATCTACAAATCACTTGGCATCATGAATAACTACTCAATATTATTTGTAGATTAGTCAGTCACAATCGACCCATAATACATCACGGTTTTGATGTTTTCGATCATGGCCCAAGATTAGTCTAAGTTGCTTTTGATTACACAGAGAAGGGTTAGATGGAGATATCACAGAGATAGATAAATAAGATTTACTTTATATATACAGTGGGGCAAAAAAGTATTTAGTCAGCCACCAATTGTGCAAGTTCTCCCACTTAAAAAGATGAGAGAGGCCTGTAATTTTAATCATAGGTACACTTCAACTATGACAGACAAAATGAGGGAAGAAAATTCAGAAAATCACATTGTAGGATTTTTTATGAATTTATTTGCAAATTAGGGTGGAAAATAAGTATTTGGTCACCTACAAACAAGCAAGATTTCTGGCTCTCACAGACCTGTAACTTCTTCTTTAAGAGGCTCCTCTGTCCTTCACTCTTTACCTGTATTAATGGCACCTGTTTGAACTTGTTATCAGTATAAAAGACACCTGTCCACAACCTCAAACAGTCACACTCCAAACTCCACTATGGCCAAGACCAAAGAGCTGTCAAAGGACACCAGAAACAAAATTGTAGACCTGCACCAGACTGGGAAGACTGAATATGCAATAGGTAAGCAGCTTGGTTTGAAGAAATCAACTGTGGGAGCAATTATTAGGAAATGGAAGACATACCACTGATAGACCACTGATAATCTCCCTCGATCTGGGGCTCCACGCAAGATCTCACCCCGTGGGGTCAAAATGATCACAAGAACGGTGAGCAAAAATCCCAGAACCACACGGGGGGACCTAGTGAATGACCTGCAGAGAGCTGGGACCAAAGTAACAAAGCCTACCATCAGTAACACACTACGCCGCCAGGGACTCAAATCCTGCAGTGCCAGATGTGTCCCCCTGCTTAAGCCAGTACATGTCCAGGCCCGTCTGAAGTTTGCTAGAGAGCATTTGGATGATCCAGAAGAAGATTGGGAGAATGTTATATGGTCAGATGAAACCAAAATATAACTTTTTGGTAAAAACTCAACTCGTCGTGTTTGGAGAACAAAGAATGCTGAGTTGCATCCAAAGAACACCATACCTACTGTGAAGCATGGGGGTGGAAACATCATGCTTTGGGGCTGTTTTTCTGCAAAGGGACCAGGACGACTGATCCGTGTAAAGGAAAGAATGAATGGGGCCATGTATCGTGATATTTTGAGTGAAAACCTGGGTCTGGGTCTTTCAGCATGACAATGATCCCAAACACACTGCTCGGGCAACAAAGGAGTGGCTTCGTAAGAAGCATTTCAAGGTCCTGGAGTGGCCTAGCCAGTCTCCAGATCTCAGCCCCATAGAAAATCTTTGGAGGGAGTTAAAAGTCCGCGTTGCCCAGCAACAGCCCCAAAACATCACTGCTCTAGAGGAGATCTGCATGGAAGAATGGGCCAAAATACCAGCAACAGTGTGTGAAAACCTTGTGAAGACTTACAGAAAACGTTTGACCTCTGTCATTGCCAACAAAGGGTATATAACAAAGTATTGAGATAAACTTTTGTTATTGACTAAGTACTTATTTTCCACCATATTTTGCAAATAAATTCATAAAAAATCTTACAATGTTATTTTCTTTCTCATTTTGTCTGTCATAGTTGAAGTGTACCTATGATGAAAATTACAGGCCTCTCTCATCTTTTTAAGTGGAACAACTTACACAATTGGTGGCTGACTAAATACTTTTTTGCCCCACTGTATGTCCCATTAAGGTGTGTGTGAGTGCACAGGCAGCGCCACTGAGACAATCTCCATTTTGAAGTAGTCCATTTTCTTCTTCTACTACTTTGATGAGTTGGAAAACAAACTGAAAGAGTGCATACTGTCACCTAGTGTTTGCTCACAAATATAATTAATTGGCTGATCCCTCCTGATGACCCAGATGGAATCACGTGGTCCTTATTTAACCCATAGGATGTCCCACCGAGTTGTCTACTTTAAAATGTTGTAAGCCCTCAATGGCAATGTCCATGCCAAAATGGGTTTACTCCATCTAGAGTCCTCTATATAACTCTATGGGTTAATGATTTTATCATGACAAAGTGGTCGTATGCATGGAATGAATGATTCCCTGTTCAAAACAACTGTGAACTCGGAACTCGGATTCCGAGCGTTCAAGACAACTGAGAACTTGGGGAATATTTTTTTTTTGCTCCAACTGGGAAAATTCATTTTGAATGGTCATCCAAGTCGGAATTCCAAGTCAGGAACTTTCTGACCTGAAGATCACTTGACGTCATGATACAACCTTGTTTTTTCTCCAAGTTCCTAGTTGTCTTGAAAGCACCATGAGTCACACATTGACTCCTGTGTAGCAGACATAAAGGTTCAGGTTGACAGACAGACAGACAGCAGGTGACCATTGCACTGTAAAAAAGTGGGACGGCAGATCAATGTGATTTTTTTTTTATTGAATGACTTCTAAATTGCTTTACACATCTCATGCGCATTCACATTGCATAGCGGTGGGTGCAATGGCAGGTTGACGTTTATTGTCATGAGTCTTGTCCAGGATGCAGCACTGAGCGATTTCCCCTTAGATAACCCAGCTGCAAAGTCAAAATTGCCTATATTGTAAAAATGCATAATTTTTAGTCTTAATTTAAGGTTAGGTTTAAGAATAAGATTTTATAACTTCGTGGCAGTGGTAGCTAATGACCTCTGCAGAGCTGCCTCCAGAACAGGGCTCTCCAACCCTGTTCTTGGAGAGCTACCGTCCAGCAGGTTTTTGCTCTAACCCTAGGCCTATTTGGGGCGTGGCTTTCCATTTGTTATTTTTGGCCACCTGTGAGAGTGAATGTCCTTTCAGGTAATGTGTTCTGTTTTCATGTGATTACATGCTCACTGCCAGCACGGAATCTTAAATGATATATGTGTAGGTACTGTGATACTAAACAGCCTGGAAATGTTTTCGTTGATGAGATGCTCACCATTTAGTTACAATATTGTAACCAGTTAATGTGAAAGTCTTACATAAAGAAGGTGTTTGGAGTCATTATTTCATGTTATGGAACCAACTTCATATCTTGAATAACAGGAAATGTATTTAACTGCTTTTAACCCAATTGAACAAATGGGTTGTGTATATATATTTATTTGTTTGTTCTCTATGTTATTTATTAGGTTTAATCAAAGGGGAAAAGTAAGTTGACTGTTGAAAGAAGTCAGTTGCAACTTGAAATATAGGGTTGTTCATAATAATCAAATATAACAGCTGGCATTGAATCATGTATTTGTTTTCAACAAATGTAGTTTATTTTTTTCAATTAAGAAAACTTAACTTATTTACTTGTAACCCTGCAATTGTTTTAGGTTGATCCAACGAGTAATATTTTTATAGTGTGGAAACAACTACAAAGGAAAGCACATCGCAGCAGTGCCAGTCAGACACATGGCCACCAGATGAGATGAGCCACCAGATGACATGAGCCAATGTTAAGTCTACAGGACAGGTCTCTGAGCCAATGGCATGCCTGCAGGTCTTCAGTATGAGCCAATCACGTGCCCTGCAGGACAAGTCTATTGACCAGTCTAGTGGGGTTGATTTAGGGACATTCCTGAGCTGCTTGTCTGAACAGCATGAAATCACAAGGCAAACAGTGACTATCCACCCCCACTCTAACCCATACCCCGACCCCGACCCCTAGCCCTACCAACCACCCCCAGCCCCAGCTCCAACCCCCTCAGCCTCTGTGTCCCTCGCACTGACAAATCATCACTCCGTCCCCATGCCTCTGTCACCCCACTCCACCTCTCTCCAGCACAACTAGGGAGCAGACCAGTCAGTTAGCTAAGCTCTGATTTACCAGTCATCATCATTCCTTATTCTCCCTCCCTTTCTCTCTCTAGTCAGTCTGCCTGGTGAAATGTGCAGTTAATCATCTGTCATCTGTACTGCGGGGCTTAGAGTCAGTAGAGTCTCTATACTGGCAGACTCGCCTGTCAGACCTTTTCCTCCTTTCTTTTCTGATCCTTGACTTTTCCACTCCAATGGCTTTTAAAGAAGAGCCAAACCTGTTGGTTCAGCAAGGAAACGCTCAGCTCATAACACGTACGACTAACAGAGAAGATTAAGATGACAGAGAGAGAGAGAGAGAGAGAGAGAGTGAGAGAGTGATAAAGAGAAAAAGAAAGAGACAGAGAGAGGCGCGCACCAGAGGGACTGGTTCAGCCCAGTCAGTAGAATGTCTGACATAATGATTGCTCAAAGGCTGCCTCAGAGAGTCTAACTCTCTGTTCTAATTATCCATCCTTCTGTCCCAAGTGTGCACTTGCCTTAATTGATTTATAAGGAAAGGACTGGTATGAGACAGACGGAAACCACAGGAGGCTGCTGGGGGGAGGACGGCTCATAATAATGGCTGGAATGGAGAGAATGGCATCAAACCCCTGGAAACCGTGGGTTTGATGTGATTCGATACCATTCCATTTATTCTGCTCCAGCTATTACTAAGAGCCCGTCTTCCCCAATTAAGGTGCCACCGGCGCTTGTGGTGGAAACTCCCACTAGCCCATGTATACACACCAATCCAATGCTTTTAAATGTGTGGGGTGAAGTACACAAGTGCATACCTCCGGAGAATTGAGGCGTAACTCATTGGGACCTTTCTGTACAGAGGAAGGCTCATGCCTTTGATATGACACACACTAAGCTATGCGGCTACTTTAACCACATAGACAAATGGGCTGATCTGGGCGAGATATGTCACATAGCCATGGACGATGGACACGTGAAAACACACACACACACAGACAGACATGCACACAGCGACAACGGTAAACCATTCTTACTCTGAATGACACTGAGTCCAAACAGGTGACAGTCCTTCAGTCGGAGCAGGTCACACACCTGGATGAGCAGCTCCTGGCACAAAGTCTTCACCTGAGCAGAGAGAGAGAACACATAGCAAGAGGTTTAATGTCAGGATGTGCAGGGGGAGATCGGAGGTATTTAGACTAGGTCTGACCCCGGTTATTCAGCTGGTCAATTGTTTGGTCGTTAGGCTGTTGGCCGACCTAAATGGTTTTAGTCCATTTACGTCTTCACTGTTGACGTTGAGACTGGTGTTTTGCGTGTACTATTTAATGAAGCTGCAAGTTGAGGACTTTGTCTGTTTCTCAAACTAGATATTCTATGTCCTCTTGCTCAGTTGTGCACCGGGGCCTCCCACTTCTCTTTCTATTCTGGTTAGGGCCAGTTTGCGCGGTTCTGTGAAGGGAGTAGTACACAGCGTTGTACGAGATCTTCAGTTTCTTGGCAATTTTCCGTATGGAATAGCCTTCATTTCTCAGAACAGGTATAGACTGACGAGTTTCAGAAGAAAGGTATTTGTTTCTGGCCATTTTGAGCCTGTAATCGAACACACAAATTGCTGATGCTCCAGATACTCAACTAGTCTAAAGAAGGACAGTTTTATTGCTTCTTTAATCAGAACAACAGTTTTCAGCTGTGCTAACATAATTGCAAAATGGTTTTCTAATGGTTAATTAGCCTTTTAAAATTATAAACTTGGATTGGCTAACACAAAGTGCCATTGGAACACAAGAGTGATGGTTGCTGATAATGGGTCTCTGTACGCCTATGTACAGTGCCTTGCGAAAGTATTCGGCCCCCTTGAACTTTGCGACCTTTTGCCACATTTCAGGCTTCAAACATAAAGATATAAAACTGTATTTTTTTGTGAAGAATCAACAACAAGTGGGACACAATCATGAAGTGGAACAACATTTATTGGATATTTCAAACTTTTTTAACAAATCAAAAACTGAAAAATTGGACATGCAAAATTATTCAGCCCCTTTACTTTCAGTGCAGCAAACTCTCTCCAGAAGTTCAGTGAGGATCTCTGAATGATCCAATGTTGACCTAAATGACTAATGATGATAAATACAATCCACCTGTGTGTAATCAAGTCTCCGTATAAATGCACCTGCACTGTGATAGTCTCAGAGGTCTGTTAAAAGCGCAGAGAGCATCACGAAGAACGAGGAACACACCAGGCATGTCCGAGATACTGTTGTGAAGAAGTTTAAAGCCGGATTTGGATACAAAAATATTTCCCAAGCTTTAAACATCCCAAGGAGCACTGTGCAAGCGATAATATTGAAATGGAAGGAGTATCAGACCACTGCAAATCTACCAAGACCTGGCCGTCCCTCTAAACTTTCAGCTCATACAAGGAGAAGACTGATCAGAGATGCAGCCAAGAGGCCCATGATCACTCTGGATGAGCTGCAGAGATCTACAGCTGAGGTGGGAGACTCTGTCCACAGGAGAACAATCAGTCTTATATTGCACAAATCTGGCCTTTATGGAAGAGTGGCAAGAAGAAAGCCATTTCTTAAAGATATCCATAAAAAGTGTCGGTTAAAGTTTGCCACAAGCCACCTGGGAGACACACCAAACATGTGGAAGAAGGTGCTCTGGTCAGATGAAACCAAAATTGAACTTTTTGGCAACAATGCAAAACGTTATGTTTGGAGTAAAAGCAACACAGCTCATCACCCTGAACACACCATCCCCACTGTCAAACATGGTGGTGGCAGCATCATGGTTTGGGCCTGCTTTTCTTCAGCAGGGACAGGGAAGATGGTTAAAATTGATGGGAAGATGGATGGAGCCAAATACAGGACCATTCTGGAAGAAAACCTGATGGAGTCTGCAAAAGACCTGAGACTGGGACGGAGATTTGTCTTCCAACAAGACAATGATCCAAAACATAAAGCAAAATCTACAATGGAATGGTTCAAAAATAACCATATCCAGGTGTTAGAATGGCCAAGTCAAAGTCCAGACCTGAATCCAATCGAGAATCTGTGGAAAGAACTGAAAACTGCTGTTCACAAATGCTCTCCATCCAACCTCACTGAGCTCGAGCTGTTTTGCAAGGAGGAATGGGAAAAAAATTAAATCTCTCGATGTGCAAAACTGATAGAGACATACCCCAAGCGACTTACAGCTGTAATCGCAGCAAAAGGTGGCGCTACAAAGTATTAACTTAAGGGGGCTGAATAATTTTGCACGCCCAATTTTTCAGTTTTTAATTTGTTAAAAAAGTTTGAAATATCCAATAAATGTCGTTCCACTTCATGATTGTGTCCCACTTGTTGTTGATTCTTCACAAAAAAAATCAGTTTTATATCTTTATGTTTGAAGCCTGAAATGTGGCAAAAGGTCGCAAAGTTCAAGGGGCCGAATACTTTCGCAAGGCACTGTAGATATTCCATTCAAAATCAGCCATTTCCAGCTACAATAGTCATTTAAAACATTAACAATGTCTACACTGTATTTCTGATCACCATGCGCCTCCCAAATGTTTTAACAATGCGGAGGGCTCTGTATAGCTCCGCATTGACATGATCGTTGACGGTAGTTGGGGGCAGTGCATCCTGTATAAACACAAATTCACTTCCTTGACAACAGCTCTACACTGCTCTGTGAAGTATGAATGTCCTGACTTCTGAGGGCATATCCCCGTAAATGCTGCATGGCCAATGCAGCGGTCGGATTGACCATTCACCCAGATGCACAATGCACTTTCTCCCGCCAATTCGTGCACATTCATTGTTTCTTAACTTCATTGTGTGAATTGTTTGCGTTTGATTGTTAGTATATCAATCCCAATTACATATATCACCAGTACTACATTTACTGTTAATTCCTATAATGTCTAATCTACAATGTTTGTTCCTTTGGTTATGGTAATTATATTAATGCATTCAATATTATTATTCCAGTCCTTCCGTTGTCATTGTCTTGTCACGACTTCCGCCGAAGTCGGCTCCTCTCCTTGTTCGGCGACGTGCCGGCATTCCAGCCATCGCCACTCCATTTTTTCATCCCTGCACACCTAGTTCACATTCTCTATTCCCCCCCCATGTCTTTGAGTGGAATTGTTTTTGTTACATGTTTCATGTTACGCGCCAGGTTTTTCCCCTGTATTCCCCTGTAATTCCGTGGTATTTCACGAGGGATGTTTAATTGTTGAACATTTGCTTATTTTTGTGACTGTTTCGCGCCTTGCACTTTTTACCTTTGGCTGGAGGTTTTGACGCAGTGGCGTCTGTCTGTTTTAATGCCTCTTCATAAATAAAGTGTGCGCCTATTCACAACTCTCTGCTCTCCTGCACCTGACTTCTCCACCAGTAGCGCACAACCCTGACATGTCTGAGTGGACACATTGTTTGCAGAGTGCACAACCTATGCCACACTTGTGACAAACACATTTTGGTTAATTTCATTCCTTTTACAAGTTGTAAATGTAGTTATTGTCTTTTGTTTGGAGCGCTCCAGTCAATGTTGAGTAAGGATGCACACACACAGAAGTAGGCCTATAGGCTACCTGAAAAAATCTTCCATCTCTCTCCCTTTCTATAACCACTCAGTGTGAAAGCAAAAAATGTCATGCTTTGATCCAGTGGAAACGCCATAAAATAGGCCAGATTACTGCTTATTACTGCTGACTTGGACGGAAATAGGTTCCAGTACTCATTTTTGGGTGGTGGTACTGTTTATATTTAGGTGCAGGAGCTCCACAATACTTTTAAGCTAATATTCTATAAGAAGAACAGGAGCTCAAGCAGTAGAACATTTGAGGTGCAGGTACTTCGCTCCAGTGAGCTCCTGCCCAAGTCATACACTGCTTTTTTTTCCTTTGCGCAAATAGCCCACAGCTGTGTCTGTCCCGAGCTCACTGGCTAAACTCTGAGGGCCTAGAATATTTTCGCTAGCACTAACTTTGGGGCTGGACCCAACTTAATAGTTGATACAATGTTTTACATTCGTTGCAGACAGGCTATGTGTAGCCAATGGGATTTTTTTTTATCAGGATATTTTCGACTTCCTGGCTGCAATGTTTTTATTTGTTAGCTTTATGTAGGATATTTGTACATAGTTGGCAATGGCAATAGAAGTTCATTTTTAGGTTTGTATAATTTTCATCTAGATTTGGATAGAATATTTTGATTATAACCACATGACAATGATTTTGAGATACGAAGACGTTATTATAAATGAAATGAAACTGTTCCACGAAAATGTGCAAATGAAACCCATAACTGGCACGCAGATCGGTATAAATGTTAAGATAAATTGGCATTCGACATGAGAAAGGTTGCCGACTCCTCGTGTAGCCTATTATCAGCAACTTCAGGAGAGTAATGGCAGAATCTGCGAAAGCCAGCGAGAGCGGGAGGAGGATGGCCGGGTCAGGTAAAAAAAAAATGCTCTGGTTATCTTGATCTCTGGCGCTCTGGTGAGGCATTTGTCTTATTTCATCAAAGCTTTAAGCATCAGACAAGCGCAATGCATACAGTTTATTTTATTAAAACACATAGGGTGTGTCTATATATGGAAAGATACACGCTTAATATTTATGAGCAATCGATTTGTCGAAAGAACAGATGACTTTCGGTCAGCGACAGCCCTAAATAAGATACACTGTGATACAAGGATGAATGGAATTGCCAGTTTGAAAGTAAAATACAACAATTACTGCAATTCCTGACCCTTGCTTTTGGATAATACACTTTGTCTTAATCACAAATATAATCCCAATTTAGTGAGAACAGTTCCACTACACTCTTGATACCAGTGGTCTCACCTTATAGTACTGAGATCCTATATACATGTATATTTATATTAGAATCCTTCATCAGATGCTCTTATCCAGAGCAACTTACAGTTAGAGCATTCATTTTAAGGTAGCTATGTGAGACGCAGTACTCACATTGACGATGACGTTAAGCGTGTCGTCGTTGGGGAGAAAGACACAGACACAGCGGCGGTCCTGCATAGCTTTGTTATTGTGGAAGCCGGTCAGTTTGTTCATCTTCGTGTGGCTGGGAGGTCGACAGGGCTCCTCCAGGCCCCCGGGTTGGGACACCCACCACCACCAGTACAAGTAGCGGTACCAGTACCAGCAGCAGTAGTACCAGCAGCAGCCCTGGTTCAGCTATTGCCCAGGCCCAGTGAGGAGACACGAGGCTTAGCAGGCCAGGACATGGGAGGCACCAGAACACAGTGCGGGGCCACACACTGTAGAGGACAGACAGAGGAAGGGACATCACATTAGCACTGTTGCATGGACACACTGTAGAGGACAGATAGACAGAGGAGGGGACATAATATTAGAGCTGCTGCATGGAAATACTGTAGACAACAGACTGGAGTGATCTTCGTTGGCTACACCCAGCCTCGTCTCAGGGTAGTACATTGGTGGTGTGTTGATATCCCTGTAGTGGTGTGGGGGCTGTGCTTTGGCAAAGTGGGTAGGGTTATATCCTCCCTGTTTGGCCCAGTCCGGGGGCATCGTTGGACGGGGCCACAGTGTCCCCCCGTCTCAGTCTTCAGTATCTATGCTGCAATAGTCTATGTGCCTGGGGGCTAGGGTCAGTTTGTCCTATCTGGTGTAATACTTCTGTCTTCTCTGGTGTCCTGTGTGGTCCCCCCCCCCCCCCCTCCCACTGTTCTGCCTGTGGCTATGGAACCCTGACCTGTTCACTGGATGTCCTACCTTTTCCCATATCTGCTGTTTGACCTCCTCTCTCTCTCACTCTCATCCGCACCTGCTGTCTCGACCTCTGAATACTCAGCTATAAAAAGACAACTGACATTTACTCCTGAGGTACTGAGCTGTTGCACCCTCGACAACCACTGTGATTATTTTTTGATCCTGCTGGTCATCTGTGAATGTTTGAACATCTTGAAGAACGATCTGGCCTTAATGGCCATGTACTCTCTACCCGGCACAGCCAGAAGAAGACTAGCCAGCCCTCAGAGCCTGGTTCCTCTCAAGGTTTCTTCCTAGATTCCTGCCTTTCTAGGGAGTTTTTCCTAGCCACTGTGCTTCTACACCTGAATTGCTTGCTGTTTGGGGTTTTAGGCTGGGTTTCTGTATAAGCACTTTGTGACATCTTCTGATGTAAAAAGGGCTTTATAAATACATTTGATTGATTGAACTGAAGGCAACTGAAGACAGACTTAAAAATATGCAATCTCACGTCAGGAGAATGTCATCATGTTGCCATAGTAGTCCCTGGATGATTTCTGGGTAACATCTGAACATCTGTTTGCCTGTTTCTGTCTGGAGAGGTACTGAAGGAATGTGGTGGTGTTGATTGTGTGACTGGGAGGGAGTGAGATGGGGATGGGCGTGTAACTAACTAACTGATTCCCCTTCTCAGCGCAAAGATGCAGCGATAACACAACTGTGCTTGGTGATCCATTTCATGTGCATGCACGCACACCTAACACCTAACACCACACACCTAACAGCTCTCTGCTGTATCAGGCTCTCATCACAACAAGACGGGAAAGCAAGATTAGAATCACACAAAACAAAGTTGGATGATTGATAACATTTTACAATGAGGGAAGAAACTCCTGAGAGCGAGTGCGCGAGAGAGTGAATAACAACAGTGTTAAAACATAAGATTGATTATCCATCATGTCTTTCCTCTTCTCTTCCTACTCTTATGATTAAGATTATGCCTCTCTTCCTACTCTTATGATTAAGATTATGCCTCTCTCTTCCTACTCTTATGATTAAGATTATGCCTCTCTCTTCCTACTCTTATGATTAAGATTATGCCTCTCTCTTCCTACTCTTATGATTAAGATTATGCCTCTATTGCATGACATAATTAAATTAACTAAAATCAATGGCTTATTTAATCAAATATTTTTCTTTGTGCCCAACTGTGTATATAAATGTATCTGTATCATTAGAAATGATTTTAGCTCTTAAGATGTTTCTCTGTTTTGTTCTCTATTGAAATCATATCCCATTACACTTTCAAGCAGGAATATAATCCTCACTCCCAAATTAGTAATAACACTGCTCAGCACACTTGAGCTAAATGGTGAAAGAGGATGCCTGTGTTGGGCGGGGTGAGGAGGGATAGGGGAGGGGAGAGAGGGACAAGGTGAGCCATTTTTTGCATTCAGCATCACCGTGCCAAGGGAAATATAGTATTCTTTCTAACAAAGACATTTACATGTATTTCAGGATGTTTTGTATCCCTGGAAATAATCAGAATTCATGTAAAAATGACAGTTTTGAAAATATAGCTCGTCTCCCAAAAAAGTGGCATCTTGGCACAACTTGGGGTAAGTGAAGCTGCCTACAAATGTTTGTACTGAATTAAATATCTTTTTAAAACCATATATATCTTTATTTTCCCAAACACAATTCAACACAATGCTGTAGCCTAGCAGTTAAATGTTGGGCCAGTAACCAAAAGTTCGCTGGTTCGAATCCCCAAGCCCCATGGCCATTGGCTCAACTTACCCAAGGCAAACATTTGGACTATATTAGCCCACACAGCTACAAGGATGCACTTCCATGCTAGATTAAGGACTTAATTTTAAAGCTTAAAGAGACCCCAACTGATGGCAATTTGTCTAAATAATCTTAAAATGGTTTACTTTGGTTTAAATACAAGCATCATGAAAACTCTAACACAAATTAATTTGACTTGGTGAAAATCTTTTCTTTTTTTTACTGAACTTCCTTACCTAATTTTCCATGTGGTTTCTTCCTTCACAGACTCCATGAAATAATGACCTCTTCCTAAATATTTGGTCAAAGGATTCATTTGGTGTATGGTGGCTCAACCTACTCCTTTGGTTCACCTTACCCCACCAGTGAGAGAGTAGTCATCAAATGGTTTAGACCCTATAGTGTCATGTCTAGTGAGACATCATGACTACTATACGAGACATCAATGTTCCATAGACTATTCTAGCTCTTGACAGATACCCCTCTCTTCTTCCATCTAGCCTGGGATCCACAGTGATATGCTCCTTTTTTCCATGGCTTCAACTTGGCTTCCAGGCTGGGGATCGTCCATCCCCGGTATGAAGGCTTTGTGTGAGGGAGAGGCCTGGATAATAACATTACTGCTGCCTTCCATCCCCTATTCATCCACAGCCCAGTAGAATAGTGATGCAACACCAAAGCTGTGTCCACAGCAGTCCAACCGCCAGACAGAGATAGACCCACTTCCTGCCTTCAGCCCGGGATAGCGGCAGGAACGGAGAAATTCTGTCAACGTGGCAAGTTAGCCTCAGAGGCAGGCAGTCTCATGACACAGAAAAACCACTCGAAATACAAACAGAAAGAAAGACAGAAAGTGAGAGAGAGAATTCGAGAATGCCTCTGAGTCTGTACGTCTCTCTGTCTCTCCCTCCCATCTAATGTAACACCACAGGGGTGGGGTGCTCCTATGTGAACCTTTCCAGAACTAAAGACAGAGGCTGCACCAGACCAAAAACTCCCCTGGAACACGTAGAGAGAGAGACTGGAACCAGGGGGAGGTGAGAGATGGGGGGTGGGAAAGACATTATGGGAGAGTGGGGTAAGTTGAGCCACCCCTTGTTTCGAGAAAACCATACACTAAATTCATTAAAACACTAACACTAACAGGTAGGCAATTATGGTCACAGTTATGAAAGCTTAGGACACTAAAGAGACCTTTCTACTGACTCTGAAAAACACCAAAAGAAAGATGCCCAGGGTCCCTGCTCATCTGTGTGAAAGTGCCTTCGGCATAATGCAAGGAGGCATGAGGACTGCAGATGTGGCCAGGGCAATAAATTGCAATGTCCGTACCGTGAAAAGCCTAAGACAGAACAACAGGGAGACTGGACAGACAGCTGATCATCCTCGCAGTGGCAGACCATATGTAACAACACCTGCACAGGATCGGTACATCCAAACATCACACCTGTCGGACAGGTACAGGATGGCAACAACAACTGCCATCAATAATCCCTCCATCAGTGCTCAGACTGTCCTCAATAGGCTAAGAGATGCTGGACTGAAGGCAGGTCCTCACCAGACATCACAGGCAACAACGTCGCTGAACCAGACAGGACTGGCAAAAAGTGCTCTTCATTGACGAGTCATGGTTTTGTCTCACCAGAGGTGATGGTCGGATTCGCATTTATAGTCGAAGGAATGAGCGTTACACTGAGGCCTGTACTCTGGAGTGGGATTGATTTGGAGGTGGAGGGTCCGTCATGGTCTGGGGCGGTGTGTCACAGCATCATCAGACTGAGCTTGTTGTCAGGGAAGACATCCTCCTACCTCATGTGGTACCCTTCCTGCAGGCTCATTCTGACATGACCCTCCAGCATGACAATGCCACCAGCCATACTGCTCGTTCGTGCGTGATTTCCTGCAAAACAGGAATGTCAGTGTTCTGCCATGACCAGCGAAGAGCCCGTATTTCAATCCCATTGAGCACGTCTGGGACCTGTTGGATCGGAGGGTGAGGGCTAGGGCCATCCGGGAACTTGCAGGTGCCTTGGTGGAAGAGTGGGGTAACATCTCACAGCAAGAACTTGCAAATCGGGTGTAGTCCATGAGGAGGAGATGCACTGCAGTACTTACTGCAGCTGGTGGCCACACCAGATACTGCCTGTTACTTTTGATTTTGACCCCCCCTTTGTTCAGCAACACATTATTACATTTATGTTAGTCACATGTCTGTGGAACTTGTTCAGTTCATGTCTCAGTTGTTGAATCTTCATACAAATATTTACACATGTTAAGTTTGCTAAAAGGTGTTTAAGATGCAAGTGATTGTGTTGAATTGTCTTTGGGAATTAAAAATAGACATGGTTTTAAAAAGGTAGTGGTAATATTTCATTCAGTACACAAATGCGTAGGCTCCTCAACTTGTACCCTGCCCCTATGGATAACTTACCCCATCTACGGGGTAAGTTGTGTCAAAAGAGCACTTTTTTTGGACAAGCTATGATTTCAAAACTGTGATGTTTATATGAATTCTGATTATATTCAGGGATACACAACATTCTGAAATATATGTAGATATGTTTGTTAGAAGTAATACTATATTTCCTTTGACGGAGTGATGCTGAATGTAAGAAATGGCCCCATTCAACCCCAATCTCCCCTAAAATATTAGAGAGAGGAAAAGAGAATGACTCACAACAGGCCAGACTGGAGAAATAGAAACATTTCAGATTAAATACATTTATAGAATGAGAATGAGATGGAGAATGAGAGAGAGAGAGTGAGAGAGCAAGAAAGCGAGGGAGCACTCAAAGCACAGCCGTTTAAAAAACTGCTGCAGTCAGGAGAATTCCACACTAACATCTGCTTCTCATTCCAACAATGGAGGCCTTTGATTCCTGGCTCACACACACACACACACACACACACACACACACACACACACACACACACACACACACACACACGGTTGGAGAGAAACGGACTACCACAAAAAATTATGTTTAATCTGTTACGTTATCAGCAAAAAATATTGTAGTCAGAACTAGATTACTTCTAGGATTACTTTTTAATTCAGAAAGGATGTTCGTGAAAAAAAATCGGACACCTTTCTGTTTCTCAATGACATTCATGTCATCGAGGTCACAAGTTTAAGTTTGTTCCGCCTGAGCGAGTCTGACCACAAGTCAGAGACCCCTATGATGACACATCAAATGTGTTTGATGGATCGCGGGAAAAGAACAGGAATAGGCTTTTGTAGGCTACAGTCCAAGCTATGTCTTCCAATGGTGCGACTGCTGTCGGCATCCAAAGATTATCTAACTTGAATAAACGCTTGTTACAATTACCGTAAAAAGATTACAGTGATATTATTGGTACTGTAAAAATGATTACAGTAACATGCTGTATAGGCTTACTGTAAATGTACAGCATTATACTGACAGCGGTTGCCAGCACATTACTGTCATTATATAACATAGCTGTATTGCTGTAATGATTACAGTAGGCTCATTTACAGTATAATGCTATATTGCATAATACTGCATAGTTTTTCTTACTGTAAACACTTTTACAGCATCCCTGCTGTAAAGCACATTTTTACATACTGTAGCTTGAAACTCTGCTGCCAGTATAATGCTGTAAATGTACAGCGAAAGGTTTTACTGTTCATCATATGAGCCATTGTGATGCAACACTTTGTAATAAGGGAACTAGGGTGGGAGAATAATGTCAAGCTTTGTCGTATCGTGATTACGTACCCATAAAACATTGATATATGACGGTATCAGTCCCTATTTGCCAATCCAAATAGGGGGCTATGGCGTGAAAATCGAATGCTACAACTGGACGAATTATAACGAAAGATAATGTTGTTGAAAGCCTGGGCAGAAGCTACAGTAAGTGAAATTTCAGCATGGAACAAGTTACTTTTGAAAAACTTTATGATTACTCCGAGGATTACTTTTAAATGCAGAAAGGATGTTTGTGTTCTCAACGACATTCAAATCAGCATTGAAAAAAGGCGCAAGTTGAAGTTTGTTCTGCCTGAGCGAGTCTGACCAAGTCAGAGACCACTATGATGACACACCAAATGCGTTTGATGGATCGCGGGAAGAAAAGCAGGAATATGCTTTTGTAGGTTACAGTCCAAGCTATGTCTTCCAATGGTGCAACTGCTGATTATCCAACATGAATAAATGCTTTGAGGTAAGGAAGACAGCAGTGGTGTAGCCTACGAGCGATCCGGTTATAACTTATTATTGATATCTACATAACGCATTGATGTGAATTACACTGCTGCTCTCTCATTTAGCTATTTGCGCCTTACGGATTGTGGTTGTTGTGGATGGCTGTTCACAAATGTATATGAGTATTTTTATCAAATAATGCTTGAATTGAAGTTTAAGCTTCCTAGCAATCATTGTTTATGTGACCAGTGGATAGCCAATGAAAAATGCACTCTTGCAACAGCTGCATAGTAGTGTGGATCCCAGCCTATGGAATACAAAATCTAGACTCGTCTCTAGTATTGTGCTCCACACTGTCAAAAACAAGTTATTATTTACGAGTTTATTTCTCAATCTAATTTGTACCGCTTCCAAAAAAAATATCCATAGGGCTAACAGACACATGCTCAAACTCGCCCACCTTTGATAGACTTACTGTAAACAACTGCAAATCATAGAGATATCAGTTATCAGTGACACCAACAAAAACTTAAACAATAGGCCTATAAGAAATGCAGCATATGGCATACATTTTTCACATGCAAATAGCATTTTTTGGTAGTTCTCCAAAGCATGCCATTGCATTTATGTTTCAACCATGTTTTGAAGCAATGAGCCCAATCAGTCCCCCATGACAACTAAATCATCATTCATGAATTCATAAACAGAGTAGGCTAATAAATCCTTAGTTTTGTGGTTATGTTCAGATTAAACAATTTGGCTAATCTATATTTCCATATTTCCGAGTCATATTCTTGCAGATCAAGGGGTATTAAATTAATTGGAATGACTGAATCTGATAGACGTTTTGGCCTAATCTTGTCATTATCTGTAGTAGAAAGCAATGGGTTAGAAGAAGCCTACATAACCAACCCATAAAGTAAAATGCAACATCCATTTATGGCCAGCTATGTAAACTCTAACATTGATTTATCTTGTAATAGACGTCGTTCAATTCGTAATATTCATTTTTGTCTTCTTCTAATGTCTCTTAAGGGGAAAGTACCCATAAAAGTAACTGAAAGTAATCAGATTACATTACTGAGTTTGGGTAACCCAAAAATGATGTATTGATTACATTTTTGGACAGGTAACCTACACACACACACACACACACACACACACACACACACACACACACACACCTCCATCTCCATACCTCCAACTCCAGTACACAAAGGCTACTTGCTAGAATTCCTTACAGCTCCACGCGAATGAGAATGGTATATTAGGACTCAAACAGCAATGTTAGGGATCTAAAGGCAAACGAACACTGGGGGGGAGCTAGCTAGCGGGAAAGGCAGACCAGAATGTGGGCAATGATGGATGCACATCATGTTTCTACTATCCCTCGTCAGTGCATTCAGAAAATATTACATATTTTGTTACATTGCAGCCTTATTCTAAAATGTATTGAATTGTTTTTTTTCCCCTCATCAATCTACACACAATACTCCATTTACTGACAAAGCAAAACAGGTTTTTAGAACATTTTGCTAATTTATTAAAAATAAAAAAACTTAAATATCACATTTACATAAGTATTCAGACCCTTTACTCAGTACTTTATTGAAGAATTTTGGCAGCGATTACAGCCTCTGCCTCTAGTCTTCTTTGGTATGACGCTGCAAGCTTGGCACATCTTAAAATATGGGGAGTTTCTCCCATTATTCTCTGCAAATCCTTTTAAGCTCTGTCAGGTTAGATGGGGAGCCTCGCTGCACAGCTATTTTCAGGTCTCTCCAGAGATGTTTGATGGGGTTCAAGTCCGGGCTCTGGCTGGGCCACTCGAGGACATTCAGAGACTAGTCCCATCTAAGACTGATGGAGGCCACTGTGCTCTTGGGAACCTTCAATGCTGTAGACATTTTTTGGTACCCTTCCCAGATCTCTGCCTCGACACAATCGAGTCTTGAGTTTCTTTACGGACAATTTCTTCAACCTCATGGCTTGGTTTTTGCTCTGACATCAAATCAAATCTTATTGGTCACATACACATGGTTAGCAGATGTTATTGCGAGTGTAGTGAAATTCTTGTGCTTCTAGTTCAGACAGTGCAGCAACATCTAACAAGTAATCTAACAATTCCACAACAACTACCTAATACATACAAATCTAAGTAAAGGAATGGAATAAGAATATATACATATAAATATATGGATGTGGTTGTTGTGGTTGGATGTGGATGTGGTTGTTGTCCTTGATGATCTTTTTGGCCTTCCTGTGACATCGGGTGCTGTAGGTGTCCTGGAGGGCAGGTAGTTTGCCCCCGGTGATGTGTTGTGCAGACCGCACCACCCTCTGGAGAGCCTTGCAGTTGTGTGCGGTGCAGTTGCGTACCAGGCGGTGATACAGCCTGACAGGATCCTCTCAATTGTGCATCTGTAAAAGTTTGTTAGGGTTTTAGGTGACAAGCCAAATTTCTTCAGCCTCCTGAGGTTGAAGAGGCGCTGTTGCGCCTTCTTCACCATACTGTCTGTGTGGGTGGGCCATTTCAGTTTGTCCGTGATGTGTACGCCGAGGAACTTAAAACTTTCCACCTTCTCCATGCACTGTCAACTGTGGGACCTTATATTGATAGGTGTGTGCCTTTCCAAATCATGTCCAATAAATAGATTTTACCACAGGTGGACTCCAATCAAGTTGTAGAAACGTCTCAAGGATGATCAATGGAAACAGGATGCACCTCAGCTCAATTTCGTGTCTCATATCAAAGGGTCGGAATACTTATGTAAATAATGTATCTGTTTTTTATTTTTAATACATTTGCAAAAAATTCTACAACCCTGTTTTCACCTAGATTAAAATTCAACAATTTATTTTAGAATAAGGCTGTAACATACCAAAATGTGGAGTCTGAATACTTTCCGAATGCACTAAATACTGTAGGTCAATGGTAACAGAGGTTTATAGCAATACAGTACATAATGCTAACTCACAGACATCTCTGACAGGAAAAGTACGGCTGGACAGAAATCTCTAGCCTGGTCCCAGATCTGTTTAGCTTTTGCCAACTCCATTGCTGTCATCAATAGATGTGACACAAACAGACTGGCACTCAGGTTATAAATTGCTTCTGGACCCCCAAAACCACTTCCTACTCCTTCCTAGTTTCTATCTTAAAATATATATATATATTTTTTAAAACAACTGGCAGAAGTCGAAATGATCTTGTGTCCCAAATGGCACACTATTCCCTACATAGTGCCCTATGGACCCTGGTCAAAAACAGTGCACTACATAGGGCAGGGTTACCCAACTGGCAGCCTGTAGACTGAGTTTGACCTGTGGTGGTTGTATTTGGCACCCCATGTTTTCTGAATAAAAATAATAATAATTAACACATTTGGGGGAATTTTCATTGTTAGACATTAAAAAAAAGAAGCTAAAAACACCATGAAATCAGCTCCAAGTGATTTTAATTTGGGAAATCTGTTCACAAGTATTTCCACGCATAATACAGAGACCTGTGATCATATACAAATGTAAGCAAGGTTTGAAAGTATTATGTTTTAGTCAAATATTATATCTGTTTGGGCTTCTTGCGGTCCATTTTCAGTCTACAAATGATTTGCAATTATGCCATTTGAAAAATACTTTATGACTATGCTATTTATTGACTGCTGTCTTCTAGCCCACTCTGGTTAATCAGCTGAATACAGTCTGAAGTAGGTCTGGTTGGCTGGCAGCGCTCCACTGAAACAGGGGGAGAAGGAGAGCGAGAGAGTACTTGAGAATGAGAGACAAATAGATATAACAATGAAATAGATTGCAGTATATGTGATCTGCATCTGTCTATATTAGTTACTATGCTATTAGTTCATTTGAGTTGCTTCTTCATTAATTATCCTAATTATCCTAAAAAATTAGATTTTCAGCCCAGGCCTAATAGTTGAGAGTTGATTTGGGTTGTGCCGGCACGGGTTTATGGTTTGCGCAACATTGCAACCTATGTTTAAGAACAACCCGTGGCCGTGGCTGTGTAAGAAGCGCGCCAGTATCTCACATAACTATAATGAGATTCACTTTCTAGGATCTCTCTCCCTCTCCGCTCTGATAGACATGAGCCTGCAACTCTCATCTCTCCAGTATTGCACTTCATCATTTATTTCCTTATAGAATCATAGCCGCACGAAGGGTTCTGAAGGAAATGCAGCACCCCTGATACATTTGCCAAAGTTCTAGAATTACTGCTGTCTGTTCAGAAACAAATTAAATCATTCAGGATAGCCTACTACATCATGAGAGGGCCTATAATTTAGTCACAGGGGATCAATAGCTTCTTTTAGCAGTGGATTGTTGCCCAATAACAAGAAATAGCCAACACTCGGGAACGTGTGGCAAATCTGTCAGTGAAAAAAACTGCCTGCAGACAAAACAGGCCTTTCGCAATATTTCCAATACAAACCGAGGGGAAACACAGCATTGGAAAGCAAATGGCTCCTACCGAAAAGAGAAGACTATGCTGTAGGCTATCAAAATATTTGATCAACTACCAAATATTGTTTTACAAAAGAGAGAGAGAGAGAGAGATAGGCTTTTGGTACGAGCGCATCGGCCATCACCAGCTGGTGAGTTGTGCATCATTGGGTGAGTCAGTGAAACTGGAGAGGATATTTAGGACCATCATTTCCTCCTCATATTGTAGCCTACACACCTAGGCCCAGGATATTGATGGACTCAAGACAAGGTCGTTTTTATTGATCTCTGATTCTCAGTTTGTCAGTGTCAAAGTATCCTGCCGTTATTAAAAAATATTCTGCCAAAAGTAGAATTGCATGAAATGCATTTATAAAAAGGCCACATTTTCCCGGACCCTAGGCTATTAAAAATGTGCAACTTCTGTAAGTGCCTCTACTCTTATGCTCTATGCCACTACTCAAATGTGATGATATGAATGAATGCTTTATTATAAAAGGGATTTTCAGAACTCTATTTTTCTCCATTTCCGCCTGACTTACGTGCCCAAAGTAAACTGCCTGTTACTTAGGCCCAGAAGCCAGGATATACATATAATTAGTAGCATTGGATAGAAAACACTTTGATGTTTGTAGAAATGTTAAAAAAGAATGTATGAGACAAAAACACAATTGATATGGCAGGTGAATATCCAAAGAAAAACCAACAGGATTTTTTGTTGTTGTTGAGCTCCCTGGTTCTTATAATGGAAAGCTATGGGTTATATGTAATTCCAGCTCCCAGATTGCAATTCCTATGGCTTGCACTAGATGTCAACCGTCTTTGTTCATTGTTTCAGGCTTGTTTCTTCAAAAACAAGCAAGAATATGGAGTCTGTTGTCACGCGAGGAAGAGAATGTGCGCTTACTCATTTTACTTTTTTATTGAACATACTTCTTTCCATATGAAATATTATAGTTTATTTACATTTTAGGATACCTGTGTATTAAATAAAAACGTAGTTTGACTTGTTTGAACAAAGTTTAGCTTTTTGGACTCCTTTGTCTGCATGTTGAACGAGTCGATTATTGAAATCGATGGCGCCAACTAAACTTACTTTTTGGGATCTAAAGAAGGATTTTATTTAACAAAACAACCATTCCTGTTGTAGCTGGGACCCTTGGGATTGCAAACAGAGGAAGATCTTCATAAGCAAGGGATTTATTTAATTGCTATTTGTGATTTAATGAAGCCTGTGCTGGTTGAAAAATATATTGATGTGGGGCGCTGTCCTCAAACAATCGCATGGTATGCTTTCGCTGTAAAGCCTGTAAATCGGGCAATGCAGTTAGATTAACAAGAATTTGAGCTTTTAAACGATATAAGATACTGTATGTTCATAAATGTTTAATATTACGATTATTTATTTGAATTGCACGCCCTCCAATTTCACCAGATGTTGTCGACAGGTGTCCCGCTATCGGGACGCTTTGCCGTAAGAAGTAGATTTAAAAGGAATAGTGCCGAGACAGGTGCAAAAAATATGGTAGAAGGAAACTCTCTCGCCCATGTTTACATAAATACAATGCTTTTTAACTTTAGTAGTACATGTAAGATACCCCAGCAGATAGTGATCACATACAGAGATGATAATCATGTCTTTCGCTAACTAAGTACCAATAACTGCAGATTACCCTATGCATGCTGTAATGAATACCAATAGAAAACCCAGTCTCATTTGAATGCTCATTATGGTCTATCGCCCTCCTAAACCAAATTCCTGCTTTTTGAGTGACCTTGCAGAACTACTCACTCAGCTAAGCTCTGTATCTACTTCTATTCTTCTCATGGGGGATTTTAACATGCACATTGATTACTCCCATAGCAAAATTGCAGATTACTTTTTGTCTGTACTGGACTGTTGTGATTTTCCAACATTATCGGGTGCACATTATGGATCTAGTATGCTGTTCTGGAGTGGGAACTGGGCATCAGCAATCTGACCTCAAGGGCAAGGGCTTATCTGATCGCAAGGCCATTATCATGACTGCCTCCATCTCAATACCAGGACCTTGTAAAAACAGACTGATAACCTTCCGGAATCTGAAATCTTTCACCCCCAGAAACATTATCTGATGTGCAATTACTCAATCTCACTTTAAATGGAAGTTGAACAATATAAAACAATATAAACAATATAAAACAATATTGCCCCTTTAAAAACCTGGGAGATCTCATTCAAACACTCTGCACCATGGTTTAACAAGTACAGTATGTACGTTCTATGAAAGCTGCTGGGCGCAAACTGGAGAGAAGATGGAGGAAAACAAACCTAAAGGTGCATGCCCAGGCCCTGGCATATCCTCAGACTGCTTACAAAGAGGCACTGAACACTGCACGTAAGGAACCCAGGATGCTATTTTCTGTTGTATCGAAATTTGCTCAACCCCCAGATAAATCCTCCTTTACCCCCTCTGTTGAGCAATTTAACAATTTTTCCAATCCAAAATCAAGGGCATCTACTGCACTATACAATCTAGACCTTGCTTTGGATCCGCCCCTCTGCTTTATACAGAGCCTCCCAGCTGCAGTTTCACCAAATTTTAAATTGACAACCTCAACATCTGTCAACTACCTGCCCCTTGGACTCTATTCCCTCAGGACTCATAAAATCCAGCCTCATTCTCAGGCCAACCAACTATAACCAAGATCATAAATGACTCTCTTAATTCAGGCACTGTGCCTTATTCCCTGAAAACTGCCTCCATTACACCGACCTTAATTGCCCTAAGCAATTACAGACCCATTTCCAACCTGCCCTTTCTATCAAAGGTCCTTGAACGTGTGGGCTCAACACAGCTACAGAAATGATTTAATTTACCTCTCAAACAACAATCTGCATGAACCCTTCCACTAGGGCTGGGCGATATGACGATATATATCGTGTGACGATAGAAAAACGTCTATCGTTTCATATGATGCTCTATCGTTTATTTCGTTGTGTTGCAAATCACACTCTTTACGGAAATACCTTTTGTCATTTGGACGACACTTTGCGCTCTTCATTGAATTTACAGAAAATATGTATCGTTATCGGGATATGAAATGACCTATAATTGGGATATGAAATGACCTATAAATCGGGATATGAGATTTTGGCCATATCACCCAGCCCTACCTTCCACCAGTCTGACATCTGTGCACGCTACAGAATAGAAGGCATCTTAAGGCTAAGTTCATCATTAGAACCTTCGTATGAGCATCGTTAATTCTTTGAGTCGTTTCCAAAAGCATTGTTATTAATATTGCACTTGAAAACGCTTGTATTCTAACGCCTGCCTCAGACCACTCGTAGAACAGCAAAGTGTGTTGTTAGATACTTTTTTTGCCCTCCCGCGTCACTTTATACACAGATCTCTGCTAAACATAAGATTACATGGTTTATCGTCTCTCTGTGAACGCTGATAACTTCAGAACAAAGTTGAAAACAAACACAATGTTTCCAATGTCTTGCCAATTGACTCTAACAAGCAACGTATAAAATATGCTTCAAATTAAAGCAGAGATAAATTCATTAAAATATAAATACAGTAAGCTATAGGTCTATTTCAATCATATTCAACAAACTGAGTTCTAGTTTGCTACTTGTAGGCGACGGTCTGTAATTTGTCTCAATATATTTTATGATGTGTGCACAATAATGTGCCAAATCTGTGATTTAGGCCATTTTTATTGGGTAAGCGTTAGAATAAGCCGCCTCAATATTTGCAGCTGTACGTGGCAATATCTCTCTAGGAGCTGATCCGTCGTCAGTATTGTAAAAATAATTACAATGTAAAGGTAAAATTGTATTTGCGAAAGCTGACCCGAGAGCAGCGTTGCCTTTCTTTTGACCGCATCAGGAACTGGTTTAGGGAACAGAATCAAAAATAACAAAATGATTTGAGGAACAGAACCCGAAACTAAAGTGATCGATACTGTTCCAGAACCGTTATTTTAAAAGCATGGGAACCGGTTAATAATGTTATTTTATACAACGGGTGGGTTTAATCCTGAATGCTGATTGGTTAAGACCACATTCCAGCCAGTGTCTATTCCACAAGTTACCACTGGCTAAATCTGTTCCATCTGACTGTGCAATTCACTGTCTAATCAGCCCAGCCAGGCAATTTATAAACTTGATCTCCACTATAAAAAGAATCTAGACATTATTTCACATTTATTTTAGACTAACATTTAGTTTTCAACAGCGGAGATTTGTATAAACCTTCCTGTCTGTCTCTCTGACGTTTGCAACATTGTTTAAATTTTCTAATTTGACCTCTAGCTGTCCCATAGTAAGGAACTTGTCGGGAGTCGAGACAGACAGGCAGGCAGCGTTTCTCAGCCAGTCGAAATCATGAATCAGCTGGCATAATTTTTATGGATATATAAAAGTGCAGCGAGTTTGCAGTCTTTCTAACTTCAATTTGAAGTGATTGTGTTCACTGTATTGTTGACTAGCTTCTCTGACCAACAGTGTCCTGGCGCGTGAGCACATTCTCTATGACAGGCGAAATGACTTCTCATTAGCTCATTGTTAAGGATGTTTCCAAATAAATAAGTCACTAGAAAACAGCTTAAACAAATGAAAATGCGCCTGTTTTGCTGTTATTCTGGTTGCCCTTGTTGATGTGACTAAGTCAGCCATAGTTGGCTAGCTAGCAAGCAAGGGATAAGAACGTCTGCCAGCCACTATGGCAATGGAACATTTAGAACGAACAACTGGGTCGCGTCAATAGATACAGAACAAAAAGACTGAGTGACTGGGTCACATCTCTAGCAACCGAACCGATAGAACGACCAGCCGGTTTAGATAGCAACCCTAGATATGTGTCCATCTTGTGGATGGATGAAATAGTATGAATAGTATGTTTGGAGGATATACTGGCACGGTTTGCCGCCCCTCGCCTTTGTCCCGGGGCTAACAACACCGGTGCCAATATATCCTCCAAACACCGGCTTCTCTGGCATTATCACTTAATTACGTTCCGGAAATTTTTTTCTAGTCCCACAAAAATCGCAACAAAGCGTTGCTTTGCAAAGTTCTCACTGTCATTCATAAACCTATTCCATTGTCTGCATGCCAGCTGGAAATCTTCTCCAGTGGGTGTGCATGTGTGTAGGTTATCTGCACCTTCCCTCTGAAGTATAGGTTATTGTAGCCTACTATGGTTCATAAATTAGGGAGAGCTGTTTAATTAGAGAAGAATGGATTTGTTTTTCAATGCTTGTTAAGGATACTATAGTTAGTATAGTATGGATTTATTCAACTACAAAAAAAGTAAGATGTTTTTAATTCTAGTGCCGCTCTGCACACACAAGCTTGTTAGTTTTCTTGTTTGCTCTGGTCCAACGTTAAACCAACTCAGAAGTTTGAAGATTCACCGTTCCTCCATAGAAGCCGCTCCTCTGTTGGTATAATTTAGATAAAGCATGTCATAAGATGCCCAGAGCTTCAAGGCAAGCTTCCTCCATCCTCTCTCACACTCTCCTCAACCGCAAAATTTCAGTTGCATCTCACGCCCTACACTGTGACTGGCAGCACAGTGTGAGTATTTGTCTTTCATTTCAAAATACAACTTGCTCTTAACGACTTTCCTATGCAGATTAAATTGCTTACCCGCTCCATAGCAAGCTGCTCTACCCGCACTGATTGGTGAGGTCATTTAATGTTGAGCTAAACGTTTTTTTAAAATGTGGTTTCAGAGGTTTAAAAACAAACAGTAAGGAACAATATAAACCGCTACTTTTTTGGGGTTCGAACCGGTTCAGAACTTTATTTTGTTGATCGGAACAGTGGAACGGTACAAAAAAATGGTTCTGTTCAGAACAAACGATAGGAAAATAATTTTGTTTCCAACCCCTAGCTAACGCACTCGTAAGCCTAAGTTCCATGGCTACCGGGAAACCAGGTCCAGATAAGAGTAATAAATTACATGTTGATGGCAGCAGATGAAGGTGAAACTTGGCTATTACAAATCCAACCCTGCCACAGTCACTCAAGGGTTGCCACAGGGCTGTTTTTCCCTGGGACCACTCCTGTTTTCTATATACATGCTGCCACTTAGTATACTAACCCGAAAATTTGGACTGAACTTTCATTTTGATGCTGATGACACAGAAATATATGTGAGGACAAAGGGGGACTCAGACTGTAACAACCAAACTGACAGACTGTCTAGATGCATTCAAGAGACTGATGCAGTTGATCTTCCTTAGACTTCATTGTAACAAAACAGAGCTTGTGCTTAGATGAACACTTTCTCCCTTTCTCTGGATGATGACAGCATCAAAGCTTCCCCCACAGCCAATAACCTTGGTGTCCTTTTTTACTCTAGCTTCTCATTTGAAGCACACATCAGCAACATCAAGAAAGTGTCATTTTTCCAACTGGGTAACGTCACTCAAATCAAGTTGTTCTTGTCCCCTGGATGCTGAGAAGCTTGTGAATGCCCCGGTAACATCTCGACAACCCATCAAACAGGCAAAGCGTCAATACTGGACTGAAACAAGCATGAGAGCATCAGCTGTTCAGGACGACTGCGTGATCACGCTCTCCGTAGCCGATGTGAGTAAGACCTTTAAACAGGTCAACATTCACAAGGCCACACGGATTACCAGGATGTGCACTCCGAGCTGCGCTGACCAACTGGCAAGTGTCTTCACTGACATTTTCAACCTCCCTCTGTCTGAGTCTGTAATACCAACATGTTTCAAGCAGACCACCATAGTCCCTGTGCCCAAGAACACTAAGGTAACCTGCCTAAAAGACTACCGACCCGTAGCACTCACGTCTGTAGCCATGAAGTGCTTTGAAAGGCGGCTCATGGCTCACATCAACACCATTATCCCAGAAACCCTAGACCCACTCCAATTTGCATACCACCCCAACCGATCCACAGATGATGCGATCTCTATTGCACTCCACACTGCCTTTTCACACCTGGACAAAAGGACACCTATGTGAGAATGCTGTTCATTTTACTACAGCTCAGCTTTCAACACCATAGTGCCTTCAAAGCTCATCACTAAGCTAAGGACACTGGGACTAAACACCTCCCTCTGCAACTGGATCCTGAACTTCCTGATGGGCCACCCCCAGGTGGCAGGTGTAGGTAACAACACATCCGCCATGCTGACCCTCAACAAGGGGCTCCTCAGGGGTGCGTGCTCAGTCCCATCCTGTACTCCCTGTTCACTCATGACTGCCTGGCCAGGCACGACTCCAACAACATCATCAAGATTGCCGATGACACAACGGTGGTAGGCCTGATCACCGACAACGACGAGACAGCCTATAGGGAGGTCAGAGACCTGGCCGTGTGGTGGCAGGACAACAACCTCTCCCTCAACATGATCAAGGCAAAGGAGATGATTGTGGATTACAGGAAAAAGAGGACCGAGCACGCCTCCATTCTCATCGATGGGACTGTAGTGGAGCAGGATGAGAGCTTCAAGTTTCTTGGTTTCCACATCACCAACAAACTAACATGGTCCAAGCACACCAAGACAGTCGTGAAGAGGGCACGACAAAACCTATTCCCCCTCAGGAGACTAAAAAGATGTCATGGGTCCTCAGATCCTCAAAAGGTTTTACAGCTACACCATCGAGAGCATCCTGACTGGTTGCATCACTGCCTGGTATGGCAACTGCTCGGCCTCCGACCGCAAGGCACTACAGAGGGAAGTGCGTACGGCCCAGTACATCACTGGGGCCAAGCTTCCTGCCATCCAGGACCTTTATAGCAGACAGTGTCAGAGGAAGGCAAGTGGTACCGGAGCGCCAAGTCTAGATTCAAGAGGCTTCTAAACAGCTTCTACCCCCAAGCCATAAGACTCCTGAACATCTAATCAAATGGCTACCCAGACTATTTGCATTGCCCCCCCTCCCCTCTCTTTTACGCTGCTGCTACTCTGTTTATTATCTATGCACAGTCACTCTAATTCTCCCTACATGTACTACAGTATTTAGTCAGCCACCAATTGTGCAAGTTCTCCCACTTAAAAAGATGAGAGAGGCCTGTAATTTTCATCATTGGTACACTTCAACTATGACAGACAAAATTAGAAAAAAAATCCAGAAAATCACATTGTAGGATTTTTTATGAATTTATTTGCAAATTATGGTGTATTATAAGTATTGACTAAATACTTTTTTGCCCCACTGTACATATTACCTCAATGTTCTCGACCAACCGGTGCCCCAGCACATTGACTCTGTACCGGTACACCCTGTATATAGCCTCATTATTGTTATTTTACTGCTGCTATTAAATTATTTGTAACTTTTTTTTCTTACAACTGCATTGTTGGTTACGGGCTTGTAAGTAAGCGTTTCACTTTAAGGTCTACACCTACACCTGTTGTATTCGGCGCATGTGACAAATCCAATTTGATTTTGATTTGACTTAACTATTGTAATGCACTGCTGATAGGCATAACAGTAAAGCTCGTCTGAACTTCAACTCTCACAAGATTCACACAAAACCCACATTAACCCTGTTCTATTCAACCTCCATTGACTTCCTGATAAAATGTAAGGTTCTGCTGCTCACCTTTAAGGCTCTCCAGGGTAATGCACCAATATAAATATTCCAACTTCTAGAGAACTGCTGGCTTGCCTCTAAAGCTAAGCACAGTCAATCCCTGGATGGGAGACCAGATGCTGCTGGAAGTGGTATTGGGGGGGGGGGGCAGTTGGAGGCATTCTTTCCTCTGGTCTAAAAAAATATCCCAATGCCCCATGTTAGTGATTGGGGAAATTGGTGCCATCTTTTGTTGTTGTAAATGAGAAATGTGTTCTCAGTCAACTTACCTTGTTAAATAAAATAACTACTCCCCAGGATGCACACCTATGATTGTCAGACTTAAAACAGCCTGGTCACAACAGTCACAAACCTGTGCCACATGGGCGACATGACCATCTCACATGTGGCCCCTGAGCTCTGGAATACTCTACCTGCACATGTCAAGGAGGCAGCTTCAATTTCCTTGTTTAAAAAAACAAAAACATATTCAAGCT
Organism: Oncorhynchus clarkii lewisi; assembly: GCF_045791955.1. NCBI lineage: Eukaryota > Metazoa > Chordata > Actinopteri > Salmoniformes > Salmonidae > Oncorhynchus > Oncorhynchus clarkii. The sequence continues at coordinate 25,751,558 of NC_092165.1, read as the reverse complement.
AGCGTTTGATGGCTTAATCTGCTTACAGTCTATCTTTTGCATTAGTAGGTTGTTTTGTCGACTGTGATAGTTATGTATTGTTGCCGTTTTGTTTTGTTTTCTACCTTGTGCGCATTAAGAGTGGGATTCAATATTATTATTATAAGAAGAAATAAGTTAGCTACCTAGATGAAAACTAAAACAGAATTGATGATGGATTTAATTTTTTGTTTATTTTGGAGTCAAAGATAGTTTCAGTATCGTTTTAGTTTTTCAAACTAATTTGTGAATTATTTTATTTCAGTTTACTGAATTGTTTTTTCATGATTAGTTTTCATTTTAGTTTCAGTTTAATTTACTATAATAACTTTCATAGGCAGGGCATTGGGCAGGCTGTATCATACACTAATACTTTTCTGTACCTTCAACAGTAAAACACTGTAGAATGCACAGCAAACTACCTTAAATGTGTTTAACAGAATCAATGCTGTAGATTTTATGGGTAGAATGCAGAAAAATTATTTTATTAAGTGTAATTTTGAGACTCTTGTAACATACAGTATTTCTTTACAGTAATAGCTTATGCCTACTGTAGATTAAAACGTCCAGTTTCAGGCGCCAACCATGCTGTCGGATGAGACCCGACACTCAGACTATTTAAGTTTTAAAAAATTGTATCAAAACATCTCCCAAATAATAACTGTTGTAATGATTAGGCTTAGCTGTACCGCAGCCTCTGGGTGCCATAATGAATAAACTGAGTGCCGTTATGTTTGCACCATTACCACAGAGAAAACTAGCCCAACAGTTCAAAAGATACACTACATGACCAAAAGTATGTGGAGCCACAAGAGCATTAGTGAGGTCGGGCACTGATTTTGGGCGTTTAAGCCTGGTTCGCAGTCGGCGTTCCAATTCATCCCAAAGGTGTTTGATAGGGTTGAGGTCAAGGCTCTTTGCAGGCCATTCAAGTTCGTCCACACCAATCTCGACAAACCATTTCTGTATGGACCTTGCTTTGTGCACAGGGGCATTATCAGGCTGAAACAGGAAAGGGCCTTCCCCAAACTGTTGCCACAAAGTTGGAAGCACAGAATAGTATAGAATGTCATTGTATGCTGTAGAGTTGAGATTTCTCTTCACCGGAACTAGCCAAGCCATGAAAAACAGCTTTACAGTTGGCAATATGCATTTGGGCGGGTAACGTTCTCTTGGCATCCGCCAAACCCAGATTTGTCTGTTGAACTGCCAGATGGTAAAGCTTGATTCATCACTCCAGAGAACGTGTTTCCACTGCTCCAGAGTCCAATGGTGGCGAGCTTTACACCACTGCAGCCGATGCGTCGCATTGCGCATGGTGATTTTAGGCTTGTGTGCAGCTGCTCGGCCATGGAAACCCATTTCATGAAGCTTCCGACGAACCGTCCTTGTGGAACTCGGTAGTGAGTGTTGCAACCGTAGTCCTGTTCTGTGAGCTTGTGTGGCCTACAACTTCTCATCTGAGTTGTTGTTGCTTCTAGACGGTTCCACTTCACAATAACAGCACTTACAGTTGACCGGGACAGCTCAAGCAGGGCAGAGATGTGACACACTTACGTACTTGTTGAACGGTTGCATCCTATGACGGTGCCATGTTTAAAGTCACTGAGCTATACAATACAGGCCATTATACTGCCATTGTTTGGCTATGGAGATTGCATGGCTGTGTGCTCGATTTTATACACCTGTCAGCAACAGATCCACTCATTTGAAGGAGTGTCCACATACGTTTGGCAATTTTATGACCCATATTATCGGCACAGGTCTACAAAATCTTAAATTGCCATAAATTGCAATGCACTCTGGGTGATTGTAGGTATAACTGGCGAATTGTACAGTAAATGCCACTGAAAAGTTTATTTTTGTACCTTTTATTTAACTAGGCAAGTCAGTTAAGAACAAATTCTCTAACAGCCTTGTTCAGGGTCAGAATGAAAGATTTGTACCTTGTCAGCTCAGGGATTTGATCTTGTGCAACATTTCAGTTCAACGCTCTAACCACTAGGCTACCTGCCGCCCCAGAAGTACTCTATTTCAAATGTTAATGTAATGCCACTCCACAATACAGTACCCCCACCATATTTTGAGTGCAAGGTATTGTTTTCTCTGGTTCATTAACATAAACCTTTTTCAGGACCCTGTCTTTCAAAGATAATTCGTAAAAATCCAAATAACTTCACAGATCTTCATTGTAAAGGGTTTAAACACTGTTTCCCATGCTTGTTCAATGAACTATAAACAATTAATGAACATGCACATGTGGAACGGTCGTTAAGACACGAACAGCTTACAGATGGTAGGCAATTAAGGTCACAGTTATGAAAACTTAGGACATTAAAGAGGCCTTTCTACTGACTCTGAAAAACACCAAAAGAAAGATGACCAGGGTCCCTGCTCATCTACCTGAACGTGCCTTAGGCATGCTGCAAGGAGGCATGAGGACTGCAGATATAGCCAGGGCAATAAGTTGCCATGTTCGTGCTGTGAGACGCCTAAGACAGCGCTACAGGGAGGACAAGACGGACAGCTGATTGTCCTCGCAGTGGCAGTCCATGTGTAACAACACCTGCACAGGATCGGTAAATCCGAACATCACACCTGCGGGACAGGATGGCAACAACTGCCCGAGTTACACCAGGAACACATAATCCCTCCATCAGTGCTCAGACTGTCCGCAATAGGCTGAGAGAGGCTGAACTGAGAGCTTGTAGGCCTGTTGTAAGGCAGGTCCTCACCAGACATCACCGGCAACAACGTTGGAACAGACAGGACTGGCAAAAAGTGCTCTTCACTGATGAGCCGCGTTTTTGTCTCACCAGGGGTGATGGTCGGATTCGCGTCTATCCTCGAAGGAATGAGCGTTACACTTAGGCCTGTACTCTGGAGCAGCATCATCGGACTGAGCTTGTTGTCATTGCAGGCAATCTCAATGCGGTGTGTTACATGGAAGACATCCTCCTCCCTTATGTGGTACCCTTCCTGCAGACACATTGACAATGCCACCAGCCATACTGCTCGTTCTGTGAGTGATTTCCTGCAAGACAGGAATGTACGTGTTCTGCCATGGCCAGCGAAGAGCCCGGATCTCAATCCCATTGAGCACGTCTGGGACCTGTTGGATCGAAGGGTGAGGGCTAGGGCCATTCCCCCCAGAAATGTCTGGGAACTTGCAGGTGCCTTGAGTGGGGTAACATCTCACATCAAGAACTGGCAAATCTGGTGCAGTCCATGAGGAGGAGATGCACTGCAGTACTTAATGCAGCTGGTGGCCACACCAGATTCTGACTGTTAGTTTTGATTTTGACCCCCCCTTTGTTCAGGGACACACTATTCCATTTCTGTTAGTCACATGTCTGTGGAACTTGTTCAGTTTATTTCTCAGTTGTTGAATCTTGTTATGTTCATACAAATATTTACACATTTACACAAACACAGCTGACAGTGAGAGGACCTTTCTTTTTTTGCTGAGTTTATTTTGAGATGTGCCTTGTAAGAGGCTACATTTGTTTCACCCGTGAATGAAAGTGATGTACCAATTTAACTGGTATGTGGTAATAGTGCCCCAAGCCTTTGTTTAGGCTTCTATATACAAATACATACTATATACACACACACTCACACTCACACTCACACACGGCATGCACTAATCCCATGCAATTACAGTACAATACAAACTCTGCCTCCCCTTAATACATGTAATAAATTAATTCATTAATTTATTACAATTACTGTAAAAAGATTACAGTAAAAGTATTAGTACCATAAAACTGATTACGTTAACATGCTGTAGGCCTACAGTAAATTTACAGCATTATCCTAGCAGCAGAGATGTCAGCAAATTACTGTAATTATATAATACTCCCGAGTGGGTCAGCGGTCTAAGGCACTGCATCTCAGTGGTAGAGGCGTCACTACAGACTTTGGCTCAATTCCAGGCTGTATCACAACCGGCCGTGATTGGGAGTCCCAATCACACAATTGGCCCAGCGTCATCCGGGTTAGGGTTTGGCCGTAACTGTAAATAAGAATATGTTCTTAACTGACTTGCCTAGTTAAATAAAAGGTTAAATAAATAAATAAAATACAGCTGTGTTGCTGTAATGATTACAGTAGGCTCATTTAGAGTATAATACTGTATTGCAGTGGTTCCCAAACCACTGCAAACATGTACCCCTTCAAACATTCAACCTCCAGCTGCGTACTCTCAAATTTTGTTTTTTGCCATTATTGTAAGCCTGCCACACACCATATGATACATAAGAATGAGTGTGAGTTGCCACAACCCGGCTCGTGGGAAGTGACAAAGAGCCCTAATCAATCATTTTGCTCTTTATTTAGCCATCTTACATATAGAACCTTATTTGTTAATCGAAAGATGTGAATAACTCACCACAGGATAATGAGAAGGATGTGCTTGAAAGGATGCACATAACTCTGCAATGTTTGGTTGTATTGGAGAGAGTCTCAGTCTTAAATAATTTTCCACACACAGTCTGTGCCTGTATTTAGTTGTCATGCTAGTGAGGGCCGAGAATCCACTCTAACATAGGTACGTGGTTGCAAAGGGCACCCGTGTCTTAACAGCGAGTTTTGCCAAGGCAGGATACTCTGAGCGCAGCTCAATCCAGAAATTTGGCAGTGGCTTCTGATTAAATTAAATTTTCACAAAACCGCTTGTTGCAATTTTGATGAGGTTCTCTTCAGATATCGGTAAGTGGACTGGAGGCAGGGCATGAAAGGGATACCGAATTCAGCTGTTTGTGTCATCCATTTCGGGAAAGTACCTGCGTAATTGCGCACCCAACTCACTCAGGTGCTTCGCTATATCATATTTGACATTGTCCGTAAGATTGAGATCAATTGCACCCCAAAAAATCATACAATGATGTGTTGTCCTTCTTAATGCAGACAGAGAGGAGCTCCAACCTTTTAATCAAAGCCTCAATTTTATCCCGCACATTGATATATAGTTGTGGAGAGTCTCTGTAATCCTAGATTCTGATTATTCAGGCGAGAAAAAACATCACCTAGATCGACCAGTTGTGTGAGAAACTCGTCATCATGCAAGAAGACAAGTGAAAAATGATGGTCAGTAAAGAGAACTTTAAGCTCGTCTCTCAATTTAAAAAAACGTGTCAATACTTTGCCCCTTGATAACCAGCACACTTCTTTCTGTATGTTGTAAAAGCGTTACATGGTCGCTGCCCATATCATTCCATAATGCAGAAAATACACGAGAGTTCAGGCCTTGCTTTAACAAAGTTATCCATTTTCATTGTAGTATCCAAAACGTCTTTCAAGCTGTCAGGCATTCCTTTGGCAGCAAGAGCCTCTCGGTGGATGCTGCAGTGTACCCAAGTGGCATCGGGAGCAACTGCTTGCACGCGCGTTACCACTCCCCTATGTCTCCCTGTCATGGCTTTTGCGCCATACCAACACATCTTTACCACCAAAGTCCATTTGATGTCACAAAGCTGTCCAAAACTTTAAAAATATCCTTTCCTGTTGTCCTGGTTTCCAGTGGTTTGCAAAAGAGGGTGTCTTCCTTAATTGACCCCCCATTAACATAACGGACATATACCAGGAGCTGTGCCAGACCCCCAGTACCCCATTTTGGGAATACCTGCTGTATTGTATAATACCGCACAGTTTTTCTTACCATAAAACCTCTTACAGCATCCCTGCTGTAAAGCAAAAAATATTTTTTAGCTCCTGCTGCCAGTATAATGCTGTAAATGCACAGGGGAAAGTTTTTGCATGCATCAATGGATCCAGCGTGATGTAACAAGGGAACTAGGGTGGGACAATTTCAACCTTTGTCCTATCGTGATTACGTATCCATAGAACATTGTGATATACGTTATCAGTCCCAATTGGCCAACCCAAATAGGGGGCTATGGCGCGAAATCGAATGCTACAACTGGACGAATTATGAGGAAAGATAACGTTGTTGAAAGCCTGGGTGGAGGTTAAGTGCAGTCAAAATCCTTTCTAATATCCATTTCTGGTGGAAGAGCTTTAGCATGGAACAGGTTTGTGTGTGTGTGCATGATGAAGCAGTGACAGAGTTAGGTTATAGAGCATGGTCTGGATTGAAGCACTCTACCATCTTGAGAACTGGATAATGATTACTTTATTTGCGACATAAAACAATAGTAAATAAATCCTATTGTTTGTTACTTCTCTAATACAGTGATTGAGAATAGCTTAGGCTATAGCTTAGGCTATAGACGTTCATTCTTATTTTTGAAAGTGGCAACTTTAGGACAACCCCTTCTTAGACTAGAATTTTTGGGAAATAAGCTACTGTTCATAACTTTAACTTGTCTTAAAACATTTATGATAGGCCTAGTACAGTGATAGGTTATTGGCCATTTGGCATTCAACTTTGCATGGCGAGATTTTCCAGGCCCACAAGGATAATTTTCCTTAATAAGCTTAAACTTGATTAAACTTGTCATTTGATTTTTCTATAGGCTATTTTGTTCTCTTATTATTAGTCCTCTGGCTACTTTTTAGGCAACTTTTTGAGATGGAACTCAGTTACATTCATTGTTTGATCAGGAGAAAGCCATGCATAAAACAATGAAAGGGTAGCTTATAGCCCAAAGTCATATTCATAGCCTATTGAATGGAGAGAAATGTGCATTCCTCTCTTGCTATAGCGAATAGGAATAGGCAAATTATTCAGAATATCACTTGTGTGCCGTCCTGCTGTGCGCTGCGAGACTCCGTCCTTTACTGCGCGGGGCCAGTCAAGTTCAAATAAGCTAAACCATTGTCTGTCACATCACAATGTCATCACCATTTGACGATGGATGTCAATCATTGTCGATAAGACTACGCTATTGTAATATCACCCAACCCTAAAGGGAACACTACATTACTCATTCCCTATGCCAGCCTGCAGGCATGGTCATGAGAGTATGCACTTCAGGTTGTCCTCTCCTCTTCTTGTCTTACTGATATTGATCTTCTACACCTCAGACAATCAAGATAGACACTGTATCTTATAAGCCTTAGACAAATAATTGTAGACATGAAAAGAGTTGTTATAGGACTCCCGAGTGGTGCAGAGGTCTATGGTACTGCATCGCAGTGCTAAAGGCTTTACTACAGACCCGGGTTCATTCCCGGGCTGTGCCACAACCAGCTGTGGCCGGGAGTCCCATAGGACAGTGCACAATTGGCTCAGCGTTGTCCGGGGTAGGGGAGGGTTTGGCTGGTGGGGCTTTACTTGGCTCATCATGCTCTAGCGACTTCTTGTGGTGGGCCAGGTGCCTGCAGGCTGACACCGGTCGCCAGTTGAACGGTGTTTCCTCCTACACATTGGTGCGGCTGGCTTCCGGGTAAAGATGTTAAGGAGCGCGGTTTGGCGGGTCATGTTCCGGAGGAAGCATGACTCCACCTTCGCCTCTCCTGAGCCCGTTGGGGAGTTGCAGCGATGAGACAAGATCAAAAATTTGAGAAAACGACGGTAAAATACAAAAAAAATAAAAATAAAAAAAGTTGTTAAAAATGTTGATAGAAAGTTAGTTGGTAATCAAATAGGGGTGACCCCAATTAGTCGACTCGTCGATAGGCTGTCGGTTGACCAAGATTTTTTTTTATATATACACACACACACACACGAGACACCTGTCTGATCCATTGCAGAGGCCAAGACTAATCCATTGCGGAGGCCGAGACTAATCCATTGCGGAGGCCTAGACTAATCCATTGCGGAGGCCGAGACTAATCCATTGCGGAGGCCGCGGGGATGGCACAGTCCAAGAAGAAGGGGAGTGTGGATAAGATGCACATCTCTCTCCAGAATACGCTCTCTCCCAACAATTTGTGCACATTCATTGTTTCATAACTGCATTGTGTGAATTGTTTCCAGTTGATTGTGAGTGTATATCAATTCCCCAGTACATATATCACCAGTAATACATTTACCGTTAATTCCTATAATTTCTAATCTACAATGTTTGTGTGGTTATAGTCATTTCTTACCGTTTTCATTGTCGGAATGGACAAGTTGTTTGCAGATTGCACAACCTATGCTACACTTGTGAGAAAAAGTTTTGGTTTGCAATTTTGTCATTGTCTTTTGTTTGTAGCGCTCCTATCAATGTTGAGTAAGGACGTGCACCTGATTACGCCTAGAAGTAGGCCTATAGGCTATCTGGCCTGTGCACAAATGTAGGCATGTAAATGTGCCCATTTGGGGATCTGATAGCATTCCTGATTGGCTAAGCACACCACCACTAATGGGCTGAAGAGCTTCTCAAAGTAATGTCTTCTTCACTTCAAACTGCAAGCAAATGAAGTCCCGAGTTCACTGGTGCTGGAAACTCTGAGGGCCCAGAAAATGTTATACAATGTTGCAAGTTCAGACTCAAGATGATAATTGATGAAAAATGATTCAAGTTCATTGCAGACAGGCCATGCGTAGCCAATGTGATTTATAGGATATTTATTTTTAGCAGGATATTTTCTACCTGCAGGCTGCAATGTTCTTATTTGTTGACTTTATGTAGGCAATTTTTGTACATAGTTGGCAATGGCAATAAAGTTATTTTTTAGGTTTGTATCGTTTAGATTTGGATAGAAATTTGATTAACCACAGGACAATGATGTTGAGATACGAAGACATTATTAGAAAATAAATTAATCTGTCCCAGAAAAAATGTACAAATAAAAACCATAACTGGCACGCAGATTGGTAGAAATGTTAAGATAAATTGGCATTTAACATGAGAAAGGTTACCGACTCCTTGTGTAGCCTATTACCAGCAACTTCAGGAGAGTAATGGCAGAATCTGCGAAAGCCAGCGAGAGCGTGAGGAGGATGGCCGGGTCAGGTTAAGTTTTTCTTCTTCTGGTTATCTTGATCTCTGGTCATTTGTGTATTATTTCATCAAACAGTGCACTTAAAGCATCAGACTGCATATAGCTGATTTATTAAAACACATAGGGTGTGTCTTTATATGGAAAAATACACGTTTTAACATTTTAACCAATCAATTGGTCAAAAGAACAGCCGAATTTCAGTCGGTCAAGATTCTTTTTATTTGGGGGACAGCCCTATAATCAAATATCATGATCTTCATTCAACACCTAACAATCTGCTCAATCTTCCATGATTCAGAGTGGAGGTGGAGGGGCATCTCTGCCTTTGCAAAGCAGGTTTTGAATGATGTTCAATATAAAACTTTGTAACTGTACTATTACCATGTTATTACCACTTTATTTTGTGCTGTAATATAAAGTGCTAGCCTGCTGGTATAAAGACATTCATGTCAACATAAGAGTAAAATGCCATTACATTCCACATCCCACTCCATAATATCAGCCTCCAGAAATATCCATGTTGACTGTTACATATCCTCCTCCACTTTAACTATGCTCAGACAGGAGAGAGTCAACAGTCTGTTCTGCACTGAATCAGACTGGAAAATAAAAGCCTCAGGCTGTATCCCAAATAGTCCCTATAATAGTGCACTACTTTTGACCAAGTTGCAGTCTGTTTTGGAATGGGTGGCCAACAATAAACTGGTCCTGAACATCTTTAAAACTAAGAGCATTTTATTTGGTACAAATCATTCCCTAAGTTATAGACCTCAGCTGAGTCTGGTAAAGAATGGTGTGGTTGTTGAACAAGTTGAGACTAAATTACTTGGTGCTACCTTAGATTGTTAACTGTCATGGTCAAAACATATAGATTTAATGGTTGTAAAGATGGGGAGAGGTTTGTCTGTAATAAAGAGATGCTCTGCTTTTTTGACACCAAATTCCAAAAAGCAAGTCCTGCAGGCTCTAGTTTTGTCTCATCTTGATTATTGTCCAGTCGTGTTGTCCAGTGCTGCAAGGAAATACCTAGTTAAGCTGCAGCTGGCCCAGAACAGAGTGGCACGTCTTGTTCTTCATTGTAATCAGAGGGCTGATATAAATACTCTGCATGCCAGTCTCTTGGCTAAGAGTTGAGGAGAGACTGACTGCATCACTTCTTTTATAAGAAACATTAATGTGATGAAAATCCCAAATTGTTTGCAAAGTCAACTTACACACAGCTCTGACACACACACACTTACCCCATCAGACATGCCACCAGGGGTCTTTTCACAGTCCCCAAATACAGAACAATTTCAATAAAGCATACAGTATTTTATATAGTCGTGGCCAAACGTTTTGAGTTCAAATAACAGACTGGAAGCTTCAAAAGGAGGGTGGTGCTTAGAATCATTGTTCTTCCTCTGTCAAACATGGTTACCTGCAAGGAAACACGTAACGTCATCATTGCTTTGTACAAAAAGGGCTTCACAGGCAAGGATACTGCTGCCAGTAAGATTGCACCTCAGTCAACCATTTATCGGATCATCAAGAACTCAAGGAGAGCGGTTCAAATGTTGTGAAGAAAGCTTCAGGGCGCCCAAGAAAGTCCAGCAAGCGCCAGGACCGTCTCCTAAAGTTGATTCAGCTGTGGGACCGGGGCACCACCAGTACAGAGCTTGCTCTGGCGGCAGGCAGGTGTGAGTGCGGCAGGCAGGTGTGAGTGCATCTGCACGCACAGTGAGGCGAATACTTTTTTGGGGGATGGCCTGGTGTCAAGAAGGGCAGCAAAGAAGCCACTTCTCTCCAGGAAAAACATCAGGGACAGACTGATATTCTGCAAAAGGTACAGGGACTGGACTGCTGAGGACATGCCAACAGTAAAGCATCCTGAGACCATTCATGTGTGGGGTTGCTTCTCAGCCAAGGCAGTGGGCTCACTCACAATTTTGCCTAAGAACACATCCATGAATAAAGAATGGTACCAACACATCCTCTGAGAGCAACTTCGAACAGTTTGGTGAGGAACAATGCCTTTTCCAGCACGATGGAGCACCTTGCCATAAGGCAAAAGTGATAACTAAATGGCTCGGGGAACAAAACATCAATATTTTGGGTCCATGGCCAGGAAACTCCCCAGACCTTAATCCAATTGAGAACTTGTGGTCAATCCTCAAGAGGCGGGTGGACAAACAAAACCCCACAAATTCTGACAAACTCCAAGCATTGATTATACAAGAATGGGCTGCCATCAGTCAGGATGTGGCCCAGAAGTTAATTGACAGCATGCCAGGGCTGATTGCACAGGTCTTGAAAAAGAAGGGTCAACACTGCAAATATTGACTCTTTGCATCAACTTCATGTAATTGTCAATAAAAGCCTTTGACTCTTATGAAATGCTTGTAATTATACTTCAGTATTCCATAGTAACATCTGACAAAAATATCTAAAGACACTGAAGCAGCAAACTTTGTGGAAATTAATATTTGTGTCATTCTCAAAACTTTTGGCCACGACTGTAGAGCCATTATTGCATGCAACTCCGTTGCTTAAACCTAAAGCAAAGCTCTGTGGTTCAGTCCCTATGAACGTTCTCTCCAAGCTGCGCAGTTCCTCCAGGACTGCCAAGCAGAAGAAATACCATGCCGCGCAGAGACGCAAGAGATTGAGACTTCACGGAGTTCGCCCCATTAGTTTGCAGTATATAGATCAACGTCTTTTCTGTGATCGAATCAACATTATATCAGCCCCTTTCCAATGCAACAAACCAAAACAAATCTAACTTTGCAAGATCGAGTCTGTGATTTTGTTGTAAGCAGAGCCAGAGCGCAATGGAGTAGAATTCTATTGGCGGTGTAGCCCAGGTGGGGTCTTTCAATCACACGCAAGTGAATATGCTTTTCAGATCTGACGATCAGAGCGCAGAGAAACACGCGTGTGCACATTTGTTGATATTATTTATTATAGTTAGCGAGTTATTAGCCCAGTTATAGATAAGCATAGATCATCAATGTGAAGTTACTGCTTCCTACAACAGCACAAAATGTGTAGGATACATTTCACACTGTCTTTGAAAAACCAGGCAGCTGAAAAGCTTAGGTCTTAATTAAAGGGGCATTTTGTATTTTGAGACAGGCATGCATATGCAAATAAGCCAATAAGGAGAGGGGTAGTCTACATTGTCTAATTCTCTATGGTAATAATAATTCATTTTATGTTGTAAAGTGGTTTCTTGCATCATTACAACCCAATACAATGCAATTTACAGTCATCTATTTGGCCCATGGTGTTACAGACCAAGTAAAAAATCCTTAATTCATGTTAAGCCCTTCATAATGTAAAATCATTGTTTTTTTAAGTCTCATGTAATGTAGGCCTGCATTGAACACCACATATAGGTTACCGTAAGATATATCATATAAACCAAAATGTAACGGGATTCGGTGCATTGGTTTTGTTGGTAGGCCTACATTATGCTCAAATAGCTACGATAGCCTATTGGCTACAGTCTAAAACTCTAACGTTACGGCTTCCGTGTTTACTGTAAAGATTCGCACAATGTTCAAGTGTCCGCTTACAAGGCCAGTGCCCCCGCGAAAATGTGAGGGAACACTGGTCCCTATGCAGCATTAGCGACAGTGGGGCTCAGACAGAGCTGCTTTGTCTCCACAATACTGATCTGAGAAGATTGAAAGCGTAAACGCTTAGCTACGAGTCTTATTGGATCAAATGTCATGTCCCATTACAAAAGCTCAAGTCTGTACACGACAAAGCCACAACATCATTGCTGTAGTACGACCACATCTGCGACAACATGCACATCTGTGATAAGCAGTTGGCGGAATGGTTAAAAACAACCACTAACACTTATATTAAATGATAGGCCTAAACTAATCCAGCATAGCGTTAGCCTATAGGCAACACAAAGTTTCAAGTGTCTGACAACATCATAAGCCAACAGGTATTTTAATCTCATCTGGATATTCATGGTGGTGTCACTACGCTTGATATACTTGATAATGATGTGTGTTATTCAAATACATAGCCAGTTAAACAGGTTAAGGAAACCGGCCAGGGAATCGACAGTCAAACGTCTGTGGCAGCACCTGGACTGTGTCCCATATGACACCCTATCCCCTATATAAATGCACAGCAAGGTTTACTTTCAGATTTTTTTTGTAAAGTACTGACTAGCGCGCACACACACAAATTACTATACACACACACCTCAAAGTACTATACACACACACCTCAAAAAACTATACACACACACCTCAAAACACACCTCAAACCGCCAGTCGCCAGACATGTTTGAACCGTCAGCAGCAGTCTCTCTCTCTCTCTCCTCTCGCTCCCTCCCCTTCCCCCTCTCTCCTCCCTTACTCCAGGCCCAAGGAGCTCTGCACTCAGCCCTGTGACACGCATGAGTAATCCGCTCAACTATCACTGGTAGCTCTGAGAAAAAAAACCCACAGCCACCCTGACCATTATATATGCTCAAAACAGAAGAGGATGTGGCTGCAAAGAAAATGGCTGGGAAAAACAGACTAGTGTTATTCATACACACCCAATGCCTGACGTTTTAAATTAGGCTAATCCTGTTAAAAACAACTCAAGATATTTTAGAACACAACAGAATATGCAGAGGCATATCAATAGCAACACTAAACTGGGATACTACCCTGGTTATAAAGATCATGTTCACAGCTACAGCGAGTTGCACGTGACATGAGACACTCTGTCCCGCGTCCCAAATTGCACCCTCTACCCTCTGGGGTACTGTGCTAAATACGGAATAGGAAGTGTCCGATTTTTCTTCTTCTCCTTCTGTAGTCCCGGTGATATATTTTTCACAAATGAGGATAAGTCTAACCACAGTGCTGGATAAAGAATAGGCTAGTTACTGTTACTGTTGGTGAAAGGGGAGCCAGCCAGCAGCATCTTTCTGCATTATAACTTTACAGTGAGAGGGAGGTTGGAGTGTGTGGGTGAGCGTGTGTTGGAACCCAACACAGACAGGCGGAAGGGGAAAGATATTATTTCTCCATGTCAATAACAGTAACCCCATCCTTTCTCATGGTTGCTGTGCAATATTGTCCTCAGACACTAATATGATTCCCTCAGACACTTTATACTCCAATAACACAGTTCACTGATATGATTTGTACATAAAGGGTAAAGTAGACTCATGGGGCTGTGTTCCAAATTATACCCTATTCCCTATATAGTGCAGTGGGCCCTGATCAAAATTAGTGCACTACATAGGGAATGTACTGGCATTTGGCATGCAACTATGGTCATGGAACTGGTCCCAGATCAAAATACCTTTACATACAGTTGAAGTTGGAAGTTTACATACACTTAGGTCATTAAAGTCATTAAAACTTGTTTTTCAACCACTCCACAAATGTCTTGTTAACAAACTATAGTTTTGGCAAGTCGGTTAGAACATCTACTTTGTGTATGACACAAGTCATTTTTCCAAAAACTATTAACAGACAGATCAGGGGGTCAGAAGTTTACATACACTAAGTTGACTGTGCCGTTAAACAGCTTGGAAAATTCCAGAAAATGATGTCATGGCTTTAGAAGCTTCTGATAGGCTAATTGACATCATTTAAGTCAATTGGAGGTGTACCTGTGGATGTATTTCAAGGCCCACCTTAAAATTCAGTGCCTCTTTGCATGACATCATGGGAAAAACAAAAGAAGTCAGCCAAGACCTCAGAAAAAAAATTGTAGACCTCCACAAGTCTGTTTCCTCCTTGGGAGCAATTTCCAAACACCTGAAGGTAACACGTTCATCTGTACAAACAATAGTACGCAGGTATAATCATCATGGGACCACGCAGCCGTCATACCGCTCAGGAAGGAGACGCGTTCTGTCTCCTAGAGATGAACGTACTTTGGTGCGAAATATGCAAATCAATCCTAGAACAACAGCAAAGGACCTTGTGAGGATGCTGGAGGAAACAGGTACAAAAGTATCTATATCCACAGTAAAACGAGTACTATATTGACATAACCTGAAAGGCCGCTCAGCAAGGAAGAAGCCACTACTTCAAAACCGCCATTAAAAAGCCAGACTACGGTTTGCAACAGCACATGGGGATAAAGATCATACTTTTTGGAGAAATGTCATCTGATCTGATGAAACAAAAATAGAACTGTCTGGCCATAATGACCATCGTTATGTTTGGAGGAAAAAGGGGGAAGCTTGCAAGCCAATGCACTTCACAAAATAGATGGCATAATGAGGATGGAAAATTGTGTGGATATATTGACATTATGTGGATAAGACATCAGTCAGGAAGTTAAAGCTTGGTCGCAAATGGGTCTTCCAAATGGACAATGACCCCAAGCATACTTCCAAAGTTGTGTCAAAATGGCTTAAGGACAACAAAGTCAAGGTATTGGAGAGGCCATTACAAGGCCCTGACCTAAATCCTATAGAAAATTAGTGGGCAGAACTTAAAAAGCCTGTGCGAGCAAGGAGGCCTACAAACCTGACTCAGTTACACCAGCTCTGTTAGGAGGAATGGGCCATAGGAGGAATGGGCCAAATTCACCCAACTTATTGTGGGAAGTTTGTGGAAGGCTACCCGACACGTTTGACCCAGGTTAAACAATTTAAAGGCAATGCCACCAAATACTAATTGAGTGTATGTAAACTTCTGACCCACTGGGAATGTGATGAAAGAAAGAAAAGCTGAAATAAATCATTCTCTCTACTATTATTCTGACATTTCACATTCTTAAAATAAAGTGGTGATCCTAACTGACCTAAGACAGGGAATTTTTACTAGGATTAAATGTCAGGAATTGTGAAAAACTGAGTTTAAATGTATTTGGCTAAGGTGTATGTAAACCTCCGACTTCAACTGTGAATATGAGATGGCAGTAATTGATAATAAGACAGTTCTGGGCCTATCTGTCGTTAAATTGTGCATCATTCAAAACCAGCTGATGCTTCGAGTCAGTCTAAATGATGACATTGTTTTATCTGAGATTACATGATTAATAAACCATTTTAAAACAGGTTATTCCTCAAGGGGGGACACTACTTGTCATTGTATAAACAAAGTGTATGAAAATGCAGTGAGTCTCTCCGCATCTATGCACTGTCTGTGTCACATGGATGGAACTAAAGATAACACAGAGTTAGAGAGATGAGGGAGAGGTACGAAACAAAAACAAAAAGACTTGAGGGGGAGGTCGAGAGATGAAATAGAGAGAGGGGGACAGCGAGAAAGGAGAGAGAATAAAGAAGAGATAAGAGAAGACAGAGAGTGACATAGTGTGAAAGAGGAGAGAAAGAGAGAGGGGACAGAGGTGTGAGGGAGAGAGAGAGAGACACTCCATAACACATTGCAAGAGTCTGTCGGTCAGGCAGCTTAGCTAGCTACAGAAGCAGCATACAGAACTATTTGTCTACGGTAATCACTGCAGAATGGATTATGACAACAGTAGTGGAAGAGAGAGGGCCCTGGGGCTATGGTCTTTGGGTGAGGCAGTAGAGGTGAGGAGGAGAGGTGAGGAGGGGATCAGCGAATCAGTCAGGTTTTACACACAAAACCAAACAACAAGAGTAAGTCTGGACTGAAGATCCTCAAGAGGACATTAGAGAGAAAGCCAGAGACAAGACTTAGGAGAAGAACAAATAGAATAAAATCACAAGGCAGGTAGGTTGCTTCCTCCCACAGATTGTCACCAAACTAGGTAGGATGACATGGGCATGGGAAACAAACAAATTGGTTCTCAAGCGAAACAGCACAAACAGCTGCTCAGAGGAAAAAAAGGTCTGTCCCAGAAAGACCTACTTAATAGTTTTACCAGCTTGACTGACGGTGATGTTTTGTTTTGTTTCCTGCTCAGGCAGGGGACACTTCCTTCCTGTCCAGACAGAGACAGCACCTGCACCATTTACTTTTCTGTGTGTTTCCTGTGTGTCTGAGTCTCTACACACTGTGCCTACTCCCTACACTAACTCTACTGTGCCTCTATGTGTCTACTTTCTATACTCTTAGAAAAAAGGGTTCCAAAAGGGTTCTTCAGCTGTCCACATAGGATAACCCTTTTTGGTTCCATGTAGAACTCTCTGTGGAAAGGGTTCTACATGGAACACAAATGGGTTCTTCAAAGGGTTCTCCTATGGGGACAACCGAATAACCCTTTTAGGTTCTAGATTGCATCTTTTTTCTAAGAGAGTGTGTCTCTACCGTGTCTCTAGTCTTACCAGAAGACATCAGTATGGAGCACGGAAGCTGCTCTATTTCCTCAATCAACTGGACAAATAAGCACAAAAACAGGCATTGTTTTTATTCCGCTTTCTTCCGACAGCTGGAGAAGCTAGAGAGGAAAACAAGCATGTACAGTGGCTTGGAAAGTATTCACCCCCTAGGCATTTTCCTATTTTGTTGCCTTTTGGGGGGTTTGTATCGTTTGATTTACACAACATGCCTACCACTTTGAAGATGCAAAATATTTTGTATTGTGAAGAAAACAAGAAATAAGACACACAAAAAACAGAACTTGAGCATGCATAACTATTCACACTTTTTCTGGCCACTCTTCCGTAAAGCCCAGCTCTGTGGAGTGTACGGCTTAAAGTGGTCCTATGGACAGATACTTCAATCTCCGCTGTGGAGCTTTGCGGCTCCTTCAATTGGTCTCTTTGTTGCCTCTCTGATTAATGCCCTCCTTTCCTGGTCCGTGAGTTTTGGTTGGCGGTCCCCCTGGTGCCATATTGTTTCCATTATTTAATAATGGATTTAATGGTGCTCCGTGGGATGTTCAAAGGTTCTGATATTTTTTTTTAACCTAACCCTGATCTGTACTTCTCCCCAACTTTGTCCCTGACCTGTTTGGAGAGCTCCTTGGTCTTTATGGTTCTGCTTGCTTGGTGGTGCCCCTTGCTTAGTGGTGTTACAGACTCTGGGGCCTTTCAGAACAGATCAGATCATGTGACAGATCATGTGACACTTAGATTGCACACAGGTGGACTTTATTTAACAAATTATGTGACTTCTGAAGGTAATGGGTTGCACCAGATCTTATTTAGAGGCTTCATAGCAAAGGTGTGAATACATATGCACGCACCACTTTTCCGGTTTTTATTTTGGGGAATCTGGACTATTTTGTGTATGTCCATTACATGAAATCTAAATAAAAATCTATTTAAATTACAGGTTGTAATGCAACAAAATAGGAAAAACGCCAAGGGGGATGAATAGTTTTGCAAGGCACTGTGGAACATCCATTAGCAGACGTAGCTGATTGGATGGCCATGTATTAGGAGGGAGACTGCCTAACCACCAAGCTGCCAGATCCTTGTTATTCTGTAGCATTGCTGTTAAACAAAATAGAGCAACCAATGCAAAATAGAGCAACCAATGCAAAATCTATAGTACTCCTCAATCTGTTAGGAATAATTGTGTGGAGAAAAACGAACATTCTGTTATTGGATTAGCCTACAAAGGAAAACTTCCCATGTAATTCAACGACACAGTTATTATACAGTAAGTAAGAAATATGGAAATTAGTTATGTTAAATTGAGTTATATAACATAATGACAATAATATCAGAGCGGGTAACAGGTGCATTCTCGCTTTACTTGCTGGGTGCTCTGCCATATATGAAAATGACTTGAAATTAAATCCCACGTTCAAGAACATTGGGAAACAGCGGCACTCCAAAATGTTTTTTTTTTTAAAGACATCACCTCATTTCATCTTTTTACTTTCAGCCGGGCAGGCTAACGCGTTTCAGCAATTATGCCTTCATCAGAGCATCAGGAGATGTGCTAAAGCCATTGTTTTTATGCAAGTGCTTAGGTGCACAGGGCAGTGCATAGTGGTATTCAAAACATTAGTCAACCAACAATTGTTACAATATACAGTAACAGTCAAAAGCTTCGACACATTCAAGGGTTTTTCTTTATTTTTTAAAATGTTCTATATTGTTGAATAAAAATGAAGATTATCAAAACTATGAAATAACACATATGGAATCATGAAGTAACCAAAAATAGTGTTAAACAAATCAAAATATACCCTCTGCCTTGATGACAGCTTTGCACACTGTTGGCGTTCTCTCAACCAGCTTCATGAGGTAGCCACCTCGAATGCATTTCAATTAACAGGTGTGCCTTGTTATTAAAAGTTAATTTGTGGAATTTCTTTCTGTCTTAATGCGTTTGAGCCAATCAGTTGTGTTGTGACAAGGTAGTGGTGGTACATCCGTTCTGCCAGTCACATTCTGTTAAAGTTCCCCAAAGCACACACATCCCTGGGTCGCTTTCTGTGATGTATTGTTGTCTCTACCTTCTTGCCCTTCGTGCTGTTGTCTGTGCCCAATAATGTTTGTACCCTGTTTTGTGCTGCTGTCATGTTGGGTTGCTACCATGTTGCTGTTGTCATGTGTTGCCGCCATGCTGTTGTTGTCTTAAGTCTCTCTTTATGCAGTGTTGTGTTGTCTCTCTTGTCGTGATGTGTGTTATGTCCTATATTTTTATTTCATTTTTTTAATTATTATTTAAAAAATGTAATCCCCATGTCCCCGCAGGAGGCCTTTTGCCTTTTGGTAGGCCGTCATTGTAAATAAGAATTTGTTCTTAACTGACTTGCCTGGTTAAATAAATGTTAAATAACAAATTAAATAGACACAGAAGATAGCCCTATATGGTAAAATACCAAGTCCGCATTATGGCAAGAACAGCTCAAATAAGCAGAGAAATGAGAGTCCATCATTACTTTAAGACATGAAGGTCAATCAATGCGGAAAATTAAGAACTAAAAATTAAGGAAGTTTCTTCAAGTGCAGTCGCAAAAACCATCCAGCGCTATGATTAAACTTGCTCTCATGAAAACCGCCACAGGAAAGGAAGACCCAGAGTTAGAATTGCAGCCCAAATAAATGATTCACAGAGTTCAAGTAACAGACATCTCAACATCAAAGAAACCACTACTAAAGGACACAAATAATAAGAAGAGACTTGCTTGGGCCAAGAAACACGAGCAATGAACATTAGACTGGTGGAAATCTGTCCATTGATCTGATGAGTCCAAATTTGAGATTTTTGGGTCCAGCCACTGTGTCTTTGTGAGACGCAGAGTAGGTGAACAGATGATCTCTGCATGTGTGGTTCCCAATGTGAAGCATGGAGGAGGAGGTGTTATGGTGTGGGGGTGCTTTGCTAGTGACACTGTCAGTGATTTATTTAGAATTCAAGGCACACTTAACAGCATTCTGATGCGATATACCATCCCATCTGGTTTGCGCTAAGTGGGACTATCATTTGTTTTTCAACAGGACAATGACCCAAAACACACCTCCAGGCTGTGTAAGGGCTATTTGGCCAAGAAGAAGAGTGATGTAGTACTGCATCAGATGACCTGGCCTCCACAGTCACCGGACCTCAACCCAATTGAGATGGTTTAGGATGAGTTGGACCGAAGAGTGAAAGAAAAGCAGCCAACAAGTGCTCAGTATATGTGGGAACTCCTTCAAGACTGTTGGAAAAGCATTCCAGGTGAAGCTGGTTGAGAGAATGTCAAGACTGTGCAAAGCTGTCATCAAGGCAAAGGGTGGCTACTTTGAAGAATCTCAAATATGTTTTGATTAGTTTAAAAACTTTTTTGGTTACTACATGATTGCATATGTGTTATTTCATAGTTTTGATGTCTTCACTATTATTCTACAATGTAGAAAATAGTACAAAAAATAAAGAAAAACCCTTGAATGAGTAGGTGTGTCCAAACTTTTGACTGGTACTGTATATGTGACCGACTGCCTTGATTCAGTCTTATGTATCGACATTTTAAATTGTGTGTTTTACATTGGATAAAACCAGAGACAAAGAGCTACAAAATGGTATATCATAAACTGCATTTGAGGAACAATAGGAAAGTTATTCTGCTTTGAAATTTGAACAACTTGTAACCTGCTGTAGAGCTCTTCTTTGTCTACACCCATTCAGCATCATTCACACCCTCTTAAGCTTTAGCCCCACCCAAACTCTGACCATTTTACTCGCCCTAGCAAAGCTGGTTAGGCTGTTTTCATGTTATCCAGAGCGTTGGTGACCTGTGCTGCTGGCAACAAGTTAATTGCGCTTTTTTGCCGACGTTTTACTGACACCGGCCATATTCAATAACTGTTGAGCGTTCGTAAATTCATCAGTTATTCTGCACTCTGGCACACTCAGATGAGAGTGCTCTGAAATCAGAGTAGATGGCCAGACTGAATTTACGAATGCACCCGAAATGGTTACTTGTAGTCTTTTGTAAAAACATATAGCTAATTATCTAAACAATTAAGCATATTCCCAACTCATGACGTTACTACCCTGCATGAATCTGCAGGTAGCTAACCAACCAGGTTCAATGTTAGCTAGCCAAGCAAATGGCTCTGAAATACGAATAATAAGACCATACGCGTAATGTTAGCTAGCGATCGAGCCAGCTAATGTTAGCTAGCGAGCTAACAGTACACTTTAACTTGAAATGAAAAGACTGTCAAAATTAGAAACGTGTAATATCTGAAAATGTAGCTAGCTAGACTATCTTACCCGTGGCCTGAAACCTGAGTAGATAGCCAGAGATTATTTACCAACTACATCTATCAACAGTTGTTGCAGTGACATTCTATTGAAACGGACACTTGCATAGTGGAGTCTTTTGTTATTAAGACATGTAGCTAGCTAGCTAGCTAAACAATGAACCATAAACCAACTCATGATGTTCCTACCCTGCATGAATCTGCAGGTAGCTAACCAACCAGGTTTAATGTTAGCTAGCTACATGTAACGTTAGTGAACCAGCCAGCTAACTTTAGTTATCTAACAGTACACTTTAACATAAAAAACAACACTTTCTGGCAAAATTAGATATGTGTAATATCTGAAAATGTAGCTAACTAGCTATCTTACCCATATACATCATGGATGGATGCGTCTCCTGTCACAGATGCCATGGTTGCCCTTAGTTTGAAGATGTAATCTGGAGATATGTGCTTTCTCCATCTCCTTAACTATCATACTTGAAATCCACTGATTTCAAAACTCAGTCCTCCAGAAAGTGGAGAACAACAAGTATGCAGTCTTACTATGCAATATATATATTTTTAAAGCTGCGTTAGACATGATTACCTACACATACTGACCAGCTCAAATAGATAGAAGCGTGCTCTATGGCACACTAATCCAAACTCATCTCTCGGCATGTCCAACCCACTCATTATCTCAGCCAATCACGGCTAGCGGAAAGGTTGCTGGCTTTTTTTGTGGGTAAACCAACTAGGCTCGTAATTTAAATGTTTTATTCGTATCTACAGATGGCATACAAGTTTGTTATCAAGGCACATGAAAGATCACATGTTCCAGAAGGCATTTCTGCCAAAAAACACATTTTGATTTAACAAAAAGTTTACGTTCAAATGTAGTGACCCGCAACATACGCCTAGTTTCCTGAAACGGGTCACATATACAAATACCCAGATCAGCAGAATAAACTCAAATAACATTAAGGTATCCATTTTTTGAAAGGGCCTGAACAAGAAATCATAATTTAGACCTCGAGGGTGCATGGTATTTAATCCATCAGTCCAAAGCCTTTTAGAGCGGTTGCCACTTCTGATGGATGTGACCTGTTCCAGAAAGGGATTTTCCGCCAGAGGCTGGAGCATCAGCTCTGTTTGTAGAATTGGCCAGTGTTTTAGGATTTCACTTTTGATTTTGTTTGAACAATGATTGTTACAAAGCACAGTCATGACGTGCTGTCCTTTTGGGGCTTCTGAGCTAGGAGGTGGGACCGCTGAATGACAGGTCTATAACATCCTCTGTTAGCAAACTTGTGTGTCATTTCCTTTGCCAGAGCGTCAGACTCTTTCAGTGTAGAGCAGTTGCGTCTCAGGTGTAGAAACTGGCCAGTCAGGCAGGATAGTGGTTTTGAGATGTCTCGGATGATAACTGTTGAAGTGGAGGACAGTATTCCTCTGTTGGTTTCCAATAGATCGTAGTTTGGATTTTGTTAGCATCATCCTTGAATATTTTGAGATCTAGGAAGTTGATACTGTTGGGGCCACATTCAACAGTGAATTGAAGGAAAGTCATTGTGTTGATCAGATAACGGACAAAGTAATTCAGATTCTCTTTAGATGAACCCCAAAATAAAAAAATTGTCAATGTAGCGCTTCCAAAACGTAATATGGGGAAGAAAAGGTTTAGTCTTTATTTTTAACATAAACTGCCTCTCAATTTCAAGAGCTCCAACAGAAAGTAATCAGGGGGATTTACAGTCGTCACGTGACTTTAGGAATTTGGCAATCGATTGTAGGAATAAAAGTGTACAGACTGGCCACATCTAATGTCACAAGTAGTACATCGGAATCAATTTGACAGTCATTTAAGCAGTTGAGTAGATCTTTTGTGTCTTTTAAAAATGATGGCAACTTGAAAACCATAACTTTCAGAAGAAGAAAAAATCTATGAATTTTGAAAGGGGCTCTGTGACTGATCCTGTCGCTGATAATAGGTATGGGTGAAGGCTGAGTCAGGTTCTTATGTACTTTCAGAAGGGAATAGATAACTGGGGTGACTGGATAGGTGACATTTAGGAACTCGTATTCACGCTTGGTGATCCAGCTTTGGTGAGACGCATGTTGTAACATGCCATCAATTTCGGATTTTAAAGAAGCAATAGGGTCACTTCGCAAGGGTTGATAGGAACCAGACAGTTTCAGATGCTTTCTATTTTCAGAATTATAATAGCTCATGTCCATAACAACTATTGCGCCACCTTTGTCCTCTGGTTTTATGACCATGTCCTTATTCTCCTGGAGATGTTTTAGTGCTTGTCTTTCGGCTGGAGGAAGATCGTGATATTGGGGTCCCCGGTAATTTTTTTTATATACAGTTTCCCATTCATTTTCAACCAGTCTGCCAAACAAGGTGACAAGTGGGCTTGTATGGGTAGGGAATACAAACGATGAGGGTTTTGAGAAAGAACGAGGAATAGGGGAGGGACCGCTGTGTTGGGGTTCCCCTTTCTTTGTAGGGTCTTTCGATATGTTGCTTGTACTGGATCTGTTCAGAGGGGAAAATAAATATTTCAGGTGCAGTTGTTGCATGAATTTGTAGGTATCCACCTTCAATTTGAAGGCTTTCATGTTTTGATTAGTGGATAAAGACTGTCCCTTACTTAGCATAGACTCCTGCGTCAGTGTCAAGGATGTTTTGTAGAGGTTCAGGACAGGAACTTGCCTGTCCTGGGTGACCACCTTAGTGGACCCCATGCCCTATCTGCCCCTCCTGGTCTTCTTCTTCTTGGTAGTTGGTGTCTGGCTGGGTGGAGAGCTCGGTCTTCCGCAGAAGGGGGTGCATGGTCTCATTGTCTGTGTCACTTGGAGTGCTCATCTGGTGATCGGTTGAGAAGAGATTGCCACCTGCCTGTCTGCAGGTGTATCTTGTGTTTGTTCCCTGGCGGTTGTTGTTATTCCAGTCATAGACTTTGTTGTCTTTGTAGGCCTTTAAGTCCCTCATTTTATCCCCCAATACTGCTGTAATTGTTTTTTTAGCATCTCAATGGAGGTGGTCATTTCTCAAGCAAATTCAGCTGCGTCATCTGATTTAGGGAGTTCTTTGATTTTGCTCTATACAATTTGTATAGCTCTCGAAAGGTTTAAGCGGCATTCTTCCTTTTACATACAGTTTTCAGGCATTAGTTTTCAGCCATGAACTACAATCCCGACGCTGGTTTTTAACCTTTAGAAACTTAAATAATCGTTGCAGTAAGATGCACTTACTGCAGCAGTTTTGCATAGATCCATATAGCTATGGGTGCCTCCGTCCGACAAAACTACACTTCCCAAGTTATGCATTCACACAGGTGTTCAGAGCATGCTAGATACACTACATAACCAAAAGTTTGTGGACACCTGCTCGTCGAACATTTAATTCCAAATTCATGCGTATTAATATGGAGTTGGTCGCCCCTTTGCTGATATAACAGCCTCCACTCTTCTGGGAAGGCTTGCCAATACAACATTGCTGCAGGGACTTGCTTCCGTTCAGCCACAAAAACATTTGTGAGGTCGAGCACTATTAGGCATGGCTCGCAGTCGGCGTTCCAATTCATCCCAAAGGTGTTCGATGGAGTTGAGGTCAGGGCTCTGTGCAGGCCAGTCAAGATCTTCTACACCAATCTCGACAAACCATTTCTGTATGGACCTCGCATTGTCATGCTGAAACAGGAAAGGGCCTTCCCTAAACTGTTGCCAGGAAGTTGGAAGTACAGAATCATCTAGAATGTCATTGTATGCTGTAGCGTTAAGATTTCCCTTCACTGGAACTAAGGGGCCTAACCCAAACCATGAAAAACAGCCCCAGCCTTATTCCTCCTCCACCAAACTTTACAGTTGGCACTATGCAGTTAGGCAGGTAGCGTTCTCCTGGCATCTGCCAAACCGAGATTTGTCCATCGGACTGCCAGATGATGAATCATGACTCATCACTCCAGAAAACGCATTTCCACTGCTCCAGAGTCCAATGGCTTTACACCACTCCAGCTGATGCTTGGCATTGCGCATGGTGATCTTAGACTTTTGTGTGGCTGCTTGGCCATGGAAACCCATTTCAGGAATCTCCCGACGAACAGTTATTGTGCTGATGTTGCTTCCAGAGGCAGTTTGGAACTCGGTAGTGAGTGTTGCAACCGAGGATATACGTTTTTTTACGCACTACGCGCTTCAACCCTCACCTGTCCCGTTCTGTGAGCTTGCGTGGCCTACCACTTCGTGGCTGACACGTTGGTGGCCCAAGACATTTCCACTTCACAATAACAGTACTTACAGTTAACCAGGGCAGCTCTTGCAGGGAAGAAATTTTACGAATGGAATTATTGGAAAGGTGGCATCCTATGACCATGGCACCTTGAGAATCACTGAGCTCTTCAGTAAGGCCACTCTACTGCCAATGTTTGTCTATGGAGATTGCATGGCTGTGTGCTCGATTTTATACACCTGTCACCAACGGGTTTGGCTGAAATAGCCGAATCCACTAATTTGAAGGGGTGTCCACATACTTTTGTATATATAGTGTAGCTAATTAGCGCAGGTGGCCGCCTCGTCTTCCGTCTGTTTTCTTTAAACAAGCACTGTAACATGGAGATAAGGCTGTGTGGGAACACTAGCCCTAACAAGGTGTGTATCAATTTAACCTTCTGTTTTTGAAAATTATTTGTTGTTGATATGAAAGATAAGGTCCTTATGCTTCCAAAACAGTATCGCAAGTGACGGGCGTTGATGTTCAGATTGAGCGTCGGGGCTCTTAACAAAAAAAACCCTGTACAGAAGAAGCCTTCATCCAATGACTCTTATGTGTAATTGCTTTAATCAATAATGAGAACCTCAAGGTTAAAAGTGCACTTGTTTAGTATCTGCTCCCATCTGGTATGCCAATAATACCATCAGCATATTTTCAATGTCATCTTATGTTTCTATAGTTCAGTTCCTATAGTTCAGAATAGAACGTGCACAGATTTCACCTGTCTCTTGTCCATGATAGAATGCTGGCCAGTCTAATAGTAAAAATACTTTTGAGCTATCTGTTCTTCACTATACATTTTTTTTGACAACTTTTACTTCACTACATTTCTAAAGAAAAATAATGTACTTTTTACTCCATACATTTTCCTGACACCCAAAAGTACATTGTGAATACTTAGAAAGACAGGAAATTGTCAAATTCACACACATCAAGAGAACATCCCTGGTCATCCCTACTGCCTCTGACCTGGA
This sequence comes from Oncorhynchus clarkii lewisi, assembly GCF_045791955.1. Classification (NCBI taxonomy): domain Eukaryota; kingdom Metazoa; phylum Chordata; class Actinopteri; order Salmoniformes; family Salmonidae; genus Oncorhynchus; species Oncorhynchus clarkii. The sequence goes on along the minus strand of NC_092165.1, from coordinate 25,724,932 downwards.
GGACTGACTAAACACACATGAGTTTTGGAGTGTGCCCCTGGCTATCTGTAAATTTAAAACAAAAACAAGAAAATGGTGCCATCTGGTTTGCTTAATATGAAGAATTTGAAATTATTTTGATACTTAAGTATATTAAAAACTAAATACTTTTACTCCCGTAGTATTTTAAATGGGTGACTTTTACTTGAGTCATTTTCTATTAAGGTATCTTACTTTTTCTCAAGTTACTTTTTCCACCACTGACCATAGGGAGGAAATTATTGGCATTCCTCAATACTGAAGCAAACATAGCAGTTTGTCCATAGTGACACAAGAGGGGGGAAAGTCCCCAACAAACACATACCCCAACAAACCCCCCCCCCCCCCCCCCCCCCCCACACGAACACACACACACTATTCACGGGCTATCCTCTTCCACCGCCTAGTTATACTATGCTAGTTCTATCTCTCTATATTACTTCTATACAGTCTACCATCCAATAGCCTACTCCGTGCAGAGTCGTTTCATTACAGAGCAGTAATAATAGTATGCCAGATTCCATTCAATAGGAGAAGAAGACTAAAATAATTAGTCCAAAATAAAGGAGTAAGAGACCCGTTTCAAAATGGAACAGCGATAATGTTATAGGGAAGACATTTAGTAATGCGCAACTTCATCCAAAGTTTTGCATGCCGGCTGATGTTCTTACGTTGATTTGCAAGACATCCACATACTAGCCTACTTCCAGATGCCATTTGATTTGACACGACCATACTATACCACAGGCAGACAGTGACAACATCCTACAGGACACTTGGTGTCAATCTTTTTTTTAACGAAGAGAGCACGACTATAGCCAACTATAACAACAACAATACAGTAGGTACTAGAAGGCGTATGTCTTTGCTTAGAACCAAACTGGAAGGGGAGAGACGTAAAACAAAAACCATACGTCGATTTTAATAGATGAGCATTAAATAACATACGAACATATGGTTAAAGGGGTGGTCACAATGTGCAGAATAAACATCACCCATAGTGAGAAAGGAAGATCGATATATTGTCGCAACAAAATGCATCCCGCCTCAAGTATCAGGTCTATAACGCAGCCTAAAGGATAGCAGCAACATTCTGACAGCATCGCTACATTGTAGACACGATACTTATTCAGGTCCGTGTTGTTATGAACAATCAACCAACCGTTGACCAAACATTGAAATGTTTCAATAACTGTTTGAAAACATATTATAACCGTGGAACAAGTGAATACATGTTATAACACTCATGTAAAATACTTTATCAATGAAAAATAACTTCGTACGTACGCGCAGAGGAGGTGGATCAGTTAAAGGAATTATTAAAGGAATTAGCAGCGAAGGAAATTACAAAGAAGAGAGAGATGTGAAATGTACACTTTTTTAATATAACGTACCTTTCATGTGAAAAACAAATCCTAATTCCTTTTCAAAAACAATGAATCCGATCAAGTTGCATCAAAACGCTATAGTACATCCAATTTTGTCGTCAGCAAATGCAGACTAAAGTTTTAAATTTAAACGGGGATTACACGCGTGTGTCGAGCGCCAGACTTCTATCCCTTTGGAACAGTAATAAGTAGGAATACATGTGGAAGGTGGAAGGGTGGCTTCAAACCATGGATAGGGGGGTTAGTACAGATTTGATATACTTTAGTAGTTGTTTTAATACCGATTGTTATTCCGTGAAAATATCCGTAAATGCATGTCTATTTTAATAGTCCAAGTATTCTCCTAGAGATATTCCGTTGCTCTTTTGATATATATAAAGACTATGTAGATCGTAGGCAACTGCTCCCCCCTCAACGACTACCAGTTGGTATCGCCCACGGCTGCCTGTCATTCCATTCCTCCGGTCCCATGATTCCATACTGTAGCAGTGCAGTAGTATTTTGGAAGCCTGGTGGCACGGGGTGGGTAATACTGTATTTAGTAGTCTATTCTTGAATGGAATGTCCACTCAAAAACTATATTTTGGTATTGTTTTCATTAGTACACTGTTGATAGTCCCTAAATGTTGTGTATGTCAGCAGTCGAGTTTTCAAGATGTTTGACTTTCAAGAAGCAAAGTGTCATGGGCCACATCATCACGATGATACAAAATTACATGTATAGGTATAGAGTTTGAAACAGTCAACGTTTCTGCTTGATTTTAGATGTATAAGTCATAGGCTACTGGAATCATAATATGGATGGGGAGAAGATAATAAATACACCACATTTTTTAAGTCATCCAAGAATGTCATCAGAAATGTAGACTACTACAGTGGACAATAGGATAGTAGATTATAGGCTGCACATTGCAGAATTGGTTTGGTTTTAGAGAGAAACTGCTTGTCTGTATTTTCCCATTGTGAAGAAATTACATGTGGTGTGACCCTAAAAAGCTCCTGTTACAATGGACTCTGGAGGACCATAAGACTTTATCCTGCTAGTCCAGAGCACCTCCCCCTACAACAGGTCAGGAAATGCTCCGGAAAAGAGACAGTCTGCGTCCTTAACGGAACCCTATTCTCTTTATAGCTAGTCCATTATTCTTGACCAGAGCCCTATGGGCCCTGGTTACCCTATGTGTCCAGGTTAAAGTTAGTGCAGTAAATAGGGAATATTTGGGTGCCATTTGGGATACAGCCAAAGTTTAGGAAAAGTATAGTGGGGACAACAAGGACCTAGTTTGAGAAAAGTGCTCCAAAATCCTGCTAGTGCACACACAGTATATGCTGTAAATGGGACAGCATTTTCTATGTGTCCTAGACTAAGTTTAGTCTCGCGGACCAGACTTTCTCCCCAAGCTCTATGCAACAACCTCTGGACGGGGTTAGACTGAATTATATGAAAAGGAACCCTCAAGGAATATATTCAGTTTATTAGGTACATCACCCCATTCACGAAAATGGTTCGCTCCTCCAGACAGTGGGTCACGTTGCAGTAGCTTGCTATATGAAGCAGGCAGACAGGCATTGAGGCATTCAATTGCTGTTCGATTTAATGTTAGAATGGGCAAAATGAGTGACCTATGCGACTTTGAGCGTTGTATCATCGTCAGTGCCAGGTGCGCTGGTTCCAGTATCTCAGAAACGGCCGGCCTCCTAGGCTTTTCACGCACGACAGTGTCTAGGGTTCGCCGAGAATGATATGACAAACAAAAAACATTGTCAGTGGCAGTCCTGTGGGCGAAAACAGCTCATTGATGAGAGGTTGAAGGAGAATGGCAAGAATCATGCAAGCTAACAGGCGGGCCACAAACAGGCAAATAACGAAGCAGTACAAACAGCAGTGAGCAGAACGGCATCTCAGAACGCACAACTTGTCGGTCCTTGTCACGGATGGGCTATTGCAGCAGATGACCACACACGGGTTCCACTCCTGTCAGCTAAAAACAAGAAGACGCAGCTCCAGTGGGCACGCCATCAACACTGGGAAATTGAGTAGTGGAAAAACATTGCCTGGTCCGACGAATCCCGGGTCCTGTTGCGATATGCTGATGACAGTCAGGATTTGGCGAAAGCAGTATGAGTCCATGACCCCATCCTGCCTCGTGTCAACGGTACAGGCTGGTGGCGGTGGTGTAGTAGTGTGGGGAATGTTTTCCTGGCACACATCAGGTCCCTTGATACCAATTGAGAAACATTTTTATGCCCCAAGGAATTCAGACTGTTCTGGAGGGTGGTCTGACCTGGCACTAGATGTGTGAACCTAATAAATTGGCCACTGAGTGTATGTCAATGTATGTTTAATACTTCCATCAAAATATGTTTCATTATTTTATTAATCATCTCACAGCCCTGCAACTAGGGCTGTTGCGGTGACCATATTACCGCCACACCAGGAGTCATGAGTCATGACCGCGGTAAAATTCCACCTGACTGACTCTGGACATGTGTTGGTAAAACCCAACTCGCTAAATACCTGAGCTAATGGCCTGGTACTTAGTGCTCTGTTGTCCCTCTAACAACTCTGACATCAATGCAAATGCAATCAAAATTCACATCATAAAAACAGCATCAATTTTTTAAAACTCACCTCACTGTGATGATCAATTTGAAGAGATACTTAACATGTGAGACTGGCAGTTTTGACCGGCTGACAAAATGTCATGACCGCCACAGCCACCTGCAACACTTTCATAAGAGAGAGAATGTCTAGTTTACAACCCTCAACCAATCACAAGGCTGGAATACTTTCCTTTGAAGTTTCCTTCCTCGTCTTGCCTTTTCCTGTATAATGTCATCATCAGTAATGGCAACATGGTCAACTTGGAGTAGGCTGCATCCCAAATGGCACCCTATTCCCTATATAGTGTACTACTTTTGCGAAGGGCCCATAGTGCAGTAAATAGTGCACTACAGGGGATAGGGTGCCATTTGGAATGTACAGGTGATCTCTGATCTGCCCCTCTTTGTTGCTCTGTTGACATGTAATTAGAGCAACCATAGAAATATAATTACTAGAGAAGAAAAAGCCCCTCAGACAACAATTAATTTATACTTGAATGGGAGTGCTCATTCTAGTAATTGTATTTATATGGACCCAACCCAGTGCAGACTGCCTGCCTGTCAGTGTAGAGAAATGGAGTGGCCAACATGAAAAGGGGCATGGTCGGAAGTCAAATCAAATCAAATCAAATTTTATTTGTCACATACACATGGTTAGCAGATGTTAATGCGAGTGTAGCGAAATGCTTGTGCTTCTAGTTCCGACAATGCAGTAATAACAAGTAATCTAACTAACAATTCCAAACTACTGTCTTGTACACAGTGTAAGGGGATAAAGAATATGTACATAAGGATATATGAATGAGTGATGGTACAGAGCAGCATAGGCAAGATACAGTAGATGGTATCGGGTACAGTATGTACAAATGAGATGAGTATGTAAACAAAGTGGCATAGTATAGTATAAAGTGGCTAGTGATACATGTATTACATAAGGATACCGTCGATGATATAGAGTACAGTATATACGTATGCGTATGAGATGAATAATGTAGGGTAAGTAACATTTATATAAGGTAGCATTGTTTAAAGTGGCTAGTGATATATTTACATCATTTCCCATCAATTCCCATTATTAAAGTGGCTGGAGTTGAGTCAGTGTCAGTGTGTTGGCAGCAGCCACTCAGTGTTAGTGGTGGCTGTTTAACAGTCTGATGGCCTTGAGATAGAAGCTGTTTTTCAGTCTCTCGGTCCCAGCTTTGATGCACCTGTACTGACCTCGCCTTCTGGATGATAGCGGGGTGAACAGGCAGTGGCTCGGGTGGTTGATGTCCTTGATGATCTTTATGGCCTTCCTGTGACATCGGGTGGTGTAGGTGTCCTGGAGGGCAGGTAGTTTGCCCCCGGTGATGCGTTGTGCAGACCTCACTACCCTCTGGAGAGCCTTACGGTTGAGGGCGGTGCAGTTGCCATACCAGGCGGTGATACAGCCCGCCAGGATGCTCTCGATTGTGCATCTGTAGAAGTTTGTGAGTGCTTTTGGTGACAAGCCGAATTTCTTCAGCCTCCTGAGGTTGAAGAGGCGCTGCTGCGCCTTCTTCACGATGCTGTCTGTGTGAGTGGACCAATTCAGTTTGTCTGTGATGTGTATGCCGAGGAACTTAAAACTTGCTACCCTCTCCACTACTGTTCCATCGATGTGGATAGGGGGGTGTTCCCTCTGCTGTTTCCTGAAGTCCACAATCATCTCCTTAGTTTTGTTGACGTTGAGTGTGAGGTTGTTTTCCTGACACCACACTCCGAGGGCCCTCACCTCCTCCCTGTAGGCCGTCTCATCGTTGTTGGTAATCAAGCCTACCACTGTTGTGTCGTCCGCAAACTTGATGATTGAGTTGGAGGCGTGCGTGGCCACGCAGTCGTGGGTGAACAGGGAGTACAGGAGAGGGCTCAGAACGCAACCTTGTGGGGCCCCAGTGTTGAGGATCAGCGGGGAGGAGATGTTGTTGCCTACCCTCACCACCTGGGGGCGGCCCGTCAGGAAGTCCAGTACCCAGTTGCACAGGGCGGGGTCGAGACCCAGGGTCTCGAGCTTGATGACGAGCTTGGAGGGTACTATGGTGTTGAATGCCGAGCTGTAGTCGATGAACAGCATTCTCACATAGGTATTCCTCTTGTCCAGATGGGTTAGGGCAGTGTGCAGTGTGGTTGAGATTGCATCGTCTGTGGACCTATTTGGGCGGTAAGCAAATTGGAGTGGGTCTAGGGTGTCAGGTAGGGTGGAGGTGATATGGTCCTTGACTAGTCTCTCAAAGCACTTCATGATGACGGATGTGAGTGCTACGGGGCGGTAGTCATTTAGCTCAGTTACCTTAGCTTTCTTGGGAACAGGAACAATGGTGGCCCTCTTGAAGCATGTGGGAACAGCAGACTGGTATAGGGATTGATTGAATATGTCCGTAAACACACCGGCCAGCTGGTCTGCGCATGCTCTGAGGGCGCGGCTGGGGATGCCATCTGGGCCTGCAGCCTTGCGAGGGTTAACACGTTTAAATGTCTTACTCACCTCGGCTGCAGTGAAGGAGAGACCGCATGTTTTCGTTGCAGGCCGTGTCAGTGGCACTGTATTGTCCTCAAAGCGGGCAAAAAAGTTATTTAGTCTGCCTGGGAGCAAGACATCCTGGTCCGTGACTGGGCTGGGTTTCTTCCTGTAGTCCGTGATTGACTGTAGACCCTGCCACATGCCTCTTGTGTCTGAGCCGTTGAATTGAGATTCTACTTTGTCTCTGTACTGGCGCTTAGCTTGTTTGATAGCCTTGCGGAGGGAATAGCTGCACTGTTTGTATTCGGTCATGTTACCAGACACCTTGCCCTGATTAAAAGCAGTGGTTCGCGCTTTCAGTTTCACACGAATGCTGCCATCAATCCACGGTTTCTGGTTAGGGAATGTTTTAATCGTTGCTATGGGAACGACATCTTCAACGCACGTTCTAATGAACTCGCACACCGAATCAGCGTATTCGTCAATGTTGTTATCTGACGCAATACGAAACATCTCCCAGTCCACGTGATGGAAGCAGTCTTGGAGTGTGGAGTCAGCTTGGTCGGACCAGCGTTGGACAGACCTCAGCGTGGGAGCCTCTTGTTTTAGTTTCTGTCTGTAGGCAGGGATCAACAAAATGGAGTCGTGGTCAGCTTTTCCGAAAGGGGGGCGGGGCAGGGCCTTATATGCGTCGCGGAAGTTAGAGTAACAATGGTCCAAGGTCTTTCCTCCCCTGGTTGCGCAATCGATATGCTGATAAAATTTGGGGAGTCTTGTTTTCAAGACTCCCCAAATTGCCCAAATTGCCTACTCAGGCCATGCTAAACCCCCTTGGCCCTGCTCCTAGTGCTTTGATGTGACTGTAGAAAAGCTGGGCCCTGTGAACTACAAAGCCACCGAGACCATTCACCCCAGGACCCATAGACCACAAATCCCCATTCCCTGTCCTGTCTGTCTCCACCGCAGAGCTACTCAGGTTACCAGGCCTACTCTGAGACATAGAAGTAGGGATCGTAGCAATCGAGGAAACACAAGCTAATTCATTAGGACAGGATCCAGTGGAAAGCTGAGTCACCTGTCATTACGGTTGTTTATACCATATTCAACAGACTATTACAACAGGTAGCCTGGCTTATTGTACACACACACACACACACACACACACACACACACACACACACACACACACACACACACACACACACACACACACACACACACACACACACACACACACACACACACACACACACACACACACACACACACACTAATATACCTGGGCATCACTTATCTTGTGACCTTGTGAGTGATTAAACTCTGTTACTAAACCCATTCTATCCCTGAGCCCCCACTAATGTGATAGTCCTAATGTGTTACAGTCATCACACATCTCCCCCTCACCACCCTACTCCAACCCACCCCTCCTGTCCGCCTCCCCCACCCTCCTGCCCGTATCTGAAAGATTTGTCTTGATTTGATTAGTTGTTCCAAGCCAGAGTGTGTGGAGGGAGAGGAGAGAGAGGTGGGCTTTTTGTTGGGGCATAATCACACTAATTGAAATGACTCCCCCCTGCGTCTCTCTCCGGTCCCTTCCCCTTGCCCCCCCCCCCCCCCCCCCCCCACCTGTCTGCTTTCTCCTTCTCTACTTTTCCTCCCGCTTTACTCCTTTGTCTCTCCCAGTCTCAGGCTAGGTTGAGTAGACCAGAGGTTCCGTCATTATGGAAAGCCCTTGAAGAGAGCTCTGCCTTTCGCCTTAATGAGCAACATGCTGCTTCACATTGAAATGTGTCCCTAGCCAGTAATGAAACGTCTGTACACATGTATCATTTAGTATTTTGGAAATTATGCGGCATAAGTGTGTGCGTGTCTGTTTGTTTGTTTGTGAGAGAGAGAGAGAGAGAGAGAGAGAGAGAGAGAGAGAGAGAGAGAGAGAGAGAGAGAGAGAGAGAGCGCTCATGGTTGGGTGATATGATCTGAATAATTTCACTTGTGGTAAGGCGTTGGTTATACGTCTTTTATTATCTTCCCTTATTTTAGCTCTTCTCCAAAGATCTAAATACAAGTGCTGTCCATCGCAACACATTCAAAATTCTCAGTACCACAGTTATCATGTGTTCAATATCACATCCTATTCAGTCTTTCCTTTAGAATAACACCATTGTCACCAAGCTACCTGCTTGAAGTCATTCTTCTTTACGTAACACTTTGTGTCATTGCCTTGAGTGGGATGCTTTAGAGAATTCTTCTTTCCTACTTCGACAACAACGGGCATCTGTTTTTCCAAACCCTTGGAGCCTGCTTTGAAATCAGAGAAGGCAAGCAGTATAAAAATGAAAGCCGAGAGCAGATGTTCTCTAATTGCTGGTCTTTGGGGCTGAGTCTTATGTAAGAACGATGTGGATGCTACCATGATTACGGATAATCCACTATAAATTAATGTTAAATCATGTTTTGTGTCATGTTGGAGTCACTTTTATTGTTAATAAGAATAAAACATGTTTCTAAACACTTATACATTAATGTGGATGCAAACATGATTACGGCTCATTCTGAAAGAATCGTGAATAATGATGAGTGAGAAAGTTACAGAGGGTCAAAGATCATAACCCCAAGACATGTTAACCTCTCACCTTTACCAATAACAGGGGAGGTTAGCATGTCTTGGGGGTATGATATTATTGAAGATTCATTCAAGATTATCCGTAATCATGGTAGCATCCACATTAATGTATAAGTGTTTAGAAACATATTCTATTCCTCTTCCTAATATTGAGTTGCACCCCCTTTTGCCCTCGAAACAGCCTCAATTCATCGGGGAATGGACTCCACAAGGTTCGAAAGCGTTCCACAAGGATGCTGGTCCATGTTGACTCAAATGCTTCCCACAGTTGTGTCAAGTTGGCTGGATGTCCTTTGGGTGGTGGACCATTCTTGATACACACTGGAAACTGCTGAGAGTGAAAAACCCAGCAGCGTTGCAGTTCTTGACACATTCAAACCAGGGCACCTACTACCAAACCTCGTTCTTTCGTCTTGATCATTCACCATCTGATTGGCACACATACACAATCCAATAAAGGCTTAAAAATCCTTATTTGACCTGTCTCCTCCCCTTCATCTACACTGATTGAAGTGGATTTAACAGGTGACATCAATAAGGATTATAGCTTTCACCTGGACTCACCTGGTCAATCTGTCATGGAAAGAGCAGTTCCTAAGGTGTTTCTAACGTTTTGTACACATTCTGTAATATATGTTGGAATGTATTTAAAATGTATTAAATATAAATATTTTTAAATGCATTATTTTGCCAATCCTAAAATGTTTTATCAAAAAAATATATTTTACATTTTAAAAAATCCATATGGGTACCACCAGAACTTTTATGGGCCTCTTGATCTAGATCTTAAAGTAGTCTCTGAGCTCCAAAAACAAGCCCAATAAAAATTGTCCTTGTTTTGGTTGGGGTTTGCTAATAGATTTGAAAGCTATTTTTTTCTGTGTGTTCCACGGCAAGGTCCCCCTGTACTCCAGCCTGCTTTCAAATGGAATGGTTTCATTTCACTTCACAATATTGTGAAGGGAAACAGAACAATTATGTCTCAAATCTAAGCTACTTGTACTCACCAAGTAAGTAACGGTCCAACCATTCCAAGTATCTTCTAAAATGGCATCCCTGCATGACCCCAATATAGGATATAATATTGGGATATAATAGGATATAATATTGTGGCAGCAGTACCCATCTATACTCATCTCATCAGGCAAACAAGGGGCAGATGGTCGGTCAGCTGAGAATTCAATCTACCCCATCATCTTACCCCTCTGGGGAGTGATAGGAAGGGTTGAGGGGGAGATGGGGGAGAGGAGGGAGGGTGGAGGCAGAGAGGATGGAGGAAGGTAGGAGAGGTAAGAGGGGGAGGCAGGTAAAAGGGTTGAGGGGGAGGGGGAGGCAAGGAGGGGAGGGGGGAGGTGGGAGGTTAGGCAGGAGAAAGGGAGGAGGGGGAGGTTAAAGAAGGAAGAGAGGGAGACAGCAAACTAAGGGAGGAGGGAGGGGAGGAGGGACGGGAGGATAGAAGGAGAGGATAAACAGTGTTCAGGGGTGAAAAAAAGGTCATTCAGCTGATTGAATACAACTCCACACTAACTGATCTGCTGTTATTGGGTTTCTTACATGATTATGACATGGTAATGGATTTAGCCATCTGACTGAATTGATCAAAAATGTGTTGAATGGTGGCCATAAGGTGCTTAGAGAGATATGCACTCATGGAGAAGCAGTGTCACTAAGTGATCGAAAGCAGTAGTAGGAGCAACGTAGCGACTTCAAATCTACTCACAATAGTATCTTGTTAAGTTAGCCTTAGTTGTGTATAAAAATCCTCATCTGATGGAGATAAGAAAAGATGGTGATGATATCTGTGTGCGCAGAGGCCCCGGCGCATTGTAACAGTCTGTCTTACAGAGACACACAGAAGTGGATCCCTGCAGAAAGAAAGAAAGAAAGCAGGGATGAGGAGACATTGATTTTAGTCATTGTGCCAAAGCCTTTTTCCTTCCACTGCTGTCGGCAGAATCCATATGTCATTAGTCTTCCTCCACAGCACTGATGCCATAATAATGCTGTAAGTCATTAGGCATACGTTATCTAGCCTAATGATATCTAGCCTCACAAATACAGCCTGTTTTTACTGTGGTTATATTAAATGTATATACCGGTGTTTATATTATTATTTGTAAATGTGTGTGCTATTAACATTATGTATATAATACTACACTCTTTTTTGAGTAAGCCCTTTGCCTTAAAAACTGCATCATCATTGGTACAGAGTACTGAGTACAGTACTGTACAGTGCCAGGGACATTGGGCAGAAAAACCATTACATTACTTAAGTGTAGAATAAAACATTTGAGCTGAAAGACGATTGTTCACCAATAAAAGACTAATTCAGAAAAAACAATAACTACCTTGATGGTGTTATTGTTAGGTTCAGACAATTCCCTCTGTATCGCCAAGACAAAGAGGTCAGGCATCGCTAGTGGAAGCCATGCCATACACACACACACACACACACACACACACACACACACACACACACACACACACACACACACACACACACGCACACGCACACGCACACGCACACGCACAAGCACACGCACACACACAGACTGTCCTCAACATCATTCTATCTCTCCTCTCTGGAGAATGGCACCACAAAGAGCCAGAAAGCCCAGCACCAGACGGTACAGCAACACTGAAGAGAGAATGGACAATGGGCACCTCTGAACCAGTCCTTTCACCACCATCAGTGCCCATGTACGAAGGCCTGAGGCTGTGTCCCAAATGGCACCATATGCCCTATAGTGTACTGCTTTTGACCAGGACCCATAGGGCACGATATAGGGGTATAGGGTGCCATTTGGAATGCACACTGAGTCAGCTCAAACCCTCTACAGTACAGAATGTAGCGTTTTATTGCATCATGAACCAGTCCTTTCTCTTCTCATCAAGCCTAGGAGCAGAGGAAGAAGGCCTGGATAGAGATGATGCCACTGTCTTGTCCTTCTTTATGTCATCCTTGCCTGTGACCATGCACGAATAGGCCTGAGTCAGCCCAGACCCACTAACAAAGAATATAGTGCTAGGCTCCTTGTCATTGCACTGTTATCTGTGGCAGTGACGTCATACCTTTCATCACTTAGTCACAATTAGTCAAACAAAACATTTCGTTCATCTGTGTGTGAGACAGAGTGGCAGGACCAGGAAGGCGACCTTAAGGATAGGAACAGTCACGAATCGGACGCATTCCAGCTAGAATAAAATATAACATCCTCATAACCCGGAAACCCCAACCTCCTTGAATCGTTGATATATACTTTCTAAGGCTGTCAGAGGTATGATGTGAAACACATTCTCCAAAGATTTGTCATCTACACGAAACAATAATATTAAAGAAACCAAAGATCCCAGACGTACTCGCAAAAATCTCTCAACTGTTGTGCACAAATGTATTTACATCCCTGTTAGTGGGCATTTCTCTTTTGCCAAGATAATACATTCACTTGACAGGAGTGGCATATCAAGACGCTGATTAAACAGCATTGTCATTACACAGGTGCACCTTGTGCTGGGGAAAATAAAAGGCCACTCTAAAATGTGCCGTTTTGTCACACAACACAATGCCACAGATGTCTCAAGTTTTGAAGGAGCGTGCAACTGGCATGCTGACTGCAGGAATGTCCACCAAAGCTGTTGCCAGAGAATTTAATATTACTCTACCATAAGCCACCTACAACATAATTTTAGAGAATTTGGCAGTACATCCAACAGACCTCACAACCGCAGACCAGGTGTTTGGCGTTGTATGGGCAAGTGGCTTGCTGATGTCAACGTTGTGAACAGATCATGGTGGTGGTGGGGTTATGGTATGGGCAGGCATAAGCTACGGACAATGAACACAATTGCATTTTATCGATGGTAATTTGAATGCACAGAGTACTGTGACGAGATCCTGAGGCCCATTGTGAGGCCCATTTTTTTTAAAGGTATCTGTGACCAACAGATGCATATCTGTATTTCCAGTCATGTGAAATCCATAGATTAGGGCCTAATTCATTTCTTTCAGTTGACTGATTTCCTCATGTGATTTTGTTTATATTTTTGTTCCGTATATAAAGGAATGGCGAGATGGAAACAGAGTCACACTTTTGAAGACCTGAGTGAATAGGTCATCAGATACTGTAAGTCCTCCACATGAAGGTGTTCTAATGCTACTAGCCTAAAATGTGCATTTTATCAGTATTTATGTTGACTTTGTGTTCTAAAACTGGATAAAGAATCAAGTGTCAAATATGCCCCTCAAGACTCGGTTCCAGGACCTTGATTGTTCTTAACATTTTATGTTACCTTGTGTATAAAAACCCCTACAACCCTTATCCTCCAACTCTACTAGTATTACCCTCTCATGTTAATCACGCTCCCCGCCCCGTCTCCTTCCTCTCCCAGGCACAGGTCCTATCTCAGCCTGTGGAGACACAACACAAGTTGTGAGGAAGCAGGGGGGAAGCTGGGAAACACAGGGGGGTGAAGACAGTGGGAGGAACGTGAGCTTGTTTCTCTCTATGATGACACTGAGAAGACAGGAGAGATTTCCCAGCCATCCCAGCCATTGCCACACATGCCAACGTGACTATTAAGCCTAAGCACAGAGAGACAGAAAGGGGGGAGAAAAAGAGAGAGGGAGGGAAGGAGAGAATCATAGAGCCAGAGATGGAGAGAAAAAGTGAGAGAGAGAGCATCCTATCTGTCATCATCTTATCCCATCAGTAGAGATGACATCACACTTGTGGGAATCCAGGTCACAACAACACCTGCAAGAACACTTTTGTCTTGGGAATACTGACCTTGACACACACACACACGTGCATGCACACATGCGCACAAGCACAGACGCACAAATTCACAATCACGTGTGTGCGCAGCCACTCACACACAAACACACACGTGAAGTCAAGCAGGGAGTGAAATGCAGTGCATGTTTTCGTTTGTGGTCACTGACATCGTCTATGAAATGTCTGATATAGGGAGGCCAGGCAGTGTGGTTGCAGGACAACAAACTCTCCCTCAAGCTGATCGTGGACTACAGTAAAGGAGTTCAGAACAGGCCCCCATTAACATCAACAGGGCTGTAGTGGAGAGGGTCGAGAGTTTCAAGTTCCTTGGTGTCCACATCACCAACAAACTATCATGGTCCAAACACACCAAATCAGTCATGACGAGGGCACGACAACACCTTTTCACCCTCAGGAGACTGAAAAGATTTGGCATGGGTCCCCAGATCCTCAAAAAGTTCTACAGCTGCACCAGCGAGAGCATCACCACCTGGTATGGCAACTGCTCGGCATCTGACCGTAAGGTGTTACAGAGGGTAGTGCATACGGCCCAGTCCATCACTGTGGCCAAGCTTCCTGACATCCAGGACCTACAAACTAGGCATTGTCAGAGGAAGGCCCAAAAAATGGTCATAGACTCCAGTCACCTAAGTCATATACTGTTCTCTCTGCTACCGCACAGAAAGCAGTACCGGAGCGCCAAGTCTAGGTCCAAAAGGCTCCATAACAGCTTCTACCCCTTGCTATAAAACTGCTTACATTGACCCCCCCACCCCTTTGTCTTTACACTGCTGCTTCTCGCTGTTTATTGTCTATGCATAGTCGTTTTACCCCTACCTACATGTACAAATGACCTCGACTAACCTGTACCCCCGCACATTAACTCGATACCGGTACCCCCGTATATCGCCTCGTTATTGTATTGTTTTTATTTTATTTTATATTTTACTTTAGTTTATTTTGTAAATATTTTCTTAACTCTATTTCTTGAACTGCATTGTTGGTTAATGGCTTAAAAGTAAGCTATCCAAGGTAAGGTCTACTACACCTGTTGTATTCGGCTCGTGTGACAAATACAATTTGATTTGATTTGATATACCTTAGAAGAGATCAGAGAAGGGTTCGACCAGTTTCAAACCTGCTCCTTTCATTCTCGTGAGTCCCGTTTGGGCTTCATCGAACTTTGGACTACAGATGCAGCCGAAACCCAAACACTTGTACAGCAAAAAGGCAAATATTTACTTTAACCTTCTTTTCTATTTCCTTTCTCTACATATAACAGTCACCTCTATAGCCTAAATCTATTTCAGATATAACCTTCCCTTCCCCCTGTATCCTGTCTCCTCTACTGTTAAGGTCATGTGTGTGAATTGTGTTGGTTATGTTTTTAGATTTAGTTGACAGAATCAGTGCAGTAAGCCTGTGTGTGTGTGTGTGTGTGTGTGTGTGTGTGTGTGTGTGTGTGTGTGTGTGTGTGTGTGTGTGTGTGTGTGTGTGTGTGTGTGTGTGTGTGTGTGTGTGTGTGTGTGTATTACTATCCTTGTGGGTACCGGAAATCCCCATTTACATGTAGTCACCACATGGATAGTAAAACAAGGAACGTTTTCCCTCGCGGCGTCATGTCCAAGGTCCCCACGAGGACAAAGATTATTTTAGGGTGACATTAAGGGTTACAATTAGGGTTAGGGGCTAGGGTTAGGGTTAGGTTAAAGGGTTAAGGTTAGAGTTAGAGTTAGGGTAGGGGAAGGGTTCGCTAACATGCTAAGTAGTTGCAAAGTATCTAAGAAGTAGTAAGTAGTTATCCACCCATCCATTTCAACCAACTACCCTCCTTGGTTGGTTGAGTAACGTTCTGTCTTATATAACCACACCAATCATAACATATCATACTGATCTGAGTGTCCCGGATTTGAATTTACTATGTTACATCTAGTCTATAAGAGCAGACTGGAGTGTGTGTGTGTGTCCGTGTGTCTGTCTGTGTGTGTCTAACAGTGTGTGCGTGTGCCTTGTGCTGCACACTACGTTCCCCGAGTGAAGCCCTTTCATAGTGCTCACACAGCAGGACCAATGGTGCCCCTCTCTTTCAACCTTGAAGGGCTGAAAACTTTTCATCCATGCTGCTATATTTGGCATCTCCTTTGTTAGTGTGAAACGCATTAGAGGAATGCATAAGATGATGAGATTCGGGCTCTCTTTGTAGAGAGACCTAATGGGCTTTACAGAGCAAGCGGAACAGAACAGAACAGGACATACCCGGTATTACCCACAATGCCCTGCAGTGACCAGAGTTCTGACCTCCACTACTACACCAAAAGTTGCTTTCATCCATTTGAAGCAAAGACTTACAGTACAGTGAGTGTATACGTTTTTAGTATGTGTATGTGATCCCTGTGGGAACTGAACCCATGGCCTTAGAGTTGCAATCCCACACTAACAACTGAGCAACTAAGCAACACACAAAAGTCCAACTAGTACCAGTCCCCCGTACCCTACCTTAGGGAACCGAAAACTCACACTATCTGTGTATAGTGTATAGTGAAATATGCCATGTGAGGCTTCGTTCCTTCACATCCACAGAAACCATATGCTGTGTGTATGTGAAGTGGGCAACAGAGAGTAGAGTGTTTGTGTGCGTATGTGTGTGTGTGCGTGTGTGTGTGTGTGTGTGTGTGTGTGTGTGTGTGTGTGTGCGTGTGTGTTTCATGGAAATTGAAAGGAAGTGTAAATGAACCATCTGTTTTGGCAACAGACAGTTGAGATGTGTTGTTTTGATAACATGTTAGCGTACAGGCTAATGTAACAACCTGGGGTCACACCATGCTGGTCTGGTGACAGCCTGACTCAGAAATGGACTGGACGATTCTGTGTGTGTGTGTGTGTGTGTCTGTGTGTGTGTGTGTGTGTGTGTGTGTGTGTGTGTCTGTGTCTGTGTCTGTGTGTGTGTGTGTGTGTGTGTGTGTGTGTGTGTGTGTGTGTGTGTGTGTGTGTGTGTGTGTGTGGTGTGTGTTTATCATACCAAGTGAGATCAGACAAGATTGACTTCAGTATTCAACGTTTGTCCAAGACCCCAGGACGTCGGGAGATGCCTTCAGTACTTTCCACTAGGGGCAACTTAAGCACGTATTACCATGTAATAC
Organism: Oncorhynchus clarkii lewisi; assembly: GCF_045791955.1. Taxonomy (NCBI): domain Eukaryota; kingdom Metazoa; phylum Chordata; class Actinopteri; order Salmoniformes; family Salmonidae; genus Oncorhynchus; species Oncorhynchus clarkii. The sequence goes on along the minus strand of NC_092165.1, from coordinate 25,707,905 downwards.
GCTCACGGCTTGCTATGGTGTTGTGAATGGAGTTAGAGGATGAGCTTAAACCGTACGCTTTGGCTCTGGGAATTGTGGGTTCAGTCCAAGTGTTTTAACATTATCCCAAACCTTAACCAGTCGGAGTTAATGCCTAAACTTAACCGTCAAGTTTGACCTGTTTTGTCAACCTTAACTTCACCCATAGACATGTATCCCCCCTGGACAAAGGTTGAATACTGAAGTGAGACCATGAGGTCATACTTTACCTGGCCTTGTCCCCATTCCTAAGATCTAATATTAGTAATAATTTGGTGGGTGCTTATATTTGTCCTTCACATACAGTCCCAGTCAAAGGTTTGGACACACCTACTCATTCCAGGGTTTTTCATTACTTTGACTATTTTCTACAATGTAGAATAATAGTGAAGACATTAAAACTATTAAATAGCACATATGGAATCATGTAGTAACTGAAAAAGTGTTCAAGGAATCAAAATATATTTTCTATTTGAGATTCTTGAAAGTAGCCACCCTTTTCCTTGAAGATAGCTTTGCACTCTCTTGGCATTCAACCAGCTTCATGAGGTAGTCACCTGGAATGCACTTCAATTGACATGTGTGCCTTAAAAGTTAATTTGTGGAATTTATTTCCTTCTTAATGTGTTTGAGCCAATCAGTTGTGTTGTGACAAGGTAGGGGTGGTATACAGAAGATAGCCCTATATGGTAAAATACCAAATAGAGCTTGCTTGGGCCATGAAACTTGAGCAATGGACAAATTTGAGATGTTTGGTTCCAACCTCTGTATCTTTGTGAGACGCAGAGTAGGCGAACAGATGACCTCTGCATGTATGGTTCTCCCCGTGAACCATGGAGGAGGAGGTGTGATGGTGTGGGGGTGCTTTGTTGGTGACACTGACAGTGATTTATTTAGAATTCAAGGCACACTTAACCTATCACAGCATTCTGATGCGATACGCTACCCCATCTAGTTTGCACTTAGTGGGACTATCATTTGATTTCAAAAGGACAAAACACACCTCCAGGATGTTTAAGGGCTATTTGACCAAGACGTAGAGTGATGGAGTGCTGAATCAGATGACCTGGCCTCCACAATCACCGAACCTCAACCCAATTGAGATTATGTGGGTTGAGTTGGACCGCAGAGTGAAGGAAAAGCAGCCAACAAGTGCTCAGCATATGTGGGAACTCCTTAAGACTGTTGGAAAATCATTCCTCATGAAGCTGGTTGAGAGAATGCCAAGAGTGTGCAAAGCTGTCATCAAAGCAAAGGGTGGCTACTTTGAGGAATATAAAATATAAAATATACTTTTTTGGTCACTACATGATTCCATATGTGTTATTTCATAGTTTTGATGTATGCACTATTATTCTACAATGTCGAAAATAGTGATAATAATGAAAAACTTAACTCGCCAGACTGGAAACCGATGCTGGAGGCTCCGGACCAGAGTGATGCCTCCAACGAGGGTTCCCAGTCCGGAGCCTCCAGCGTCGGTTTCCAGTCCGGAGTCCCCGGTGACGATCCATAGTTCGATTTTTCCAGCGATGAGTCACGGTCCGGAGCTTCCGGCGACGATCTCCACACCAGAGGCGCCACCGAAGTTGGCGGAGCCATGAGCGGAGCGGCGTCTGCGTCGCGCACCGGAGCCGCTACCGAGGGTAGATGCCCACCCGGACCTCCCCTATAGGTTCAAGTTTGCGGCCGGAGTCCGCACCTTTGTCCTTTTAATTCTCTATTTTGGTTAGGTCAGGGTGTGACTAGGGTGGGCAATCTAGTTTTCCTATTTTTTTGTTTGGCCTGGTATGGTTCCGAATCAGAGGCAGCTGTCTATCGTTGTCTCTGATTGGGGATCATACTTAGTCAGCCTTTTTCCCACCTTAGTTTGTGGGATCTTGATTTTGTATAGTTGCTGTGTAGCCTGCAGAACTTTACGTTTGTTTTGCATTTTGTTGTTTTTCGGTGTTCATTTTAATAAAAGTAAGATGTTCGCCTACCACACTGCACCTTGGTCTCCTCATTCAAACGGTGAGCGTAACACTTGCTCAATGAACCATAAACAATTAATGAACATGCACCTGTGGAACGGTCGTTAAGACACTAACAGCTTACAGACGGTAGGCAATTAAGGTCACAGTTATGAAAACTTAGGACACTAAAGAGGCCTTTCTACTGACTCTGAAAAACACCAAAAGAAAGATGCCCAGGGTCCCTGCTCATCTGCGTAAACGTGCCTTCGGCATGCTGCAAGGAGGCATGAGGACTGCAGATGTGGCCAGGGCAATAAATTGCAATGTCTGTACTGTGAGACGCCGAAGACAGCGCTACAGGGAGACAGGACGGACAACTGATCGTCCAGGGCAGTGGCAGACCCCGTGTAACAACACCTGCACAGGATCGGTACATTCGAACATCGCACCTGCGGGACAGGTACAGGATGGCAACAACTGCCCGAGTTACACCAGGAACGCACAATCTCTCCATCAGTGCTCAGACTGTCCACAATAGGCTGAGAGAGGCTGGATTGAGGGCTTGTAGGCCTGTTGTAAGGCAGGTCCTCACCAGACATCACCGGCAACAGCGTCGCCTATGAGTACAAACCCATCGTTGCTGGACCAGACAGGACTGGCAAAAAGTGCTCTTCACTGACTAGTCGCGTTTTTGTCTCACCAGGGGTGATGGTCGGATTCGCGTTTATCGTCGAAGGAATGAGTGTTACAACGAGGCCTGTACTCTGGAGCGGGATCGATTTGGAGGTGGAGGGTCCATCATGGTCTTGGGCAGTGTGTCACAGCATCATCGGACTGAGCTTGTTGTCATTGCAGGCAATCTCAACGCGGTGTGTTACAGGGAAGACATCCTCCTCCCTTCCTGCAGGCTCATCCTGACATGACCCTCCAGCATGACTATGCCACCAGCCATACTGCTCGTTCTGTGAGTGATTTCCTGCAAGACAGAAATATCAGTGTTCTGCCTTGGCCATCGAAGAGCCCGGATCTCAGACCCATTGAGCACGTCTGGGACCTGTTGGATCGGAGGGTGAGGGCTAGGGCCATTCCCCCCAGAAATGTCCGGGAACTTGCAGGTGCCTTGGTGGAAGAGTGGGGTAACATCTCACAGCAAGAACTGGCAAATCTGGTGCAGTCGATGAGGAGGAGATGCACTGCAGTACTTAATGCAGCTGGTGGCCACACCAGATACTGACTGTTACTTTGGATTTTGACCCCCCCTTTGTTCAGGGACACATTATCCAATTTCTTATAGTCACATGTCTGTGGAACTTGTTCAGTTTATGTCACAGTTGTTGAATCTTGTTATGTTCATACAAATATTTACGCATGTTAAGTGTGCTGAAAATAAATGCAGTTGACAGTGAGAGGACGTTTCTTTTTTTGCTGAGTTTACTAAGCCCTCCCCTTGACTGAAATTGAAAAGCATGACCCTCCCCCATTTCCCTCCAGGTAACCATTCTGTAACATTTCAATCCATCCCTTATAGTGTCTTGTCTACCCATGTGAGCTGGGCACTTAATAAATGAAATAAAACAATCAATCAAATGTAACCACAAAACAACCCAAACCTGGTTTACTGGGGTGGTGCCAGCAGCATGAGTCAGAGCCAGGGTTTAAAAGGTCACACAGAGGTCAGATTGGTCCTGGCAGCTGCCTGGTGCCTGCCCTACTGTGCCTGTTGGCAGCAAGGCTGATGAGAAGGAACGGATGACAGTACAGTAGCCTGGTTAACCATTAAACGCTACATTTAATGATTATTCTCAATAGCTCCAGGCTAGGATAACAGAACAGGCGTCCTTGTACCAAATTCAACCCACAACCTCACAACCCCACTATCCAATATATTCACTACTAGATAACAGTATGTCCTTTCTCTGATGAATGTACAGGCATTATAAGAGAGATTGAAAACACATAGAGACGTGTATTGATATCAGTATAACAGTTCTTTGCCAAGAAGAACAGGAACTCCTACCTCAGGTAACCTGAAGTTAACCTCACTGTCCACTAGTAATGGTCTCATTATGGGTAATGTACCTCCCTCTGAATGGCCAGGGTTGAAGGGTTGATTGTCACTCACTTCCCAGTAGCAGGTTCAGGAGCACCACAACATTCGTAAGTCCATCAGCAGGACTAAAGTGAATGGGTTTACTCTGGGTGAGACCTATATAGCACCTATATAACTCAGTCACCAGATTATTGTGTGTCCTGATAACATGTCACCACTAGTACAACACAGTTACTAGGTTATTGTATGTCCTGAAACAGGTCACTGCTAGTTTCTCACTGAGTCATAAATCAAGAGCATTATGGAACTCTCAAAAGGGACTGTTGATGCACAAGCTCTCTGTAACTTTCATAGGAAACTGAAAACAATGTCAATGTAGCCAGATGCCATGAAGAGAAAGGCTACAGGCTGTCTGCATTAAAACAACAAACACAAACACCCCCGTACATTTTCTCCAGTCCCCAAACAAGCACACGCACATGCACATCCATACACACACATATACACACACGCACACGCAAGCATACATTTCCTCCAGCCCCCACCCGCAACCATGGAATGTGCCTGTTTGTTTCTTCTAGCCTGCATTGTTAGCCATCAACATGTGTCCATGGCTGCCTGTCCCCTGCCACCAATACCACAAAGACCAACATGCTTCTGCAAGGCTTCAAACTCTCTCAAACTCACTCCTGTACATGCATCTTTATATACTCTGAATAGTTGCTCAGTATACTGTATTCATGGAACACTGAGAAGTGAATACTGAGTAATTTGGTAGAGAAGAGGTAGAGCAGGAAGGTAGAGAAGTGGGTCTACCATTGCTCCCTCCCCCATCCCTCCTGCAGTAAAAAACCTTCCCAGCAGTAATGTTAGGGGGGTGAAGGAGGGAGGAAAGGAGAAGGGGATTTTAAAGAAGGCAAATCCTGATAGATAGAAGTAGGTTTCAGAGTAAATTCGAGCTTTACTTTTCCAGTAAATGGCTAAGTGAATTTTCTCTCTGCTGTGAAAAGTAAGGTAGTATTATACATCAATTCCCCGGGTTTGATCACCGGAATCCCACCCCATATGTAAACTTTCCAACCTCCAGGGAGAATGTGTGGCGACGACACACCCATTTCTAGGTAATAACCTACTCTATATCATGTATTATACTCTATATCATGAGTTACAGAGAGGTGTATCTCAATTTCAGAACATACTTGCTTGCATAAGTTGTGCTCAAGGTTATTCTAGTTTTATGTTTTATATTAGTCTGCTTAGTTTCAGTTAGTGGTCAGATCAGATTGACTAGTTTTTCTATTATTTAATTCAGTGGAGGCTCCTCAGAGGAGGAAGGGGACAACCATCCTCCTCAAGTGAATTTAATTTAAAAAAATAAAAACAGACAAACATACAAAAAGTAATCATTTTTAGATTAGATACTAAAAATATTCACGTCACCAAATAATTGATTAAAACACATTATTTTACAATGAAGGTCTACATTAGCCTCAAAAGCACTCTTTAGGGTAGCACCATAGTGTAGCCGGAGGACAGCTAGCTACCATCCTCCTCTTAATACTTTGACTTTAAAAAAAACACCTTGGAGGAGCATGGTTCTCAACCCCTTCCTTAGACTTGCACAGTAATTATGACAACTTCCGGAGGACGTCCTCCAACCTATCAGAGCTCTTGCAGCATGAACTGACATGCTGCCCACTGAATCAAAGGATCAGAGAATGAATCTAGTACTGAAAGAATAAGCTACAGTTAGCTAGCACCCCAACTGATGTAAAGCACAATCTTAACATTATTATTGTGTTAGACGTTTCAAGCATCATGAAACATCATGAAACCTATAACAAATGAATTTGACATGGGGAGAAAGTCAATTTTTTTGGGACCTACTCTAACTTGCTTACCACTTTTTCCATGCGGTTTCTTCCTTCACAGACTCCATGAAATGATGACCCCATCCTAAATATTGCTAGATATTTGGTGGCATAGCTGGCTGAGGTGTTGCCAAACGTGTTGTTATGCGTGTTTGCAAAACAGAGGAGGTGAGATCAAGCCCAAGATATAGGGGAGAGTGGGATTGATTTGGGAAACCATACACAAAATTAATCATTTGAACAGTTCAAATGATTAATTTTGTGTATGGTTTCCTAGAAACAATCCCACTCTCCCCTATATATTGGGATTGATCTCCCCTCCTCTGTTTTGCCAACAGAGGAGGTGCTGATTGAAAAAAATAATATTTGGGATTTGTCTCTGGTAATTACAGCTAATGGCAGTTTAAAATAATTGCATGTGTCCCAAATGGCACGCTATTTACTATATTTTGCACGACTTTCGACCAGAGCCCTGTCGACCCTGATAAAAGGTAGTGCAGTAAATGGCGAATAGTGTGCCATTTCAGTCATGCGGGAGGGACACTGCATTCAACTGAACATTTCAGACTGTCATGGTCAAAATACCTAAAGCAGTGTCAAAGTAAAACATCGGAACTTTCTTAATGACTAAGTGTTTCTTTCACTAATGTCACGGCCGTCTTCCTGGAAGGAATAAGTGGACCAAAGAGCAGCGTGGTGAGCGTACATTACTTTATTTTATATAAAATGTCGCCAACAAAACAAAGGAACGACCGTGAAGCTTAACAGGGCTATAGTGCCACTAACAAAGATAACTTCCCACAATCACAACAGGGAAAAAGGCTGCCTAAGTATGATTCCCAATCAGAGACAACCATAGACTGCTGTCCCTGATTAAGAACCATACCCGGCCAAACACAAAGAAATAGAAAACATAGAAATCAGAACATAGAATGCCCACCCAAATCACACCCTGGCCAAACCAAATAGAGACATAAAAAGGCTCTCTCAGGTCAGGGCGTGACAACTAAAGTGTTTATTCTCTTTGTTTGCTTGTTTGTTTTAATCCAAAAAAGGACTGGACTAACTTGAACAATCAAACACACAGTATATTGTTTAAAACTCTTCTTAATGGCCATTCGAGACAGAGACTTGTACCTCTAATCTATGATTTTTGATTAACCATGTGCATGAATGGAATCATCATCTTTTTTCAATGGAACCTTTGGCGAGTCTTCTAACATCACCAGGAACTGCTCCTAATTATTCAGATTGTCATGCATTGTCGTGTTGCCAGGAAGAGTATGTGGTTAGGATTTTCCAATATTTTGGAAAAATCCAAGTTACACGTTCCAGATGACTGGATGGAAAACATTCCAAACACATGAATTAACAACATTATGATTGACTAGGAGTATGAAATAGTTTCAGACTTGAATGTGCTTGTGAGGCATTTATTAGTCAGCTGGATTTCTAAGCACACACACACACACACACACACGCACACACACGCACGCACACACACACACACGCACACACGCACACACACACACACACACACACACACACACACACACACACACACACACACACACACACACACACACACACACACACACACACACACACACAAACGCACACACGCACACACACACACAGCCTACAGTATGTGCCAGTCAGACATCCTAAAGGAGCATCACTCTGTTCGACGTCTCTGAACAGGACAGGACATGACACGACAGAGAGAGACAACGTTCTCCGTCATCCTGTAATTTCCCCAGAATAATGTGTGTGATTTAGAAATGAAGTTATGATTTTCTTTCTGTAAATCTTGCCCTTGAATTGGTTTCACCTGTACCATTTGGATGGTATTTTGAATCTTCTGGAAAGTGCAATACAACTAACGTTACAGTACAGTACAAAACATGTGTGTTATTCCTACTGGTCTCTGAAATCCCAACACACCATATCATAAACCTAGACTCGGGTTACAATATTTTTGTTTATGGCACCCTGTGCCGTAGTTGACAGATTTATGACATGTCACCAGCTGATAAGCATTCACCATTCATCATTTAAAACATTTCCAAAAGTAGAACTTCACTTTAACCATTCACAATCAGTGACAGGGCATAATTAGGGGCATGGTTACTATTTACCGTTTTTATTTTTTATTTTACAGAGCGACTCCTCTCATTGCCACTTTATGGCACCTGGCTGGGTAGTCAATGGTGGAGGGAAAGTGCAACAAAGGGAGTTTTGTGGGCTATGAATCTCCTAGAGGTTGGACTGCTTCTGTCATCTCTTTATAATGGGCTAATTAAGGAGAACAGTAGCCTGTGGGAACACCACCCACCTTGTGCTGCTTAAAGGCCTACTCCCTAATTCGTAAAATAACAAAATAGCAACCCCGCCCCTTAGTTTGCTATAAAGCTGAAGGATGGGACTGGAGAAGTAACTTGTAGGAACACCACCCGTCTTGTACTCCGTAGTGTTGTAAAATAAGACCAGAAACAGATACAATTCTCCTCTACCAAACCTCACAGCACACTCCATTCATAACACTGAACTAGGGAAAGGAATCATGACACTGCATTCACCAATGAAGACACACTGGGTTATTGGAATATTACAAAGCAGTATTACAAAATGTTTGGGGATGATGACACATTTTAGATTTTTGGGTAATTCGTTATCCTCTTATTTTTGGAAACGTCAAACGAAACCAAAGACCTGTTGAAGTTACTCCTGTTAAAGCACATTGGGGAATGATTAACCAGAGTAGCCTATAACTGGCTCCTCTCTGTGAACAACTAGACCCTCAGCTCTGCATTGTCTGGTCTCCCACTGTGCTGCTCTGTTCAGACCCCAGCCAGCTTAATTACAAATTGACCCCTAGCCCTAAAGGCACTCCTGTTGACTAAAATCCCCCAGCCAGCCCCAGCCCCCAGCCCCTGGCCTCTGTCCCAAACCCTAGCCCCAACCAAATTCTATCCCCAACCCCATCCTGCTAGTCAGACCTCAGCCCCAACCTTATCCGGCCCCCAACCCCAGCCAGTCAGACCCTAGCCCCAGCCAGCTCAAGCCCCCATCCCCAGCCAGCCCCATTCAAGTTAGCGCCAGAACTAATCAGGAAGTCTGCTTTAAAGTACCTGTGGCACAACTACCTTCCCTGCTCAGTCCTCACGTCCATGCTACAGTAGGTGCGCTCTCTTCCTTTCAAAACACTTACCCTTTGTGGTTGCCATATTTGTTCCAGCACGCTGATGATGTTCATCTGTTAATGATATCCTTTGATGTTGAATGAAACACACTATGGTGCAGAGCCACCTGGGGTTTGAGGCTAGACTAGCTACTGTACCTAGAGGGCTAAGTGCAAACGCACCTCCTTGAAATGAAAATCTGGGAGGTGTTCCTTTTTTTTCCCCCCACAACGATAGGACAGAGAGTGCTCAACATTTAGTCTGATGAAATACATGCTTTGCTGTTGATGACAGGTATAAGAAACTAAAGCCATAATCTGTAACTTCGAAGTACTGAAATGCTGTGTCATACGAGCCTTACTGTATGTTTGGTTTACTGTCACAAAATCTATGCTTCAATTAGAGTTTCCACTTTCACTTTTCAGTTTCAGTTTCAGATGGAGATTAACATGGCAAGTCTGAATTTAGTTGCTTGCTGTAGGTACCGCTGTATACCTACATGCAAATGCTCATAATCTGACATAAAAAGGTTTAGAATTTCTTCTTTCTACCTAAAAAATGTGATGCATAAAGTTGAGCTCTGATAATCTAACTGTCAGTGTGAATCGGACTCCTTCTCACAGAACTGAATTAAAATCAATATGTCAGCTATAGGACTGCACCTTGGTGCCAGTACACTATAATATTATAAAGATTACTTTTGTTCTGGGTGAAGGTTTAACACTATTCCTGACAGTGATGTAACTGCCATTTATCTTGTGTTTACCAAGGCTTAGCCTCAATTCCTGTCTATGACTTTCCCGTTCAGTATGGGAAGTGGAGCATTGTTTTTCCGTCTGTTTTTTTTTTACTTTGCCATTGAAGACCACTAGTCTGGGTGCCAGTGCGTCTCTGCATCAACTAACTTATCAAACTAATACAGAAGCAGACAGGCACCCAGGCCAGATGACCTAAGACTTCCACAAACAATCATTTCAGTCTGTGCAGCTAAAGATATCTGATATGTTTACATGCTTTTCCTGTAAAACATGGGTGATTGTGTCCCTGCAGCTCCTGATACCACAAGCAGCAGGTCACAGTGTCTGGTAAACAACATGAGGTCAGGAGCCAGGGACCCACAGCATGCCAAGGCTGGCTGAAGACACTTCCTGCTACTGATAGTCAGGAGGATTGGTGAGAAAATCCTGATAAAAGAGGATCAGGAACTGGGTGAGAGTGGACTCCACTGGAGTTGACGCTGGTACTGAAGCTAGGGCGTGGACCAGGGTTGACGCTGGGGCTGGTGTTGGAGTTGTTAGTTTGGGCTATGGAAGGTAAGTCAGAATTTACCTCAGGACAATGTGGTGAGCAACAGAGAGTAGAAGTGTGTGTCTTCCCACTTTCTAATTCAGAAGTCAACCTGTGTTATTTCCCCCCCACATAAAACAAATGCCTGTGTTTAAATGACTGTGGATGCTCGTAGCCTGTGCCAGTCAGTTTCTGTTCTCTTGCCAACCCCTTATGGAATTGCCATGCAATGTTTGGCTTGCCAATGACAATAGAGTAGGCAAAAGCTGATCTGGAACCAGGCTAGTATGCTTGGGTGAAAGCAACAGATTTCTGTAAATACAGTCCGGGTTTTTTTCTAGGCAAATCAGGGACCCAAGACAATGAGACATTGGAGGATTTGAGCAGAAAGATCCAGTTTTATGGTTAAGGATAAAAAACACAAGAGCAGTTTTTTTAAATTCAGAGGATGAGAAGAGCTTTAGACTGACTGTCTCAAGGATGGACTCCTGGCCCTGTGATAATAAAAAAAACAATCATAGCAGGAGTGCTGATCTAGGATCATTTCTGCCTTTTAGATCATAAGGAATAACATAACATGGACAGGGTGGACCTGATCCTAGATCAGCACTCCTACTTTGAGAAGCTTTTTGAGTACAGCCCCTGGCCTGTAATTTTCTTGTCTCTGCAGAGGCAGGGGGAACCAAACGTATTATAGCTAGTCCCTGGAACAGAGTGGAATAAACACACTGGGACTAACTAGAACCACATGTTCCTCGAACTCCAGCCATGAACTGGGCTCCGTCCCGAATGACACCCTATTCCTTATATAGTGCAAATTCAAAAGTAGTGCACTATATGGGGAATAGAATAGGGTACCATTTTTGGACACAAACCTTGGAGTGCTGAGTGCACTGTGATCCGTCCCTCTCAGGGTTGGGCTGGCTGATCACCATGAACCGTCTCCAAGGCCTACAACAACCCCTGCTTTAAGGCCTTGGCTAAACAACAGTCTTCCTGAAATGATCGGAAATGATCAATGAACAGTGCCTCTTCCTCTGTGGTGTGGTGTTACAACGCCCACTGTGTATTCATACAGCTGCATTTCTTTCGTAAGGAACTTTAACATATAAAATGATCCAACTGCTCGGCATGAGCAGTTTACTCTGATGTTGTTCTGGAGTAGTATAATGAGGCCTGTTTCCTGGAGGAAGGGTTCTTAGTAGTATAATGAGGCCTGTTTCCTGGAGGAAGGGTTCTTAGTAGTATAATGAGGCCTGTTTCCTGGAGGAAGGGTTCTTAGTAGTATAATGAGGCCTGTTTCCTGGAGGAGGGGTTCTTAGTAGTATAATGAGGCCTGTTTCCTGGAGGAAGGGTTCTTAGTAGTATAATGAGGCCTGTTTCCTGGAGGAAGGGTTCTTAGTAGTATAATGAGGCCTGTTTCCTGGAGGAAGGGTTCTTAGTAGTATAATGAGGCCTGTTTCCTGGAGGAAGGGTTCTTAGTAGTATAATGAGGCCTGTTTCCTGGAGGAAGGGTTCTTAGTAGTGTAATTCAGTCTGATTCAAACCCTCATGGGGTGTACTCATCCAGGGTGTGAACTCAGTCCGTGTGGCATCGCCAGGGTTGTGGGTTCGATTCCCATGGTCATTTCTGCCTTTTAGATCATAAGGAATAACATAACATGGACAGGGTGGACCTGATCCTAGATGAGCACTCCTACTTTGAGAAGCTTTTTGAGTACAGTTGTTCTGGGGCAGAATAATGAGGCCTGTTTCCTGGAGGGACCAGTATGAAATGTAAACTCTCCATTCAGAGAGTTGGACTTGCTGACACACCCACACACACATATTCCAACCGCTGTCCAGAGAGAGTGGGGTAACCATAGAAACAGAAAACCAAAACAGAAAGGTGGAGACAGCAGTATTTTCTCTCTCATTATATAGGGGCCCAGCCCCCCTCACTTACCTTTGTTGGTTTTAATTGAAAGTGTTGGTGCCAGAGGACGTGGATGTTGCTCTTGGGCATAAGCTCCCATTCTGGAAAAGAATCTAGTGGAAACACTGGAAGACAATAGATACAATAGGTGAGAGAGTCAGACAGGAAGAGATTAAGAAAGAGAAAGGGATATATTAGTTTAGTTTATTAGGATCCCCATTAGCTATTGCACATTGGCTATTGCTATATGCAGCAGCTAATCTTCCTGGGGTCCACATAAAATGTACACATACATGACAAAGTACAGTACAATGATAGACAAGAACAACAAGACATTACATTACATTTTACATTTTAAATCAAATAAGAGTTATATATTGGAAAGACACCAAGAGACAACAAAAAAACTATTTAAACATTATTCAAATATTCATATTAATATATACAGTACAGTTAAATTAGATCTTTAGAAAGAGGAAAGGTGCTGTGATACAGTATGTTTTTTATCATCTGTTTTTAAGGGTAAACTTGCTTTTTGCCTGAGTAACCTCTGGTGGCAGAGCATTCCATGATGACATCGCTCTATACAAAACTGAGCAATGCATTAAATCTGTTTTTGGTTTGGGTACAGTGAAGAAACCCATAGTGGCGTGTCTGGTGGGGCATGTATATCTGTTTTGAAGTGTATGCAAATAAATCATACAAGTGGTTAGACATTTTCAACACACAACTGTTTCTTAAAAAGACTAGAACAGAAGTAGTCCATTTCTCCTCAACCTTCAACCTTGTTGTTGTTAGTTCTGTGTGTGCAGTTAAGGGCCAGATGTGATGCTTTGTTTTGAGCCAGCTGCAGCTTTACTAGGTCTTCCTTTGCTACACCTGACAATATTACCAGACAGTAATCAAGATGGGGCAATATCAAAGCCTGAACAACTAGTACAGTTGATCTTTGTGTCAAAAATGCAGAACATATTTTTATAACAGACATACCTCTCCCCATCTTCACAACAACTTAGTCAATACGACATGACCATGATAACTGACCATCCAATGTTACTCCTAGGATTTAAACTTCTTCAAATTGTTTAATGGTCACACGCTTTATGCACAAGGTGCTGAACTCCAGTTAAGGTTTTGGTGTAAAAGAATGCTTTTACAAAATGTAATGCTTTTGGTTTTAGATTTATTTAAGACCAGTGTATTGTTAATTACCCATTCTGACACTGACTATAACTCCTTGCTAAGAGTCTCAGTTAGATCACTGGCTGTAGGTGCTAATGTGTAGAATGTGCAATCATAAGCATACATAGTTATTTTAACTTCTTGTAAGACATGTGGCAAATCATTTGTAGAAATAGAGAAGAGTATCGGCCCAAGGCAACTGCCCTGAGGGATATCGCACTGACCATATCTGATGTTAGAGAAGCTTCCACTGATGAACATTCTCTGGGTTCTATTGTATAAGTAACTCTCAAACCATGTAATGGCAGGTGATATAAAGCCACAACAAGTTAGTTTTTTCAATAAGAAATTATGGTAAATAACATCAAAGGCTGCACTGAAATCGAACAATACAGCTCTAACTATTATCTTATTGTCCATTTATTTTAGCCAATAATCAATCATCTGAGCCAGTGCAGTACAAGTTGAGTGCCCTTCTGTAACGGTTTTCTTCTGGGGAAAGAGAGGCGGACCAAAACGCAGCGTGGTTAGTTGTAAACATCTTTAATAAAGATGAACAATGAACACTCTACAAAACAAGAAATGTGGAAAAACCAAAACAGCCCTATCTGGTGCAACAAACACAGAGACAGGAACAATCACCCACAAAACCCAACACAAAACAGGCTACCTAAATATGGTTCCCAATCAGAGACAATGACTAACACCTGCCTCTGATTGAGAACCATATCAGGCCAAACATAGAAATAGACAAACCACGATGGAGATTAAATTAGTTTTCTGCCCAGAATATCATTTAAGGTGCTCCAAAGTCTTTCACCATTGTTTTTTATGTCATTTATACTTGTTATGGTAATATAATTCCTAATTGTTTTGTTAAGTTCAGTCACAAAATGTCTCAATTGACAGTACATCAACCAATCAGCTGAGCAGCCTGACTTGTTTGCCACCTTTTTTGCATCATTTATTTGAAACATAATATTTCAATTCATCGATCCAGGGGGCGCTAACAATTCTCACTTTCTTAACATGTGCATGTTTTATAATAATTTTACAAATCCTCCAAGTACTGCATCTGAAATCTCTTATAAATATCAGGCCAACACACATGTTTTACATCTTCAACAAAAGAGTCATGAGAAAGCATTTTGTATGATCTCTTATTGTCACACCCTGATCTGTTTCACATGTCTTTGTGCTTGTCTCGACCCCTTCCCAAGTGTCACCCATCTTCCCCATTATCCCCAGTGTACTTATACCTGTGCACTCTGTTTGTCTGTTGCCAGTTCGTTTTGTTCGTCAAGCCTACAAGCGTTGTTTCTTCCCGTGCTTCTGTCTTTCTCTAGTTCTTGTTTTCTAGTTTTCCCTGTTGTGACCATTCTGCCTGCCCTGACCCTGAGCCTGCTTGCCGTTCTGTACCTTGTCACACCAGGGTTATTCTTTGTGGGTTCTTCTTTGTGGAGAAGAAGGACAAAACCCTCCGCCCGTGCATAGACTACCGGGGCCTCAATAAACATCACGGTGAAGAACCGCTACCTGCTACCACTCACCACCTTGGCCTTCGAGCCACTCCAGGGGTCCACCGTTTTCTCCAAGTTGGACCTGCGGAACGCCTACCACCTGGTGCGGATACGGGAAGGGGATGAGTGGAAGACTGCCTTCAACATGGCCAGCGGTCGCTATGAATACCTGGTCATGCCATTTGGTCTTACCAATGCCCCAGTTGTGTTCCAAACCCTGGTCAATGGCGTTCTCCATAACATGTTGAAGCGGTTCGTCTTCGTCTACCTCAATGACATCCTCGCTTTCTCCCACTCAGCCCAAGAGTGTGTGTGTGGGGGGAGGGGGGGGGGGGGGGGTTTGCATGTCTTTGTGCATGTCTCGACCCCTTTCCAAGTGTCACCCATCTTCCCCATTATCCCCAGTGTACTTATACCTGTGTTCTCTGTTTGTCTGTTGCCAGTTTGTTTTGTTTCGTCAAGCCTACAAGCGTTGTTTCTTCCCATGCTCCTGTCTTTCTCTAGTACCTGTTTTCTAGGTTTCCTGGTTGTGACCATTCTGCAAGCCCTGACTCTGAGCCTGCCTGCCGTTCTGTACCTTGTCACACTACTCTGGATTACTGACCTCTGCCTGCCCTGACCCTGAGCCTGCCTGCTATTCTGTACCTTTCGGACTCTGCTCTGGATTACTGACCTCTGCTGCCCTTGACCAGGCATTTGCCTGCCCCACTGTTTTTGTAATAAACTTTTGTTACTTCAAAACTGTCTGCATCTGGGTCTTCTGCTGAGCCTTGACACTTATAAATCACTTTAGGCCCTGCCTTTGGTACTTTGGCTTTCCTTGTTATTGCCACAATGTTATGATCACTACATGCAATTGGAATTTATATTTCTTTGGAGCAAAGCTCTGCAGCGTTAGTGAAGATATGATCAATACAAGTGGATTTCACAAATCAAACACTATTGGTATACACTCTACCTGGTTGATAACCTGGGTCATGTTACAGGCATTAGTCACAGTATGAAGCTTCCTCTCGAGAGGAAAACTATACTGAACAAAAATATAAAGGCAACATGCAACAATTTCTAAGTTACAGATCATTTAAGGAAATCAGTCAATTGAAATTGAATTAGGCCCTAATCTATGGATTCCACATGACTGGGCAGGGGCGCTGCCCACTGGGGATCCAAGCCCAGCCAATCAGAATTAGTTTTTCCCCACAAAAGGGCTTTATTACAGACAGAAATACTCCTCAACACCCCCCTCCCCCTCAGACAATCCCGCAGGTGAAGAAGCCAGATGTCGAGGTCCTGGGCTGGCGTGGTTACACGTGATCTGCAGTTGTGAGGCCGGTCGGATGTACTGCCAAATTCTCTAAAACGATGTTGGACATGGCTTATGGTAGAGAAATTAACATTAAATTCTCTGACAACAGCTCTGTTGGATATTCCTGCAGTCAGCATGCCATTGCACGCTCCCTCAAAGATTGGGACATCTGTCGCATTGTGCTGTATGACAAAACTGCACATTTTAGAGTGGCCTTATATTGTCCCAGCACAAGGGCATTGTGTAATGATCATACTGTTTACAGTTTTTTACGATTGCTTACACACTAAAATTGAACTTTTCCCACAATTAGCAAAACCTTACACTCAAGGAGCAAAACACAAGGCTAGATTTGCACAACTGTAAGCACATTGTCAGCTTCACACTATTTGCAAAACATTACACACAGTGATTTGCAAAACACTAAACACACTTGTATACATCAGACACAGAAGTATATCATATCCTTGCAATTCCAAAGCACTGACTGTCAAATTACCACACCTATGAGCCAATCTGTTAAACACAGCCATCAGGTGCACAAACACATGATTGCTAAATTGTAGACACACCAATCAGGTTTAAGCACTATAAAAATGCAGCAGGTAGGTTCACCTGCCTTCAACCAAAATGGAAGGAGTCAGAAGAAGAGTAAGGGTGAGACGAGGAGTACACAGAGGAGGAGGAGGATGAGGAGGAGGAGGAGGAGGAGGTAAAGGATTTAGAGGAAGTAGAGGAGGTAGAGGAGGTAGAGGAGGTAGAGGAAGAGGCAGAGGCCAAGCCAGAGGTCGAGGAAGACCTGAAGCAGGAGGAGAACGTGTACAAAGAAGAAGAGGACCAAACTTATCAAATGACATTTGTGCAACACGAGTGGACCATGTTGTGAACCACGGATTGACGCTGAGGGAGGCTGGACTGAGAGTTCAGTCAAATCTGAGCAGATATACAGTGGCATCTGTCATAAGGACTTTTCGACAGGAAAACAGGTAAAATAAGATCTGTCTACAGTTTTGGTAATCAGCTGCTTATTGTCAGCACCATATCAGCACTTGTGATACCCCTTCCTGTGACATTGTACATTAAGTTACATGTATTATTCTCTACATAGGATTGAGGGTCGGGAACGACAAGGAGGAAGGGGGCCCATATTCACGCAAGAACAAGAGAGGGAGATAATAAACATGGTTTTGGCCAATAATGCTATCAGGCTCAGGGAACTACAAGCCAACATTATCGGTGACCATGCCATTTTCAATAATGTCCATCGGGTCTCTCAGTCAACACTGGCACGCATCCTGAAAAGACATCAGGTTCAAATGAAACAACTTTATCGAGTGCCTTTTGAGCGGAATTCAGAGAGGGTCAAACGGCTGCGGCATGAGTATGTGGAGGTTTGTATTGTTCACTTTAGCACTGTGGTGTTGCATACTGCACACATTACTTTTTTACATTGACTGTATACTAGTTCTATCCTGAACTACACAATCTTGTATTTCACTGTATTTCAGGGAGTTTTGCAGATGGATGCTGAGGAAATCCTGCATGAATTCATATATATTGATGAGGCAGAGTTCAACCTCACAAAAGCAAGAAGGAGAGGCAGAAGTATCATTGGCCACAGGGCTATAATCAATGTCCCAGGGCAACGTGGGGGTAACATCACCCTTTGCGCTGCCATTTCACAGCATGGGGTTGTCCTCCGTCATGCCAACATGGGCCCTTACAACACACCTCACATTCTCGCATTTTTGGACCGATTGCACCACATCGTCACAGCAGGTAATGAAATGCACCAGATGCAATACACGGTCATCTGGGACAATGTGTCATTCCACCGCTCTGCTTTGGTCCAGAACTGGTTTCAACACCATCCACAGTTGACAGTACTATACCTTCCACCATACTCTCCGTTTCTAAACCCTATCGAATAGTTTTTCTCTGCATGGCGGTGGAAGGTTTACGATCTCCAGCCCCAGGCTCAGGTACCCCTCATTCAGGCCATGGAGGACCCCTGTGACCAAGTCGACGCCGCAGCTGTGCAAGGATGGATTCGTCATTCAAGACGGTTCTTCCCGCGTTGTCTTGCGAATGACGATATTACTTGTGATGTTGAAGAAATTCTCTGGCCAGATCCAGCTAGGCGATGAGATAATGTATAGTATGTTTACTGTAGTATTTTCTGTACAATATTGTCAATTTTTTTCAGATAATTTTTTATGTTGTTATTTACTGTGATTGTAACCTGTACTGGATACAGTATTTTACGTTTGTCTGTTTGCTGAGCTAAGTGTTATGCACACTACTGTAGTAGCATGAAAACTGGGACATGTTTTGTTGTGATTCTCCATGTTGACTGATTTGGGTATATGGAGAGAAATAAATGATATTTTCCTCTGTCTGCAGCATTGGTCTTGTACAGTGTTTGTATAGTTGCACTTTCTCTGTGTACTTCATTTACAGTACTTTAATCACTGACAATTAGACTTGCTAAAAGTGTTTTAGGTTAGCAACAGCAGTGTGTAACTGGTTCAAAAAGATTGAAGTCATATGAAATGTGTGTGTTTCGTATGGTAACAAAATGTGATTTTTATGAAGTCGTGTATAGTTTTGACAAAAGTGTTCCATTTTGCAAATGATCTGAAGTGTTGTGCTACTTTGGTGTAGGGTTGTGCTAATTGTGTGTAGTGTTTTGACAAACCGGGCCCTGTTTTCAAACTTTAAACAATTGAAAAACGAATCAGCTTCTTGATATGCCACACCTGTCAGGTGGATGGATTATCTTGGCAAAGGAGAAATGCTCACTAACAGGGATGTAAACAAATTTGTGCACAAAATTTGAGAGAAATAACATTTTCAATCTTTTATTTCAGCTCATGAAACACAAAACCAACACTTTACATGTTGCATTCATTGTCACGGTCGTCCTCCTCTTCATCCGAAGAGGAGAGGCGAGATGGATCGGAGGACCAAAACGCGGCATGGTATGTGTTCATAGTGAATATTTAATAAAGAAAGTACTGGACACTGCATACAAAACAATAAACAAATAACGACCGTGAAGCTACAAATTAGACCTGTGCTGACACAAGCCACTAACATAGACAATCACCCACAAACAAACAGTGCAACCCAGGCTACCTAAGTATGATTCTCAATCAGAGACAACTAATGACACCTGCCTCTGATTGAGAACCATACTAGGCCGAAACATAGAAATGCCCCAAAACATAGAAAAACAAACAGACTGCCCACCCAACTCACGCCCTGACCATACTAAATAAATACAAAACAAAGGAAATAAAGGTCAGAACGTGACAGTACCCCCCCCCAAAGGTGCGGACTCCGGCCGCAAAACCTTGACCTATAGGGCAGGGTCTGGGTGGGCGTCTGTCCGCGGTGGGGCTCTGGCGCGGGACGCGAACCCCACTTTGCCATTGTCTTAGTCCGCCTCATTGTCTGCCTCCGTGGCTTCCTAACCATGGCCACTCCTCTCAATGGACAGAGGGGCAGCTCGGGACAGAGGGGCGGCTGCTCCGTACAGAGGGGCGGCTGCTCGGGACAGAGGGGCGGCTGCTCGGGACAGAGGGGCGGCTGCTCGGGACAGAGGGGCGACTGCTCGGGACTGAGGGGCGGCTGCTCAGCACTGGCGGCCCCTGGCTGACTGGCGGCACTGGCGGCCCCTGGCTGACTGGCGGCACTGGCGGCCCCTGGCTGACTGGCGGCACTGGCGGCCCCTGGCTGACTGGCGGCACTGGCGGCCGCAGGCTGACTGGCGGCACTGGCGGCCCCTGGCTGACTGGCGGCACTGGCGGCCCCTGGCTGACTGGCGGCTCCTTGCAGACTGGCGGCGCTGGACAGACTGGCGGCACTGGCGGCGCTGGGCAGACGGGCGGCTCAGGCGGCGCTGGGCAGACGGGCGGCTCAGGCGGCGCTGGGCAGACGGGCGGCTCAGGCGGCGCTGGGCAGACGGGCGGCTCAGGCGGCGCTGGGCAGACGGGCGGCTCAGGCGGCGCTGGGCAGACGGGCGGCTCAGGCGGCGCTGGGCAGACGGGCGGCTCAGGCGGCGCTGGGCAGACGGGCGGCTCAGGCGGCGCTGGGCAGACGGGCGGCTCAGGCGGCGCTGGGCAGACGGGCGGCTCAGGCGGCGCTGGGCAGACGGGCGGCTCAGGCGGCGCTGGGCAGACGGGCGGCTCAGGCGGCGCTGGGCAGACGGGCGGCTCAGGCGGCGCTGGGCAGACGGGCGGCTCAGGCGGCGCTGGGCAGACGGGCGGCTCAGGCGGCGCTGGGCAGACGGGCGGCTCAGGCGGCGCTGGGCAGACGGGCGGCTCAGGCGGCGCTGGGCAGACGGGCGGCTCAGGCGGCGCTGGGCAGACGGGCGGCTCAGGCGGCGCTGGGCAGACGGGTGGCTCAGGCGGCGCTGGGCATACGGGTTGCTCAGATGGCGCTGGGCAGACGGGTAGCTCAGATGGCACTGGGCAGACGGGAAGCTCCGGCAACGCTGGAGAGGAAGGCTCTGGCGCCTCAGACTCCGGCAGCAGCGCCGGACAGGCGGGAGACTCCGGCAGCAGCGCCGGACAGGCGGGAGACTCCGGCAGCAGCGCCGGACAGGCGGGAGACTCCGGCAGCAGCGCCGGACAGACAGGACCACCTGCAGGGAGGAGACAGAGAGACAGCCCTGTGCGTGGGGCTGCCACAAGAACCACCAGGCTGGGGAGACCTTCAGGAGGCATGGTGTTAGGAGGAGGCACATGAAGGACCGGGCTGTGGGGGAGCACTGGAGCTCTGGTGCGCAACCTTGGCACCACTTCCCCAGGCTGGACAACCACTCTAGCCCGGACCCTCCAGAATGCAGGCACAGGTTGAACCGGGCTGTGGGTAAGCACGGGAGATCTAGTGCTTACTACACGCACGTCTCCCTTAGGCTCCATTCCCACATTCGCCCGGCACGAGCGGAGCGCAGGCAGAGGACGCACTGCACCCTCCCAGCGCCCCGGAGACACAGCACGCAGAGCCGGCGCAGGATACCCTGGACCAAAACTGCGTACCGGCGACCAGACCCGCTGAGCAGGCACCATACGCCCTGGCTTGATGCCCGCACGACACTCTCGAGGGGATGTCCTATAGCGCACCGGGCTATGGACACGTACTGGCGACACCGTGCGCTTAACCGCATAACACGGTGCCTGACCAGTAACGCGCTGCTTATAATAAGCACGAGGAGTGAGCGCAGGTCTGCTACCTGGCGTAGCTCCACCCCTCGTGTGCCCCCCCCCAAAAAATTGGGGGCTGCCTCTCGTACCTGTCGCACTGCCGTGCTGCCTTCGCCAACCTCATTCTCCTGTAACCTTCCTCGCACTGCTCCATCGAATCCCAGGCGGGCTCCGGCACTCTCCCTGGGTCGATCGCCCATCTGTCTATCTCCTTACAAGTTGTGTAGTCCTGTGATGCTGGCCGCTGTTGTTGTTGCTGCTGTCTTCGCTGTCTTTTACCACGCCGCTTGGTCCTTGGTTGGTGGGTGATTCTGTCACGGTAGTCCTCCTCTTCATCCGAAGGGGAGAGGCGAGATGGATCGGAGGACCAAAACGCGGCATGGTATGTGTTCATAGTGAATATTTAATAAAGAAAGTACTGAACACTGCATACAAAACAATAAACAAATAACGACCGTGAAGCTACAAATTAGACCTGTGCTGACACAAGCCACTAACATAGACAATCACCCACAAACAAACAGTGCAACCCAGGCTACCTAAGTATGATTCTCAATCAGAGACAACTAATGACACCTGCCTCTGATTGAGAACCATGCTAGGCCGAAACATAGAAATGCCCCAAAACATAGAAAAACAAACATAGACTGCCCACCCAACTCACGCCCTGACCATACTAAATAAATACAAAACAAAGGAAATAAAGGTCAGAACGTGACATTCATATTTTTATTCAGTATAGATAACAATGTTCAGTTCACCAATAAAATAATCTGTCAGCATCAGAGATCTTATCTAACATCACACACATATTCTCCAGAAACTAAGAGGTTGGTTGGCTGTGGAAACATACTTATGTTGTAACTGAACCCTAAGTTTGGAAGTTTGGAGGAGCAGCAGTGCTGTGGGAGCAATCTCTATGGTCCGTGTGTACTTACACAGAAAAACAACATATTTAGTCTCCCTCCCAAATTGCACCATATTCGCTATATAGTGCACAGCTTTTAACCAGAGCCCTACGGGCCCTGGTCAAAGTAGTGCACTAAATAGGGAATGTGGAGTCATTTTGGACATATTTCTCACATTCCGCTGCAGCACTTATTCATCTGACTAGCATTATGGTTAAAATGACTTGCATTGTTGGATGATGAAACGGACGCCATGTCCCTCTCTCTCATTGGGTGGAATGTGTTGTGTTCCTGTCGTGTGTGTGTGTGTGCGCGCCTGTGTGCGCCTGTGTGCATGTGTCCCACTGTGTGTGTGTGTGTGTGTGTGTGCCTGTGGTGTGTATGGAAATAAACAGAACATTCATATCATGAGGACTTAGACTCAACCCTTCCTCTCTCCCCTCAGAGGAACCACATCCATTTCATCCCAGCAGAGACTCTGGACCACATCTCTGGTCTGGCCTGGGCCAACAACGTTGTTGCATAACTCAGTGGGTTGGAGATAGAGCATTAGCTAGCCTGGATTTAAATGGTATTGTGAAGTGAAACGTAACAATTCACTTTAGATCAAGGCTATTGTGATGCAGCCTTCTCCTGCTGCCGTACAGAGCACATTTAACCTGGTCCCAGATCTGTCAAGGAGTTGGCTATACAGCAAAACAGATCTGCTCCACAGCCACAGACAACCATTGACAGTCACTCTCTGGTCTCTAGGCCTGCGACCCAAACGGCACCCTATTCCCTACACAGCACTACTTTTGACCAGAGCCCTATGAGCCACGGTCAACAGTAGTGGGCTAAATAGGGAATAGGGTGCTATTTGGGACACAGAAAAGCATTCTTACAGCACAGGCAGGATGGTGCTGGGTGGTGCTTATTACAAAGGAGTGGGCACCGTGCTATGCTGGGCTGAACCACTCTGCCTTGCCATCATGGTGGCCCCAGTCACAGGGAATGGACTATATGTACTTTTCTGACGCGCAAACCAATAAATAATGACAGAATTTGTTAAAATTAGGTTAGGGTTAAGGTTAGTAGTCAGTTTGCAAGTCAGAAAAGCCTGTATAGCCCTTCCCCATTTACAGAGCCAGCCCTCTCACCTTAGAATTAAAGCGACAATCTGGGATTCAAACAACAACAAAGGAGACACCCAACACTTGTTGGATGTACCAATCCCAGATTGCCCCTTTAACTGCTTTTGTGATGTATATTTTGATTGGGAAGGAAAACAATTCAATGACTTTCTAAATGTCCTGTGTACCAAACAATCTTTGAAAAAGAAAAAAGGAGAGTGAGTAAGAGAGAGTTGGAGAGACATATTGAAGAAAGTTAGAAAAAGAGCGAGAGTGTGTTTTGTAGCATAAACATGAAAGGGAAAATGTAATCTGTGTAGGCCCAAAAAAAGATCTCCCTTTACACTTCAGCCAATTGATGAGTGCCATGCTCTCTCTCTCTCTCTCTCTCTCTCTCTCACTTTCGCTCTCTCTCTGTCAAACACAACTGTGAAGTTAATGCCGAGTAATTAGGCCACATGTAGACCTTTACAGCCCAGCATTATACTCAATGCATTGTCAATTGGCATTCATCAAAAGTGCATTACAGTGGTTTGGAAATACAGTTACATTTCTAAAGGAGGCAGATAATTAGTAGGAAAACCTTTTGTCATCATTGTGATGTCGTCCAACTGAATTTAGATGGAGTATAACGTTAGCTAGATTGATGGGAGACCGCCAGATTTTAGCTAGCTTACGTTAGCATTGCTAAAAAAGAAATGCACTTTTCTAGTTAATGACAACATTACCATATGTCTAAAGTACATTTGATGGAAAAGTTGTTTCCTGCGAAATCTTTGCCTACATTAGCAATGTGATCTTATTTCCAGGCCACTATAGTGTAATTTAGATGAAACAGTCATTATCCCCCATTCAGAATGACTGGGCATTAGTCAACTTTTGGCCTGACGCAACAGAGTGACGGACGTGCAACCCATGAATAAAGCAAGCCAAAACCCCATGACTGGACTGGCAGACACGCAAGCTTGGGCTACATCCCAAATGATACCCTATTCCCTTTATAGTGCACTACTTTATAGGGAATTGGGTGCCATTTGGGACGTACACTTGGAATAATACACCGTTCATCCTTCCACAGTGTTGGCATGTACCACAACGCAACAAAAATAACAAACAAAAACAATTAGGCTGAGACGTCTCATGCATCGTTCCAAGCATGCTGTGACTCTAATAGCGTTTGGACCTCTCACAGAGAAAACACACAATCCATTTGTTTAAATAGCTGGATGTAAAAATATATGATCTGTTTAAAAGCCTTGTTTTTAAACTCTTTTGTGGATTGAAAAGTGGGACTTTCCCCAACTGTGTGAAACTAGACCACATTGGAACAAACTGTAACAATCAAACTAATGTAACGGAACACATAGAGAATATTAACCCCTCACAACACCGCTCAACCAATGCTCTGGGGCGCATCAGATCACTAGGCCACATTTTTTCAGGAGTTAATAGATCAGCAATTGAATCCTAAACAGATGACCTCATCGAGGCCCAGCAGCATGGAGTAAACACTTATTTTCTTATTGTGGTGTAGAGTTAGGATATATGTATTTCTCATACATGCTGTATGTTGTACTGTAATGGATTGTTAAGTCTGTTTTATATCTTGTTTTATTATTACTGAGCTCAGATGTGCAAGTCAAATCCCCTTCAGCCCAGTAAAGGTTTCCACACGCACGCACGCACGCACGCACGCACGCACACACACACACACACACACACACACTATTCCCTTTCCTTGAGCCCTAAACCCTTTTTTTTTGTTTATTTTTGTTCTGGTTAGTCTGGTATTGTTATTGTTTTTGTTTTATACAATGGTAAAGCGCTTTTGGGTCCTTGAAAAGTGCTTTATAATACCATGTATTATTAATTAATTCAGGATTAAGGTACGGGGATTGACAAGACCATGACAATGCAGTGCTGCTGAGTTCATCTCTCTCCACCCCTCTCCCTTCTATGTGTGATGGCTCTGCATGTCTATACCTGCCCTGGACGCTTCCCAAAGACATAAACACTATGGTCCCATCCCAAATGGTACTCTATTCCCTATATAATGCACTACTTTTGACCATATCCCATAGGTAGTACACTAAATAGGAAATAGGGTGCCATTTGGGATGCAAACGACACCTCCTCTAGCGCCCTCCACAGACAGTTAGTTTAGCCACTTTCAAGTACATTCTTAAAAGTGAAAACAGGGAGAAAAAAGGAAATGGTACCAGGGTGTCAAAATAAAGGACTTCTTGTATACTGTACATGCCCGGCTGTGGCTTTTTGTGGAACAAAGCAACGTTAAAGTGTGTCAAAGAAAAAATGAAAAAATCATCGCTGCCTGGTTGGATTAGGAGGGAGGGAGGGAGGGAGGGAGGGAGGGAGGGAGGGAGGGAGGGAGGGAGGGAGGGAGGGAGGGAGGGAGGGAGGGAAAAAGTGGGAGAGCAGGCTAAGACCTGTCCTCTCCTGTTGTAATCTGATGGGTAGGAATGTGGCCATATATAGTACATGAAATCTCTGCCTCATCTGCCTCATCAGAAACACTGTGCACTCAAAAAGCATGGTCAATATTCAAAGCAGAGTGCATGTGTTGTACTGAAACATATTCAAATGTTTTTTTCATTTTCAATGTAATTTACCTTAACATAACATTTATCTTAAAACGAAAAAACGATTGATTTTATTAATAAATTATCCTGTGTCCAAGTTGCAATAGGCAGTAGTCAATGACTGGCTGCACAGTGCACAAGCATAGCTCAGTCTACAGAGAAGTGCAAGGGTAAGGGGAGAAAAACGGTGGTATTCCTTAAGCCTTTGGACTGACCCAGGGAGTCCCTGAGTGGCTGTGGTACATAACCTCTGACCTCTCTCTACCCTGTTGCCTTTTACTGCTCAGTTCTCTGGTCCGGAACTGGTCGGGTCCTGGGCTGCTCGTATACTAAATCATCTGGTCGTCTGGGGTCCACAGGAGCAAAAGTGGGTTTTTCAGAGCTGCCTGTTCTCCATTTCAGACGTAATGTCCTCCTCCTCCTCTACCGCCAGTGTTGCTCCTGAGTTGGTCCATACACGTGATCTTCGGCCTGCCTCTTCTGCAGGTAACGTGCTGTAGTTGCCAGAAGATCAGTTCAGTAGCAGGGGTGTCCTTCTGCCTATAGACATGACCGGGGTTGGTGTGGAATTCATTGCAAGATCAGAGGGGTGATCAGTGGGGTGAAAGTTGAGGGGTGAGCCCCTTTAGTCCCGGGACAGGAATCTTCCATATGCGGCCGAGGAGGAATCTTAGAATCCCTGCAGCAGACACTCCGGAGTTCCATTCTGGGAGTTCTGGAATGCCAGAATCCCCTCTGATTTTCCTCTTCTTTTTAGTGGGAGCTGTAATCCTTGAACAGCACTGAGTCTGAGGTGCGTCGAAGGAAGAAGGAAATGGGTGAAAATATTGTATGTTAACAACACTCCAGTCATGTATTCCTAAACACAATCCTCATTCCACACTGCCTGACTAACTGCTGTTGAGAGCAAAGCTTGATGTTTGTTGGCTTTGCGTTTATGGCCACATTGGTTTGTCCTCCATGCTCTGCCTGCTCGAAAGCAGGATGAATCTCATTTGGGATTGTAGGAGTTATGTGAATAAGATCTGTCTTCGTGGACTGCAGCCTTGAGTGTCTGCTTGGTGAGCCGTGTTGCCACCACAAATAAGTCATGTTAGCATGTTAGCACACATAAAGCTTTAGATTGGAGTTGGAATTCAGTGGTATGCACCTCTGAAACACTGAAAAATGTTTCATGCATGTAGATGAAGAGAATTGCATGTGTTCCATATGAGAGAAGATGAAAGGAGAGGATCCCATAAAGCTGGTCCTGAATTGTAAAGCACACAATGGATCTTCCCAGACATAACCCTCACCAGGGAGGGATAACACCGCTGTTCTACCCCCTGAACACCAGGTCTGCGTCCAAAATGGCACCCTATTCCCTTTATAATGCACTACTTTTGACCAGGGCCCATTTGGGCTCTAGTCAAAAGTAGTACACAATATATTGTGAATAGGGTGCCATTTGGAACGCATTCCAGGCTTTAACTGAAACCAGAGGCTAGGAAACCTTGGAAAGTCTGAGGACTACGGAGACAGAGAGGACTCCTGCTTTTCATATAGCTCACACAGACACGCCAATGTCAACAGTCAGAGCCTGCAGCCCAGACTCTGCAGCATCAGGTTCACATGTAATTGTATGTTCTCTCTGTAGGTTGAACCTTTGAATGAGCGGGAATGTGGTTTACGAATGTCAACAGGGAAGAAAAGGTTGAGGTTCTGTCGGGGATGGAGACCAGAAGTCACTATGACAGTCAGTCTGGTGAGTCAGTTCTACAGCATGACTGCATCATGACTACCCTTTCTTCACACTGAATGACGACATTAAAAAGTCAAGGGCTGAAGCATGCATGTTTTTGCCCTTCACAAGAATATCATGCATGAATGATTTTCTGGTTCACACCTTATTAATAGTGGAGATGTGATATTGAACCATTAGGTGACAGCATGTCTGAGATAAGTGACATCTGTGTGAACGTGCCTATGTGACATAAGCAGAATAAGTCTCAATTAAATTACAAATTCAATTCAAATTAGCTTTGATGGCATGAATGGGAGTACAGATTTTGCCAAAGCAATGCAATTATAGCAGTATAACAATTCAATGATTAAATTAGGTTCATACATTCAATTCAATGATTAAATTGGGTTCATACATTCAATTCAATGATTAAATTGGGTTCACACATTCAATTCAATGACTAAATTAGGTTCATACATTCAATTCAATGATTAAATTAGGTTCATACATTCAATTCAATGATTAAATTAGGTTTATTCATACATTCAATTCCCTCTACCTCTGACTATCTATCTATTCTGTACACACTGATTTGATGAATCAAGTTTGTGCTGCCTGCCAGTCACCTTACATGATCTATGCTCTCGTTGCTCTCACATGCATTTCCCTCTCTGCAGACTGAGGTGAAGTCAATGTGAATACGTCCCAAATGGAACCCTATTCCTTACATGGTGCATTACATTTAACAAGGGAATAGGGTGCCATTTGGGAGGTGCAATTGTGACTGCACAGGACAGGCCAAAAGGCATAACAACCTGTCACTACCGGTATCACACAATTCATTCTTGTATGGAGAGAAATAATGAGCGTGTTAAAAGTAGTACAATGTATGCAGCATCTGATCATTTTCATATCGGTCTGAATGATGTCAGATGCTGTGTTCCAAATAGCATCCTATTCCCTATGGTCCTAGTTAAAAATGGGCCCTTGTCATATCAGTGCACTATATAGGGAATAGCATGCCATTTGAGAGGCAAAGACGCTGGAGGCAGCAGCAGGAGGGTGGGAGGCAGTGTTAATAGAAGTAATGGGATGAAGAGAGCATGATACATGAGCACAGTCTATCTGATGAGTCCATTACTGCAGTGAATTAGCAGACGTGTCCTCTTCTGCAGTTTAATCAGCAGAGGCGTAAAATCTCCCTCCCCGGCGCCACCTTTTCCTCAGTACATTTGCACACTGCATATCTTCACATTGTTCATTTAATTATTTTCTCAAATGTGTTTGTTTTGTTCCACTGACGGCCTGGGAAACACATTCCCGACCGAATGCAACTGACAAGGATGTAGAGACAAAGAGGATACAGAAAAAGAATGTCCCCATGAGTCTATCCATACTCCCATATTATTCTAAAGCCGTACCCCCAAAATACATGTTGATTAACGCCACAGACCTGCAATTAAAAGGACAGGCTCTGCCTGGGACACAGAGGAACACAGATAGATGCTGGTGACACAGAGGCAGTAAGTGTCCCTTAGTTATCTAAACCTTGTAATTAACCCTTACTATAGTAATCATGGCATCTTCTTCCCGCTCAGATGTCAGGTTAGTACTGAAATAGGCCAAACTCTCTCTCTCCCTCCTTCCCCTCTCCCTGACAAGGCCACAGAGATTATGCCCTGAGAGAGAGAGAGAGAGAGAGAGAGAGAGAGAGAGAGAGAGAGAGAGAGAGAGAAGAAAGAAAGAGAACGAGTACAACAGGAAGTGGGGACTGTGGCAGGACATTTTAAGATTGTGACAGGACATCTGTTTCAAATAGCAGGGAAGTATAGCGTTGGGATTCTACAATGTGTGTGGAGTTTGGCTTGTATCCAATACAACTTTCATATTATATATTATTATTATAATACTTTATTAATAGTGGAGATGTGATATTGAACCATTAGGTGACAGCATGTCTGAGATAAGTGACATCAGTGTGAAAGTGCCTATGTGACAAGTCTCAATTAAATCACAAATTCAATTCAAATTAGCTATGATGGCATGAATGGGAGTACAGATTTTATCAAAGCAATGCAATTAGTAGTATAACAATTCAATGATTAAATTAGGTTCATACATTCAATTCCCTCTACCTCTGACTATCTATCTATTCTGTACACACTGATTTGATGTATCAAGTTTGTGCTGCCTGCCAGTCACCTTATGATCTATGCTCTCGTTGCTCTCACATGCATTTCCCTCTCTGCAGACTGAGGTGAAGTCAAGGTGAATACGTCCCAAATGGAACCCTATTCCTTACATGGTGCATTACATTTAACAAGGGAATAGGGTGTCATTTGGGAGGGGCAATTGTGACTGCACAGGACAGGCCAAAAGGCATAACAACCTGTCACTACAGGTTATAGGGAGCACTTTGATGCCACATCTCACTGAGGGTGCGTCCCATTATTGGCACCCTAATACAGTGTATTCCCTATATAGTGCACTACTTTTGACCAGAGCCCTATGGCTCGCCCTGTGGGCCCAAGTCAATTGTCGTGAACTATAATTGGAATAGGGTGTCACCTGGGACGCAAATAGAGCACTAGGCTAACCATAATAACAGCAATAGAAATAACAACAGAGTGCTGCGAGGCATCTATCGTGTCACCACTGTTATCTGGTTACATAACATAACCACACAGCATCAACTGGAAACACACCTTACTGTCGCTGAAAGATGCACATGACATGAATGTAGTATACCATTTATAGATTCATTTTTACATTGTGCTCGTCACAATTTATTCAAGGGTCCAAGATTGGGGTGATATGCACATGGGTGGTCGTTATAGGTTTAATATATTTTTTTAGAGATACAGTCCCCTATGTATTCATTTGGACAGTGAAGCTAAAACTTGAAATTTGGCTCTATACTCCAGCATTTTGGATTTGAGAAAAGAAATGAAAGCACTTTATGTATCTAGTCCCCCCATTTGATGTTGTCATATGTATTTGGACAAATTCACGTGTACATTTTGTCAAAAGTTTATTACTAGCTCCCATATGACTACATCATGCTTGCATTTGCAGTTTGTTTTGGTTGTGTTTTCTATTATGTTGTGCAAATTGAAATAAATGGTAAATAATGTATTGTGTCATTTTGGAGTCACTTTGTTGTGGATAAGAATAGAATAAGTTTCTGAACACTACATTTATTTGGACGCTATCATGATTACGGATAATCATTCATTAATTGTGAATAATGATGATTGAGAGACGGAGGCATAAATACAGATGAAAAACCTGTTGGAACATGCACTCGCCATTTCCATGGCATTAGGTAGATGCGGAAGGGGGATGAGTCGGCACATCTTGGAGAACCGGTCCACTACAACTAAAATAGTTGTGAAGCCCGAAGAGTCCAGCAGATCATTGAGGAAATCCATGGCGATGTGGGACTGTGTGGTGTAGGTAAAGGCTTGAGCTTACCTGTAGGTAGTTGACGAGGGCACTTTGCTCAAGCACAGACGGGACAGGAAAGAACGTAATCTCGGACGTTGGCTTTTAGGGATGACCACCAGAACTTGCGTGTCAGTAGCTCCGTGGTCCAGGTGATGGCCAGAACTCAGCGAGGTTTGGCCCCACTGTATTAGTTGGGTTCTGACGGATCCAGGAACGTAGGTCTTGCCTGCAGGGTTGTCGGGAGGTGCTGGGTCTGGGCATATGGCCTCTTGGACAGCTGATTGGATTTCCCACTGTATGAGTCCCACGACTCATACAGGGTTTTTTGACCGGTGAGAGCTGAGAGAGGAGCGGTTGTGCTGCTGCAGTTTCGAATGAACCGGCGGTAGTAGTTGGAGAATTCTAGGAAACGTTGTAGTTCCTTTACGGTGGTAGGTTTGGGCCAGTTAAGCACAGACGTGACTTTGCCTTCGTCCATGTTGACCCCTCCTGGTGTCAGCACGAACCCTAGGAAGTTGCCATAGTAATGTGAAAAGTGATCTTCTCAGCCTTGACATAAAGATGGTGGTCCTGTAGCCGTTGGAGGACCTGTTGCACATGCGTACATGTTCTGCAAGGGAGTGAGAGTAAATCAAGATATCGACAATGTACACAATGAAGAACTGGTTGATCATGTCCTGGAAAACTTCATGAAGGACTGGAAGACTGCGTGAGCATTGGTGAGACCGTAGAGCATAGCCAGGTATTCGTAGTAACCCCTAGCGGTGATGAACGGCGTCTTCCACTCATCCCCACTTTGGATACGGACCAGGATGTAAGCACTACGTAGGTCCAGTTTGGAGTAGATGGTAGCCTGTCCAACTTGTTCTAGTTCGGCCAGAATCAGAGGAGAGGGAAGCGATTCTTGATGGTAAAGGCCATTGAGAGGTCGGTAATCTAGGCAGGGACAGAGACTACCATCCTTTTTGTTTTACAAAAAAATAAACTGAATGCAGCCGGAGACGTGTACGGATGAATCCCATGTCGAAAGCCTCTTCTATATAGGTGTCCATAGCCTCATTATCTGGGATGGATAAGGGGTAGATCCGACCCTTAGGGGATGATGCCCCAGGAAGGAGGTCGATCACGCAGTCCTCCGGGCGATGAGGGGGCAGAATGGACGCCTTCTTCTTGCTGAAGACACCCAGGAACTGGGCATATACAGGTGGGATTTGGACTGGAAAGGCAGACTCCGATCCTTCTATAGAAGTGGCTCAACAGGGTAGACTGAAGCAGTTGTTAAAACAGGCGTGAGAGCATGACAGCAGTTCCCTTGCCACCAGGAGATGGCAGGGTTGTGAAGGCTTAGCCAGGGGTGACCAAGGATGAGGGGTTCTTCAGGTGAAGACAACACCACTTTCAGTCATGCGAGTCACAAGACAGGTTCCGAGAGGTTGTCTGTCCAGCGCATTAATCCTAAAGGGAGGATTAACTGGGATTAACTTGACCCTTAACTGTTGTGCCAATTGTTCATCAATGAAATTCCCTGCAGCCCCCGAGTCCACTAGTCCCTCCACAAACTGAGTGACCCCATTAGCAGAAAGAAGAGCCGGGATCCCAAACTGCCTTTAGGTAATGTTCAAAAACACAGAGGTGCTGACCCGGGCGGAAGTGGAGGGGTTGTGTTCACCCATTCGTGAACACAACAATTCCAGTGGGTCAGAAGATTACATACACTAAATTGACTGTGCCTTTAAACAGCTTGGAAAATCCCATAAAATGATGTCATGGCTTTGGAATCTTCTGATAGGCTAACTGACATAATTTGAGTCAATTGGAGGTGTACCTGTGGATGTATTTCAAGGCCTACCTTCAAACTCAGTGCCTCTTTCCTTGATATCATGGGAAAATCAAAAGAAATCAGCCAAGACCTCAGAAAACATATTGTAGACCTCCGCAAATCTGGTTCATCCTTGGGAGCAATTTCCAAACGCCTGAAAGTACCACATTCATCTGTACAAGCAATAGTACACAAGTATAAACACCATGGGACAATGCAGCCGTCATACTGCTTAGGAAGGAGACTCGTTCTGTCTCCTAGAGACGAACGTACTTTGGTGCGAAAAGAGCAAATCAATTCCAGAACAACAGCAAAGGACCTTGTGAAGATGCTGGAGGAAACAGGTACAAAAGTATCTATATCCACAGTAAAACGAGTCCTATATCGACATAACCTGAAAGGCCGCTCAGCAAGGAAGAAGCCACTGCTCCATAACCGCCATAAAAAAGACAGACTACGGTTTGCAACTGCACATGGGGACAAAGATGGTACTTTCTGGAGAAATGTCCTCTGGTCTGATGAAACAAAAATAGAACTGTTTGGCCATAATGACCATCGTTATGTTTGTAGGAAAAAGGGGGAGGCTTGCAAGCCGAAGAACACCATCCCAACTGTGAAGCAGCATCATGTTGTGGGGGTGCTTTGCTGCAGGAGGGACGGGTGCACTTCACAAAATAGATAGCTTCATCAGGAAGGAAAAGGATGTGGATATATTGAAGCAACATCTCAAGACATCAGTTAGGAAGTTAAAGCTTGGTCGCAAATGGTTCTTCCAAATGGACAATGACCCCAAGCATACTTCCAAAGTTGTGGCAAAATGGCTTAAGGACAACAAAGTCAAGGTATTGGAGTGGCCATCACAAAGCCCTGACCTCAATCCTATAGAAAATTTGTAGGCAGAACTGAAAAAGTGTGAGCGAGCAAGGAGGCCGACAAACCTGACTCAGTTGCACCAGCTCTGTCAGGAGGAATGGGCAAATATTCATCCAACTTATTGTGGGAAGCTTGTGGAAGGCTACCCGAAACGTTTGACCCAAGTTAAACAATTTAAAGGCAATGCTACCAAATACTAATTGAGTGTATGTAAACTTCTGACCCACTGGAAAAGTGATGAAAGAAATGAAAGCTGAAATAAACCATTCTCTCTACTATTATTCTGACATTTCACATTCTTAAAATAAAGTGGTGATCCTAACTGACCTAAGACAGGGAATTTTTACTAGGATTAAATGTCAGGAATTGTGAAAAACTGAGTTTAAATGTATTTGGCTAAGGTGTAAACTTCCGACTTCAATTGTATATTTTTCAACTATGCTGTGATGTTTAACATACAATTTCAATCTATCTAATCAAATTAAATCCACAGATTGCGAGTTAAAGATAAATACTTTTACTAAGAGTATTAGTATATTAGTAATTAATTATTCCGGTCTCTCCAGATCTCACAACAGTACTTTTTCTAGGGTCAATTTTAGATCAATGTTATGCATTTTCGTTTTATATATCAACTCATACACCCTGTACCATGGAATCGGTACATCAAAAATCTCTTCACAACTATTTTGCAATCTGTGTGGCACAGTTGTCAGCATCCTGGTCCTCAAATGAAACTGGTATACTTTCCTATTTATGCTATTTTTATTCCTCCGCCAATTTTGATCCTTTATATCGGGCAGACAGACCAGTTCCCTACCTCCTTCCACTGCCACCTGCCTCCTCCATTTTGGGGGTAATGTTGTAATTAGTTGGTTGTATTCTTGAATTGAGCAGACCTTCATGAAAGACATAACTCTACCATTCCAGTTTCCAGTAACATTTAAGAACAAAATACCCTTTTCAAACTTTCCCATAAATACAGGTATTTTATCAAACAGCACATTTGAGTTCAGCCATAATATTTGTTGTAATATTTGTTCTATCTTTTCAGGGGGATGAAATGGAAATTGTAGACAGCTCTGCAATGTTTGATTGAAAAAGAGAGATACTTTGAAAATGAGACATGGCAATCTGCGCAAAGGCAAAAAGGCAATTTTTAAACAATGGATGAGCTTTTATTAATAATCTACTTGAGAATCATTTAGGGTTCAAGTAAAACTTTTTAATAAGTGAAGCTTTTAGGGAGAGATTTAGTGCTTTTATATTTAATAATCTCAAACCAATTGTGAAAGACTTGGCAATTATTTTTACATAATGTCCTGAATATAAAGTGTTTGGTTTGGGGCAAATCCAACACAACATATCACTGAGTACCACTCTTCATATTTTAAAGCATGGTGGTGGCCTCATCATTGTATGGGTATGCTTGTCATCGACAAGGACTAGGGAGTTTATGATCAGAAGAAATGGATAAAGCTAAGCACAGGCAGAATCCTAGAGAAAAACCTGGTTCAGTCTGCTTTCCAACAGACAATAGGAGACAAATTCACCTTTCAGCAGGACAATGACCTAAAACACAAGGCCAAATATACACTGGAGTTGCTTACCAAGACGACAATGAATGTTCTTGAGTGGCCTAGTTTTCACTTAAATCAGCTTGAAAATCTATGGCAAGACTTGAAAATGGCTTTCTAGCAATGATCAACAACCAAGTTGACAGCGCTTGAAGGATTTTAAATAGAAAAATGTGCAAATACTGTGCAATCCATCTGTGCAGAGCTCTTAGAGACATACGCAGAAAGACTCACAGCTATAATCGCTGCCAAGGGGATTCGAACATGTATTCACTCAGGGGGTTGAATACTTATTTAATCAAGATGTGATTTTTTTCATAATTTATTTACTAATGTTAGAATTTTTCTTCCACTTTGACATTAGAGTATTTTGTGTAGATCGTGGAAAAAAACAACAATTTTTAATCCCACTTTGTATACATTTTAATCCCACTTTGTATACATTTTAATCCCACTTTGTAACACAAAGAAATGTGGAAAAAGTAAAGGGGTGTGAATACTTTTTGAAGGCACTGTAAGCTTTGTATTGACAGTGAAGCACACAGAAAACGTTTCAAACTCTTCAGGTAAGAATTGATCATGGCTACCAAGGGGGTAGAACTCTAGAGCATGCTTGAAATCTAGAGCTACAGCTTCAAAAGCTTTGTCTTTCATAGCCATTTCACCTTTTAAAATAAAACGTGGGGGGGGGGGGGTATAATTTATAAATAAAGGGTGAAGGGAATGTTTTCTGCTTCAGAAGAGATGAAATGGCTGCAATTACCCTGTCTCTTCCTAAAATGTCATCCTATTCCCTTTATAGTACACTACTTTTGAGTGTCAGATTCCACCAGTGAACTGTCTAGTCAACCAAGTAACTAACCATCTTGAATCATGACGTTACCAAAAAAAAAACAATTAAAAATAATGAGTGGTTTGGAAGGAATCAGTGGTTAACTACAAGCATTGCAAATCTTTTTTTGGGGGGGGGGGTTCCTGTTTTGCATGTTAATTTGGCATTAATACGCGTCACAGTTTGCCAACAATGTAAAAAATGTATATATAATTGAGTTAATAAAGCTGCATACAAACATGGTCTCTTTTTTGTTTCCAGGAGTATGGCAGCTCCAAAATGCAGGTGTTTCAGCCTAGCTCAGTGCTTTCTGTGGTGGTAGGCCAGCAGAAAATACGGAGCATTGCGCCGTGATTGGCTCAGTGTTCTGTCACTCATGGGGACACTACTTCACCACCAAGTCTAAGGGTAGAGCTAGAAAATTCAAGCCCCTTGGGTGCTGCCATAGAGTTATGTTAGAATTGCCCATCCAAGAAGGCTCAAGGTCATTGGCCACAGATAAGATGACGTCAAATCACATTATATCTACAGTAGCTTTGAATGGACTGATCAAGTCGACAATCTACTGGCAAATACTTTTTAATCCTTGTCATTTGAAGATAAATAATGAAGAGAAATTATAGATAAATTACACAAATATGCCAGGGAGATATGTATACTGTAGCTAAGAGAGCAATACTAAGTGTGTTGTGTAGTAAGCTGTTAGTAGCCCATGTGCTTCACCCTAGTAATTTGGTCTATTTTCACCTCTTCATTTCACCTACTGTTCTGACTTAGTGGTGCACATGTAGCCTATAACGTGTTTTTGAGAAATGCAATCATAGAATATTGTAAGAGCTTTCATTGTCTGCTTATATGCCACCTTTATATATCCTACGGTTCTGACTTGGTGTACAGGGAGAACACTGTAAGAACGGCCCATGATCTGAATTATGTTGCTGTACATTTCAAAAGTGCTGAACAAATAGTTATATTGACTACGTCCGTCCTAGCTCGCTCATTAATGTCTTAATCAAAATTACGGATTGCCTCTTGTCGTCCCCTTATGCCATAGTTTGTACAGCTCAATTGTCAGTAGAAACCACATTTGTTTAAGCAAGTCAGCCATATCAGCTATGTTTTTTTAAAGGCAGTAAATGAGGCTGAATGAACTGTTTCGCTGCCGGACAAGGCTCCGCTGATAGCCAGGTGTAGCAGTGGTAAGGAGTTGGGACTGCTGTTGGGACTCTGCTGATGGGACAGCTTTATATAGGCCCTTTTTGTGCACCGTTTGTCACCATTATAGAGACTCTGTTGCACCCTCTTGACAAGAGTGGTGGTGGTGTTGGTCCATGACAAGTCCTCGGTGATGTGGATGCAGAGGAACTTAAAACTTGTGATGCTCTCTACTATGGTCCCATTGATGTGGATTGGGGCATGTTCCCTCCTCTGCTTCCTGAAGTCAACAATCAACTCCTTTGTTTTGCTGAGGTTGAGGGTAGAGGTTGTTGTCATGGCATCACAATGCCAGTTCACTTACCTCCTACCTACAGGCTGACTTGTGATTGTTGGTTATCAGGCCTACAACCAAGTTGTCATCAGCAAACTGGATGATGGAGCTGGTGTTGTGCAAAGCCACACAGTCGTGTGTGAACAGCGAGTACAGCAGAGGACTGGGGACACCTCCTGGGTGGCCCCGGTGTTAAAACTTCTTCAAGATTGGTGGGTCCCCTGCGGGACGGTTGAGCTAACGTAGGCTAATGCGATTAGCATGAGGTTGTAAGTAATATGAACATTTCCCAGGACATTGACATATCTGATATTGGCAGAAAGCTTAAATTCTTGTTAAATCTAACTGCACTGTCCAATCTACAGTAACCATTACAATGAAAGAATACCATTGCTATTGTTTGAGGAGAGTGCACAGTTTTGAACATGAAAAGTTAGGCACATTTGGGCAGTCTTGATACAAAATATTTAACAGAAATTCAATGGATCATCAGTTTGAAACTTTGCACATATGCAAAAATCCAAATTGCACTTGGGCTGGAATATTACATTATGGCCTTTCTCTTGCATTTCAAAAATGATGCTCCAAAAAAAATTACAAAAATATTTTTGTTTTTGTATTACCTTTACTAGATCTTATGTGTTATATTCTCCTACATTCCTTTCATATTTCCACAAACTTCAAAGTGTTTCCTTTCAAATGGTACCAAGAATATGCATATCCTTGCGTCATGGCCTGAGCTAAAGGCAGTTAGATTTGGGTATGTCATTTTAGGCGAAAATTGAAAAAAAAGGGGCCGATCCCCATTTTAAGAGTCAGTGTGGAAGAGGTGTTGTTGCCAATCCTCACAGCCTGCGGTCTGCCTGTCAGGAAGTCCAGGATCCAGTTGCAGAAGGTGGTTCCCAGACCAGGGCTCTGAGATTGATGTAGAGATTAGAGGGAACATTACTGTTGAATGCTGAACTGTAGTCAATGAACTGGCAGGTGCCTGGCATGTTTTAATTGATTTGGGACATGACCAGCCTCTCGAAGCACTTCATGAGGACTGAGGTGAGCGCGACATTATTCGGTTTAGTTTTTTTTATATATATTTAGGACTAGCTCATAACTTGTAAAAATTGAAAAAAGTAAGGGGCTTAGACAGCTGCCCTGGAGTATGCCCGACTCCACCTAGATTATGTTCTAGAGACTTCCATTAAAGAACACTCTCTGTGTTCTTTTAAACAGGAAACTCTTGATCCACAATATAGTAGAGGATGTAAAGCCACACACGTTTTATCAGCAGCAGACTGATCGATAATTTCAAAAGCTGCACTGAAGTCTTATAATCAATTTCCTTCAACCAATCATCAGTCATTTGTGTAAGTTGAGTGCCCCTCCCTATAAGTGTGCTAAAAGTTAATTTGTTTACTGTGAAATAGCATTGTATCTTGTGAAACACTATTTAAAAAATAAATAAATAGCAGGCCAATTGCTCGACTGTTTGAACCAATAAAGGGTGCTTTGCTATTCTTGGGAAGCGGAATGAGTTTTGGTTCCCTTCAGGCCTGAGGGCACACACTTTCCCATAGGCTTTGTCATTGTTGATAGACAACAATAAAACATTTTAACTCTTCCACACTCATGTCACAGAATTCTAAATTACAATGCCTGTCTTTCATAATTTGGTCAATTATGTATAGATGTGTAGGTTCAGAGTTTGTTGTTGGCATTTGATGTCATGCCTATGTTTGCTAATCTAGCAAATTACTGGGTTTTGATGAATGAGCCATCTGATTCAATGAAGGAGCTGAGTTCACCTTTTGCCCAAAATTTAATGTAAGGTGCACCAAAGTGTACTATCATCCTTTATCTTTGTTTCATAGTACAATTTATTCTTCTTTTTGTTAAGTTTAGCCACATGATTTCTCAATTTACAGTACATTTGCCAATCAGCTGTGCAGCCAGACATACTGTATTTGTCATTTATTTTGCCCTTGTTACTCTCAACCATACAATTATTCAATTACTCATCCATCCATGGGGATTTAACCGTTTTTAGTAATTTTATTCAAGGGGCTCATGCTTATTAGTAATTAAAATAAGCAATTTCATGAATGATTCAAGTGCAGCGTCTGGTTGCTCCTCGTTACACACCACAGACCAGCAAATATTCTTTACATCTTCAACATAGGGATCACTACAAAACCTCTAGTATGACCTCAGGTACACTATATTTGGCCAGGCTTTTGAAACGTTGGTTTTCTTAGATATGGTGAAGCTCCCTTCAGTAACCACGAGCACAACCGTT
Source organism: Oncorhynchus clarkii lewisi (assembly GCF_045791955.1). Classification (NCBI taxonomy): domain Eukaryota; kingdom Metazoa; phylum Chordata; class Actinopteri; order Salmoniformes; family Salmonidae; genus Oncorhynchus; species Oncorhynchus clarkii. Next base: position 25,667,739 of record NC_092165.1, on the reverse strand, counting down.
CCTGGATTTTAACTGGCGGCTTTATTCTGTAGTTCTAGTCAGAATTATCACCTTCCGTGAGAACTATAAAGTAAATGAAAAATACAGTTAAGCACACTCTTACAACCTTATCTTACGAGTGACTTATTATCTTGGTATAACTCTGAAGTGCTTACATACATAACAGTTTAACCAGCGTTATAACAGTATCAGATTAAACACATGAATAAAGGAAAAATACCTCATTGGCTGCTTATTACAGAAGGGAGGAAATCAAACTTCACAATTATTATTCCTGGCATGAATTCACACTTCATCCTAACATACACGCTTCAACCTTTACGAACTACACCTGATGACATGAAAACTTAGCTAACACAGCGCGGGATTGCCTTCCCTCCAAAAGTGTGTTACAACAGTTTTAGCTACGTAGTTCCCCTTGGCTTATCATTTCCCCCGCACAGCGGACACGTAAACAACTCAAACAAAAGACAACGACATAACCTGTAAGTCTAACTGTCAGTTACATATGGCTACTATGTACATGTATCTTATGATCACTACATCCAATGGATGTGGATACTGCTTTAGAGCAACATTTCTGCAGCATTAGTAAAAATGTGATCCATACATGTGAGTGATTTTGTATGTACCCTGGTAGGTTGACTGATAACTTCCACCAGGTTGCAGGCACTAGTTGCAGTTTGAAGCTTTTTCTTGAGTGTGACAGCTTGATGAAAGCCAATACATTTTTTGGGTCACACAGAAAATATACCTCTCTGTTGTATCACATACATTATCAAGCGTTTCACACATATTATCCAGATACTGACTGTTAGCACTTGGTGGTCTATAGCAACTTCCCACAATAATAGGCTTTGGGTGAGATACATTGTACAGTTGAATGCATTCAACAGAAATGTGTCTTCCACACTTAACCCCTCTGAATTAGAGAGGTGCGGAGGGATGCCTTGATTGACATCCACGGCGCCTTGGGAACAGCAGTTTAACTGCCTTGCTCAGCGGGCAGAACGACAGATTTTTACCTTGTCAGCTCAGGGTTTCGATCCAGCAACGATCGATCCAGCAACCAACATTCATATACTGGCTATCTGTTACTAGCAAGTTAGCGATTTCATGAACCTTATTTCTTGGGCTACATACAGTGCCTTGCGAAAGTATTCGGCCCCCTTTTTGCCACATTTCAGGCTTCAAACGTAAAGATATAAAACTGTATTTTTTTGTGAAGAATCAACAACAAGTGGGACACAATCATGAAGTGGAACGACATTTATTGGATGTTTCAAACTTTTTTAACAAATCAAAAACTGAAAAATTGGGCGTGCAAAATTATTCAGCCCCTTTACTTTCAGTGCAGCAAACTCTCTCCAGAAGTTCAGTGAGGATCTCTGAATGATCCAATGTTGACCTAAATGACTAATGATGATAAATACAATCCACCTGTGTGTAATCAAGTCTCCGTATAAATGCACCTGCACTGTGATAGTCTCAGAGGTCCGTCAAAAGCGCAGAGAGCATCATGAAGAACAAGGAACACACCAGGCAGGTCCGAGATACTGTTGTGAAGAAGTTTAAAGCCGGATTTGGATACAAAAAGATTTCCCAAGCTTTAAACATCCCAAGGAGCACTGTGCAAGCGATAATATTGACATGGAAGGAGTATCAGACCACTGCAAATCTACCAAGACCTGGCCGTCCCTCTAAACTTTCAGCTCATACAATGAGAAGACTGATCAGAGATGCAGCCAAGAGGCCCATGATCACTCTGGATGAACTGCAGAGATCTACAGCTGAGGTGGGAGACTCTGTCCATAGGACAACAATCAGTCGTATATTGCACAAATCTGGCCTTTATGGAAGAGTGGCAAGAAGAAAGCCATTTCTTAAAGATATCCATAAAAAGTGTTGTTTAAAGTTTGCCACAAGCCACCTGGGAGACACACCAAACATGTGGAAGAAGGTGCTCTGGCCAAAATTGAACTTTTTGGCAACAATGCAAAACGTTATGTTTGGCGTAAAAGCAACACAGCTGAACACACCATCCCCACTGTCAAACATGGTGGTGGCAGCATCATGGTTTGGGCCTGCTTTTCTTCAGCAGGGACAGGGAAGATGGTTAAAATTGATGGGAAGATGGATGGAGCCAAATACAGGACCATTCTGGAAGAAAACCTGATGGAGTCTGCAAAAGACCTGAGACTGGGACGGAGATTTGTCTTCCAACAAGACAATGATCCAAAACATAAAGAAAAATCTACAATGGAATGGTTCAAAAATAAACATATCCAGGTGTTAGAATGGCCAAGTCAAAGTCCAGACCTGAATCCAATCGAGAATCTGTGGAAAGAACTGAAAACTGCTGTTCACAAATGCTCTCCATCCAACCTCACTGAGCTCGAGCTGTTTTGCAAGGAGGAATGGGAAAAAATGTCAGTCTCTCGATGTGCAAAACTGATAGAGACATACCCCAAGTGACTTACAGCTGTAATCGCAGCAAAAGGTGGCGCTACAAAGTATTAACTTAAGGGGGCTGAATAATTTTGCACGCCCAATTTTTCAGTTTTTGATTTGTTAAAAAAGTTTGAAATATCCAATAAATGTCGTTCCACTTCATGATTGTGTCCCACTTGTTGTTGATTCTTCACAAAAAAATACAGTTTTATATCTTTATGTTTGAAGACTGAAATGTGGCAAAAGGTCGCAAAGTTCAAGGGGGCCGAATACTTTCGCAAGGCACTGTAGGTAATGTGGGCTATTTTTAGCACTTTTCTGGGATGCTTGATTGTTTTTATTGCTTCACCAGGAGGCTTTTCAGAGGTAGACATGACAGTGATATTTATATTTGATCGTGCTGAGAGTGCAGGGTAAACTCCCCACAGTGGGGGAATAAAGAGTGGCATTTTGGAAGCAGTGCAGTGCCTATTCTTACGGCAGCCCGTGCTGCTGTTGTTGTCCAGTGTGTACACACAGAGAGACATGGATGGTTTTCTCCCTAAAAATTCTCTGGATTCTTACTGATAGAGAGAAGACCTGTTGGCAGAGCCCCTTTCTCAACATATGGCAAACACACACTCAGTAACAGTCATGGGTTTTGAGGCGTTTTATACTAAAGGCATAAGCCGAAAAACAGACACTGAAGGGAAACACCAGTCCAGACTCCAAGAACAAGTGATGCCTTGTTGCCCGTGGCGTGCACCGGCGCACACACACACAGGCAGATGTAATAAGCATAAAATACACCCTATATACTGATGTCATCCAGTTCTTTAAAAACAAAGTAAGTGTAGCAGGAAAAAGGGAGGCGAGCTGTAATGGGGAACCACAGCTCCTATGGCCTGTACCACATGAAGCCTGGGGCTCTGTGTATGGCTTTCCTCCTCCCTGTATGGAACCCCCCTGAAAGCACAGTGTTATTACAGTACACAATGATCGTGTTGCTGGATGAGGTTTAGAGCCAAGGGGAGGGGGTAGGTAGCAAATTGGGACTGGCCCATCTTGTTCCTAGATTAACTGCACGTCCCTATCCTGGGGTGTGGAGGAGGACCTCCCTAAAACCACCCTGCATGGGTAGGGAGGGAGCAGAGCGCCCTAACCCTAACCTGAGTCACGGTTTCCACCTCAGTGGTGCTGGGTGCAATAGACCACTAAAGAAAACAGCTTTTCCCACACTAGGAAACGTTCCTTTCTGAGCTGCGTTTCAGAATTCAACACATGAACTTAATAAACCATTTCCTTGTTTATTTCAGCAACTGTGTTTTTTCCTGTGAATCTGATTCTGTACTACCCAACAAGCATGGGATAACTCTGGGAGTTCATTTGAATTGCTTTACATCCATACAGCACAGCACACATCTATTTAAAGCCCCAGTGCAGTCAAAATGTGATTTCCCTGTATTTATATGTATTTCCACACTATGAGGTTGGAATACTGTGAAATTGTGCAAATTGCGATAATGTGCTTTAAGTATAAGAGCTGTTTGAAAAGACTGCTTGACATTTCAGCCTGTTTTGATGGGATGGAGTTTTGGTAAATAGACAATAGACAAATAAGAAAGAGAGTTCCAGAACCTCTCTGCCAATAACAACTAGTTTTCAGTTTTCCTCCTCCCAACTCAGACCACTCCCAGACAGCCTTAGCAAAATTAATGCTTGAGAAATTGCTCTTGCCAAGAAACTGTTTTAGTTTATTTTTTTGACCATTTTAATTGAAAACAATCACAGAAAGGTACTTAACTGTTACCCAGAAATAATTTGATATTGGCTTATTGTGCCTTTCAGTAATTAGTGTGAAAGAGGGGTATTTTTGTGTTGAGGCCTGCCTGTTTGACTTGAAGCCCCTGGTCCAGAGACCAGAAGGGGTTTGCTGCCTCAAACCACAAACATCCAGCTGAAAAACAACCATATGACAAGCATTTCACTACACCCGCAATCACTTCTGCTAAATATGTGACCAATAAAATTAGACTTGAAGCTATATGATCCTGCCTCTCTCACTGGTTGACTGAACCATAGAGAGGTGCAAAGATGGATGTTTATGTATGTGTGTGTGTGTGTGTGTGTGTGTGCCCTTCTTCTGCCTGTTGTGTGATTAATAAGGAGAGTGAGTGTAGTGCTGTGTGATTAAGGAGTGACCCAACACCACACTGCAACTCAGCACTACACATCTACTGTGACATGACAGCACTAAACTCACTCTCTTTACAGCCAATAAGCGGGATGGACAGAGACACTTGTGTATACAATATATATATACAGTGCGTGTGATACAGCGCGTGTATCACGATGGAATCCTCCAGAGCGCATACCAGGAATCCTCCAGAGCGGAGCATACTCCCCAGTCATTGTCTTTTTCTCATTTGTGCAAAAGTCCATCCTCCTTCCTCTCTACTCCATGACCGGGAAATCGTTAAGTGGTAGAGTGGGCGAGGAGTGTGTCAAATAGTAGGCAAATAGAAGGTCCACCCCTCCTCAATATCCTCCTTTTGGCAAGGAAGCACAAGTGTATCCTACCGCGGAAGAGATTTGATATATGCCACCCCCAGCTGTTGTATTGTAGGAGGAAAAAAGCATGCACATATTTAAAATTGATACGCTACTTATCATTTTATCTACACTACACAAAAATAACTTCAACATGTAAAGTGTTTAATGTTTCATGAACAGACATTTTCCATTTGTACAAATAGCTGATTTCTCTCAAATGTTGTGCACAAATGTGTTTATATCCCTGTTAGTGAGCATTTCTCCTTTGCCAAAATAATCCATCCACCTGACAGGCGTGGCATATGAAGAAGCTGATTAAACAGCATGATCGTTACATAGGTGCACCTTGTGTTGGGGACAATAAAAGGCCACTTTCAAATGTGCCGTTTTGTCACACAACACAACGCCACAGGTGTCTCAAGTTTTGAGGGAGGCCCACCCATGGCTGCACCACTGCCCAGTCATGTGAAATCCATAGGTTAGGGCCTAATGATTTATTTCAATTGACTGATTTCCATATATGAACTGCAACTCAGTAAAATCTTTGAAATTGTTGCATGTTGCATTTATATCTAAGTTCAGTATATAAAACATCTTGCACAATGAACTTAATTTGTTTTTTTAATCACTTTTCACATTTATTTCTGGATACATCCAGTAAACGTAACTTGCCTGATGATGAGTAAGTGGAGAAGGAGCTTCTCATTGCATACAAGCGCATTTTCGTCCAGGTTCACTCGCTGCCTCTCCTCGATTATCTTTGACCTTTTTCCAAAGGAGGCGAGAGAAGATGGAGGAGAGAGAAAAATAAAATTGCTCCCATGATAGCACATTTGATTTTCCGCAGTGGAAAATAAGTGAAAGACTGCCACCCACTGGACATTATTGGTTTTACAAGCTCAAATCCTGTCACAAAAAAAAATGTATGTACTAAAAGCTTGGGCTGTAAACGAAAGCAAATGCTAAAAATGAAACTTCTAGACATCATTGTAAAACTTCACAGTATTTTACCGATTGTGAGTCAGCTAATAAATGTAGATTTCCGTCAAGGTACTGGAGTGACAAGAAAAGTTGGATTCAAACATTAGTTGATTATTTATAGAAAACAGTAAAAAAGCACATGGAATCAGATATTTCAAGCCACATTTCAAGGCACCTTCATAGTTGGTTTGAAGTCAGATACAAATCTGATTCCTGGCCATGTCGCTTAGCTAGTGTCTGAATGGTAAAATCTGATTTATTTGCCCTCAATAGTTTTTTGGTATATTTGTTATTTGGTATACACCTTATATACAAAAGTATGTGGATACCCCTTCAAATGAGTGGATACTGCAATTTCAGCCACACCCGTTGCTGACAGGTGTATAAACTTGAGCACACAGCCATGCAATCTCCATAGATTTAACTTACTGAAGAGCTCAGTGACTTTCAACGTGGCACCGTCATAGGATGCCACCTTTCCAACAGATCAGTTCGTCAAATTTCTGCCTTGCTAAAGCTGCTCCGGTCAACTGTAAGTGCTGTGATTGTGAAGTGGAAACGTCTAGGAGCAGCAACGGCTCAGCCATGAAGTGTTAGGCCACACAAGCTCACAGAACGCGACCGCTGAGTGCTGAAGCGCGTAAAAAACGTCTGTCCTCGGTTGTAATACTCACCACCGAGTTCCAAACTGTCTCTGGAAGCCACTTTAGCGCAAGAACTGTTCCTCGGGAGCTTCATGAAATCGGTTTCCATGGCCGAGCAGCAGCACACAAGCCTTAAATCACCATGCGCAATGCCAAGCAACAGCCTGAATGGTGTAAAGCTCACCGCCATGAGGAGCAGTGGAAGGCGAACACCTATCCGAATACATAGCGCCAACTGTAGAGTTTGGTGGAGGAGTACTAATGGTCTGGTGCCGTTTTCATGGTTCGGGCAAGGCCCCTTAGTTCCAGTGAAGGGAAATCTCAATGCTAGAGCATGACATTCTAGACGATTCTGTGCTTCCTACTTTGTGGCAACAGTTTGGGGAAGGCCTTTTCCTGTTTCAGCATGACAATGCCCCCGTGCACAAAGTGAGGTCCAAACAGAAATTATTTATCAAGATCAGTGTGGAAGAACTTGACAGGCCTGCACAGAGCCCTGACCTCAACCCTATCGAACACCTTTGGGATGAATTGGAACACCGACTGCGAGCTAGGCGTAATCGCCCAACATCAGTGCCCGACCTCACCAATGCTCTTGTGGCTAAATGTAAGCAAGTCCCCTCAGCAATGTCCCAACATCTAGCGGAAAGTATTCCCAGAAGAGTGGAGACTGTTATAGCAGCAAAGGGGGGACCAATTCCATATTAAAGCCAATTTTGGAATTAGATGTTCAATGAGCAGGTGTTCACATACTTTGATGGTGTATCTGTGATCAACAGATGCCTATCTGTATTCCCAGTCATTTGAAAACCCATAGATTAAGGCCTAATAAATGTATTTAAATTGGCTGACTTCCTTAATGAACTGTAACTCAGTAAAATCTTTGAATTGTTGCATGTTGCATTTATATTTTTGATCAGTGTATAATTTAGGTCACCTGCTAAAATAATCTATTATAGCAATCTAAAAACACCAAATTATGTCCTTGGTGGGATGAATATACAAATAAATCAATGTGTATTTTTCACCATGTATGGTACAATTCAACATTAGAAAACAGCCTTCTTGGTCCATGTGCTGAGATATAAGGGACAATTCTGTATTCTTATTTATCAGGATGACTACATATCTTACTTACTGACTTTATTGTCCCCATGGGGACATTTTGTTGCAGTATCATGTACACGTTTAAAATGGCGTTTAAATACAGTAGAAAACAAATTGACAATACAACATTCATAACAGTTACATACCAATAAAAAGAGACTAGCCTGCTGGTCTTACTGGGTCGATAGGACCATTAGCCCGAGCTGTTTAGGAGGGATATCACACCTGGCACAAATGATTCAATCAAATGTATTTATAAAGCCCTTTTTCACATCCGCCGATGTCACAAAGTGCTATACAGAAACACAGTCTAAAGCGCCAAACAAATCAAATCAAATGTATTTATATAGCCCTTCGTACATCAGCTGATATCTCAACGTGCTGTACAGAAACCCAGCCTAAAACCCCAAACAGCAAGCACTGCAGATGTAGAAGCAAGGTGGCTCGGATCACCATGCGCAATGCTGTCTAGTTCTGTCTTTTCTGCCAGGGGGCACCCTATACCTGCACTACACCGCTGCTGTTACTACAGTGGGCGGCAGCATCGGCCTCTCCAAACCAGCTCTTTAAATTAAATTTAACTCTTGCAATAAAACTTCTGACAATCTCTTTAAGTGTTTGAGAACCATATGCTTTTTCATCATGGAGCCCATGCACATGCCATGTGATAAGTTGGATTTTGTTGGTCTTTACTTCCAAATGTCTATGTAGATAAATAATACAAAACACAAAACAGATTAAAAAGTCTCAATTGCTTTACTGACAATAATGCAATATTAAACTAAATCTGATGTTCAGATCTACAAATGTTTTGACATATTACATGTTATTAAGGGTAGTTGTGATCCAGGAAAGTCCAGCATACTGTAGATGAGCAGCCGACATGTTGGTGACACAATTTACTGTAAACGGTCAAAAGGTAACGCAGTAGCACGGGAGTGTGCAGCGCTTCTCAAATGTAAAATGTATGCGTTTCCACACTCTCGTCCTAATAAATGTCACACTCAAGAGAATGCCCTCAAAGACTGCACTAGGAGCACGGGAGTGAGCAGCGCAGTAGTATTGAGAAACACCCATAGTTTTTTCCAAAATAGAAGAGCCAGAGTGACCATAGGAGTTGGCAAGGCAGCACAAACAGATCTGGGACCAGGCTATTAAAGAACTCCCTTAATAATTGTAGCTGTAATGACGGGCATGCATTGTGTCTGACGGCTGACTGACATGACAGCCCATTACCAATCAATAATCATAAACGGTTCTGATTAATATGGAAGAACATCACACACAGGTGAACACAACATAAGATACAAATCCAAAATACAGTCCACTGCCAGCTTTACAAAGGGGTGGATATTAGCTTTACAGTGGAGATTGACAAAACAAGGTTATTTACATTTTACAGCACAATATCTTTGTAACAGGTTGGTGTTGTGAACGCGCCCCAGTATGGCCCTGTTAGGAGAAATCAGCTTGAACACCTCTCCAACTGCTAATTACTAGTGGGAAACCTGTCTATCATCCCTGAGCTCTGACTTCTCCCACATGCTGACCTCTGACGTCACCTACTAAGAATATGACCTCGATAACATACAATTTCAGCACTTAAACGCAAAAAAACATGTAAATAAATCTGTTTTTTGAACATTACAACTTGACAGCTGTACTTTTTGTTTATGGTTGACACCGCTTGTTGGCCATTAGCCAATCAGCGTTTCTCAACAAGTTCAAAACACTTGAACGCATCCAACTGGTATTTACGACTTCCCAACTGCTAATTACCACTTTTCTAGTTGGTTATGAACTCAGTATTAAAGTGGAGCTGAACTTCCTGATTTAGCATCGGTTTCAATTCTCATCATTCAGTAAATGCAACTGAGAACAACATCTGGGTTATGGAGGCATGTTTTGATGTGGGTGTCTCTTGTGTGTGTTTGAATGAGGGAAGTGTTTGTACTTTCACTCTGACAAAACAGTACAGTTACTCACCCTTCTAGATAACTTGAAACCATCAAACCAGATGTTGTATCTGGAAGTTACCTAGACTAGCTAGCAAACTAGCTAGAAAGCTTCAGCCGGCCCAAAATTGGTTTGACTTTGTATATCCTATTGTTGGTGCTATTTTTCTTTTCAGTTGTTTTAAAATGTACCCTTTTATTTAACTAGACAAGTCAGTTAAGAACAAATTCTTATTTACAATGATGGCCTACTCCGGCTAAACCTGGACGAAAAATGTGACATGTAAATGGTACATCATTTTCATATTGCACACCTTTTAGTTGCCTCAAATGCTTTCTATATATATTAATTTCTACAATTTCAAAAATTGACATTAAGTAATTGAAACCTGGCAGTATTGATATTTTAAAATATTGTCCCATGTACCTTGAGTAATTCTAACTAGCCCCATAAAGATATTGAATGTCAAACCAAATTGACCATGGCATTGTGCTCCAAGTTGATGATTACTTGGGGGCAGGATAAAAAAAATAAACCCTTCATTCCATGACACACCATTTTTTCCTAATCATCTCATAAACCTGTTATGGACGAGACTGACTTCAGGAGCGAAATGATCCCATTTCCACTTCATAGTCAATTTTGACACTATAATAAAATGTTTGACTCATACCGATGCAACACCAGCAGTTTTTTTAAAAGGATAAATTCCTTATTACGTTCAGTTGCTCTTTAATAATCCATACTGAACAACATTCACCAGGGAGGTTTAGCACCACAAGCCTTCATACATTGGTGTGAAACTTAATAAAAACCAGGCAGGCAGCAGAGATTAAACCGTCCAGTCTTGTAGAGCCAGAGCAGAGCATCGTAACTCAAGTCAACATCTTTGTGCCATTGCTGATTAAAGTCCAAATGGAAACGGAGAGTCCCTGCCCCGAAGAGATTTGATCACAAGTTCCTGTATAAAAGCTTGCCAACTGCACTCATTATGAAGGTGGAAAAGAGGTTCCAGATGTACTTCTGCACAATATTTAACCATTCTAAACCATTATGGAGTAGCACGGTGGGTGGATGCACGGTCTGTCAAGGAAGACTTGGATGAAAATAAATTATGGGAGTTCTGAGATACAAAAACAGTGAAAAGGAGAAAAAAACACAAGTACATATTAGATTATATGGAATATATCATACAATGAAATGCACAAAACACAAGCTGTATATAATTTGTTAAAACATGGATTAACGCACAAAGAGATTCAATAAACACTAAAGAAATGCATAGCATAAAATTGGCAAAAAATGTGCCATTTCTACTGCACTCCATACCTAAACCACGCCCAATTTAATTGGCTCATTAGGGCACGCAATGGAAAATGAGCATTTTAGATTGGACAAATTTGGATAAACCCTGCCTGTTCCAGTCTGTTCTCTTCAAAAGATAGATAATGAACACGACCCTAGTCTTGGGAGTGTACAGTAGCGGTAGCACCTCCAGTCCAGGAGTGCTGGTGGTGAAAGGAGAGCACTCCCGGTGAAGCAGACGACATCGCCGGGGCTTCGCTAGGGCTCTCTGTAAGCGGTCTGCTGTAAACTCTACTGCTGCCAGGACTAATATTCATAAAGCATGAAAGAGTAGGAGTGGTGATCTAGGATCAGTTACCCCTGCTCATATAATCTTATTTATTATGATCTAGAAGGCAAAACTGATCCTAGATCAAGACTCCTATTCTGAGGCGCTTTATAAATATGAGCTCGGGCCCCGAACAGGGCTGCTTCCCCAGCCCCACCGCGTCTCCCACGGGCGTTAGGCGGCATCTGCAGTTCCCCTCCAGCCCTCTAGGAGTCCTCCTCCTCCTCCTCCTCACGGTTGCCAACCACCCTCTTTCGCAAGACCTCCTCTGGGTAACCCAGCCCTCTGGCCTCGGGACGGCCCACTGGAGACACTCTCCTCCAGACCTCCTCCTGTTCGCCATCTTCATCGTCCTCATCATCCTCCTCTCCATCGGCCTCCTGCTCTTCCTCCAGCTGCTGAATAAGCCTGGCTTGTTCCATCGTCTGTTTCTCTGGAACAGGAAAGTGACAAAAGCAATGTGAATAACAGAACATGACAATAACAAATATGTTACATTATATACTCCATGCCATTGCTCCTAAATTAAAACATGTATGCACGCATGATTATGAAGCTGGGTCACAACTTAGGAAGACTACAAAAAAAGACAAAATGTCTGTTCTCGAAAGAAATGTTTATGATAAATGATTTCATGTATTCTTCCTCTATAACTTCTCTAAGAGTTCTTGCTTAATGTCGGCACATAAACAGTGCTACATACTTCGCAAAGTTGCATTTGCATGAACATGGATTCGCTGTCATCTCATACTCACTCTGGTAGTAGTTTGGGGAGTTAAATCGTCGTGATGGGAAGACAAAATCAGCTATGAACACCAGTATCTGGGAAGAGAATGCACAAGGGAGGCTGGTGAGGTTATCGAGGAGAGCAGACTTGATGTTACTGTAAGATATTGATCTCTTGCGCCCGTTGCCTCCAATAACATCCAAAGTCATACATTTTTCCTGCATTGCTCACATTTTGTATAGGTGGCCCACTATGGAGGGTATGCACATACTACTAAATAATACTTTGTCAGATGCCTTTCAGGACACCTTTCATTATAAGTACATTAAAATCAAAGTGCAAGTAAAATCCATCAAACAAAGACAGAATACATAGGGATCACATATCAAGGGGTATGACTTTAACGTACCAGTCCCAGGGCTAGGCCAGAGAAGAGAGTGGCCAGTCCAAAGATGATGTACGAGCCCCACACTGGAATACCCAACTGCTCTGTCAGGTAGTTATGGCAACGCTGGAGGGGAAAGGACAACAGGAACGCAATAAAAAGGTAAGTTAAAGTCAAATGCAAGTCAAACCACCCTGACCATGTTTAAGAAGAACATTCTCCTAAAATTGTTCACAAATCATGTGAAAATTTGTCCCAAATGGCAGCTATTCCCTATACGGGTGCCTTCAGAAAGTATTCACACCCCTCAACTTTTTCCACATTTAGTGTCAAATGGATTCAATTTAGATTTTTAGTCACTGTCCTACTCAATACCCCATAATGTCAAAGTGGAATTTTCTAGAGTCTATCTATACATGAAGGTGATGGAGAGAGATAAGCCGGGAGAACAAATACAGCCTATAGCTCAAGTGTCAAACTCAATTCAAATGGATTAAATTCACAACGCCCAATAATGTCAAAGTGGAATTATGTTTTTAGAAATATGTATAAATGAAATAGAAATGAAAAGCTGAAATGTCCTTAGTCAATAAGTATTCAACCCCTTTGTTATGACAATCCTAAATAAGTTCAGGAGTAAAAAAAGGTGCTTAACAAGTCACATAAGTTGCATGGAATCACTGTGTGCATTAGTGTTTAACATGATTTTTGAATGACTCTCTGTACCACACACACAAAATATATTATATGTGAGGTCCCTCAGTGAATTTCAAACACAGATTCAACCACAAAGACCAGGGAGGTTTTCCAATGCCACGCAAAGGGCACCTATTGGTAGAATGGTAAAAATAAATTATAGCAGACACTGAATATTTCCTTGAGCATGGTGAAGTTTTTAATTACACTTTGGATGGAGTTTGAATACACCCCGTCACTACAAAGATACAGGCGTCCTTAACTCAGTTGCCAGAGATGAAGGAAACCGCTCAGGGATTTCACGATGGGGCCAATGTGGTGACTTTAAAAACGAGTTTAATGGATGTGATAGGAGAAAACTGAGGATAGATCAACAACATTGTAGCTACTCCAAAATACTAACCTAATTAACAGAGTGAAAATGAAACCTGCCCAGAATACAAATATTCCAAAATATGCATCCGGTTTGCAACATGGCCCTAAAAATAATGCTGGGAGAAAAATAAAAAAAAGAGGGAAAAAAAAGTGGCAGTTGAATTGGTCATGAATACTAAGTGTTATGTTTGGGGCAAATCTAATACAACATATTATGGAGTACAACTCTCCATATTTAAGCATAGTGGTGGCTGCATCATGTTATGAGTATGCTTGTAATGATAAGGACTGGAGAGTTTTTACAGGATAAAAAAAATTAACAGAATGGATCTAGGTACAGGCAAAATCCAAGAGGATAGCCTGGTTCAGTCTGTTTTCCACCAGATGAACTCACCTTTCAACAGGACAATAACCTAAAACACAAGGCCAAATCTACACTAAAGTTGCTTACCAATATGACCGAGAATGTTCTTAAGTGGCCGAGTTACAGTTCTATATGAAATCTGCTTGAAAATCTATGGCACGACATGAAAATGATTGTCTAGCAATGATCAACAACCAAATTGATAAATACTGTACAATCCAGGCATGCAAAGCTCTTAAGAGATTTAACTAGAAACACTAATCACTGCCAAAGGTTATTCTAACATGTAAATGAGATATTTCTAGATTTCATTTTCAATACATTTGTTAACATTTCTAAATACATGTTTTCACTTTGTCATTATGGGGCAGTAGGTGTAGATTGGTGAGAATTACATTTTGAATTCAGGCTGTAACATCAAAATGTGGAACAAGGCAAGTGTTATGAATACTTTCGGACCAGAACCCTAAAGGCCTTGTTCCAAAGTGTGGTACAAATGGGTTCTAACAGCACGCAGGGAGAAGGCAACAGCAGGACTCACCCTAATGAACATTGACAACTTGAAGAGAGCTGACATTGTGTTCATCCTGCAGAGGAAGAAAAGGAATAAAATACCTTTTAGACTTTTTTTAATGAGAATCTAATAATCAACAGCTAAAAACAAAACTTTACCAGGTTAAAGTGTCAGTGGCTGGCAGAGGGAGAAATAAGCATGGTTTGCATCCCAAATGGCACCCCATTTCCTATATAGTGCTCTACTTTTGACCAGGGCTATGGTCAAACGTAGTGAACTATATAGGGAGTAGGGTGCCATTTGGGTCTGTTGGTTGCATGTCTAAACCTAAAACTATGTGGCAAGTAACTACCAGGAGAGGTTGGAGTGTAGTATTTGATATTTCCTGTGGTTCTGAAGTGTAGTGTGTGTCACTGACGAGAAGAACAATTGTGGTTAAGAATGAGTAAAAATAAGATGCTGTCTTCATGAGATAGCTACCATACAGTTCCATGTAGAGTCATCTACCCCTATATCCAATACTGGGTACAGGTCACTCATGTTATAGCCTTAAATATCTCAACAAACCTTTTAGACCGAAACTATAAATATGTATGAAACATCCTTCCTCTAAAAGCAGTCACCAACCTCTGAGTCAAGATCACTTTCGCAGTCAAAAAGCAATTTTTTTTAAACATGGCTTAGAAAATAAATGTAAGCCTATGCACCATTAACGTAATAAAAACAGCAGCTCTTTGCTGTATTTTGTCAGTGCACTTGATTTAGCCACAGCTCTCGTGGTCCGGTCCGCTGTGTAGGCAGACAAATTAAAATGGTTCAAAGGGGAACACTTTTCCAAAGCCCTTCGCACCTAGTAGGAATCAATTGCACTACCGCCAAGAGCACAAGACGAAAAAAAACAAAAAAAAGCAGTACACTAAGATAGGCAGAAACTGCTTCTCCAATAGAAATCCCCAATCACACATGTAGGTGATGTCATGGCGACGGATAGCTACGCTCAGAAACACGTCATCGGGTCTAAAGGTCATCTCACGCCGAACTGCACAGGCTGTCAAACCAAAAGGCACTCCTTTGATATAAAAGTCGTTTTTGATGAAAATGTTAACGTGTCAGTTTGTCACTTTCACGAGTTTGGAGTAATAACGTTCAAATATTTAAGACTGTGGCTTGAATCTAGGTTGTGCCTTTAAAACGATTGAGACAATTAACTACCAAGGGGGGAAAAAAGTTCACTTCTCAAACCACGGCCTGGTCTGCCACCGTTTTTTTGGGGTACTCGACTATTGGAATATTAAAAAATAAATAAAAACAATTTAAGGCCGGCACTGGAAAATACATTTCTAATTTATCTATATGCCAACAGTGAGCAACAATACGCAATTTATAATAACCACTACAGATAACAAATCCTAATTGCCTCATATATACAGTCATGGTCAAAAGTTGAGAATGACACAAATATTAATTTCCACAAATTGCTTCAGTGTCTTTAGATATTTTTGTCAGATGTTACTATGGAATACAGAAGTATAATTACAAGCATTTCATAAATGTCAAAGGCTTTTCAATTGAGTTTATTATGCCTGCTGTGTGGAATTTTCTTTATGACTAACCTTATATTGAGACCAAAAATGATTTTACACGTTACAGCCAATTTTTTCTTTGTGGCTGTGGTAACTAGTGACAACCGGAAAATAGCCTAAGCTGAAAATGACGCAATTATTCCAAAACTGCAGCTCATTGTTGGAACACAAATCACTACTTCAGCCAAACAGTCCATTTTGAATTTGTGATAAAACTATAATTTGGCAAGGAATGTAGCTTGTGTATCTCGTCAGTTAGATACGTTTTTATAACTAGGCTTTTACCTCTGTAGGCGCAGAAGTAGAGGGAGGGCGTGAGACACGGAGGGAAAGGGAATTTAGGGAACATAACTCTGATGCTTGGCTTATATACTTTTTGGTCCCTCAAATGCATATGTACAAATGGAACACTAGAGTCAAAGCAAATTAACTTGGTCTCCAAGACAAACTTTCAACCAAATAGATTTTTTTTTTTTAACATTTTTTTTTTTTTTAAATCTCTGCTTAAAGATTGAGTTGACATCAGTATGAGTACTCGAGTTCTCAATTACTCATGCCCATCCCCATCTCGAGTTGACCTTTTCATTACATTTCAGAAAGATCCAAAAAGGATTTTGTTTAAGTTTCACACAGAGCGACCCAGTATGGAGAAGAGACTGACGATCAAACCATCCACTCACATGAAGGAAGATGGTCCAAACCAGGAAGAAACCGGTTCAATGCCCTGCCACTTCTTCTCATCAATAAAGCTTAGGAAGTCATCTTTGGTGCGAGCCCCCTGGTACCTCCTGAACACACCATCCTTACAGCTGATTCACACACACACAGTTATCATAGAAATCTAGCACACAATTGAAAACAGTTTAACAAGCCAATAGTGGCATTAACCACAATAAGGACAGATGTAGTTTATTTGCCTATTGCTCCACTAAGCTATAGGGTTATATATTTACAGTTCTACCATTGAAAATAATTTACTTTTTTATAGCAACATAGGAAGCTAGTGTCTAAACTGGGCGTAGGATCACAACAGTAGCAAAAAAAAGAGACATGAGAAAGAAACACTAACATTTTGTCTTCCCAGACAAAGTCTGAAGCTATCTAACAGCCTCTCACATTCCAGTGAGGGTTATAAACTGAAATGATCACATTTACTGGTGAGTGCAGTCTACATAGTGGTTAGTTGGCATGCATCTGTGAGAAGAACAGGATATGAGACATACAGCAACTTCACGTAACGGAGAGAAAACTTACTGGTAGATGGTCGGAAGTGAAGTGATAATGAATCGTCCACTCAAACCTAAGGTGCGGGTGGGGGAAGGAGAGCAGAATGTTAGTGAATAGGACTTAATATATATAATATGACTTTCTCTGAATGACACCAACATCTTGTTCTTGACTAATATTACAGGTCTACAAAAACCTGGCAATAATAGACTATAGCTAGATAGAATGACATGCATTGTCTACACTACAAAACATAGTGGGTGTTGTGGGAAACAGCCAGGGCCTTAATACAAAGCTCTCTGACCCCTCCCCGCCTAATTTATCTGTGAAAGGAGTAGGGTGCAGTTACCCATAGACTGTGATCGTGGGTCAGTTTAGCATTTTCCCTACTAATAGTTAAGGTTAGGATTGGGGGATGGAGAGCTGATCGCAGATCTGTACCTAGGGGAAACTTAATCACGGAGCGCTGTGAAACCTGAAAAGGGAAGTAATTGACAAGCAGACGGTTGGGCAGGCAGTCAGCCAGGGAAGGAGAGTATACATACCAGGCTGTTCAGTAACATCCACTTTCGCTATGTTGACACCCATGTCCTCCCCCCAGTCGGCAAACTCATTCCACATGGGCTGGAGCTGCTGGCACGCCGGACACCAGGGGGCAAAGCTGCCGGGGAAGAGTGAAGTGAGGCCAAACATTGGCATGACAATAACATTAGCTAGACAGTTTTCAAACAAAATAAGCTGACAACTACACAAGATTCAATGGTAGCAGTTGTCAACATGTTATGAATGATCAACATTAGTCATATCTATGATTGTAAAAAGATTTTAAAATCAGAGTTCTTCATATGGACACTGAAGCATACCTTAGCTAGGTCAACACAACCTACCCCATTAATTGACGCTAACCATCTTTAGCTCCCATGGAGGATAGTATCTTCTGGCTGGGGAGTTTTGTTAAGAGCCCCAACGCTCGTTATGAACGTTAAAATGCATCGCTTGCGGTACGGTTTTGGAAACATACGTAACGCATCTTTCATATTAGCGAGAAATAATTACTTCATACACACCTTTATAGGGTTCCCACATGGACACATCTCCATGTTACAGTGCTTGTTTACGAAAGACAGAGGTGGCCACCTGTGCTAATTAATGGGCTCCAAACACCTGTGTATAAGTAACTGGTGAAGAAGTGTAGTCCATCAACTGGAGGCACACACAGCATATGGATCTGTGCAAAACTGCTACAGTAAGGATATATTTTTAATTTGAAAGATTATTTTGGGCTGATATAAAAGCATAAACCTTTGAAAGGTAGTGGGTGCACTTAGAAATGTCCTTGTTTTTGAAGGAAAAGCTATTTTTGTCCATTAAAATAACATCAAATCCCACTCTTTCTATTCTGGTTAGAGACAGTTTGCGCTGTTCTGTGAAGGGAGTAGTACACAGCGTTGTACGAGATCTTCAGTTTCTTGGCAATTTCTCGCATGGAATAGCCTTCATTTCTCAGAACAAGAATAAACTGACGAGTTTCAGAAGAAAGTTCTTTGTTTCTGGACATTTTGAGACTGTAATCAAACTCACAAATGCTGATGCTCCAGATACTCAACTAATCTAAAGAAGGCCAGTTTTATTGCTTCTTTAAATATGCACAACAGTTTTCAGATGTGCTAACATAATTGCAAAAGGGTTTTCTAATGATCAATCAGTCTTTTAAAATGATAAACTTGGATTAGCTAACACAATGTGCCATTGGAACACAGAAGTGATGGTTTCTGATAATGGGCATCTGTACACCTATGTAGATATTTCATTCAAAAATCAGAAGTAGTCAATGCCTACATTGTACTTCTGATCAATTTTATGTTATTTTAAATGGACAAAAAAAAAGTGATTTTCTTTCAAAAACAAGGACATTTCTAAGTGACCACTAACTTTTGAACGGTAGTGTTAAAAAAAAAAAATGTTTTGCTAGCGATGATTATTATTGATGTTTCTAAACGTTAAAATACAGTGTCGGATTTGTAGATCACATGCAGCCAACCGTGGGAGAAACTAACAGCTGAAAACCCTACGGAGAAGGCTTTTCGAGAGCTATACATTTGAACTGTAACCTCTTCAGTTCAAATAACAACAAATCACCTTTTTCGGTAAACAGAACAGCTAAAAGCAAGCTATACAGTGTTGGTTTACAATTGTATTGTTTACAAACAATGAAGTAAAACAAGCATATATTTTGTATTTTAATGGGGTTAGACAATTGAACTAAAGTTATATTCTTCAAGAGTCAATGGCTATTTGGCTACCATTAACTTAAGTTTAAAAAAAATTGATGTAGCAAATCTCAGATTTCCTCTCAGAATTTGCTGCTTCAAGTTAGTTGTATACATGTCATCTCATATTTGGGAGTGTAAAAATCAAGTGTGAATAGTATGTGTGGTCTCAATGAAAAAAATGCAGACCGTGCTGCAATCTCTGTTGGAAATTCCAAAAATGGCATGGCAAGGGGCCCCATAGATTTTGTTATAATGTTTGAAACACTCAGATAGCATAACACAGCATAAGCCATAGCAAAATGTGTAGAAATGCAAGAAAATGGCTTTAAAACTGCACATTTCTCTCTGCCCCATGACAAAATTACAGGAAATTACCTTGAAAACAGCAATTGTCTCAGTGGCCAAGAGGGTGTCTACATTTTTTTTATATGGTGCCCCCCACCCCCACTAAGTTTGCCACCTCTGCTTAAAGAAATCGTAGTGGAAACACTGCTAATTCTATGTAGACGCCTAACAACAATACTCAGTATCCAGCAGCCAAACGCTAGCTTTCCACCTCATTGGACCTGATTATCATGTGTTACTTGAAAGCATTTCATTTAGATTCCTAGCTGCAAGCCTAGCTACATTGTTGCATATCTAAAGCCAAGGCTACGCTAGTTTATCAAGATCAGAACTAGGTGATTAGGTGTGGTCTGAAAATCCACACGTGCCGATTCAAGACTATAAAAAACGGGACTATTGCCGAACAACGTAGCTCTATGACTAGCTAAGCAGTTAGCTTAGCATGCTTGCTAGCTGTACTTACAATTCAATCATCCATTCCCCTGCCAAGATGTCTTCCCAGTTTCCGTCAGTGATCTCTTTGAGGCTACTCGGTTTGGCCAAAGCTGGCTGCGACGTCAAGTAAATAACAAAAATTAGTGAACATGTTAGGAGAATCGATTTTGATCGCAAAGGTAAAGAAGACAACATAGCATCGCCGATTTTATAATCCAGCAAGGGCGCCATGTTTAGGTCAACTCTTCGTCGGTCGTTGCTAGTTACCACAGTCACAAAGTCATAATTATGGCTAAACCCAGCCTATTTATACAATTTCTCTTCTTAAAATCAGATTTGATCCTAACCTTAACCACACTGCTAACATTATGTCTAACCCTAACCTAAAAAAAATGTTTTTAAATTGTTCACGATATTTGACTTTGTGGCTGTGGTAACTAGTGGCAACCCTCTACTTTTTATTTTTTTGCATTACAAGAATATTGAACAAACCAATTTATAAACCGGGTGGTTCGAGCCCTGAATGCTGATTGGCTGACAGCCGTGGTATAGCAGATCGTATACCATGGGTATGACAAAACATTTATTTTTACTGCTCTAATTACATTGACAACCAGTTTATAATAGCAATACCCATGGTATATTGGCCATATAACACAACACCTCAGACCTTATTGCTTAAATATATCACACATAACAAACAAAAAAGCCAACATAAAAACATTCTACATAAAACAAGAGACAAAAAATCCACATATATATTACGCTATGGACAAGTCACATTTTTGACAAATACGTTAGGCACATCTTTGATCATTTGATATGTATATATGTTAGGGATGTTATATAATATTGTAAATCAATTAGATAAATATATATTTTTTAAATTACCCATGAACTTACCCATTAACATTTTTCCCAATAAAATGTAAAAATGTACAATATATTGGCAGTCACTGTGCGTGTATGTACAATAAAAAAGAATATCACATTTGGTAATGCTTATAGGTTTACTCGTCTTATCACTATGTTAATATCTGTCCAAAATATTTCACTATGCAAACAATCAAAAAGTAAATGCTCTATTGTCTCGTTTTCCAACTCACAAAAGCTACATTCCTTTTCTACATGAATACATATTTAGAAATAAGACAATTACAAAGATTACATCTGTGAAGGATCTTGTAAGAGACTTATCTTACTTTATCAGTTATCAAATATTTATGTGGATTAGTCCACGCTCGCTGCCATTTCACATCAAATGAAGATGTGCATTGAAAAATTGCAGCAAGGGTAAACGTCCTGTTAATTTCTCTGACTAAATTGTTATTCAATTTCTTATCTAATATATTGATGCCATTCATTTCTACACTATCACTTTAACTTCAACCCTCTACTTCCTTTAAACCCAGCTAACTCTGAAACCGCCCCTCAGCAGTTTTCTAAACAACTGTAAAATATACAGTTCACATTGACAGCTCTTTAATGTCACATTAAAATTCATGATTGGTGGGTTTTTATTTCGTAGTTTAGAATTGTTTTCTAATGCTAAATATTTGAGTTTGTTGCATAGTCCGCTGCCACTTTTGGTCACACGACAAGCAAATAACATGTTGCAATCAAGACCGCAACGTCGTAAAATCATTCGTCCATGCTTTATCTATACCACTAGCAGGTGGCACTGTCCGTCTTTGAGTTTGAAATCACAAGCTCTGCTGGCCAGCTTCTGCGTAGCAACCTAGGTGTGCCAAAAGCCCTGGTCAAATAAAATCAAAATGTATTTGTCACATGCGCCGAATACAACAGTTGTGGACCTTAAAATGCTTACTTACAAGCCCTTAACCAACAATGCACTTTTAAGAAAAATACCCCCCCAAAATAGGAAATACAAGTAACAAATAATTAAAGAGCAGCAGTAAAATAACAATAGCGAGGCTATATACAGGGGGGTACCGGTACAGAGTCAATGTGCGGGGATACTGGTTAGTCAAGGTAATTGAGGTAATATGTACATGTAGGTAGAGTTATTAAAGTGACTATGCATAGATAATAACAAAGAGTAGTAGCAGCATAAAAGGGGGGACAATGCAAATAGTCTGGGTAGCCATTTTATTAGATGTTCAGGAGTCTTATGGCTTGGGGGTTGAAGCTGTTTAGAAGCCTCTTGGACCTAGACTTTGTGCTCCGGTACCACTTGCAGTGCCGTAGCAGAGAGAATAGTCTATGACTAGGGTGGCTGGAGTGTGACAATTTTTAGGGCCTTCCTCTGACACCGTCTGGTATAGAGGTCCTGGATGGCAGGAAGCTTCGCCTCAGCGATGTACTGGGCCGTACGCACTACACTCTGTAGTGCCATACCAGGCAGTGATGCAACCTGCAACCCATCAGGACGCTCTCGATGGTGCAGCTGTTTAAAACCTTTTGAGGATCTGAGGACCCATGCTATATGGGGAATAGGTTTTGTTGTGCCCTCTTCACGACTGCTTGGACCATGTTAGTTTGATGGTGATGTGGAAACCAAGGAACTTGAAGCTCTCAACCTGCTCCAATACAGCCCTGCCAATGAAAATCGGAGCATGCTCGGTCTTCCTTTTCCTGTAGTCCACAATCATCTCCTTTGTCTTGATCACGTTAAAGGAGAGGTTGTTGTCCTGTCCCTATAGGCTGTGTCATAATTTCAGTGAACTTAATGATGGTGTTGTTAGGCCACTGTTGTTATGTTCACACATGCAGTCATGTGTGAACAGGGAGTACAGGAGGGAACTGAGCACGCACCCCTGAGGGGCCCCCGTGGTGAGGATCAGCTTGGCAAATGTGTTGTTACCTACCCTTAATACCTGGGGCCTGGCCTGTCAGGAAGTCCAGGATCCAGTTGCAGAGGGAGGTGTTTAGTCCCACGGTCCTTAGCTTATTTTTTTTTACCTTTATTTTTTACCTTTATTTAGGCAAGTCAGTTAAGAACAAATTCTTATTTTCAATGACAGCCTAACAACAGTGGGTTAACTGCCTGTTCAGGGGCAGAACAACAGATTTGTACCTTGTCAGCTCGGGGGTTTGAACTTGCAACCTTCCGGTTACTAGTCCAACGCTCTAACCGCTAGGCTACCCTGCCGCTTTGAGGGCACTATATGGTGTTGAACTCTGAGCTGTAGTCAATGAATAGCATTCTCACATAGGTGTTCTTTTTGTCCAGGTGTGAAAGGGCAGTGTGGAGTGCAATAGAGATGGCATCATCTGTGGATCTATTGGGGCGGTATGTGAATTGGAGTGGGTCTAGGGCATGGGTGTCAAACTCTGGCCCGTGGGCCAAATTTGGCCCTCAGGGTAATTATATTTGGCCCGCGAGACAATAGCAAATTACTACTAGAGCTGGCCCGCCGGTATTATAAAGCGCATTCACCACTAATACTACGAATCCCATAATGCTCTGCTGTTTTCGCTCGCCAATCAGGACAGGACCCAGAAACGCTCTCTCCTCTGTGACAGTAGTCATAGCAACATAGACTCTACAACTGTCAGCGAGCTAACCCTTCCCAAAAATGGCGAAAAGAAAGGCAGAAAACAGGAGCTTTCTGGACAAGTGGGAGGCAGAATATCTGTTTACATATGTAAAAGACAAACCTGTTTGTCTTGTTTGTGGAGTCAACGTGGCTGTAAGTAAGGAGTACAACATTAGACGACACTATGAAACGAAACACCATGACAAATACAAGGACCTGGACATGACTCAAAGGAGCCAGAAAGTAGAGGAGATGAAAAGAAGTTTGGTTTCACAACAGAATATGTTTAAAAAAGCCACATCACAAAGCGAGGCTGCTGTAAAGGCTAGTTATATAGTGGCAGCAGAGATCGCAAAATCAGCCCGGCCCTTTAATGAGGGAGAGTTCATGAAAAAGTGCATAATGAAGGTTTGTGACCGCGTATGCCCAGAGAAAAAACAAGCATTTTCAAACGTGAGCCTGAGCAGGAACACAGTAGCTGATCGCACATGTGATCTTGCCACCAATCTGTATGACCAGCTGATGGAAAAGGGAAAAGATTTTGTTGCGTTCTCCCTCGCTGTGGATGAGAGCTGCGACGCATCTGATACTGCTCAGCTGTCAGTCTTCATCCGTGGAGTGGACTCAAATCTGTGTGTTACGGAGGAGCTATTAGGATTCAAATCAATGCATGGCACAACCACAGGAAAGGAAATCTTTGAGGAGGTTTCCAAATGTGTAACTGAAATAAAGCTGCCGTGGGATAATCTCGTTGGATTAACGACAGATGGTGCGCCAGCGATGTGCGGTAAAAAGAGTGGACTGGTGGGCATGGTTCGGGAGAAGATGCGGGAAGAGAACTGTGCAGGTGAGCTAACTGTTTACCACTGCATCATACATCAGGAAGCACTGTGTGCCAAAGCCCTAAAGATGGAACATGTTATGACCACAGTAACACAGGTAGTTAACTTTATAAGAGCCAAAGGTCTAAATCACCGCCAGTTTAAATCTTTTCTGGAGGAGTGTGGTTCGGAATACGCAGACGTGCCGTATCACACAGAGGTGAGATGGCTAAGCAGAGGAAAAGTACTGAACAGATGTTTCGAGCTGCGTGAGGAAATATGTAAATTCCTGGAAACCAAAGGGAAGGATACAGCAGAGCTCCGGGAGAAAAAGTTCCTGTGTGAGCTGGCCTTTCTCTGTGACATCTCGAGCCATCTCGATGCGCTGAACCTGCAGCTTCAGGGGCGGGGGCGCATCATCACAGACATGTACGCTGCAGTGAGGGCCTTCAAAACTAAACTGTGCCTGTGGGAGAATCAGATGCTGCAAGGAAACCCTTGCCATTTTCCCTGCTGCCAATCCATAAAAGCGCAGATCTCTACCGCCGTGTTCCCATGCGCACAGTTTGCTGAAAAACTCAGGGTTCTCGCCGCTGAGTTTAGCCGGCGATTTGGCGACTTCGATGCCCAGAAATGCAAGTTTGAACTGCTTAGTAATCCCTTCGCAGTTGATGTGGAAAATGCACCAACCAACATCCAAATGGAGCTGATTGAACTCCAGTGCAACGACACGCTGAAGTCAAAGTATGATGATGTGGGCGCCGCACAGTTTCCACGGTTCATCCCTGACACAATGCCTCAGCTCCGCACCCAAGCTGCTCAGATGCTCTCCATGTTCGGCAGCACTTATCTATGCGAGCAACTTTTCTCCTCGATGAAGATGACCAAAACAACTCACAGGAGACGTCTGACTGATGAACATCTTCGCTCGATACTGAGGATTTCTTCAGCTCAGAGCTTGAGCCCAGACATTGATGAACTAGCATCCAAGAAGAGATGCCAGGTATCTGGCTTGGGCACATCAGATTAGACCAGTGTGCAATAATTAACGTTTTCTTTATGCACTTTTTCTTGCTACAAGGCATGGGCTTGAATGGTTGATTGATTTATTATCATTTTATTTGTAAAATTATTAGCCAGTGGAAAAAGTTTATTTTGGTATTTAAATCAGAAGGCTGCAAATAGAAAAGAGGCATACAATTTTTATTTAAATTTTATTTATTTAATAAATGAATGCCATTGATGTGTTTTTTCATTTGAAATTTGATTTTGCATGTCTCCACTATTAAATTATATATTGTATGGTAATAAGCGATGCTTGTTCCATATTCAATGTTAAAGCAAAACTTGTTTGGGTCCATATTAAAAGGTTAATTTGTTCAATGTTGGCCCGTGACTTTGTTCAGGTTTTACATTTTGGCCCACTGGGTATTTGAGTTTGACACCCCTGGTCTAGGGTTTCTGGAATAATGGTGTTGATGTGAGCCATGATCAGCCTTTCAAAGCACTTCATGGCTACAGACGTGAGTGCTACGAGTCGGTAGTCATTTAGGCAGGTTACCTTACTGTTCTTGGGCACAGGGACTATGGTGGTCTGCTTGAAACATGTTGGTATTACAGACTCAGACAGGGAGAGGTTGAAAATGTGAGTGAAGACACTTGCCAGTTGGTCAGCACATGCTCGGAGTACATGTCCTGGTAATCCGTCTGACCCTGCGACTTAGTGAGTGTTGACTTGTTTAAAGGTCTTACTCACATCTGCTCCGGAGAGCGTGATCACACAGTTGTCCGGAATGCATGTTTCAGTGTTACTTGCCTCGAAGCGAGCATAGAAGTTATTTAGCTAGTTTGGTAGGCTCGTGTCACTGGGCAGCTCTCGGTTGTGCTTTCCTTTGTAGTCTGTAATAGTTTGCCAGCCCTGCCACATCCAACAAGTGTCGGAGCCGGTGTAGTACGATTCGATCTTAGTCCTGTATTGATGCTTTGCCTGTTTTATGGTTTGTCGTAGGGCATAGCGGGATTTCTTATAAGCTTCCGGATTAGAGTCCCAGCTCTACCCTTTAGCTCAGTGCAAATGTTGCCTGTAATCCATGGCTTCTGGTTGGGTATGTACCTATACGTACAGTCACTGTGGGGACGTCTTCATTGATGCACTTATTGATGAAGCCAGTGACTGAAGTGGTGACCTCCTCAATGCCATCGGAAGAATCGCAGATCATATTCCAGCCGGTGCTAGCAAAACAGTCCTGTAGCTTAGCATCTGCTTCATCTGACCACTTTTTAAATTGACCTAGTCACTGGTGCTTCCTGCTTTAATTTTAGCTTGTAAGCAGGTATCAGGAAAGCCCAGAACGGCCCCCAAAATTATAATTGGACGGCCCTTTTGAGCTCTATAATGTGTTTATTTGAACATAATTTGAACATCCATGTTTAATGCTTTTCGACCTGTCCCCAAATTAATGTAATTGGTTCAGAGTTTGTTTTGATATTTTAACCTGCATGTCGTGATCGCGTTTGGTGTAGGGGGACAAAATACATTTATGAAAGATAGCGCACAATGGAACACGGGCGCAGCAGGTTTAGGTTCCGTGTCAGGCAGGATGAAAACAACTACATCGACTATGATCCTATGCTAGTTTCAGCCACTTTCCCCATGATCCTTAGCACCATTGGTGCCATCAGGAGTTTTCTATAGGAATATATGGATAAGTCAGCGCTATCACTATCTATCTACTGGTTGTATTGTCTATGCACTGTTGCCTATAAAGTAAGAGAGAGTGTGCAAATATGTGTGTGGGAGAGAGAACTCCTATGTCACAGCCATTGAGCTCCAAAAGCACTAGAGACAGCTTCCAAGATGGCCGAGCATTTTAAAAAAAATAAACGTTCGCATACGCCGTTTCGTGCTTGCTGCCATCTTTCTTGATCCAGTTTTACTCGGAGGACTACGCCTGTAATCATTGTGCATTTGAGCCCAAGCAGCGACTATGTCATTCAGAAGCATGACAGACAGTGGATGAATATAAAAGGTTAATCATTTCAGCTGCAACAATTATTTTGATAGTTCAATGAATGTTTTGTGCACATAGAGGATGACTAAAGTGTATACTGTCGCAAAGCTAACTAAAAAGCAGCATTCCCCAAGAGAGGATTACTTTCACTTTAGCAGTGATAAATTCATGAACGTCTTTGAGGAAAAGATTATGATTATTAGAAAGCAAATTACGGACTCCTCTTTAAATCTGCGTATTCCTTCAAAGCTCAGTTGTCCTGAGTCTGCACAACTCTCCCAGGACCTAGGATCAAGAGAGACGCTCAAGTGTTTTAGTACTATATCTCTTGACACAATGATGAAAATAATCATGGCCTCTAAACCTTCAAGCTGCATACTGGACCCTATTCCAACTAAACTACTGAAAGAGCTGCTTCCTGTGCGTGGCCCTCCTATGTTGAACATAATAAACGGCTCTTTATCCACCGGATGTGTACCAAACTCATTAAAAGTGGCAGTAATAAAACCTCTCTTGAAAAAGCCAAACCTTGACCCAGAAAATATAAAAAACTATCGGCCTAATCGAATCTTCCATTCCTCTCAAATTTTTTTGAAAAGGCTGTTGCGCAGCCACTTACTGCCTTACTGAAGACAAACAATGTATACGAAATGCTTCAGTCTGGTTTTAGACCCCATCATAGCACTGAGACGGCACTTGTGAAGGTGGTAAATTACATTTTAATGGCATCGGACCGAGGCTCTGCATCTGTCCTCGTGCTCCTAGACCTTAGTGCTGCTTTTGATACCATCGATCACCACATTCTTTTGGAGAGATTGGAAACCCAAATTGGTCTACACGGACAAGTTCTGGCCTGGTTTAGATCTTATCTGTCGGAAAGATATCAGTTTGTCTCTGTGAATGGTTTGTCCTCTGACAAATCAACTGTAAATTTCGGTGTTCCTCAAGGTTCCCGTTTTAGGACCACTATTGTTTTCACTATATATTTTGTTATTCGAAAACATAATGTTAACTTTCACTGCTATGCGGATGACACACAGCTGTACATTTCAATGAAACATGGTGAAGCCTCAAAATTGCCCATGCTAGAAGCATGTGTTTCAGACATAAGGAAGTGGATGGCTGCAAACTTTCTACTTTTAAACTCGGACAAAACAGAGATGCTTGTTCTAGGTCCCAAGAAACAAAGAGATCTTCTGTTGAATCTGACAATTAATCTTAATGGTTGTACAGTCGTCTCAAATAAAACTGTGAAGGACCTCGGACCCTGATCTCTCTTTTGACAAACATATCAAGACCATTTCAAGGACAGCTTTTTTCCATCTACGTAACATTGCAAAAATCAGAAACTTTCTGTCCAAAAATGATGCAGAAAAATTAATCCATGCTTTTGTCACTTCTAGGTTAGACTACTGCAATGCTCTACTCTCCGGCTACCCGGATAAAGCACTAAATAAACTTCAGTTGGTGCTAAATACGGCTGCTAGAATCCTGACTAGAACCAAAAAAATTGATCATATTACTCCAGTGCTAGCCTCTCTACACTGGCTTCCTGTCAAAACAAGGGCTGATTTCAAGGTTTTACTGCTAACCTACAAAGCATTACATGGGCTTGCTCCTACCTATCTCTCTGATTTGGTCCTGCCGTACATACCTACACGTACGCTACGGTCACAAGGCGCAGGCCTCCTAATTGTCCCTAGAATTTCTAAGCAAACAGCTGGAGGCAGGGCTTTCTCCTATAGAGCTCCATTTTTATGGAACGGTCTGCCTACCCATGTCAGAGACGCAAACTCGGTCTCAACCTTTAAGTCTTTACTGAAGACTCATCTCTTCAGTGGGTCATATGATTGAGTGTAGTCTGGCCCAGGAGTGGGAAGGTGAACGGAAAGGCTCTGGAGCAACGCCCTTGCTGTCTCTGCCTGGCCGGTTCCCCTCTTTCCACTGGGATTCTCTGCCTCTAACCCTATTACAGGGGCTGAGTCACTGGCTTACTGGGGCTCTCTCATGCCGTCCCTGGAAGGGGTGCGTCACCTGAGTGGGTTGATTCACTGATGTGGTCATCCTGTCTGGGTTGGCACCCCCCCCCCCCCCTTGGGTTGTGCCATGGCGGAGATCTTTGTGGGCTATACTCAGCCTTGTCTCGGGATGGTAAGTTGGTGGTTGAAGATATCCCTCTAGTGGTGTGGGGGCTGTGCTTTGGCAAAGTGGGTGGGGTTATATCCTTCCTGTTTGGCCCTGTCCTCGGATGGGGCCACAGTGTCTCCTGACCCCTCCTGTCTCAGCCTCCAGTATTTATGCTGCAGTAGTATGTGTCGGGGTGCTAGGGTCAGTTTGTTATATCTGGAGTACTTCTCCTGTCCTATTCGGTGTCCTGTGGGAATCTAAGTGTACGTTCTCTAATTCTAATCCTTCTCTCTTTCTTTCTCTCGGAGGACCATGCCCCAGGACTACCTGACATGATGACTCCTTGCTGTCCCCAGTCCACCTGGCCATGCTGCTGCTCCAGTTTCAACTGTTCTGCCTTATTATTATTCGACCATGCTGGTCATTTATGAACATTTGAACATCTTGGCCATGTTCTGTTATAATCTCCACCCGGCACAGCCAGAAGAGGATTGGCCACCCCACATATGCTCTCTCTAATTCTCTCTTTCTTTCTCTCTCTCGGAGGACCTGAGCCCTAGGACCATGCCCCAGGACTACCTGACATGATGACTCCTTGCTGTCCCCAGTCCACCTGACCGTGCTGCTGCTCCAGTTTCAACTGTTCTGCCTTATTATTATTCGACCATGCTGGTAATTTATGAACATTTGAACATTTTGGCCATGTTCTGTTATAATCTCCACCCGGCACAGCCAGAAGAGGACTGGCCACCCCACATAGCCTGGTTCCTCTCTAGGTTTCTTCCTAGGTTTTGGCCTTTCTAGGGAGTTTTTCCTAGCCACCGTGCTTCTACACCTGCATTGCTTGCTGTTTGGGGTTTTAGGCTGGGTTTCTGTACAGCACTTTGAGATACCAGCTGATGTACGAAGGGCTATATAAATACATTTGATTTGATTTGATTTATTATTAGGAATTTAAAAATTTGACTTCTCTATGGGGCCGTCTATGGGAATTGTTTTTCTAGGTCAGACAATACCAAAGTGGGTCTGTAGGTGCAGTGGAAAGCGTTCTCCCAGCAAAGATATTGGTAACTAACCCAAGATTTGTCATCACTGTTGTTTCCAATGTGAGCAAACGAAGCACAGCGGGCAGAGCAAACAAACAGGTGTTTCATCAATGAGAAAATGAGCAGAATGTCAGCCAAGTCTCATCTTGCTCCATCGTTTCCAACTTCTCACCACTGGACATCCTCTCATCACCATCCACTGAGTGTAGAAAGCATTAGGAACACCTTCCTTCTATTCAGTTGGGGCGTGGACTCTACAAGGTGTCGAAAGCGTTCCACAGGGATCCTGGCCCATGTTGACTCCAATGCTTCCCACAGTTGTGTCAAGTTGGGGCGGCAGGTAGCCTAGTGGTTAGAGCGTTGGGCCAGTAACCGAAAGGTTGCTGTATTGAATCCCTGAGCCGACAAGGGAAACATCAGTCGTTCTTCCCCTGAACAAGGCAGTTAACAGAGAAAATTTCCTGCTGTGTGCTACCTATATCCTCACACTAGAATTGCCATTTTCTTTAATGAAAACAGCTTCTCCATCCTGGAGTGGGAAGTCAATAATTTCCAGGCCCAGGGACATGTACTAGTCTGTGGCGACCTAAATGCCAGAACTGGACAATAAGCTGACACCCTCAGCAAACAGGGGGACAAACACTTACCTGGAGGTGACAGCATTCTCTCCCCCATATGCCCCCCTAGGCACAAATACGACACCATAACCAACAAAAACAGATACACTTCGAGGGGACTCCTATGGTAGGTATACCTATAGCTAATTTCTTGGTAGTAGTACTGTAGACTTCTTTATCACTGACCTCAACTAAGAGTATCTCACAGTCAGCCCACTGACACCCCTAGCAGATCACAGCAAAATCCTAGTCTACTTGAACAGAGCATACTCAATCATGAGGCATCAAAGCCAAAGGAACTGAATAATATTAAGAAATGCTATAGATGGAAGGAAAGTAGTGTGGAATCCTACCAAAAAAACATTATGCAACAACAAATTCAATCCCTTTTAGACAACTTCCTGGACCAAATGTTTCATTGTAATAGTTGTGGTATCCCAGGTGGTCTACCCTGGGGGATGGGGATAGAGGGGAGGTACATGATGCGACGTTGGCTCCCTCTGCTGGGAGTACATGAGCTGGGCACCCCGACACGGATAGCTCCAAGTGGAGGTAATTAGGGGAAAGTGCCAACCAGCCGTGGAGGCCAAATATAAGGAGCACTGTGGCACACCGCCAAGGAAGACGGGGCGAGACCGACACAGAGCAAAGCTGAGAAGAAGGACAGAGTCAAACTTACATGATTTTCTTTGTTATGTTTATTTAATGTCCTAGTGAAGTTGTGTTTATTGACTAAAACCTCCCTGTCTCTGTTGATCTCTGCACGCTCAACCCAACACCCCACGGTTTACCACATAGTACAGGTGTAAACTTGGCAGTAGAAAACCTACAGTATATTTGACATCTCAGCTTCCCTATCAAATCTAAACATTTCAAGCAGATAACCTAAAAAAATTAACAACAATGACAAATGGTTTGATGAAGAATGCAAAAAACCTAAGAAGTTGAGAAACCTATCCAACCAAAAACATAGAGACCCAGAAAACCTGAGCCTACGCCTTCACTATGGTGAATCACTGAAACAATACAGAAATACACTACGGAAAAAGAAGGAACAGCACATCAGAAATCAGCTCAATGTCATGGAAGAATCCATAGACTCTAGCCACTTCTTGGAAAAAACTGAACTAACAACACGAAGAGTTATCTATCCAAAATGGAGATGGATAAACCACTTCTCCAATCTTTTTGGCTCTATAACAAAGACCAAACAGCAAAACATATACATAATCAAATACACATCTTAGACTCAACTATTAAAGGCTACCAGGACCCACAGGATTTTCCATTTACTATGAATGAACTACAGGACAAAATACAAACCCTCCAACCCAAAAAGGCCTGTGGTGTTGATGGTATCCTAAATTAAATTATAAAATATACAGACCACAAATTCCAATTGGCTATACTTAAACTCTTTAACTTCATCCTTAGTTCTGGCATCTTCCCCAATATTTGGAACCAAGGATTGATCACCCCAATCCACAAAAGTGGAGACAAATTTGACCCCAATAACTACTGTGGGATATGTGTCAACAGCAACCTTGGGAAAATCCTTTGCATTATCCTTAACAGCAGACTCGTACATGTCCTCAGTGAAAACAATGTACTGAGTAAATGTCAAATTGGCTTTTTACCAAATTACCATACAACAGACCACATATTCACCCTAACTGACAAACAAATAACCCCAAATAAAGGCAAAGTCTTCTCATGCTTTGTTGACTTCAAAAAAGCTTTTGACTCAATTTGGCATGAGGGTCTGCTATAGAAATTGATGGATTGTGGTGTTGGGGGAAAAACATACATAAAATCCATGTACACAAACAAGTGTGCAGTTAAAATTGGCAAAAAACACACATTTCTCTCCACAGGGCCATGGGGTGAGACAGTGGTGCAGCTTCAACTCCACCATCTTTAACCCACTGTTCCCCGGTTGGCTGTCATTGTATATCATAATTTGTTCTTAACTGACTTGCCTAGTTAAATAAAGTTGTTTTTTTTAAAGTTACCTGGAAGTCCTTTGAGTGGTGGACCATTCTTGATACACACAAGAAACTGTTGAGTGTGGAAAACCCAGCAGCATTGCAGTTGTTGACACCCTCAAACCAGTGAGCCTGGCACCTACTACCATACCCCACTCAAAGGAACTTAAATCTTTAGTCTTGCCCATTCACCCTCTAAATGGCACTACATGCACAATCCATGTCTCAATTGTCTCGGGGCTTAAAAATCTTTATTTAACCTGTCTCCTCCCCTTCATCTACACTGATTGAAGTGGATTTAACAAGTGACATCAATAAGGGATCATAGGTTTCACCTGGATTCACCTGGTCATTTCATATCATGGAAAGAGCAGATGTTAATAATGTTTAGTACACTCTGTGTATTTGTCTGGGTTTCCCCTTTTGTCTGTACTTCCAGACCAGAATCCTGGGCCTTTGTGCTGCTTTCATAACCAAGTGGGAAGGTGGTATTTACAACATACTGTATGACTGGGAAAAATCCACTTGAATGCCCCTCAAAGTGGTAATTACTAGGGGGAAACTCCAAATGAAATTACCTTGTTAACAGCGTTTTTGGCAGTTAAATGGACCAACAAAACATTTTTTATAAAAGGCAATCTTGTAATATGGTTTTTGAGCACGACAATTTGTTTACAAGGTGTAGCTATACTTAGTTCATGGGGGACGCAGCTTGTTGACCATTGGCCAATCTGTGTTTCTCAAGGAGTTCAAAGCATGTGAATGTATCCAACTCGTGTTCAGTATTTACGACTTCACAACTGGTAATTACCGCCTTCCCACTTGGTTTTTTATTGCAAAATTGGTCACAGCTCCACTAATGCCAGAGAAGCAGACTAAGTGGGGATTTGTTTGTATGGAGGTCAATGAGAGTGACGAATTTGGTCAACATAAAATGTAATTGCTAATTTGCTAAGTAAGGCTTATTTGATCGAATAGAAGTTTCGTAATATTTAGGTAGTTACGAATGTACTGTTATACGTGGCATCCTGGAAACTTTGAGAAAGAAAAGTTTATATTGTAGTTGTGCCTGTTGTTCACGCATGCGTATCTGCCCTCTCATTGGCTAGAATGTTCCCGTCTCCTCTCGCTTGCCTTCCGCCTTTTCCGAACATGTATCCCCATTGTTAGAGCAGACAGTCCAATCTTGTCAATACTGTATATAGATCATCTTTCCTGAAGCAGCTACGAGCCTCACAAGCCACACTGATCTCATAATCTTACACAAGGGGCAGCCGTATCATCACTGTAACAAATGAATAACAGCGCCATGTTCAGGCTCCTGAGTCCTGGATGATGAGTGGAGAGTGAGTGGTGCAGTGTGGGAGTCAGTTGGAGTGTGGAACCAGAGAGTGGGAGCTGTAGTAGTTATTACTGTATGTGCTCTGCTCTCATAGACTACTAGAGCCTCTTATTGGTGGCTAGGAAAAAAAGATGACCCAGTGTTCCAGAAGGTAACATCAATCTATCTCTCTCTTTCTCTCCCTCTCTCTCTCTTTCTCTCCCTCTCTCTCTCTCTCTTCCCCCCTCTCTCTCTGTCTCTCTCTCTCTCTCCTCTCTCTCTCTCTCTCTCTCTCTCTCTCTCTCTCTCTCTTTCCCTCTCTCCATCCATCTCTTAATGTATCTGTAAATTAGGCAGGCCTAGACATTTCCCTGCTAAATACTGGTCAGTTGTAAGGTTGTGTTAACTGTGGTAAGGTTGTGTTAACTGTGAGCTGTGGCGACCTGTCATACAGGGCAGGTGGTGCAGAGCTACCTGTTTAGCTAAAAAATATATATACAATACCAATCAAAAGACACACCAACTCATTCCAGGGTTTTAATTTATTTGTACTATTTTCTACATTGTAGAATAATAGTGAAGACATCAAAACTATGAAATAACACATATGGAATTAATGTAGTAACCAAAAAAGTGAAAAACAAATCAAAATACATTTTATGTTTTAGATTCTTCAAAGTAGCCACTCTTTGCCTTGACAGCTTTGCACACTCTTGACATTCTCTCAGCCAGCTTCACCTGGAATGCTTTTCCAACAGTCTTGAAGGAGTTCCCACATATACTGAGCTCTTGGTTGCTTTTCTTTCACTCTTCGGTCCAACTCACCCTCAACCATCTCAATTGGGTTGAGGTCAGGTGACTGAGGAGGTCAGGTCATCTGATGCAGCACTCCATCACTCTCCTTCTTGGTAAAATAGCCCTTACACAGCCTGGAGGGGTGTTGGGTCATTGTCCTGTTGAAAAACAAATGATGGTCCCACTCCGCGCAAACCAGATGGGATGGCGTGTTGCTACAGAATGCTGTAGTAGCTATGCTGCTTAAGTGTGCCTTGAATTCTAAATAAATCACTGACAGTGTCATCAGCAAAGCACCCCCACACCATCACACCTCCTCCTCCATGCTTCATGGTGGGAACCACACATGCAGAGATCATCCATTCACCTATTCTGCATCTCACAAAGACACAGTGGTTGGAACCAAAAATCTAAAATTTGGACTCATCATACCAAAGGACAGATTGCTTGTGTTTCTTGGCTCAAGCAAGTCTCTTCTTATTATTGGTGTCCTTTAGTAGTGGTTTCTTTGCAGCAATTCGACCATGAAGGTCTGATTCACGCAGTCTCCTCTGAACATCAGTTGATGTTGAGATGTGTCTGTTACTTGAACTCGGTGAAACATTTATTTGGGCTGCAATTTCTGAGGTGCAGTTAACTCTAATGAACTTATCCTCTGCAGCAGAGGTAACTCTGGGTCTTCCTTTCCTGTGGCGGTCCTCATAAGAGCCGGTTTCATCATAGCGTTTGATGCTTTTTGCGACTGCACGTGAAGAAACTTTCAGTCATTTGTCGGCTCCCACGGCAGACTCTGAGAACACGGCTCCTGCAGG
The DNA here is from genome assembly GCF_045791955.1 of Oncorhynchus clarkii lewisi. Classification (NCBI taxonomy): domain Eukaryota; kingdom Metazoa; phylum Chordata; class Actinopteri; order Salmoniformes; family Salmonidae; genus Oncorhynchus; species Oncorhynchus clarkii. Next base: position 25,631,476 of record NC_092165.1, on the reverse strand, counting down.
TCAGGGGCCGTTGGGGAAGAGGGGTTGTGGTGCAATAGCAGCTAGCGACAACAGCAGCACTCCATTTAAAATCCAGGAGGCCCTGCTGAATGCTGCTAAAAGGATCAAAGCCACGGCAACCATGCCGAAACCAGGAAGTGAACAGGAAGTGGAAGAGTTTAGGCCAGAGGGACTTCCTGAGCTGGTGCAAAGAGGTGAGACTGGAAGAAATAGTGTATGGCTAATGGGTTACAACAGCTTTCTCCTTTTTTAGGTCTAATAGCTTAAGCAACTACTTGCTATTAGCCTCATGTTATTTCTCTCTCTCTCTCTCTCTCTCTCTCTCTCTCTCTGGGTTTGCTGATATCCCGCTAGGGGAGGCCAGTCCCTTCATCATGAGGAGAACCACAGCTCAGCGCTTTAGCCCACGTCAGGCCGCCGCACGGCACACTGCCACCACTCCCTCTGCAACCCCCCAACACACAGTTAGTTTTACACACACACAAAACACAAGACAGAACACCTTTAGATTTAACCACATGCACCCAGCAGCCAGAAACACAGCCCCACACTGCACATGAGACACACACAAACACACACACACAATATTGTACAGCTAACCTTGTGGGGACTCACAATTCAGTCTCATTCAAAATACGATTTTCCTTAACCCTTAACCCTAACCCGTTCTCTTTCCCTATTCTTAATCCTAACCTTAACCCCAAAATCTAACCTTAACCTTAACCCTAACACTAAACCTAACCCAGGCTCCTAACCCTAAAATTAACCCTACCTCCTAACACTAAACCCCTTTTGAAATAGCATTTCACCTTGTGGGTGCCAACAAAATGTCCCCAGTTGGTCAATGTTTGTTTGTTTACTATTCTTGTGGACAAGAATAGTTAAACACATCCACACATAGGTGGGCAGCAGAGTCCAGAAGGTGAGCCACACACTGCATATAAATTACACTTGAGTCTCATTAGCCAGCAGAGGGTAGTAGAAGCCAAGATAAACAATGTGCCACGATGGAGCTGGAGAGAAGGGAGGGAAAATAAGAATGGGAAGGAGACGGACAGAGGGAGAGTGAAAGCTTTCTTTCTGACCATGTCATGTCACCCAAGAGAGAGTGGGAGGGTACGAAAGTTTATTCTGAGTGTGTCACTAAAAGAAAGTTTGAGAGATGATGGAGAGAGAGATGGCTGTATTCAGTGGTTGTATTCAGTCATCCTATCCTGGGCCGCCATGTCTGCAATGTGGACCATTTCTCTCCTCCTCTCAGTTTAGAAAATTCCTGCCTACGGCTGGAGACCGGACTACACACACATTCACTGACACACACTCACATCATTGTCACACTCACACACATCTGCTTTCTGGTCAAGTAGATTTTCACCCAAGACATTCAGGAGTAACGCTGAAAGAACACCCTCTCCATAACTTCAGTTTAACAGAAGATAACAGATCATATATTCACTTGTGGTGAAACATCCTAAAGCATCTCTGTGGTAGTTGCAGAGGAACTTTGTTGTAATTAGCTCATCGTACCAGGTACCTTAGAAGCTGGAGTGACACCCCTTAAATCTAGAAAGAGGGGGAGAGTTTGTGCGTGTCTCTGTACATAACATGACCATTGACCTTTTTCTCTTCCTTCTTTCCTCTCCCTGCAGGTGCTGAAGCCCATTTCCCTCCAGGGCCCTGTCGGCTAACAACCCTGGTGGCAAAGGCCTGTGTGTTAGTCCAGCCCCCAGCGGCGAGGAGAGGTGTTTGTTTTTCTCTGAACCTTGTCTATATTTTCTATCCCATTAAAGGCACGAGAGACTTCTGTATATTTGATTTGAATGAGTTTTAATCTCTTATAGGGAAGGTTTCCCAGACCCAAATGAACTCCACTGGACAAAAAAAAGCCTGCTTAATGTAGAATCCATTCCATTTAAAGTTCTTTTAAATCCAGGAATAAGCTTAAATCTGTGTCTGAGAAACCAGCCCATTACTAAACGTTCTGATCACATTTGCGTCGACCTCCCATTCTCTCTTTTAACCCATGGTCTCACATTGCTGTACATTTTGATTGAATTCTTGCCAGCTGTATTCAGTCAGGCATTAACTAGTGTGTCGACACACACACACATCTCGGCTCTGTCACACACACACACACCCACAGCTAAGGAAATCAATATCTCTGCTCCAGGGTGTCTCAGAGAGGAATACTGCCTTTTGAAGCCAGCTGCAGAAAGATTTGTAGTGAGAGAAAGTCGGGATTGTTGAATGTTGATTGGAGGAGGAACGTGTGCGTGTATAGCCGTGTGTATAGCCGCGGGCTGAGTTTCATTATTCTGATCCCAGTGCTTCTTCCTTCTGACATATACATCGCTTCTCTCTTTTTCGCTCTCTCTCCTACAGCAAGACTCTCTGGTCCCTCTCAGAACAAACACTCATTATACCATTCCGACAGGTGACCCCAGTTTGTGTGTTTCTCTTTTCGCAAATAATTACACATTCAAAGACTGAAATGTGTTTATAATATTCCATAAGGAACAATAAGCTCTCAGGAAAACGTGTATTTTGTGTACACTACACATAGGCCTATGATGCATACAGTGTGCTATGACTTCACAGCATGCACTCACAATCTATTGGTTGGTCTTTCTACAACCGATTTAACCAATGACGTCATGTTTTTATTTGCATACACATTGTCAGACGTATAAAAGCCTCTTTCTGTTTTACTTCTCTAAAAACTCTTGAAGGCCAAAAGCCGAAACCCATTGGTTCTACTTTGAACAAATAAGCCTTTTATTTAATTGAGTTGTCCTCCAAAAGTTCCTGAATCTCCTCTACTATAGCTTCACAGTTTCACAGTCCCGTATGTAGTTTCTCTCAGGCAGAGTTTCCATTAGTTTGACCTAAAGGACCTTTGCAAGAAGCTGTTCCCTTGGGGATAGAGCTGACTCTAGGAGAGGAATAAAGCTTATATGGTTTAATTACGGTCCCAACAGAGACTGCACCTTAAACATCTGTTACTTTGACTCCCACTACCCCCCACCATTCCACCATTTTATTATCTCTTCAATAAAGCAAAACAAAAATGAGGAAAGGTGTGGGACTGCACCACTCCTCACAAAATACAGTGCGGCTCTACCGTTATAACGAGCCTCAGGAGAGGAGAGAGGCATATTAATAAACCCTTTTAAATAAAAACATTAACCTCCCATAGTTTTCAGGTTTTAAGCTTCATCTTCCATTCGAAGGGAAACTTGTTGAAATTAGATTGTTTTGTAGCCTAGACTGGTGGACCCCCCCTCCTCAATTGCAGGAGGAATAATACAATGTAAAGAATTGAATGTAGCTAAATATAATAGAAAGTGGAAATATATATAGAGTTGCCAAATTGTAGAATAGGGATATTTTTGTGAATGTGAAGGAGCATCTTTGTTGATATGATATTATCTGTGGTGTGTGTGTTGCGTATGATTGGGTATTATATATGGAAGATTCTTACTTCTGGACATAGATACAGCGCATTCCAAAAGTATTTAGACCCCTTCACTTTTTCCACATTTTGTTAAGTTACAGCCTTATTCTTAAATTGATTAAATCGTTTTCCCTCCTCATCAATCTACACACAATACCCAATAATGACAAAGACAAAACAGTTTTTTTTAAATGTTTGCAAATTTATTTCAAAGAACGTACTGAAATATTACATTTAAATAAGTATACAGACTATTTACTCAGTACTTTGTTGAAGCACCTTTGGTAGCGATTACAACCTCGAGTTTTCTTGGGTATGACACTACAAGCTTGGAACACCTGTATTTGGGGAGTTTCTCCCATTCTACTCTGCAAATCTTTGCAGGCTTAGGTTGGATGGGGAACGTAGCTGCACAGCTATTTTCAGGTCTCTCCAGAGATGTTAGATTGGGTTCCATGTCCCGGCTCTGGCTGGGCCATTCAAGAACATTCAGACACTTCTCTCGAAGCCACTCCTGCATTGTCTTGGCTGTATGCTTAAGGTCATTGTCCTGTTGGAAGGTGAACCTTCACCCCATTCTGAGGTTCTGAGCACTCTGGAGCAGGTTTTCATCAAGGATCTCTGTACTTTTCTCCGTTCATCTTTCCCTCGATCCTGACTAGTCTCCCAGTCCCTGTCGCTGAAAAAAATCCCCACAGCATGATGCTGCCAGCAGTATGCTTTACCGTAGGGATGGTGCCAGGTTTCCTCCAGACGTGACTGCCATGGTTCCTGGCACCAGAGGGCGGCTAGGAGACCGCCCTAGAGACTTTTATTGGACTCAGGTGTGTCTATTTCATGGTTGTGTCCCTGTTAAAATAGGTGTGTTTTCTGTGGTCCTTTGCAGAAGCTTGAATTGTTTACCGTGTGCGTTCGTTTCCTGATTGAGTTTTCAAGACTTAGTGTTTGCTGTTTTTTCAAGTGTACTATGATTCTACGGCTATAGTTTCGCAGTAAAGTATTATGTTTAACCTTAACCACTGATTCCTCATCTGGTCTCTTCTCTACACCTGGGTCCAACCTTACCACATCACAGTGACGCTTGGCATTCTGTTTCATCAGACAAGAGAATCTTGTTTCTCACAGTCTGAGAGTCTTTAGGTTCCTTTTGGCAAACTGTCATGTGCCTATTGCTGAGGAGTGGCTTCCGTCTGCCCACTCTTGATTGGTGGAGGCTTGATTGGTGGAGCGCTGAGAGATGTTTTGCTTTTACATGCACTGTCAACTGTGGGACCTTATATAGACAGGTGTGAGCCTTTCTAAATCATGTTCAATCAATTGAATTTACCACAGGTGGACTCCCAAGTTCTAGAAACATCTCAAGGATGATCAAATGAAACAGGAATCACCTGAGCTCAATTTCGAGTCTCATAGCAAAGGTTCTGAATACTTATGTAAATAAGGTATTTCTGTTTTAAAATGTTAAACAAATTGCCAAACATTTCTAAAAACCTTTGTCATTATGGGGTATTGTGTGTAGATTGATGAGAGAATTTTTAAAAAATACATTTTAGAATAAGGCTGTAATGTAACAAAATGTGGAAAAATAGAAGGTGTCTGAATACTTTCTGAATGCACTGTATAAAATCCTAGATAGGCTGTTGTCATAGAGCCCCTTCACATCAAAATGTGTCTGCCATTTTTAACTGGGTCCTGCTCTGATTGGGGTGTCAAATATAATTAGGATTCCTGTCTAATGTCTGTGCTTCTGCGGGAGTCACCTGAATTCTCCTTTTCAACTGTGAAATGCAGTGTCTTGGGAAATATGTTGACCAGATTATGTGTGCACATAGGCTTTATATGCATGTGTGAGAACAAAGAGACAGAAGATGAAGACAGTTTAGCCCAAAATGCCCTTTTCAGAATCAGTTTCAAAGGTCACCACCATTTATAAACAGACATTTTGTCCAGTGAAATGTACAGTAGTTACACACAGTAGGGGATGGGACTTCATCTTCAGATCCAGTGGCGGATTTAGGCATAGGCGACATGGGCAGCCGCCCAGGGGGCGGCATGGAGCGCCCGCTCAAAAAATGAAAAAATAAATGTATTCTGAATGGTGACATTTACAAGATCGGTTTTCTATCGCTCTTTTGCAAGTCACGTCAATGATATCATGTCACCGTGTGGGACTGTGGGTCAACTAACCTTGTCGGAGTGGGCACCCTGATTTTAGTTTGTGAGCTAGGCTCACTACTGCCTGGAAAGGCCTCCCACTCACCCCGCTACTCTGTCCTGGATACCCCACTCTACGCTCCCTTGGATGCTTACCCTGTCCCCACACCTCTCGCTCCAGCCTCAGCCTCCACACCTGGTTTCCAGCAACCGCCTGAGCTTCCTCTGGCCTGCACTCAATCTTCTCCCTGTGTTTCAATAAATACCTTGGTTACCTCATCCCAGTCTCCTTGTCTGAGTCTGCTCTTGGGTTCACCTGATCCGCTCCGCATGACAGTGGGGGAATCTATCAAATAGTGCACCTCTAACTTTGTACAGTATTAATGCAATTAGTTGTGCAATTTAGTTTATGTTTCTTGTTTGAAGTACAATAGTGTAATAATCAGGTTCTCTTCTTTATAAGTGTGTTATTATAGTTGTGTATTTGTGTGATATAGGATTTGTGCAATTTAGTTTTATTTGTTTGTTTTTGTTAGCAATAGGGTAATAGTGTAATAATTTGATTTTCTTTTTTATTTGTATTTAAATACGACACTTTGTTTCCATTTGTCTTTGTTATTACTTTTTGATATTTCTGAGTCTTATTTTTGTATATAGATTCATATAGTTTTAAATGTTAGGATTATTTGTGTTGTTCCAAATGTCTGAATAAAAATTACAGTTAGTGCAGAATAGTGCTTTTTTGTTTTGTTGGGGAGAGGCGCTGAAGGGGGGGGTTGGCTCAGGGAGCCATACAAGCTAGAACCGCCACTGTTCAGATCCATATCAATAGATATTGACCATAATGTCTTTGCCAGCTCTGAATATCACTCTTCATCTCTGTGCCCTGCCCTAACACACCTGATGATAAACTTATGAAACACTTAAGTAGTTGAATCAGGTCTGTTAGTGTTGGGCTGGAACAAAAATGTGCAGTCCTGGGTATCGGATTTGTGGGTACAAGAAAGTGGGAGCTATGTAGCACTGTCTTAGACTTCTGATATAAACATCAGTTGTCCGTAATAGATTCATAAAATATATGAAGTGTATTTCTAAAATGCCATATCGACACCAAAAAATGATATCGGTGTTTTTTCATCAGAAATGTTTGCTTATGTGTACCTTCATGTGTGTGTATTCACAGATTTGAGATGTACATGTTTTTGTTGTTTTTGCGAAATGCGATATGTTCTGTTAATTACTTTAAGAATGGAACACCCTTGGTCATGCACAGTGTTGTTCCATGTTTTTATGGTACTAACTCGTTTTAGTAAATGTGAAGCTCCAGTTTCACTTCCTTGTATTCGCTGTCTTTATCATATTTTTAAGTAATAAGCTAAAACACTACAATGGCGACGAGGATGATTACCTGCAGTGTGCATCACGAATACAGATGGAGTTCGTAGGAAGAGAGGAAGATTTTGACCCTGTAGCACAACAGCTAGCAAGCAGTGAAGACGAGGGGAGAGCTGACGAGAACGAGGCGGCAGATCAAAGACCCGTGGAGCCGGAGGTAAAGAGAATGGCTAGCATCAGGAAAATAGATGTGTTTGATGACACGCAAGAAAACTGGGCAACTTACATTGAACGACTGGAACAGCACTTCATTGCAAACGACATTGCTGATAACAAGAGATTACCAGCGTTGTTGCATTTAATTGGCCCAAAAACGTACAGTTTGCTAAGAGATCTGACTGACTCTGAAGCCCCTCAATAAAACATTCACAGAGATTGTGGAGATATTGCAAAATCACCTATCACCTAAACCACTCCTCGTCGCGGAATGTTTTGTTTCCACAAGAGAGATCAGAATGAGGGGAGGGTGTTAGTACATATGTAGCAGAGTTGATGAAACTGTCTTGAGCATTGCCAGTTTGGAGATCCTAAATGACACATTAAGGGGGCGGCAGGAAGCCTAGAGGTTAGAGCGTTGGACTAGTAACCGAAAGGAGACAAGGTAAAAATCTTTCGTTCTGCCCCTGAACAACCCTGTTCCTAGGCTGTCATTGAAAATAAGAATTTGTTCTTAACTGACTTGCCTGGTTAAATAAAATAAATAAAAAGGGATAGATTTGTTTGTGGCCTGAAACATGAACACATTCAAAAATGTTTGCTCAGAGAATCAGATCTCACTTGTGCAAAGGCTGTTGAAATTCCTGTAGCTATGGAAATAAATAAATACTGACCGATCACAAACTTCCCTGCACATGTTTTCACGAAGCCGACAGCGCCCCCGTGTGGCCGAAAAATACAACCGGCGTGACAGAGATGGTCACAGAGCAGAGGAGCAGAGCAGAGTTTCAAATACTAAATTTGTCACAAATGCAATAGAAAGGGGCACATTCAAAGAGCATGCAGAGCAAAATTCAGTCACAGTGAATGCACTAGCAGAGTGAATGCACTAGCAGAGAACAGCGGCAGTGATTCAGATGAATGATTAATTTGGTAAACCAAGTTTTATTACCTTTATTTAACTAGGCAAGTCAGTTAAGAACAAATTCTTATTTACAATGACAGCCTACCGGGGAACAGTGGGTAACTGCCTTGTTCAGGGGCAGAAAAACAAACAGCTCAGAGATTCAATCCAGCAACCTTTCAGTTACTGGCCCAACACTCTAACCACTAGGCTACCTGCATCCCCATGTTAAACACAGTGACTTCTCCCAGCAGTAGCATAATATGGGTGACGCCAGAAATCGAAGGCTAACCCCTCAAAATAGAGCTGGACACAATGGCTATAATTTCCACGACTGTTTACAATGAGCACTTCAAGGCTATCAAGCTGAAGAAGACAAATGGGTTGCTGAAGACATACTCAGGAAAGAGATTGAGCCCAATGGGGGCGTTGCAGATCAGAGTGAGTTATTGGGAGCAAACACAGCAGTTGCAGCTGCATGTGGTGCCTGGAACTGGCCCCCCCATTATTTGGCAGGAAATGGCTTTCAAAAATAAAGCTGAACTGGTGTGACTTGAAAATGCTCCACACGTTCCAGTCCAAAGAGAAAGGCACAGACCAAACACTGGAACACTTGTGGAAGAAATACAACACAGTTTTCAGTGATCAGATGGGAACAGTAAAAGGCTTCACAGCCAAACTTGTACTGAGAGATGACGCAACCCACAAATTCTGCAAAGCCAGGTCTGTTCCATACTCCCTGAGACCAAAGGTGGAAGCGGAAATTGATCGCTTACAGGATACAGGGATCCTGACGAAAGTGGACAGCAGTGAATGGGCCACACCCATTGTTCCTATTGTAAAGAAATACGGGTCTGTTAGAATGTCAAGGTAACTGTGAAGTCAATGTTGCATGTGGACCAATGCCTCCTGCCACGACTGGATGACATCTTTGCTGCACCAGCTGGTGGGAAACACTTCAGTAAAATTGACCTGAAACAGTCTTGCATGCAGCTACCGGTTGAAGAGAGCTCAAAACAGTACCTGACAATAAACTGATAGGAGAATTATGTTCTCCAGGTACATCACCCAATTTAATTATATCACTCTCAGTCTGCAAACAAGAATTTGTAAGATCCTGGTCGAATGAAAACAGACAGAGGCCCAGTCTACCACAGTTAAATGTTTATTCACGAGAACGTTCTGAAGTCAAGAATACAAATCAATTCATTTTATCCTGACTTCTCACGCCCACACATACACACAAACATACGCACACACGTCCTTACAAACATACACACACACACACGTCCTGCTACGCACACACTGTCTGTCTCACTACCCAGCCGACAGAGATAGTGACCTTGTCCTTGAGACGTACTCCCCGTTCTCTCCCAAATCTCTAGTCAGGTCGGCACCAAGCTCAGACAGTCTGTGTTTAAAATACCACGAAGACATATTGTTTTACCCTAATTCTGACTACACATTTATTGATTATGATTTTATACATTCTAATCAATTCCATACAATTATATGTTTCAGGGCGGAATATTCTAATCATTCAATTAACAGACAATTCTCACCTATCATAAACACACACAAAGATTTATACAGGTATAACCGCCTGGTTTTTGGCATTGCATCGGCCCCAGACATTTGGCAACGAATTATTGACCAGATTTTGCAAGGAATTCCAGGAACCCAGCGTATCCTGGATGACTTGATCATAACAGGACGCACAGACAAAGAGCATCTGGCTAACCTGGAAGAGGTCCTGAGAAGACTGAAAGAGTATGGACCACAGGCCAACTTACAGAAGTGTGAGTTCTTCAAAGACAAGACTGTCTTCTGTGGACATGAAATCGACCGCAATGGATTGCACAAAACACGGGACAAAATCAATGCAGTGGTATAGGCACCACCATCGCAAAATAACACAGAAGTGAGATCTTTCACGGGACCGATCAATGACTACAGAAGATTCCTCCCAAACTTTTCAGCAGGACTCCAGCCTCTCAATCAGCTCCTGGAAAGGAATTGGACATGGCAGTGGACAGAGCAGTGTGAAAATGCGTTTCTAGAGGCAAAACGGCTCACCACATCTGAACAGGTCCTAATGCATTACGACCCCGAACTGCCAGTGAAGTTGGCTTGTGAGGCGTCCCCTTTATGGCTTAGGGGCCGTCCTTTCACACACACTGAAAGATGGGTCAGAGACGCCAGTTGCATTTGCGTCACGAACCTTGAATGATGCAGGGAAGAACTACTCACAAATCAACAAAGAAGCACTGGCACTAGTGTGAGGCGTCGAGACATTCCACGCCTACCTATATGGCAAGCGTTTCACACTGGTTACGGATCACCAGCCTTTGCTTTCCATTTTCAGTTCAAAGAAAGACACTCCGGCAATGACACCGGCCAGGTTACAGCGATACACCTTGTCCTTGCCAGTCATATGTATGACATTGAGTTTAAGCCGTCATCCCGCCACACAAATGCAGATGGAGAAAGACAAAGGAGTGTGGATGCAGTGGACATTTTCCTTTCCACTCAGCTTGAGGCACTACCTGTCACACGCACAGCTATCAAGCGGGAGACAAGGAAAGATGTGACCTTTCCAAAGTGTACACCTACACCATGTCAGGATGGCCAGCTACAGGCAGAAAGGAGCTGACTCCGTATTTCCAGCGGAGAAACAAAATGACAACGTTCCAAGGATGTTTGATGTGGGAAATGAGAGTCATGATACGCCAGAAATGCCAACATCAGGTTTTGCAGCAACTACATGAAGGTCATGGTGGAATTGTCAAAATGAAGCTGCTCGCAAGGAGACACTTCTGGTGGCCAGGTCTGGATCAACAGATAGATAATATGGTGAAGAACTGTAGCGGATGTTTGGAAACCCTTCACATGCCTGCTCCTGTCCCAGTCCACCCATGGGAATGGCCCACAGAGCCATGGCAAAGAATTCATGTGGACTACGCTGGTCCCTTTGAAAAGCACAAGTTGCTTTGTTATAGTTGATGCCCATTCCAAATGGCCAGAGGTGTTTTGCACTGACTCCTCCACCTCAGCTCAGACGATAGAGTGTCTCAGAACTACGTTTGCACGCTTTGGATTGCCACTGCAGCTGGTAAGTGACAACGCGCAAGATGTTGTAAGTGAGTTATGTCAGTAAACGGAATCAAACACTCAACCTCAGCTCCATACCAACCTGCCACCAATGGGCTGGCAGAACGCTTTGTGCAAACCCTAAAAGCAAGGACTCCGTGCAGCAAAACGAGAAGAAGGGACTTTGCAAACAAAACTGGTCAAGTTGCCGGTCTCCTACCGAAACACCCCACATGACACAACAAATGAAAGCCCAGCTGCACTGATGTTCGGGAGGCCTCTCCGCACACAGCTGAACATCATGAAGCCAAACAGGCTTAATGAAGTGATGAACAAATAAGCCAAGATGCTCTACGGTGGCTCAAACAGGACAGGAAGTGATGGTGCGAGACTACAGAAGAGGAGGGAAATGGACAAGAGGGACCCGTACACACACAAACGGGACCCAGAACTTACCAGGTTCAAGTGAGCCCAGACATAATGTGGTGGCGTCACATTAACCAAATGCATTCCACGGAAAACAGCACAACAATCAAGAGAGAACAGGCACAGAGAGCTCCTGAGAGTGACACACAGGGAACTGTAGAGGATGGAGGGGCAGTAAAGAGACCCCAGGCTGAAAGAAGGGAACGTGTTGATGAAGGTGCTGCTATAGCAGAAGCTATAATGGAGCGATCACACACTGAGGATGTTCAGGAGCCTCCAGACAATCCGAGGCGCCGTAGACCAGACAGACTGGACTTAGAAAAAAAATTAAACTAAGACTGTTCAAGGTCAAATAACTACCATTTATGATAAATGTGTTGGTTGTGGTGTGGTAAAAATACATTTGGTTGTGTAAAAGAAGGAATGTCATGTTCTGTTAATTACTGATGCCCCCTTTAAGAACGGAGCGCCCTTGGTCATGTGCAGTGTTGTTCTATGTTATTCTGGTACTAACTCGTTTTAGTAAATGTTTCATTTCCTTGTATTCGGAATCTTTCTTATTATATAAATAAGTAATAAAAGCTAAGACACTATAGCCATTGTTTAGCTGGAATGGAATTTTTGTGTCCTGTATATTTGACCCTAATATGTGGTTGTCTCACATAGCTATCTTAAGATAAAATGCACTGTAAGTCGCTCTGGATAATAGCATCTGCTAAATGACGGAAATGTCAAATGTAAATCTTTTACATACAGAGCTGATATTGCTGTATCGATTTTCACCCATTTTTTTCTTTGTAAAAAAATGAGTTATTTGTTACATTTGACTGTGTAAAACCTAGCAACACTACTTATTTCTCTGAGCAGCACAACTTATTTCTCTGAGCAGCACTATTTATTTCTCTGAGCAGCACTACTTAATTATTTGAGCAGCACTACTTATTTCTCTGAGAGTGAGGCAGATATATAGCATTATGAAAAAAAAACATGATTATTTGTCTCTCTGAAAGCAAACCATCAACACACACACACACGCACACGCACACACACACACACACACACACACACACACATACAAAGTTCTCATCTATATTATTCGTAGTCGTCTATTTACCACGGACTTTAATGCAGTCTATTTACCACGGACTCTTCCAATGGCATTGAGGGGTATACCACCTCAGTCATCGGCTTCATTGATAAGTGCATCGACGACGTTGTCCCCTCAGTGACCGTACGTACATATCCCAACAAGAAGCCATGGATTACAGGCAACATCCGCATCGAGCTAAAGGCTAGAGTTGCCGCTTTCAAGGAGAGGGATGCTCCAGATGCTTATAAGAAATCCCGCTATGCCCTTGGACGACCCATCAAACAAGCAAAGCATCAATACAGGATTAAGATTGAATCCTACTACACCGGCTCTGACGCATGTCAGATGTGGCAGGGCTTGAAAACTATTACAGACTACAAAGGGAAACGCAGACGCTGGTTACCCAGTGACATGAGCCTACCAGACAAGCTAAATGCCTTTTATGCTCTCTTCGAGGCAAGCAACACTGAAGCATGCACGAGAGCACCAGCTGGTCTGAATGAATGTGTGATAACGCTCTCGGTAGCCAATGTGAGCAAGACCTTTAAACAGGTCAACATTCACAATGCCGTTGGGGCAGACGGATTACCAGGACCTGTACTCAAGGCATGCACGGACCAACTGGCAAGTGTCTTCACTGACATTTTTAACCTCTCCCTGACCGAGTCTGTAATACCTACACGTTTCAAGCAGACCACCATAGTCCCTGTGCCCAAGGAATGGAAGGTAACCTGCCTTAAAAGATTACTGCCACGTAGCACTCACGACGGTAGCCATGAAGTGCTTTGAAAGGCTGGTCATGGCTCACATCAACAGCATCCTCCCTGATACCCTAGACCCACTCAAATTCACATACCGCCCCAACAGATCCACAGATGACGCAATCTCAATCACACTCCACACTGCCCTTTCCCACCTGGACAAAAGGAACACCTATGTGAGAATGCTGTTCATTGACTACAGCTCAGCTTTCAACACCATAGTGCCCACAAAGCTCATCGCTAAGCCTAGGACCCTGGGACTAAACACCTCCCTCTGCAACTGGACTTCCAGACGGGCCGCCCCCAGGTGTTAAGGGTAGGTAACTACATGTCTGCCACACTGATCCTCAACACTGGTGCCCCTCAGGGGTGTGTACTTAGTCCTCTCCTGTACTCCCTGTTCACCCACAAATGTGTGGCCAAACATGACTCCAACACCATCATTAAGTTTGCTGACGACACAACAGTGGTATGCCTGATCACCGACAACGATGAGACAGCCTACAGGGAGGAGGTCAGAGAACTGACAGTGTGGTGCCAGGACAACAACCTCTCCCTCAATGTGAGCAAGACAAAGGAGCTGATCGTGGACTATAGGAAAAGGTCGGGCTGAACAGGCCCCCATTAACATCGACGGGGCTGTAGTGGAGCGGGTCAAGAGCTTCAAGTTCTTTGGTGTCTACATCACCAACGAACTATCATGGTCCAAACACACAAGACTGTCATGAAGAGGGCACGACAAATCCTTTTCCCCCTCAGGAGACTGAAAAGATTTGGCATGGGTCCCCAGATCCTCTAAAAGTTCTACAGCTAAACCATCGAGAGCATCCTGACCGGTTGCATCACCGCCTGGTGTGGCAACTGCTCGGCATCTGACTGCAAGGCGCTACAGAGGGTAGTGAGTACGGCCCAGTACATCACTGGGGCCAAGCTTCCTGCCATCCAGGACCTATATAATAGGCGGTGTCTGTGGATAGCCCATAAAATTGTCAGAGACTCCAGTCACTCAAGTCATAGAATGTTTTCTGTGCTACCTCATAGCAAGCAGTACCGGAGCGCCAAGTCTAGGACCAAAAGACTACTTAACAGCTTCTACCCCCAAGACATAAGATTGCTAAACAATTAATCAAATGGCCCCCGGACTATTTACATTGACCCATCCCCCCCATGTGTTTTCTACACTGCTGCTACTCGCTGTTTATTATCTATGCATCTGCACTTCACCCCTACCTACAAATGCAAATTACCTCAACTAACCTGTACCCCTGCACATTGACTTGGTACTGGTACCCCTGTATATAGCCTCGTTATTGTGTTACTTTTAGAATTTTTTACTTTAGTTTATTTGGTAAATATTTTCTTAACTCTTCTTGAACTGCACTGTTGGTTAAGGGCTTGTAAGTAAGCATTTCACGGTAAGGTCTACACTTGTTGTAGTCGGCGCATGTGACAAATAAAGTTTGATTTGATTATATACACACACTCATTCTATGCACACTCTACACACACACCTAATTTGCTCACACACACATAATATGCACAAACATTCATACTGACTCTACACACACTCACACATCCAATCACAATATACTTCACTGCTACTCTGTCTATCATATACAGTGCTTGCGAAAGTATTCGGCCCCCTTGAACTTTGCGACCTTTTGCCACATTTCAGGCTTCAAACATAAAGATATAAAACTGTATTTTTTTGTGAAGAATCAACAACAAGTGGGACACAATCATGAAGTGGAACGACATTTATTGGATATTTAAAACTTTTTTAACAAATCATAAACTGAAAAATTGGGCGTGCAAAATTATTCAGCCCCTTTACTTTCAGTGCAGCAAACTCTCTCCAGAAGTTCAGTGAGGATCTCTGAATGATCCATTGTTGACCTAAATGACTAATGATGATAAATACAATCCACCTGTGTGTAATCAAGTCTCTGTATAAATGCACCTGCACTGTGATAGTCTCAGAGGTCCGTTAAAAGCGCAGAGAGCATCATGAAGAACAAGGAACACACCAGGCAGGTCCGAGATACTGTTGTGAAGAAGTTTAAAGCCGGATTTGGATACAAAAAGATTTCCCAAGCTTGAAACATCCCAAGGAGCACTGTGCAAGCGATAATATTGAAATGGAAGGAGTATCAGACCACTGCAAATCTACCAAGACCTGGCCGTCCCTCTAAACTTTCAGCTCATACAAGGAGAAGACTGATCAGAGATGCAGCCAAGAGGCCCATGATCACTCTGGATGAACTGCAGAGATCTACAGCTGAGGTGGGAGACTCTGTCCATAGGACAACAATCAGTCGTATATTGCACAAATCTGGCCTTTATGGAAGAGTGGCAAGAAGAAAGCCATTTCTTAAAGATATCCATAAAAAGTGTTGTTTAAAGTTTGCCACAAGCCACCTGGGAGACACACCAAACATGTGGAAGAAGGTGCTCTGGGCAGATGAAACCAAAATTGAACTTTTTGGCAACAATGCAAAACGTTATGTTTGGCGTAAAAGCAACACAGCTCATCACCCTGAACACACCATACCCACTGTCAAACATGGTGGTGGCAGCATCATGGTTTGGGCCTGCTTTTCTTCAGCAGGGACAGGGAAGATGGTTAAAATTGATGGGAAGATGGATGGAGCCAAATACAGGACCAAGAAAGAAAACCTGATGGAGTCTGCAAAAGACCTGAGACTGGGACGGAGATTTGTCTTCCAACAAGACAATGATCCAAAACATAAAGCAAAATCTACAATGGAATGGTTCAATAATCAACATATCCAGGTGTTAGAATGGCCAAGTCAAAGTCCAGACCTGAATCCAATCGAGAATCTGTGGAAAGATCTGAAAACTGCTGTTCACAAATGCTCTCCATCCAACCTCACTGAGCTCGAGCTGTTTTGCAAGGAGGAATGGGAAGAAATGTCAGTCTCTCGATGTGCAAAACTGATAGAGACATACCCCAAGCGACTTACAGCTGTAATCGCAGCAAAAGGTGGCGCTACAAAGTATTAACTTAAGGGGGCTGAATAATTTTGCACGCCCAATTTTTCAGTTTTTGATTTGTTAAAAAAGTTTGAAATATCCAATAAATGTCGTTCCACTTCATGATTGTGTCCCACTTGTTGTTGATTCTTCACAAAAGAATACAGTTTTATATCTTTATGTTTGAAGACTGAAATGTGGCAAAAGGTCGCAAAGTTCAAGGGGGCCAAATACTTTCGCAAGGCACTGTATCCTGATGCCTCGTCAGTCACCTTACCCCAACACATATCTACATCTACCACTCCAGTATCCCTGCACATTGCAAATATGGTATTGGCACTGACCTTGGAAGTGACCCTCTATATACAGTAGCTTACTTTCTCGTGTTCTTATTTCTATTTCTTGTGTGTTTTTGTTCTACTTTACTTGTTTTATAGTACTAGTACTGCATCAAAGAGATTGCAAGAATGGCATTTCACTGTACTTGCGCATGTGACAACTTGAAACACACACACTAAGAGCCGACACACTCCAAAACACATACCCACACACCCCACGCCCTCTCTCTCTCTCCCAGAGCGAGCGGATGCAGTCCCGGAGGGCCGTGCTGTGCTGTTCGTGTTGCTGATTCTGTCTGTGAAAGTCAGCAGTAAAAGCTGAGCCATTAACAACTGGGCCTGGGAGAAGCGCTGGGACAGGATATGATGTGCTAACTCGGCCGAGCAATGTTTTGACTGGCACTGAGACGGGTGTGTGTGTTGGGAGTTGTTGTGTGTTTTGACTGCCGTTGAGACGGGTGCGTGTGTGTGTTCATTCGTTATGACTGATGTGTGTGTGTCGGTGTATGCATGAACTGCTCTATTCTCTCTCCGGCAATGCTGTCTAAGCAACCGTCGCCAGGGCCAACGCCTGAGCCAAGCCACAGCAGGAAGTTGAGACTGACTGGTGAACGAGGGATGGAGCGAGGGAGGAGAGGGGAGAGCCAGGGACACCAGGGGATGTTTCTGTAGTGGGAGAGCAGGTCAGAGGACCCCTGCACTATGCTGAGTCAAGGAGTTAGAGAGCTTTGTTTTGCCCAATTTAAAGTGTATTCCTAGTCTGGTCTGGTCCCATCTGTATGTGGTTTAGTCAACTCCTCTGACACACATCCTGTGTCTGAGGGTCGTCTGAGTGTGTGTTGTTACTTGTGACAGTCATGTTATTGTAAATGCACTATAACAAGAGTTTGACCTATTCCACTGGGGATGATTTTAGGGGTCGGACTTTGGCCTTTTTAACCAGGACTCTTTTGATCAGCCTTTGTATGAAGCACAACCCAACCTGAATGGAGCTAGAGTAACATGACTATGGAGAAGACTGTTGGTCATATTGCTGCATTAGCTACATACACTACATGCATGTTGATGACATAAACATCCCTGGCAGAGTTAATTTACCAGGACCATGAGGAAACACAGAGAGTCTGTCAGTTGGTTAATCATGAGGGATTGTGCGAGTACATGTACAGTGGAACTCCAGTCAGAGAACGTTAGAACGTAGAGCACTATCTACCTTCAATTCTCTGATGTCCCCATACATTCTGGCATTTATAATATTTCTCCCAGTTCTACTGTAAATTGTGGATATGGCAGTAGTACATGGTTTAAGTTTACAGGATCAGCTAAGTAAAGAGTTAGGCCTACAGTACAGTAGGTTTAGGAAAGAGTTATTCCTACAATACAGTAGGATGAATAAAGAGTTAGGTCTACAATACAGTAGGTTGAATAAAGAGTTAGGCCTACAATACAGTAGTTGAGTAAAAAGTTAGGCTGTAACGGAAAACTGTCATTTATACAGTAATTTGGGGTATTATCAACAGTAAAATACTGTAAAATGTTTTACTGCAACATACTGTAATTTATGGTGCATTGTGGAAACATTTTGTGGGCAGGGAAAGAACTGCTGCATTTCAAATGGTACTGTATCCCACAGAATAAAGTACCGTACTATATTTTTGGTATACTGAGTAAAGAGTTAGGCCTACAGTACAGTAGGCTAATTCTCTAGTAATTGCAGATGCTGTTGTTGGTTACACTACAGTAGTCCATTTAGTTACTGTCACATGTATAGGTCATAACTTTTCTGCAAAATGATTTAGCAGCTGAGTGATTGTACGTTATGCAGTTATCCACTGTGGGAGCTAGCTAGGTATGGTAACATCCTCCATGCTTGCACACTGCTGTGCATATCTATGCTTTGTGCCGTGTGTGCGTCCGTGCGTGCCTGTGTGTAGTAGCCGGTGGATTAATAATATCCATGGATTGCTGTATCTGAGGCCTGGGACAGTAAAATGCATCTGCATACCGTCTGTCTGTCTGTTGACTTTGGCCACCCAGTCCTGCTTACATAACATCACTTTCATGCTCCGAATGGTCTGTTCTGATTGGTCAACAAGGACAGACCGTCTGTTCCAACCAGAGACAGAGTCTGGGGTGTCTCTCTACTCTCTCATCATCGGATTAAATTGATAGCTCACCCCGAAACAAAAGCCTGTCACCGCTTTTCATTCCTCAAAAATGGTCTAAAGTCGAGTGCATATCCCACACTGTCTGTGTAGATACTGTAAGGAAAATGAGAAGTCTGCAGGCTTCATACAAATATCGTTGTGAAATGATACTGAAGCAACCATGAAACACTCATCTATATGAAGCATCAGTTCTGTGTTTGTATGTTTTCTGTTGAACACAACCACTGTACAGTTGGACCACCACAGGTTATATCAATAGAATAAGTCATGAGGCAGATGGGTGTTTTTGAATAAGACGGTAAACAGAAAAATAATTGAGAATACTGTATGTTTTCAAGTCATTAGATATATATATTTAAAAACAAACCAGTTAGATTGTGTATAGACTTGTTCTACAGACATTTTACAGAATTAACTTTATCTCTGGCAGACAGCCAGTATAGAAATGTCCCAAACAAACAGAGAAAACAAAAAGATTAACAATCATAAAAGCCTGAACATATCTGATGTTGTATTTGCAGAATAGAGTCCAGGCATGGAATTAATAACAGTCAGTTTTTTTTTAGCACAGCTAAAAATATCAAACATGCTAACAGTCATCAATAACCCATATTAAAGTCAAAGCTAAAGATACTGGGCATCCCAAGTTGCGCAGCGGTCTAAGCCACTGCATCGCAGTACTAGAGGCATCACTACAGACCCGTGTTCATTCTGGGCTGTACACAATTGGCCCAGCGTCGTTCGGGTTATGGAAGGGTTCGGCTGGTGTGGCTTTACTTGGCTCATCGCGCTCTAGCGCCTCGTTGTGGCGGGCCGGGTGCCTGCAGGCTGACCCGGTCACCAGTTGAACGGTGTTTCCTCCGACACATTGGTGCGGCTGGCTTCCGGGTTAAGCTGGCGGGTGTTAAGGAGCGATGTTAGGCGGGTCATGTTTCGGAGGACGCATGACTCCACCTTCGCCTCTCCCGAACCCGTTGCAGCGATTAGACAACATCTAAAGATATTGTAATAATAGCCAGACCTGGGCCATTTTACACACATTTAATACATTACAAATACTTGAGGTGTGTTTGATGTAGCTTGTCCAGCACAATGGAACTAATGGTATAGTCCCAAGTGCAAACTCTGCATGCTAGTCAAGCTAAATCAAGCGCACCTGAAGTATTTGAAACAAAACAAATGCATATTGGACCCAGATCTGACAGTAGCACAGACAGAGAAAAGTCAAGGACACTACTGTGGCACTGCTGTGGACACAATCAAGTAACACATCGCCATGACCTGAATGACACACACGTTGTGTGGTGCTGCTCCCCAGGCTTTTTAGACCATGTTAGTACAGTACTTTACTGTCCTCTATCCTCCTATCCACTCCTCTATATATCTCCACCTACTAGTGATGGTCAGTCAGAAATAATAGTACCCTGAAATGTCAGGGATTTCACATATGGGCTCTATTCCAATATCCACTTTAGCATCTAGCCTACTACTTAGAATGAAGCAGTGTATTGAGCTTGCCTTCTAGGTGGGACGCTAATGTGGATAATGGAATTTAGCCATGGTTTGACACTGGTGTTAATGAATACAACACAGCCCTGTGGACTGTGTGCTAGACGTGCAGCAACATCGCTAGAAAGAGAAGCGTTGCAGTTTATCTCCGCATTACGACGATACAAAAGCCTTTCGTGGTGAAATAGTTAGCCGTGAACACAATAAATGTTGTAACTTTAAACACAGGCAATTAAATAAAAGTGCATTTTGAATGGCAGGTGTACACGGGGTGTGAGAGAGAGAACCCTCAGGTGTGTGCGTGTGAGTCCGTGTGAGTGCGTGTGTAGAATGCAGTGTTGATGGTTCTATAGCCTGTTAAAGTGCTGTGTCTCACCAGCTCATTCATTGTTTTTGTAAGACTTCAAGTAACATTCAAAGTAATTTGGCCTGTGCATCCGTCTGCAATGTGCAGAAAATTCACAACACATCCAAACCATATGCACAAGCGACAGTTGACTAGATCTCAGGGCGGGTGACGTCACTGCACGATGGCTAGCTCTCAGTATCTAGAGTACATCGGCTGGCTCAACCCCCTCCTCCTCAAATACCCCTCTATGGTTTCAGTCAAAAATACTGTACGTCACACTGAACATAGAAAGGGCTGCTATAAGATAGGATATCGTATTGCTATGAAAAATAGATATGCATGTAATAAAAAAATAAATCATGAATGGATATGCTGACAGTCGTGGCTGAGAGCTGATGCTTTTCCATCAGAATTGAACAGACTGATAAGCCATGTGGATCTACTTCATCCATCTCCTTTAAGGAGAACATGATTTACAGATCTGATTTGGCAATTCTGATCTATTTCCAGTAATTGGTCTTTTAACCAACCAATCTGCCTATTGCCTTTTGACCAACCTGATCAGCTCTTTTGCCAATAATTGGGCAAAATCTGCCTGATAGTCAACCGCCACACCCTCATCTTCTTCGGATTTGGCATAGCTCTCAATATGGGAACATGATGTTGATCAGAACTGTCGATTTCGGAAACGTGTTGAACTAAAAGCAAGATGACGAGGGCTGTTTTTCCTGGCAGCAGAGACACTGACTAAGAAGACATTTCTGACAGCCAAATGCAGTTAGCCTCACCCTCTCTACATGGCTGTCACCATCTGGCCATCCTAGAGAGGACAGAAGTATAGCGCCATAAATCTGTGGCTAACTAACCCGTCACCCATACCCTAACCGTTACCCTAAAACCAGCCTACTCTAAATTAAGACCAAATAGTTTAGAAGAAATGTATTCAACATTTGTGACGATATGTCCTCCCCACCCCCCATATGTAGTAGGACTCCATTTTGACATCGCAAAAAAATGGCACCAATGTCAACTATAACACTTTTTTTGTATTGCACCTTTTCTTATACATTATACTAAAATGTGCAAATGAGGCAATATCATTAAATATGCACATATTTTCCTATGCCGCAAATCCATTTTTCGGGACACTGGATTAAGTCAGCCTAAATATTTTGGTTTCATTTGGTTAAGCCACTTCAGTACAGACTTACTCTGAGCAGATTGTGGATAAATACATTTTTTTTTTACATCTTTCTATGTGTAAAATGCTAAAGTACGTAACATTGTACAGAAATGTTGTTGGTGGGTGGGTCTGCAGATATTTGGATGTGCCCTCCCAGGCCCACCCATGCCTACGCCCCTGTATAGATATCTGAGAATATGTCCATGGATAAACCATACACAATTTGGTGAATGTAGATGCTTCTGAAGATGAGGAAAATGAGTCGGGGTGTGGAAAAAGTCTGACTTTCTGGAAGTGGCCGTTAAAGAAAAATACACTGAATTTAGACTACCAAACGCAAAACACCTATTAGGACCCAATCACCATCTCTTCAAAGTAAGTTACTACATATGGTAAAGTTTGTTACATTCTTTATGAAATGGGCTTTTAAATTATGTGTAATTCAATGTAGTGAGCTTTGAAATGATGGATGTATGTCCATTTTAAAGTGGTTAAAATCCATGACATTTTTGACTGTAGTATGATAAACTAAAGAAAATATCAATTTTCATAAAGATTTTGACATTTGTATGTTTACTTTTTGAAAATAGTAATATTAATTGACCAAAATACCAACAAATCTAAAAATGTATAGGTAGCTGCAAAACTGTCATTTCAGTCTGTGGTGTCTGGCCTTAAAATGTCTGCCCTGAAACAGTCATAGTGGAGCCTCCATTTGCTGCTCCACACTCCCAGCGGCCCAGAGGACTACAGTCACATACTCTAAATGACAAACTGTCTCGCTGTTTAAAACGACAAGAGAGAGAGTGATAAAAGAGAAAGAGAAAACACTGTTAATTCACATGCATGTACAGTCTGTTGGTAGAAAAGGACTAAGACACTGCTGTGATTCCTTCAGTAGAAAGAAAGCTAAGAGGTCCGGTTCTGATTAACAGTCAGGGGAAAGGTTCACTCTTAGAACCCCATAGAACCCATTCACACATATGCACACCCACACATTCTCTGATTAAAGGCATATAGACATCCTCATTAATATTCCTCATACATTGGCAACATAATAAATAGGATACATATGTCTGAAATGACACCCTATTCTTTTGACCAGAACCCAGTGAGGTTGTGGCCAAAGGTAGTGCACTAGGATTAGGATGTCAATTCAGATTTGCCCTGACCTTAAATGTACTCCCCGAATGTAACTCTTCCATTCAGATCCATAAAGATATGTTCCTAGTTCATAATTCATGTTGTGATTCTGTTGTAGTTAATAATCAAACCGCTTCATAATCATAGTCATATAGTCATATAGACTGTCATCGGGGCAGCTGTTGATAAATGATCATACACCCTGTGCTGAAAGATGGCTGCCATTTCTTGTTGTAACCAGGTGGGTGTGGCTTGTGCTGAAGCTGGGTCAGGGGTCAGAGGTGAACGTTTGTGAACTCTACTTGAGGTATTCTATAATAGCCACGTCACCTCTCCTAGGCTCTCCCCCTAGTCCATTCTGAAAAATACTTCCATTTTTGATTATGTACGGGAACATCGGCTCCCTCTCCCGTTCATCTGTGAAGTTGACGGGCAGTATCCTCTTGGGTGGGGTAAGCTCGGGGGTGGAGTTTAAGCCCAGATCGGTCGACAGTTTGCGTTTGATTGATGCAGCCCGCTGGAACTTGTCGCAGACCTCGACACTGAGGCGACGTCTGGTCTCCTTGAACTCTGCCGAGACATTAGCCGTCCACTCTGCTGCATGAGCCCTGATCTCCCCTACCTAGAGACAGAAAGAAAGAGGATGGAGAGAGGAGAGGAGGGAGACAGGTGAGGAAGAGGGGGGAGAAGAGAGGGAGAGAGACGAGGGGGAGGGAGAGATTCTGTGAAAGACTGCTTGTTCTCGACGTATCCTGGAAGTCACCTCAATTACATGTGTGTTCAATTACAGCAGCCTGGCCACACACACCATGGCATTATTAACATGTGTGATATCTTTAGTGGTTTAGAGGTTGTCAAACAGAGAGTTATTGGGATGATAAAGTATTGATATAAAGATGCTCTGGGCGAATAAGACTTGAAAAAGAGAGCTGTGTAAGTGCAGAAGGTTCGAGCTCTGACAAAAAGTTATTCTATTCTATTCTACACACACATACACATACATAGACACACACTCTCTCTCTCTCTCTTTCTCTCTCTGTCACTCTCACTCTCTGTATACTGTGTTACTGTACACTGTTGGGTTGGAGAGTGTCACTGGAAAGTCTCACAGTAATGTTCATCAGAGGATATAGGTAGTTGATTTGATTAGGAACGCTGTATTGAATTGGAAAACATTCTTATCAAAGGAAAGAGGTAAGCCAGGGGAGAGAAGTCTGCAGAAGGTCGGAGCTCTGACAGGTCAGAGCTCTGACAAAATGTGTGGGTTTGGGTGGTAGCTACCAAACTCTGGAACAAACACATTAAATAGAGTTCCATTGTGATAGACCGAGGAATATCATCTGTTCCATTACTGTTGTGTGTCATTACTGGTACCATGCACACACACACACACACATGCACGAATAGGGCTGTTGGGATGACGGTATTACCGTCACACCGGCGGTCACAAGTCATGAACGCAGTCAAATTCCACGTGACCATTTAGTCACGGTAATTAGGCTTCTCCAAGCTCTGATGCTGCTGCTGGTCATTAGTAGCCTACCAAACGTGCTAACTGCCTGGTACTCAGCACTCTATTGTCCCTCTAATCACTCTGACATCAATGCAAATGTGATCGAAAATCAAATCCATCACTTCATGAGAGCCCATGAGCTAATGTTGGGCAACATTTCTATAGGCTATGCAATTGCACGAGAAAACAGAATGATGGCCTCTACTAAAAAGAGGATCCCATCAGCTTTCTATAGACTAGGCCTACTATATATTTTTCTCAACTTTCCTAATATTAAGCACATTGCTTATATTTTACAACAGGAGTATAGCCTACCTGCCTGGCAAGAAAATAAACCACAGGAAAAGCTTCCTCCATTAGCTATTTAAGTGCATAGATGACATGTATTTTTTCCTGCAGCCCCTGTTTTGGTGCATGATAATGGTCCATTTTAAATCAAAACAAATTTCACACATATATTATTTAGTATATGTAAAGACAATATTAAATCAAGAATAGTCTGATCGGTAACAATATTAACCTATCATAAGAAACTTTTTTTACAACTTTTTCGAATCATAGTCGCACACCTCATGTAGGCTAGCCCATAGGCTTATGTTTTGATAAGGTTTGTATCACAACTAAAGTGGCCAAAGAACTTCTTAAAATTAAGCACATTAATCTGCTTTACAAGGGGTGTAGACCCTAACTGGCATACATAAGCAGGATGTGAGTTTCAAGTTTGGGGAAGATAATTATCACCATAAAAATGAACCTTTATAATAAAAGCATTACATGCAAAATCGCATTTGCTGTCACTTTTGATAATGGTGTTTTCCTGCTAATAGAACATTTGGGCTTATAGCCTACTACCATGAGTGCATTTCTGTGGAAGAAATAGCCTCACAGTTTATCAACATTTTAAGCTAAACGTTCTGATCTGTTGCGTCAGCCACATTGCTTAAAAACGTTTTTTGATGCTAGTGGTTGTATTAATTAGGGATCTATCGCATCCCACAACTGTCCCAGACTATGTTTGGAATATTTATTTCTCGCACAGAATAAAATAGGTTGACTTTGCACTATGCAGGATATTAGATTGACATAGGATAATGATTTTGCTGTTCATTAGGCCTACTCATCTTGTTGGCTGATGAAAAGTAAATGTGGATAGTTCTTTCAATATCTTCAATATGCACCACGGAATTGGATAAGGGAGCAGTTGCATCCCCTGTGTGTCTGTTTTCACTTGTAGCCTGTGAGAAAGACCCGATCACGTGATGGAGCATAATGTGTACTATGGCGCCGAAGAGGATGGCTTACGTTTTACCTGCTCCTAACCAATTGTGCTATTTTGTTAGTTTTTTGCGTTGTTTGTAACTTCGTTTTTAACTTATTTTGTACAGAATGTTGCTGCTACTGTCTCTTATGACCAAAAATAACTTCCGGACATCAGAACAGCGACTACTCACCTCGAACTAGAAGAAGATTTTTCCTTTAATGAGTCCGACGAGAGGGATATACTGCTTTCCCAGGAACAGGCCCAAATCCCTGTCATTTGCGTGAAGAAAAGACAGAGGAAAAGGGAGCGCAGGTCGGGCTGCATTCTGAGAATCCGTAGGCGAATGATTAAACTCCCACTGTCGTCAATTCTACTGGCTAACATGCAATCATTGGAAAATAAAATTGATGACCTATGATTACGATTATCCTACCAACGGGACATTAAAAACTGTACTATCTTATGTTTCACCGAGTCGTAGATGAACGGCGACACAGATAATATAGAGCTGCCGGAATTTTCCATGAACAGAGAAGCAGAACAGAGAAGAAGCTACGTCTGATAAGACAAGGGGTGGGGGTGTATGTCTATTGGTCAAAACAGCTGGTGAGCGATGTCTAATATTAAAGAAGTCTCGAGGTATTAATCGCCTGAGGTTGAGTACTTTATGATAAACTGTACACCACAATATCTACCAAGAGAGTTCTCATCTATATTATTCGTAGCCTTCTATTTATCACCACAGACCGATGCTAGCACTAAGACAGCACTCAACCAACTCTATAAGGCCATAAGCAAACAAGAAAAAGCTAATCCAGAATCGGCGCTCCTAGTGGCCGGGAACTTTAATGCAGGCAAACTTAAATCAGTTTTACCAAATTTTTACCAGCATGTCATATGTGCAACCGGAGGAAGAAAAACTCTAGACCACCTTTACTCCACACACAGAGATGCATACAAAGCTCTGCCCCGCCCTCCATTTGGCAAATCTGACCATAATTCTATCTTCCTGATTCCTGCTTACAAGCAAAATCGAAAGCAGGAAATACCAGTGACTCACTCAATACGAAAGCTTTCAGATGACGCGGATGCTACGTTACAGGACTGTTTTGCTAGCACAGACTGGAATATGTTCCAGGATAAATCCAATGGCATTGAGGAGTATACCACCTCAGTCATCGGCTTCTTCAATAAGTGGATTGACGAAGTCGTCCCCTCAGTGACCGTACATACATATCCGACCAGAAGCCATGAATTACAGGCAACATCCGCATCGAGCTAAAGGCTAGAGCTGCCGCTTTCAGTGAGCGGGACACTAATCCGGACGCTTATAATAAATCCCGCTACACCCTCAGACGAACCATCAAACAAGCAAATAAAATATTAAGATTGAATCCTACTACACCGGCTCTGATGCTCGACGAATGTGGCAGGAATTGAAAACTATTACAGACTACAAAGGGAAACCCAGACACAAGCTGCCCAGTGACGCGAGTCTACCAGACAAGCTAAATGCCTTTTATGCTCGCTTCGAGGCAAGCAACACAGAAGCACGCACGAGAGCTGATCTGGATGACCATGTAATAAAGCTCTCAGTAGCTGGTGTGAGCAAGACCTTTAAACAAGTCAACATTCATAAAGCCGCTGGGCCAGACGGATTACCAGGACGTTTACTCAAAGCATGCGTGGACCAACTGGCAAGTGTCTTCACTGACATTTTCAACCTCTCCCTGACCGAGTCTGTCAAACATACGTGTTTCAAGCAGACCACCATAGTCCCTGTGCCCAAGGAAGCGAAGGTAACCTGCCAAAATGATTACCCCCCCGTAGCACTCACGTCGGTGGCCAAGGTGCTTTGAAAAGCTGGTCATGGCTCACATCAACAGCATCCTCCCTGATACCCTAGACCCACTCCAATTCACATACCGCCCCAACAGATCCACAGATGACACAATTTCAATCGCACTCCACACTGCCCTTTCCCACCTGGACAAAAGGAACATGACAAAAGGAATGTGAGAATGCTGTTCATTGACTACAGGTGGTAGTCAATGAATCCCCAGGTGGTAAGGGTAGGCAACAACACATCTGCCACGCTGATCCTCAACACTTGGGCCCCTCAGGAGTGTGTACTTAGTCCTCTCCTGTACACCCTGTTCACCCACGACTGCAAGGCCAAACACGACTCCTCATTAAGTTTGCTGTTGACACAACAGTGGTAGGCCTGATCACCGACAACGATGAAACAGGTTATAGGGAGGAGGTCAGAGAACTGGCAGTGTGGTGCTAGGACAACAACCTCTCCCTCAATGTGAGCAAGACAAAGGAGCCGATCGTGGACTACAGGAAAAGGCGGGCCGAGCAGGCCCCCATTAACATCGACGGGCTGTAGTGGAGCGGGTCGAGAGTTCCAAGTTCCTTGGTGTTCACATCACCAACGACTGTCATGAAGAGGGCACGACCAAAGCTGAAAAGATTTGGCATGGTCCTCAGATCCTCAAACAGTTCTACAGCTGCACCATCGAGAGCATCCTGACCAGTTGCAACTGCTCGGAATCTGCTGGTATGGCAACTGCTCGGCATCTGGCTGTAAGGCGCTACAGAGGGTAATGCGTATGGCCCAGTACATCACTGGGGCCAATCTTCCTGCCATCCAGGACCTATATAATAGGCGGTGTCAGAGAAAAACCCATAAAATTGTCAGAGATTCCAGTCACCCAAATCATAGACTGTTTTCTATGCTACCGCATGGCAAGCGGTACCGGAGCGCCAAGTCTAGGACCTAAAGGCTCCTTAACAGCTTCTACCCCCAAGCCATAAGACTGCTGAACAATTAATCAAATGGCCACCGGACTATTTACATTGACCCCTCCCCCCACCATTTGTTTTGTGCACTGCTGCTACTCGCTGTTTATTATCTATGCAGAGTCACTTCTGTAACCCCGCACATTGACTCGGTACCGGCACCCCTGTATATGGCCTCATCATTGTTATGTTATTGTGTTACTTTTTATAATTTTTTACTTTAGTTGATCTGGTAAATATTTTCTTAACTCTTCTTGAACTGCACTGTTGGTTAAGGGCTTGTACAGTGCCTTGCGAAAGTATTCGGCCCCCTTGAACTTTGCGACCTTTTGCCACATTTCAGGCTTCAAACATAAAGATATAAAACTTTATAAAAAATTTTTTGTGAAGAACCAACAACAAGTGGGACACAATCATGAAGTGGAACTATTTCAAACTTTTTTAACAAATCAAAAACTGAAAAATTGGGCGTGCAAAATTATTCAGCCCCCTTAAGTTAATACTTTGTAGCGCCACAATTTTGCTGCGATTACAGCTGTAAGTCGCTTGGGGTATGTCTCTATCAGTTTTGCACATCGAGAGACTGAAATTTTTCCCCATTCCTCCTTGCAAAACAGCTCGAGCTCAGTGAGGTTGGATGGAGAGCATTTGTGAACAGCAGTTTTCAGTTCTTTCCACAGATTCTCGATTGGATTCAGGTCTGGACTTTGACTTGGCCATTCTAACACCTGGATATGTTTATTTTTGAACCATTCCATTGTAGATTTTGCTTTATGTTTTGGATCATTGTCTTGTTGGAAGACAAATCTCCGTCCCAGTCTCAGGTCTTTTGCAGACTCCATCAGGTTTTCTTCCAGAATGGTCCTGTATTTGGCTCCATTCATCTTCCCATCAATTTTAACCATCTTCCCTGTCCCTGCTGAAGAAAAGCAGGCCCAAACCATGATGCTGCCACCACCATGTTTGACAGTGGGGATGGTGTGTTCAGCTGTGTTGCTTTTACGCCAAACATAACGTTTTGCATTGTTGCCAAAAAGTTCCATTTTGGTTTCATCTGACCAGAGCACCTTCTTCCACATGTTTGGTGTGTCTCCCAGGTGGCTTGTGGCAAACTTTAAACAACACTTTTTATGGATATCTTTAAGAAATGGCTTTCTTCTTGCCACTCTTCCATAAAGGCCAGATTTGTGCAATATACGACTGATTGTTGCCCTATGGACAGAATCTCCCACCACAGCTGTAGATCTCTGCAGTTCATCCAGAGTGATCATGGGCCTCTTGGCTGCATCTCTGATCAGTCTTCTCCTTGTATGAGCTGAAAGTTTAGAGGGACGGCCAGGTCTTGGTAGATTTGCAGTGGTCTGATACTCCTTCCATTTCAATATTATCGCTTGCACAGTGCTCCTTGGGATGTTTCAAGCTTGGGAAATCTTTTTGTATCCAAATCCGGCTTTAAACTTCTTCACAACAGTATCTCGGACCTGCCTGGTGTGTTCCTTGTTCTTCATGATGCTCTCTGCGCTTTTAACGGACCTCTGAGACTATCACAGTGCAGGTGCATTTATACGGAGACTTGATTACACACAGGTGGATTGTATTTATCATCATTAGTCATTTAGGTCAACATTGGATCATTCAGAGATCCTCAATGAACTTCTGGCGAGAGTTTGCTGCACTGAAAGTAAAGGGGCTGAATAATTTTGCACGCCCAATTTTTCAGTTTTTGATTTGTTAAAAAAGTTTGAAATATCCAATAAATGTCGTTCCACTTCATGATTGTGTCCCACTTGTTTTGATTCTTCACAAAAAAATACAGTTTTATATCTTTATGTTTGAAGCCTGAAATGTGGCAAAAGGTCGCAAAGTTCAAGGGGGCCGAATACTTTCGCAAGGCACTGTATATGGGAGAGGTTGAGGGTAGAGGAAGGACAAGAGTTAAAAGCAAACAAAATAAAACTATTGTAAAATAAACTGTTTCCATAAAATGTATGTAGCATGTATAAGCTGGAAATACAGGCCTAAGTGTTGTTGTTCACTAGTTTGCTCCAATTGGGGGAGGGGTGGTACGGTAATAAAGGAAATATATATATATAATAAATAAATATATATATATATATATATATATATATATATATATATATATATATATATATATATATATATATATATATATGTGTGTGTATGTATGTATGTATATGCAGTTGAAGTCGGAAATGTACATACTGTACACCTTAGCCAAATACATTTAAACTCAGTTTTTCACAATTTCTGACATTTAATCCTAGTAAAAATTCCCTCACTTAGGTCAGCTGGATCATCACACGCCCAATTTTTCAGTTTTTGATTTGTTAAAAAAGTTTGAAATATCCAATAAATGTCGTTCCACTTCATGATTGTGTCCCACTTGTTGTTGATTCTTCACCAAAAAATACAGTTTTATATCTTTATGTTTGAAGCCTGAAATGTGGCAAAAGGTCGCAAAGTTCAAGTGGGCCGAATACTTTCGCAAGGCACTGTAAGTAAGCATTTCACTATAAGGTCTTCACATGTGTTCGGCGCATGTGACAAATAAAGTTTGATTTGATTTGTGAGTGAGAGATGATTCAGAGCGCGCAGCACTCAGGGGGAAGGGCACAACAGCCACTGGCCGCAAAAGGCATGGATTTTTTTAGGGTGCATTACGGCCACACAAAGGGGATGCCACCATGAAATTCTAGACATTATTAAGTATTTGTCAAATTGTGAATGAGTGACTGATGTAGTGTGTACAGCCTGTGCAAAAAAAACAAAGCAGAGCACATGCCTTTCAAGCTACTTTTTTCAAATCATCATCAGAGTTGCATCATGCAGCCTTACAATGTTTTAAATATCAAAACACATAGCACAACATTTGTAGAACAACTAAAGTTACATTAATAACTCTAAATTAAGCATATAGAAATACCTATTTATTTGTTAACCGCTCAACACAGAATAGCCACATGTGCGCACTCCCTCAAATCATTTGGATAAAATATCCTTTCTATTTTATTCAGCTTTGTTCAGTTGTATTCTTCATACTCTAAATAATACCACGGAATTCTAAATTCTGTCTAGTTCATTTAGCAGTGTAGCCCACAGGCATTTGGCATAGCCAGATCAGGACCTATGCGATTATGTTCTTCTGAAATAGACAACATTTTCTTCATTTCATGCTTCTTTAGTCCTGTCTAAAATAAATAATGGATTTATTGTGAAGGTGAAGGCTATATTACATGGATTTATTAGACATTTTAAAATATAGATGTTCCAAAGGTCTAAATCAGTGGCTTGTATTCTATGTGTGGAAGCCAGGAGATGCTAAATGTTTTTATGTTAATTAACTCTCAATTACCGTGAGACCAACAGTTATTTGCTTGACAATCACCGGCTGACAAAATGTTGTGACCGCCACAGCCCTATGCACGAACACACAGCCATGTACACACACACACACAAACACACACGTCTGACCATCATAGACGGAAACGTGATGTCACTTGTGGAGTGATGACGCTGCGTAAAATAGCAGGATGTCAGCGTGATAACTCTGAGGGGGCAGTAAGGATTCTCTTTCTCTCTCTCCTCTTTCTTTCTCTCTCTCTTTCTGTATAATGTGTTACTGTACACTCTGTTGAGCTGGAGAGTGTCACTGGAGAGTCTCACAGTAATGTCTATCAGAGGATATACTGTAGGTAGTTGATTTAATTAGGGACAGTGATGAGGTAGCCATGACTGCGACTTCAAAATCAGAGTCAGCTCGTTCCCGAATAGGACAATTCCTCTTGGTTTAACGGTCAAGATGTTGGTTTCTCCCGTGGGGCCGAGACCCGGGTTCAGATCCTTTTCTGTGTTTGTGTGTTTGTGTTAGTTTTTCCCAGCCACTGTTCTTCTGCATCTGCATTGCTTGCTCTTTGGGGTTTTAGGCTGGGCAACTTTAAAGCACTTTCTGAAAGCTGTGGATCTAAAAAGGGCTTTTTAAAATACACTTGATTGATGTGTTTGTATGTGAGAGAGAGAGAGAGAGAGAGAGAGAGAGAGAGAGAGAGAGAGAGAGAGAGAGAGAGAGAGAGAGAGAGAGATACCTCCTCTTTGGTCTTCTTAGAGATGACTCTGAGCCAGTCTCCTATCATGCTGAGAACAGCAGCGAAGTACGCCAGCCCCACCAGGATCCAGAACCACACCACAGGCTTGTAGTAGTCCAGATACTCAATCTCTGAACCACCTGGAGAGGACACACACACACACACAGTAACACAGAGACACAAACACACACAAACACACAACCCCTTAATTTCTCTCTTTATCTCTACGTCTAACCAGGTCCTTGTTCTAGTTCTGACCCTGCAGTAAATTCTATCTCTGTTCTGTCTCCGTCCCCACTTCCCTGAGTGAATGGGGAAAGTGTGACAGAGACAAGACACTTTTCTCACTGGTAGCTGCGGTTAAATCATTCCTTCTATACTGTCTCTCCCTTCTCACTGTAGCTCACTTCATGTGTGCTGACTGCTGCAGCCTTTAACTGGTCTCTAAAAGAGATTCATATCTTCATGAAACAAATCTGTATAAATAAAGGTTTACTAAAAAAGTGTGTGTATGCGCGTGCATGTGTACATGTACTCAAGCATACACATTTCAAGTTAGGACTTGAATGACTATCTTCGTGATAATTTACCTGCGACAAAGTCCCCAAAACCAATGGTTGTCAAGGTGATAACGACAAAGTAAAGGGACTCCAGAGCGCTCCAGCCCTCAATGTGCTTAAAGATGGCCGCAGGCAGCGCCACGAAGAGCAGACAGCCGAACAGGATGAAGAGAACGGTGGAGATGACACGGATCTTAGTCTGACTAACATCCCACTGCTACAGCGGGAGGCCGGGAGAAAGGGAAAGAGAGATCTTTATTAATCAACAGTATTTAACCCTAATTTCACCAGCTAAAATTGCATGGATGTTATAGTTTTGTGTTTATCTGAAATTCTGTTTAGTTTCAGTTAGTTTTCAGATCCACTAGTTTTTATTTAGTTTGAAGTTTCATAAAAACATTTCTATTTAGTTTGTTCTATTATTTGATTTTAGTTTTAGTTATAGTGTTAGGGACAGAAAGAAGCCTATGCGGGGGAGGCTAGGAGACAACTATGTGTTGTAGTGTATAAGTTTGGTGTTTTTGTGAATGCCAATTCTTGCCATTGTGAGGCACTAATGCATAACGTGATGGGTCAGGTTTAAAGGTAGACTCAGCGAGATGATGTAGATGCATGAAGTAAACAGTAGTATTGGGTCAATTTCTGCGACAACCAGGAGCGTTGAAACTTCTCCACTGTTTTGGTCCCGTAGCTACCACCTTGTAGTAGTGTGAAGTAGTGTGAAGGGCACCCGTGCACATGCGCAAAACTATATGTGACTCTATGCTTGTGGCAACATCATCTCGCTGAGTCTACTTTTAAATTATAAAGTAAATCTCAATGTGACCTGCCAGATTCCGAAGCACGAAAATCCCATTAGAAAAAAAGCTTGAAAACTCAATTGAAAGCTCCATTAGATTTTTGCCCCCCCCCCCCAAAAAAAAATCATTATGATTTCATAGTTTCAGTTTTTCAAACGGGTTTGTTAATTACTATATTTCAGTTTACAAAATGTTTTTTTTAATGATTAGTTTTAGTTAAGTTTTTTTTTACTATAATAACCTTAGTAAGTTGACTGAGACCACATTTCTTATATACAGCAACGACTTGAGGAAGAGTTGCCAGGTTAGTCAACTGAAATCTAGGGATGATTAGGAGGTGGCCATGATGAACGGTATGAGGGGCAGATTGGACCATAGGAATTGAATAGCTACTGTATTCTCAATGCACTAGACCTCTCTTCCAATTATTCCTGGCAATACACTAGGGTGTTATTAACTGTAATGAATAGACATTCACAACCTTCATCCGGGATAGACTGACAGACAGGCCTCTACTCTTCTGGGATAAAGAAGTAATTAAGAATGGCCTCACACATGTAAGGATGCACACACACACACACACACACACACACACACACACACACACACACACACACACACACACACACACACACACACACACACACACACACACACACACACACACACACACACACACACACACACACACACACACACACACACACACACACACACACATCTCCTCTACATGGACTCACCACGAACATCTTCTCGACCCTGGCGGTGGCCTTCCCAAAGATGGTTCCCAATTGGTCTCCTACTCCAGCCAGTAGGAAGCCAAACAGAGGGATCCCCAGCAGGGCATAAATTATACAGAATATACGCCCTCCCTCCGTATGGGGGGAGATGTTCCCAAAACCTGGAGGGACAGAAGAAAAAAGGCCTCTTAAAAAAGAACACTTTGCCATTTTAAAGCTAATTTCCTGCAATTATACAGATTTTGCGATGACGCTGAGAGAAAAGGCTGCAGTTTTAAGGTAACTGTCCAGTGAAAAAGTAACTTTAAGAAGTTAATATTCTGTTAACTCATACCCAAATAATATTGTTGACTGATCCTATACTTGTGGCCAAAGCATAAACTGGAGAAAAAACATCTCAAAAACCCAGCCTCAAACTTGTATCTCAAACAGACCGCTTCAGAAATGCTTGCTAATTCTTCATTGAGGATGATGTCATCCTGCTGAAGAGGATGAGCTGGCCAGTCAGCAGACTACTCGCATGAATATTTTTAATGTCCAGTAATCAGTGCCTTGCAAAAGTATTCATCCCCCTTGGCGTTTTTCCTATTTTGTTGCATTACAACCTGTAATTTAAATGGATTTTTATTTAGATTTCATGTAATGGACATACACAAAATAGTCCAATTTGGTGAAGTGAAATTTTAAAAAATTACTTTAAAAAAATCATTAAAATTAAAAACGGAAAAGTGGTGCGTGCATATGTATTCACCCCCTTTGCTATGTAGCCCCTAAATAAGATCTGGTGCAACCATTTACCTCCAGAAGTCACATAATTTGTTAAATAAAGTCTACCTGTGTACAATCTAAGTGTCAAATGATCTGACACATGATCTCAGTATATATACACCTGTTCTGAAAGGCACCATGAAGACCAAGGAGCTCTCCAAGCAGGTCAGGGACAAAGTTGTGTAGAGGTACAGCTCATGGTTGGGTTCTTAAAAAATATCAGAAACTTTAAACATCCCATGGAGCACCATTAAATCCATTATTAAAAAATGGAAAGAATATGGCATCACAATAAACCTTCCAAGAGAGGGCCGCCCAACAAAATTCATGGACCAGGCAAGGAGGGCATTAATCAGACAGGCAACAAAGAGACCAAAGATAACCCTGAAGGAGCTGCAAATCTCCACAGTGGAGATTGGAGTATCTGTGCATAGGACCACTTTAAGCCATACACTCCACATAGCTGGGCTTTACAGAAGAGTGGCCAGAGAAAAGCCATTGCT
The DNA here is from genome assembly GCF_045791955.1 of Oncorhynchus clarkii lewisi. Lineage (NCBI taxonomy): Eukaryota > Metazoa > Chordata > Actinopteri > Salmoniformes > Salmonidae > Oncorhynchus > Oncorhynchus clarkii. The sequence goes on along the minus strand of NC_092165.1, from coordinate 25,595,309 downwards.
TAAAATAAATAAGCAAGCACCTTTGGTGTTCGCCAAAAGGCATGTGGGAGACTCCCCAAATATATGGAAGAAGGTACTCTGGTCAAATGAGACTAAAATGTATATTTTGGCCATCAAGGAAAACGCTATGTCTGGCGCAAACCCAACACCTCTCATCACCTCAAGAACACCATCCCCACAGTGAAGCATGGTGGTGGCAGCATCATGCTGTGGGGATGTTTTTCAGGGACTTTGAAACTGATCAGAATTGAAGGAATGATCGATGGTGCTAAATACACGGAAATTATTTTCAGTCTTCCAGAGATTTGAGACTGGGACAGAGGTTCACCATCGAGCGGGACAATGACCCTAAGCATACTGCTAAAGCAACACTTGAATGGTTTAACATTGTAATGTTGACTGTACTGAGAGGTTAAATTAGATTTCGTACACATCATACTACACACACAAGACACACACACAAACGCAGCTTACACACACACACACACATACACCCTTACCGATAGTAGTGATGACGGTCCCCGCGAAGAAGAAGGAGGAGCTTAGGTCCCAGAGACTGCTGTGATTGGTCAGAGTCCCTGCTGGGTTCACCCCTGAACGGATCGCTGACACCACTTGCTGTGGATGAGACACACACATAAGCCATGTCCGAATACCTGTACTTCTAAATAGTTGTTTGATTTGGTTTGAAAATGTCGAGTTTTTTAGACTGTGAAATTTCAAAAATTGAGTATGCCCGGATGTCATACTCATTTCGGGTTTAATCTAATAGAATTCGCTGCATGCGAGAGGAAGGGAATTATTTTATCAGACCTAAGTGTGTTTGACAACTGTTGATAATAAGCTGAGGGGCACACTGTACCAAAATGAATGAATGGTGGGTAACAACGACATTGTGCATAAGATGATGCATTCTCAGTATGGGTGAGGCTAGTATGTTTAAGTGATAATGCCCGAGAGGCCCGTGTTTGGAGGATATATTGGCACGGTTTGCCAATATAACAACACCCGTGCCAATATATCCTCCAAATACCGGTATGGACGCCATTATCACTTTTACACAACGGGTTAAACAAATCTAGGGTTGCTACGGCTGGTCGTTCGTTCTATTGGCTCGGTTGCGAGACGCGACAGTCGTTTAGTATTTTTTTCTGTATCTATTTGGCCATCTATTCGTTCTTTACTATTCGGCCATCAAATTTGCCACCAATGATAATGCCCGAGAGGCCCGTGTTTTGAATGAGGATATATTGGCACGGTTTGCCAATATAACAACACCCGTGCCAATATATCCTCCAAATACCGGTATGGACGCCATTATCACTTTTACACAACGGGTTACCAACATATCTCTCTCTCTCTCTCTCTCTCTCTCTCTCTCTCTCTTCTCTCTCTCTCTCTCTCTCTCTCTCTCTCTCTCTCTCTCTCTCTCTCTCTCTCTCTCTCTCTCTCTCTCTCTCTCTCTCTTCATTTTCCATTGGTTTTGTATTGTCTTCGTTCACACCTGGTTCCAATCCCATCAATTACATGTTGTGTATTTAACCCTCTGTTTCCCCTCATGTCCTTGTCGTTGCTCATTTGATTATATGTTTGTGTATTTTGTGTCGGTGCGCGACAGGTTTTGTACACACTTTTTTGTATTTTGTCATTTTGGTTTTGGAGTTTTGTGAAGCACTGATTAAAAAACTAAATAAAAACTAAATAAAAAAACAACGTTTCAAAGTCCCTGAAAAACATCCCCACAGCATGATGCTGCCACCACCATGCTTCACTGTGGGGATGGTGTTCTTGAGGTGATGGAAGGTGTTGGGTTTGCGCCAGACATAGCGTTTTCCTTGATGGCCAAAAGCTAAATTTTAGTCTCATTTGACCAGAGTGCCTTCTTCCATATATTTGGGGAGTCTCCCACATGCCTTTTGGCGAACACCAAAGGTGCTTGCTTATTTATTTTAAGCAATGGATTTTCTCTGGCCACTCTTCTGTAAAGCCCAGCTATGTGGAGTGTATGGCTTAAAGTGGTCCTATGGACAGATACTCCAATCTCCACTGTGGAGATTTGCAGCTCCTTCAGGGTTATCTTTGGTCTCTTTGTTGCCTGTCTGATTAATGCCCTCCTTGCCTGGTCCATGAATTTTGTTGGGCGGCCCTCTCTTGGAAGGTTTATTATTGTTTATTTTTTTAATAATGGATTTAATGGTGCTCCATGGGATGTTCAAAGTTTCTGATATTTTTTAAGAACCCAACCATGAGCTGTACTTCTACACAACTTTGCCCCTGACTTGCTTGGAGAGCTCCTTGGTCTTCATGGTGCCGTTTCCTTGGTGGTACCCCTTGTTTAGTGGTGTTGCAGGCTATGGGGCCTTTCAGAACAGGTGTATATATACGCCTGACTTCCCTGCCACCAACACGCACCCATTACAACACGTTACTATGGGACAGTTGGAGATCGAATTTTAATATTGAAACAATGTTGCAAATGTTGGCGAGACAGACAGCAAGGTTTAAAAAAGAAATACAAGATAATGTCTAGATGCGATTTATAGTGGAGATCAAGTTTATAACTTTCCTGCCTGGACTGATGAGACAGTAGATTGCGCAGTCAGATGGAACAGAGTAAACAGGCGATTTAACGTCACAGATTTAGCCAGTGGAAACTTGTGGAATAGACACCAGCTGGAATGCACTTATAACCAATCAGCATTCGAGGTTAGACCCACCCATTGTATAATGATATTTACTGCACACATTTGTATTAAACAGTAACATCTCAATAGTATGCAGTATGTTTAGTACACAGCATGTTGTTTTGTTAGTAGTAGGCATGACAGATTTCGGACATGGCCATACACACACACACACACACACACACACACACACACACACACACACACACACACACACACACACACACACACACATTTGACTTCATTATTGTTTTCTGATTATTACTTCTTTAATTAATAGACCAATCTATACAAGAGGTTTTTAATAGCAGAATAAGAAAGTAAAACCAACACATTACTGTGTGTGTTCTGACGTTTCACTAGCTTTATAGACTGGTTGGTCGTTTAGCAATAAAACCGATGCATGCGCAACTATGGGGCAAAACAGACAGGGTTGGGTTAGATTGTTGACAACATGTAAACTATATTTTATCTCCAATGTTTATTTAAAACATAAATACATTTGCACAATGAGCACTTGCTGTCTCTCAGAGACATCGTTACAGTTTTTGGGTAGCTAGCGATTTTTTTTTGCCATATTAGCATTTACATGAAATCACCGGTAGCTCATATCTCATGCTGAGATCATTATGAGGGATGTTTTCTGGCGCAACACCAGCATCGACAGCAGAGAAGCATTCTCAATGAGTCACTCTGGCTATAAACATGATCCTACACACACACACACACACATGCTCACACAAGTCTGCACAAAAGTGCAGAAGGTGTACAGAGAAAGCGGTGAAAGCGAGGGAGGAGAAAGCTCTGCTTTGAAGAGATAAGGGAGTCTGTCCATGTGCACATGCGCAAACACACATAGTACCTTGACCAATTCCTCCAGATGGCTGTGGTTGACACAGGTGTGTGTGGAGAGGAACTCTAGTTTCTGATTCAGGATGGCCAGGCGCTGAGCACTGGAGCGAGAGAGAAAGAGAAAGAGAGAGAGAAAAGACAGGATGAGAAAGAGATAAGGGAGGGATCTAGGAGAGACCACGGTTGGTTATCTCACAGGTTAGTTGTCACAGTGCTTATTACTCCCAATCTAGAGTGTGCCATGTGTAATAATTTTAAGATGAAAAAGAGTATGAATTCATTTAAAGAACTCAGCCAACTGGTCAATTAATGTTAGCATGGCAAAATATAGTGTTTTTCATAGGTGAAAGTAAAAATATGTGTTTTCTTGGTACTTACTTTTGAAATGTTTGAATTATGTGAGTATAAATGAAGAATTATGTTTGTTGGAATCAGGAAAGGGAGAGCTAGATTCCAAACCTATTTCTGAGTTGCTACAGTAGGTCAATCCATTTGGTAACTAGCATCTTAATTAGC